>NC_134826.1:29619960-30262406 GCF_004210375.1 Tachypleus tridentatus | reverse complement strand
ATGCCAGGCCCAAGAGAATAGTGATTACGTTGTTTTACTTTTGTCATTAAAACAAAGCAATTATTGCGAGCATTATACAAACAGAAGATGTCAGATCTTTTTGTTTTCTAATTTTTAAATTTTTCTATAAGTAGAGCACACATTTAACTATACTTTAATTACTTGAAATAAAATGTATCGCTTTGCTATTTTTAAAATAGTAGGATAAAAAATTTTATTAAAAAAGTAAGAAGAGTTGGTCGTAGAATCGATATAACAATTATCCAAAAATAAAATAAATGCTGCAATAAAAGTGTATAAAAATAATGTAATAAAAAATTGTCCCGGTAATTACAAGCCTATTCGTCTTACATCAGTTGTGGGAAAAATTTTGTAAAAGTGTGATAAATGTTGTTTGGCAAAGTCATTTAAAAAAATCAAGAATTTTATCCGATAGGCAACAATATTTCACTAAGGGGAATTTTTGTCCTATAAATCTTCGACTTTCTTTGAAAATGTCACCGTTTATGTAAACGAGGGTAAAAGTATCAATTTCCGATTTGATATATCTGGATTTTAGAAAGCTTTTGAAAAGGTGCCATATGATAGGTTGGTAAAAAAAATATATATATATTTATGCTGGTTGTTGTTTGAAATTAAGCGCAAAGCTACACAATAGGCTATCTGTGTTTACTCACTTTTGGTGTCAAACCAGGTTTCTACAGTTATAAGTCTGAGACTTATCGCTGTGCCACTGTGGGTTATATCTATATACACTGCTGGCCAAAATCTTAAGCCAATGAACATAAAGAAAAAGTATGCATTTTGCGTTGTTATTTGAGTAGAGCTTCGAAAGATGGAAACAAGAAAAGGAAAATAAAAATAAAACTTTTTTTAGCATTTAATGGGGAAAATGTGAACACTGAAATTATCCTAAATACTAACTGGTCAAAAGTTTAAGACCATACTGAAACTAAGCGTTAATCGGTAAACACGTAACGAAAGTTAGTCATATGTGTTCAAGCATTAGCATTGTCAACCTCTCCCACTGACATCTCCTGTGTTACATTGGATAAAAACATTGCAAAGGCTAAAAAGTTGACAGAGTTTGAACGTGGCAGAATTGTCAAGCTGCAAAAAGCAAGGTCTCTCTCAACGTGCCATCGCTGGTGAGATTGGGCACAGTAAAACTGCTGTTGCAAAATTCTTAAAAGACCCTGAGGGATACGGAACGAGAATTTCAAGTGGTCAGTCCAAGAAAATTTTGCCGGCGTTGAGCAGGAGGATTCGACGGGTTGTCCGGCAAGACACCAGCTGATCGTCGAACCAGATTACGGCCCTTACGAACGCAGAATGCAGCTCAAGAACAATAAGACGGCATCTACGAGAGAAAGGTTTTAACAACCGTAAACGTCTTCAAAGGCCACGCCTCCTTCCACACCACGAAACAGCTCGATTAAACTTTGCACAATACATGGGACGTAGAAAATTGAAAGAAGGTTTTGTTCTCTGATGAGAAAAAAATTAACCTGGATGGTTTAGATGGCTTCCTACGTTACTGGCACGATAAGGATATCCCACCAGAGATATTTTCTACACAACACAGTGGAGAAGGTTCCATCATGATCTGGGGTGCTTTCTCCTTACATGGAACAATGGAGCTTCAGGATATACATAGGCGTCAAGCTGGCTACATTGGCATGTTGGAAGAGCATCTTTACTGATTGAAGGCCCTCGCTTGTGTGGAAATGACTGGATCTTTCAGCAGGACAACACTGAAATCCACAATGCCCGCAGGACAAAGGACTTTTTCATGGCGAATAACGTGATTCTTTTGGAACATTCAGCGTGTTTGCCCGAACTGAACCCCATTGAAAACGTTTGGGGTGGATGGCAAGGAAAGTTTATAGATATGGACGTCAATTCCAAACCGAGTATGATCTTCGTGAACCTATCTTCACCACCTGGAATAACATTCCAGCCAGACTTCTGCAAACGCTTATATCGACCATGCCAAAGCGAATGTTTGAAGTTATTCGCAATGACGGCCGTGCAACTCACTACCGAGACCTCTTGTTGGCCATTTCCTACCCTGTTTAGGACTTCTTTTTGGTAGGTTTTAAACTTTTGACCAGCTAGTATTTAGGCTAATTTCACAGTGTTCACTTTTTCCTATTAAATGCTAAAAAATTTCCTTCTTTCTTATTTTCACATTTCGAAACTCTATTCAAATAAGAGGTTGAGTGTAATAACGCAAAATGCATATTTTTACTTTATGTTCATTTGCCAGCAGTATATGTGTGGAAAATGAGTTAGAAAATTAGATGGAAGAAAGAGATTTGTTAAAAATGCAGTTCTTTCAAACTTAATTAACGTTACAAGTGTGAGACCTCAGGGCTCAGTCTTAGGATCTTTGTTCTTTTTTTATTATTATTTAGATCAATTACAAGATGATAGAATGATTAATAAAGTACTTAAACTTGTTCATAATATTTTTGAATGGAAAAAATCTTAACGGTGTCATGACGAAAAAGGGATCTTCGTGTAACAGTTGATCAGTCTCTAGAGCCATTCAAGCAGTGTGCACTTTGAAACTCAAATGAAGCTGCATGGCGTATTTAAGTAAGGGTTGGTTGGCCCACGAAAGTATTAGCCCCTAGGCACACGCAGCCTTAAATCCGTCATTATGAAGCGGTAATAACTACATTAAGAACAATAGCTCATGTGACGTTTACCAAGGCTTGCACAAAAATTTTGATCAAAAATGTGTGGTTTTGTTTGAATAACTTTGCATATGTAGCTTATGTTTAAACCAAATGAGCCTCCTAATTGTAGGTTGAAAAGATCTATCAGTACACCAAATGTGAAAAAAAAATATACTTTATAAATAAAGTATATTATTCTATCAAATAAAGTCCCATACTTTTGGTGCAAAGAAAAAGAAATAGTAAAGAATTCAATGCAGATTGGAGATATTATATCTTCGTTATTTCTCATTAGTTTCCTTTAGAATTTAGTATGTGAAGTAACGAGTCACGTAGAGCACATTCGCTGAAAATATATGATTGTTTGAAATAATTGTTCGAAATATAAAATCAAGAAAACTGCTAAAGTATCACTCCTGTTCAATACACGCAGTGTATACTTCAACAAGTTGTTTTATTTCACGACACACTTCCGTGTGTCTCGATTTTCCGTTTAAAATAATTAATATCCACAAATAACTTGATGTTTGACAGAAAATATATGCGATTAAATCTAAATCCACTGCCATGTAACTGAGCTTAAAGCAAAGAAAATGCGGAGCAGTTGTTTGTTTATAGTAAACCAGAATGGGATACCTGTGCTCTGTCTACCATGGGTATCGAAACCCAGTTTCTAGTATTGTAAATCCGCAATTATAACGTTGTGTTACTGGGCCAGACGCTACATACCATAAAGTAATTACTAATTAATTAATACACAGAAATAATGAAAGTACACGATTACGCAGTGCTTTTGATTAAGTGTTAAGACTAAATGTTGAACTGAAACAATCTTCCACTGTCCTGTAATCAGAAAACAAAGCACTATTTGAAAATTTTCGTAGTGCCAACATTCTCAGTGCATGGCGCTTGTGCTACTATATCACTGTGTCTCAGCCCAATAGCAAATAAGGACATGCCCTCGAGGTATTATTTGGTGTGATTATGTAAAAGGTCGTTAGTTACTCATGCATAGTTTGTTACGATATATAGCAATATTTTCCATTAAAATGTGCATATGAAATAATAGTGAAGTGACTTATAACAATAGGTAGCTCGAACAAAAGAATGGTTTGTTTGGAATTTCGCCAAAAATACGCGAGAGCAATCTGCGCTAATCGTCCATAATTTGTAAAAAACTAATGAAAAACACCACCACTTTCTCATGATGGGCTATTATTTAGCCAACAAATAGTGAGATTGATCCTCACAATACCGATATCTTACAACCTAATCTGTAAAACAAAACAGAGTGAGCATATTTGATGCGACGGAAATTCAAATCTGCAATCCTCAGATTGCGAATCGAACACCTTAACCATCCCCATGTCAAGCTCAGAGTAAAAATTTAGCTAAATTTCTTGGCCCAAGAAACACGAATTTACAAATAAAAAAATGTTTGAAATGCTAAGTAAACATAAAGGTAATATGACGATATTATTGTAAAACCACGGTAATACTATCATGATATCGGGAATTAGTAGAATAATTCTGTTGCTTACTGGTACTTAGTACATTACAGATAGCCTTAGCAGCTCTGAGATAAATAATAAAATACAAATACCTGTGAGGTCATTACACCCTACCACTCATCAAACACGCTAAGCATTTAATTACCATTCTTATAACATAACACAACTTAAAGTATGGGAAATATTTTGTGATATTGAACAGATTTGAAGCCAACTTGCCAATCTACGCCAAAAGAAGTGACATAGTAAGTAAAAAAACAACCCAAAACCTGCACTTATGTAAGGATATTTATTTTAATTGTGTTATGTCATTTCACTGGTTTTTAAGTAATGTCATTAAGTTATGTGGATACAGTATTAACATAAAATCCTATTTGATGGTTACTGTATTTTCATCACAAGTGATGAGGATGAGAGGAGTCAAATCTCGTTTTGCTTTTGTAAATAGATATTTTTTTTAAAGTTAAGGATTGTAAATATATGAGTCTCCGTATTTTTCGTTTTGTTATATAAACTTCCTTGGCTGTTTGTGTTTTACTTTACTTAATTTATGTTTGTTATTTAATACTTTCTATGCTTTAAGGTTTAATTTTGTTGGTTAATAAATATATTTTTCCTACATATGTATACCTATGTTTGTTTGTTTATTTTTGAATTTCGCACAAAGCTACTCGAGGGCTATATGTGCTAGCCGTCCCTAATTTAGCAGTGTAAGACTAGAGGGAAGGCAGCTAGTCATCACCACCCACCGCCAACTCTTGGGCTGTGTACTTATGTGTGTGTGTTATGCTTTAAATGTTTAGCTATATTCTCTTGTATTTTTTTATTATTGATTTTCTTTTGATAATTTCACGTCTAACTAAGACCATATTGTAATTTTTTATTGTTAAAATAATTTACTTTGTACTTGTGTTCTTGTATTTATTTCTTTGATGTGATTATCATTTCTTTGTTAAGAAATTTATGTTATACTGTGATGCTGCTTAGTTTATTGATATTTAAAATTATATTCTGTAGTGTATTAATTGATTGTATTTTGTGTGAATTCAAAGGAAGAGAAAATACACTACTTATTATTAGAGCAAATGTGTGTGTGTGTTTTCTTATAGCAAAGCCACATTGGACTATCTGTTGAGTACACCGATGGGAGTCAAAACCCTGGTTTTAGCATTGTAAATCCTTAGACTTACTCCTGTACCCGTGAGGGACTAGAACAAGTGTATAGATGCAGTTAATGTAAGGAAGTTTAAGGAGAAAATTGTATAAGTATTTGAATGATAAGGCCTGACTGAGTTATTTTTTGTTTGCTTGTACCTTGTATAAGGGTTCAGTTTAGTGGTTAGGACAGCCCAGATGGCCCTCAGAGTCCTTTGTTATCTTTTAATAATATGTTATGTTGACTATGAAAGGGTTATATTACCAGTTTTTACGACCAACAGTATCAAAAAGGTATGAACTGAAACATAGGTAGCTTAACATTGAAGAATATTAATTGATTTAAGGTTATGTTTCACTTGACTCCCTCTCTCTTTCTGTTTCTGTATATATATGTATATATACAAAGTTAGTGTGGTATTTCAGAGTTGTACCAGTCCGTGGTTAATACAAGCTTCTTTATTCCTGCTCAGTTAACTTGAAAGTAAGACAGACTTAAATGCTTAAGTGATGAAATACATTGAGTGTTAAAATCAGCACGTTTTATGACATAACAATAACGACTGTGTTTTTGTTGTTTTGTGCTAAACAGTTAGGCCCAATTTGTCTATTTCATTGGTCTGTGTACGTTTTATTTTCTGCAAAAAATTTTCTTTCAGCTTTCTCGTCATCTGAGTATCTTTTCTCCTGCTACAGTAAAACTGAACGTAAACCAGACTTATGTGGTTAAGTGCTGAAATATATTGAACGTTAAATCAGTACGTTTTGTAGTATTGAGATAGAAACTGTGCTTTTGCTGTTTTGTGCTAAACAAATAAGCCCAGCCTGTTTATATTAAGCGTTTGTGTATATTTTATTCTCTGAAAATCGTTTCCTGTCAGTTTTCTCTTTATCTGTGGGACTTACAACTTAATGTTTGTTTATTTTGAATTTCGTGCAAAATTACATGAGATCTACTGCCCTTTAGCAGTGCTAGACTAGAGAGAAAATACCTGCTCTTCACCATCCACAGCCAGTTCTTGGGCTACTCTTTTACCAACGAATAGTGGTATTGATTGATACATTATAATGACCCCACACCTGAAAGGGCGAGCATTTTTGGTGTGACAGGAATTCGAACTCGCGCCCCTTGGACTAGGAGTCGAGTGCCTTAATCGCTTGGCCAGGCTTGCAGAATTTAAGCGAGTGAGTAAATGGTAAATCTTTTGTATATATCTCGAGAATTTCACATTTGGATTATAGTAATATATACACCTAATGATGTAATTTATAAAACTAGGAATATATATGTAAGACTATGATTCCACCGAGAAAGCCCTCTTTTAGATGGTGCGATTCCAATACCGTTTTTATTATTATTATTTGAGAAATAGTATGAGTCTCAAAATGATAAATGCGCTCTAGATAGTGGATTAGCATACAACTTTCCATGAATCTTCTGATAACCACAACGTGTAGCTACTCGCATAGACCAGGGTGCGTAGTGCCAAAATACCAACATGCTGCTTTCCGGAAACGGAAATCATATTTTAGCGTAGATCCCAGCTTCAGTTTGGAGGCTTAAAGAAAATGGCGTCTTTGCTAAGTAGGACGTTGAGCTGTGCAGAAAAAATAGTCTTCAGAAATGGTTCTTTGGTAGGCTATTTTTATGTATTTAAAATATTTGAGTTTCGAGATAATTATGAGATCAACGATACGACGATAGGTATGTGTAAGTGAAATAATTTAAATAAACCAATAAGTCATAATGCTAACTACAACAACCGAACTTGTCTCATAATCATATGAAAATAATATTATTATCATATACTGTAATATAGAGTCTGCACTCTTATTACTACAAGTTCTAAGTCCTAGCTCTACACTGCAGTTTGCTAGTTAGGATTAACTAATTTTTAATTTTACAACTAGGCGTCGTCTCTTAGCATCGTGTAAAGCTATAAAGCTACAGTTTTTGATTAAAGGTTGATAATCCATCTCACTTTTGGAACAACAGAATCGTATTCTAATCAGTGATGTCGAGAAACCCACTTGTTTAGAAATTTATATGCAAAAACGGCTCGTTTGGGTTGAGAAAATATTTTACATAGAAGAGCGAACAACGTATGTAAAATATTTTCTCAACCCAAACGAGCCGTTTTTGTATATAAAGAATCGTATTCTAATTGTACACCAACAAACTACGTAATCGAGATTGTGTGATGATATGGGCGAAGAGTATGATAATAGTTTTATGCTACGAACTAGATTAGCTCGTGATGACAAATATGGACATCATAAAATGTTATGGAAGCTTGTAGTACTAAAAGTAGAAATTAGTAAATTAAAAGTAGGGGATACAGACAATATTTCACCCAAATATTTTTTACATAGTCTATCTTTTTATTTATTTTTATTACTATTTTTTTCAAGAGATCTTGAAAGTTTGTATCAAAGTGAGAATATAATTAGGTGTTAATTTGGCAATTATTGATGGTATATTTCAAGATGAGAAGTTAAACATTTATACAAAAAAAATTGCACCTTGTTGCATAAAATTGGCATGTCATTAGAAAGAAATGGTTATATTTCAATAAAACTATTGACAAACAAAATTTTTCAGTCAAATACAATATACTAACAATTTTTAAAAAATGATTAGAAAATGCAAGACATGAAATAAAAACTGATAATTCAATTTATGTAAAGAGAAATGTAGAGCAATTGCCCACAATTGAAACATTGTTCAAAACTTCTTAAATATTTAAAAGTATTAGAGAAATTTTGGTGGTTGATTTTATTTGATTACTGCATTCAAGTCTTATAATTTTTCACTAAGTATGCATCTTAGTAACACCAAATTTTTGCAAAAGTCTGTATTTATGAATAAGAATGGAACATCAAAAGTTAATTTGTTTTAAAGGGAGATTCAATAATTGCAGAGGTGAGAAATTTACTCTGGTGACAAATAGAATTATTTTGAACTAGAACTATTTAGAATGTTTCTGTTATTAGTTGATACTATAGTGGTCCTTTGTTTTACAAAAAAAAAAAGTTCACACTTTGATTAATGATTATCTTAGATCAGTTATATTGACATAGATTTCTGTATTAACCTTTAAATGGTGGGAATGTTGTAGGTAGCAGCAGTAATTAATGATGGCTGCTGTTTAAGGGTCAAGTAAACAAAGTAGTTAGTGGCTTGCAAATACACCAGTATTTTTATACCTCCTTAAAATGAATGTAGCTTACAAGGCTATTAATGTTGATGATGTTAAAGCAGTAAACTAACCATCTTTCAATGAATATATCTAAAAGATGAAATTCTTGTGAAAACTTTACTAATGGAATGTAAATGGAAACAACATGGCTCCGTATGTTCTTTCAAAGCTGCCGTTTCACACTTGCCCTTGAGTGAAAGTAAAAATTCAATCCCAACCTTTATTTTTTGAGAAAATGCTCATCTTAACTTTCTGACACAATAATACTGTCCGCTACTACTTCTAATAGCAAATCATTTCATAAGAAAATCATCCCAATAGTAAATTAAAACTTTTTAATTTAAGATTAGTTTGTCTGTTTTACTAATCTTAAGTGGATGTATTTTTGTTCTGTTGTCTTCAGAGTACATGATAATCTTATAAAATTCAGTAAGATCTGTTTGTATTTTCTTGCTCAAAAAACACTATTAGATAAAGCTTTCATCCTTGGAATTATACTCATAACTGTTCTCTGAACCATTTCTAATAATTCATTTTCTATTTGTTTTTTAAGATAAGGAGACAAAAATTATACATAGTTTTCAAATAAGTTCTAACTCGTGATTTGGAAGGATAATTATCTTTTTTGACTTGTAATAATTTTCTATTAGCTTTACTTCTATCAATAGAGCACTACCTTGGTGACTTGAGTGACAAATCTACCTAAACAAAGTTCCTTTTCTTGAGTCATTCTATTAAGTGGGTTCATGTGCATATCAAATCTGTAATTCAAATTATGATAACCAATATACACTGCTTTGCTCTAAATATAATTAAAGGTCATTTGCCAGACATGTGTCCAACTTACCAACTGATTTAAGTCATTCTGTAGTCACTCAGCATCATCATTACAACTAGAAATATCCAAGAATTTAATATTATCAGTAACTTTTACTAAACTACTGAATATGTCCACACTAATATCATTCATGTAAATTAGTAAAAACTAAGGCACAAGAACTGAACTCTGAAGCACTGCACTTGTAATAAGGGTCTGCTTTGATTGGACATTATTTAAAAGATTATTTTTCTCTCTCATTCAACCAGTTTAGAATATTGTGTTTAGTCTTGGACTTATAACCTAAAAAGGACCTTTAATTGTTGTGGTGTAAAGGAGGGATGCTAGGATTGTAGCTGGGATGGAAAGGTTGTCATAAGTGAACAGATTAAGATCACTGGACATTTTATTATGAGAAAAAGAACTTAGAAGGGCTCTGAAACAGCTCTGTGAGGTTGTTATTGAAATTTATATTACTGGTGTGTCTAGATAACTGTAAACAACATCCAAATAAACAAGATATCTTAAAAATTTTCAGCAAATTAGTTAGATAAGAAATTTTTTTGTCTAAAGCTGTACTGAAAATGTTTTTTCTCAATCCTTCCTATAAAAAACACAGATATAAGATTTAGAAAGGGCAGGCTAGGCTTCATCTAAGAAATTCTTCTTCTAACAGGATAAATGAGTAGTTGAATGAGTTGACATTAGCTGCAGTGGAGGTTGGAACCTTACGAGTTTAAAAAAGACAACAGTTGATTTCCATAATAATAAGATGTGGATTTAACTTTCTGTTTTCTGAGGGATTAATGTACAGGGACTAAATAATCTATTGTTGACTGCAATGTTTTCTCATAAAAGTGATTCTGACAATTGCATTCCAATTTAGTTTACCAACAATGGAAGTTAGACTTAATTGGCTTATAATTTTTTCAATCTTTTCTTGACTTTTTTCTCTAAACAGCGTATGTATCATATTGGCTAGTTTCTAAACTAAAATCTGGTAACAGCACCCTAACAAAGTTTCAGCTCAATTCTTTATTGGAAAAAGTGTTATAACTGACATCTTCTGGAGAATCAGAAAACAGACTAACAACTCATGCTTTTTTTGGGAAAAGTTTATGTTTGTGTTGAGAAGGAAAATGAAACATGTTTACTCATTTTAGTAGGGTTAAGAGTATTGTTCAGCCCACTTTACATAGATTTTAAAAATAACACAAACAGTGGTAACCATCTGGGGTGTGTAGGCTGTGCAATGCACAGGGGCCGTTTAGCTCTAAGAGACTCACCAAGTCCTAATCCAATTAACTTTAAAAGATCTGCTAATGGAGAGGGGCAAACTGAGAACATTGTAGTTTCCAGAATTTATGGAAATAGAAAAGTTTAATTCTTTGATCTGATGATTACAGTTTACATAAAACCTGTAGGTAGAAGTAAGTACTTTGACTTTA
Source organism: Tachypleus tridentatus (assembly GCF_004210375.1). Taxonomy (NCBI): domain Eukaryota; kingdom Metazoa; phylum Arthropoda; class Merostomata; order Xiphosura; family Limulidae; genus Tachypleus; species Tachypleus tridentatus. The sequence continues at coordinate 30,251,591 of NC_134826.1, read as the reverse complement.
AAATAAAACTACTCTTACAGTGTAAAGATAGGCATCACAAACTGTCTAGTTTACAAAATGAACAAAATTTGTAATGCTGAAAATGATGAGGAGGAAGTAAAACACTTCACTACAATCCAGATAGCCAACCAGAACACTTGATGAAGAAGAAAATGATGATAAACATCAACAATAATCAGAAAGGAAGATAAAGATAAACAACCATATGCCAGAAGATAAGCAAACAGTATTCAGAAGTCAATAAAACATGATTGCAGTTAGAGTATCACAAACATCTAAAGATCCAAGGAGAGAAAAAAGCATCACATAAATGTGGGTTCCAATAAACAAAACAAAAAAAGGTCAATGAAAGTTAGAATTTGGAGAGAGATGTACAAAACTTGACAACACTGATCTGTGTGAAATAGCCCATCATGTCTGTAAAAATAAGATTTATAATAAATTGGAATAATAGTAAGATAATAGGATACGAGTCAGACCTGAATAAGAGAAAGATAAAAGAATTCTGCATCAACCTAATACTCAGTAAACCTAGCACAGAAGACTAAAATTTTGATAGCCTCTTCAAGACATTTATTTGATTCAGTTTCTATTAGGGAAAATATCAGTCAAGTGGATAGCACTTTATAGTTCCATTAAGAATACTCTACCAACAAAGAAATATATTTTATAAAGAGTTCACATAGGTGTTTGTTTAGGCATTTAATGCACTGACAACAATTGATATCTGATCACCAAAACCTGACCTTAATTTTTTTCTTCTCCTTTCAAGTTCACTCTAGGTGAAGTAAAGTCTACCTTTCAAAAGTGGTTTGATTATAGTTTTGTATTTGTATGTTTTATTGAATTTTTCAATCTATAGGTTTCTTTACATAATTAAACATAACAGAAATTTAGCACAAAGTTGTAATAGTTTATGCTTTTACAAAAGAATGCAGTTGTGTGATAACTATGCATTATTTATTACACTTTTATATAACTTTTTATTGCTTTGAAATTTAGCTCAAGAATACAACTGCAGTATGTGGAACATTTCAGCAGCAACGCAACCTCAATCTACATGAGCACATTAGCATGAGTATTTTACGAGACAATGGAGTTAAAGTTCCTAAGTTTGGAGTAGCTGACACTCCTGAGAAAGCAGAGGATGTTGCTACAGAACTAGGTTTGCTAATTTTTTAAATGTTGTATGTAGTTGTATTACTGTGAGTGTGACATTCATTGATTTTTCTCTCTTGTGAGTTCTTATGTGGGAAGTGTGATTAAATGATGAGCAGATTTAATTATAATGTTATTTCTAAGTGGTAAAACCAAAATATATGTATAAGACAACAGAAAGAATAATGTTTAGAGAAAATAAAGACCCTATTAATCTGTTTTGATTGTCCTGTCCTTTAAATCAAAGAAACAGTTAACAGAAATTTGAAACTCACTCGTATTTACTGCCTCTATAACACCCAAAGGTAAACCATTTCAATGGCCATCCACTCGGTTCAAAAACTAAAACTGTCTTGGCTAAAGATGACACCTAAATTGAGGAAATTTATACTTTTGTTCCGTAGTTCTTATATTTTCATTGCTAAGTATGAAAAAAAGGTATGCATCAACATTGTTAATTCTTTTTGCTATCCTGAACACCTCAGTCAGATCCCCTCTGTTTGCCTTTAACTTTGGTAAATTGATATTTTGGTTTCACCTAAGCATTTCAGAAATAGTTGTTTTCCTTTGTGTTCCTGTGTCCAGCTGGTGGCAGGTATTGCCTGGTTGTGTATGTTGAATTGTTTTATATCAACACTTACTTTACTTCTTTCTAATGTTTACTGTAGAAGTCTGGTGTTTCTATAAGACTACCGGATGTTTTTCTGGTGGTGTATCTGTATATATCTCATGGACTTCATGAGTAAAGCAGATAAGGATTTTTTTAATCATGTCTCGTTCATGTAAGGATTTTTCTCTATCAGTATGAAGTATCATATAATACTGTTTTTCAAATAACTTTCATCAAAATCATCTATATTTAATCATGTATCAGTTATTCCCATTATATCAAAATCCTCTATTCCCTCCAGTGTTTTAAAGTTATCTGTTTTATTTCTTATACTTCAAACATTATAATAGTGACAATTGAGACTATTTTTAGAATTATTTCTGTACTCATTTTTTATGCTAAACTTTTGTCTGCATCTAAGTTTTTGCATTTAGTTTATCCTGACCCTCACTACTATTTAGTCATAGTTTTAAACTTCCATTACAACTGAATTAATAGTCCTTATAAACCAGTTAGACCCTGCTCTATTTGAATGTAAACCAGCCACTCCAGAAAGCTCTCTTCTCCCATGGAACTGGTCCTACAAGTTCAACCAGCCAATATGTTCATCATTACATACTAATCAAAGCCTAGCATAATATCTCTAGTGACCTACTCATAATTTAATCCTCACAGTCCTTAACAGTATACATATAGAGACTAAATGCAAATTTAGTATTTACAGCTATTAACATTTTTAAGTCAATCTAACATGCATGTAAAAACATACAAGATTTACGTGTAAGAAAGACTGTTTGTATTCATGATTTAATTTTATAATTGCATTATAGTTTATTAATTTCTATAAAAGTATAATACAGTACTATGTGAAATATTTTGGTAGCTTGCACAGATTATGTTATCAAGGCACAAGTACTTGCTGGTGGACGGGGAAAAGGGATATTTGATAGTGGTTTGAAAGGAGGAGTTCATCTAGTTTTTTCGTAAGTTTTGTGATTTTATTTGTTTCAGATATTTTGTATACAGAATATTAGACTTGTTACATTTTTATTAAAACCATATTGGTAGTATGTAATAGAAATTTTGGGTTTCTTTCTGATCCTCTTAATTAGAAATAATTTATTACCAATAAGTATTTATTATGGCTGTTCCTTATCACAAAATAATGAAGTATTATCACTATAAAAATTATTTCTATATCTCTGTTTCTGAAATACTGTATATACACTGAAGAGAAGCAGACAATTAATATTTTTGTTTGTCTGGAAACAAATATGCAATTTTCTTTATTTTTTTACTTTGAAATATTAATTTATTAATTCTATAAATACTGGTTCCTTACAATGCAGGGGCTTAACATTGCTATCTTTACATTTCATTTCAAAAATAAAATTAGTGGATGAACTCATTTGATATTTGACAAGAATCTTTCTAAAAAGTATGTAGTTTCAGAAAAATAAAACTGTTAATTTTGCTTTTGCACTCACTCTTAATTGTTCACATGCAAGATGATTTTCATTTTGAACATGAAAGTGCTTCCACTTTTCTACGTTCCATGTTTGGGTGCTTCTCAGCAAAGTTTAACTAAGCTTATCGTACAGTAACGCTGGAAGCCATCTGGACCATCCAGGTTAAATTTTTCTCATCAGAGAACAAAACCTTTTTCCAATTTTCTACATCCAATGTTTGGTGCTTCGCAGCAAAGTTTAAACGAGCTGTTTCGCAGTGTGGAAGGAGGCATGGTCTTTGAAGATGTTTACAGTTTTTAAAACCTTTCTCTCGTAGATGCCTTCTTATTGTTCTTGAGCTGCATTCTGTGATGTTGACAACGCTAATGCTTGAACACAAATGACTAAATTTTGTTATGTGTTTACCGATTAATGCTTCATTTCAGTATGGTCTTAAACTTTTGACAAGCTAGTATTTAGGCTAATTTCATAGTGTTCACATTTTCCCTATTAAATGCTAAAGGTTTTTTTTTTTTATTTTCCCTTTTCTTATTTTCATTTTTCGAAGCTCTACTCAAATAAGTGGTTGAGTCTAACAATGCAAAAAGCAAATTTTTCTTTATATTAATTGGCCTTAAGATTTTAGCCAGCAGTGTATAATGGTTTTTCAAATACTTGTATACATAGTATTTCACTATTATTCTTATTGGGAAACAATGTTATGATACTTTGAAATATGGAATGATAGAAATATCTGAAATGTTTTTAATTCATTTTATCTGTTATTTGTAAAATTCAAAAGTAATTCTTTCTGAACTAATAAGAACAATAAGAAAATTTTATTTTTTTGACAAGTTAATGTTAATAATTATTTCATTGAATTAGGCCAGAAGAAGTAAAAAATGTAGCTTCACGCATGTTGGGGCATCAGTTACGCACTAAACAGACTGGTGACAAAGGACACGCGGTGTCATGAAGTTATGATCTCTGAACGCTTGTATGCAAGAAGGGAGTATTATTTTGCTATTACCATGGAAAGAGCTTATAGTGTAAGCCATGCTTTAAAGAAATTCCTTCTCCCCTGAAACTTTCAAGTGTTTTGATGTATAAGAATTGTACAGTTTTAAAAATAAGTTTTCATAACTGTGTGAATAGAATGGTAGATTATTAATTTTTGTGCTACCATGTTGGCTTAGTGGTAAGTTTAAGGATGTATAACACTGTAAATTGTGTCTCAGTACTCAAGAGTACTGCATATATACCCCATTATGTAGCTTTGTGTTTGACAACAAGCAATCTAATACTTGTTTTGTGGGTTTGAAATACTAAAGGAGAGTTTTTTTAGTGCTTGATAAATAAAACATACTTGTAATTGATTGAAATATTAGTTAAACGGAAGCAACAAGTAAATATTTTCTAGCAACAATATGAATTTGTTTCTAAGGGTCCAGTAATAGTGGCAAGCTCCCAAGGAGGAGTTAACATTGAAGAAGTAGCTAAAGAGAACCCTGAAGCCATAATTAAAGAACCAGTTGACATAGTTCAAGGTTTACAGAAACAGCAGTGTGTGAGAGTTGCAGAAAGACTTGGGTTTCATCACAAAATGTTGAGGAAGTGAGTCTTATTTGCAATTTCTAACAGTTGAAAATTTAATTTACAGTAGTAAATTGAGGGCAAGTTTTTCTTTTGTTTGTTATGTATAAGTGTATAAAACTATGTAACATTTAGCCTGTAACTTTGCTTGGTAATAGTTTATTATAACTGTAAAACATAGATAAATAGTGTGATGTGAAGTAGTATTGCATGTTCTTTTGTTATTTACTGTCAGAAAACCAGTAACTTATTTTAACTCATAGACAAGGAGAGTATTAATATTTTCCAAAGGCAAAGCAACCTATGAAAAAAAAAATGTGTTTTGCTTTTGTTTTCAAATGTGGAAATATCAGGTTTGGATTGGAAATGTTAGTTTCTTTTAGTTTATTTTTTTATGGAATTACTAAAGTTAGTGTTTTAGTGGAAATATAAAAAAACTCCTTTCTCTTAAAAATTTATTTCAACATATATTGTTTTGCAAAAAATCCTAACTTCTCCACCAGGTCTTACAGGCTTCCATGACGTCTTCTAACATGTTGAAATTTTTCAAGTAACATATGGTATAAGTAACATTTTGAACATTTATTACATCCTTCTATCTCAGCCTGCCTGATGAGTCCTTATATTGGGCAAAAGGCCTTGTTGGCACTGGATGTAGTAGATATATAGTATTGTTGACATATTATTACAGTTGTTCTTGCTTTCATTTGTTAGTTCTTGTACTTGCTTCATTAGTTCACCAAGTACAGTTTTAATGTTTCTTAGCTAACCTCATGGAAATACTAGTGACCATTAGCCTGGTTTATTTAAAATTGGGGATCTGCACAAACCATACTCATTGTCTGCTCACAATATACAAAAGGAACTCCCGAGATTAAACCTCTTTAGCCTTATGTTTGCTTTTATCACATGATCATTCTTGATTTTCCACAATAACCTCAACATCAAATAGTGATTAGTACATGAAACACAAACAGCTACTGAAAGAACATAACACAAACTGACAAGGGTGAAAGCATGTCTATTTCTTCATTAAAGTATAAATATCCAGTAAGATAAAGAGAAAGTTGTGCCTATAAGCTTTAGTAAACTGAATAGAAGAGGTTAATTACAATGATGAGAACTAATATTTTATTACTTAGATATTTACACCTGCCTGATCTAAAGAATGGAATGAAACAGTATACATTTCTGACAATCAAAATGAATTTAATATTTATTGTTTACCATGTTATTAGTAAGCACAGAATTATTTAGTTTTGTTATAGCCAACATAATTGTGGGATTTTCTTCTTTGTATTTATAAAAAGTTCACTCATTTGTCTTAGAAGAAAACATGTTTTTCGTTTCTACGATCGAATGTAAGACATAATTTTATCTTGTTTTAATGTATTTGTAGGCAGCAGAAATGATGGCGAAACTGTATGATGTATTTATCACTTATGATGGAGTTATGATAGAAATCAACCCATTAATTGAAGAAGCTTCAGGGAAAGGTATCTTTAGAGCAGCATTTAATTGAGCAATATGTTGAACTCCAAGGATGTGTTGTATAAGTAAAAATATTTTATTAATAAGTAAAAGTATTTTATACCTATACATTTCTTTTGCTGAAAGTGTTGAGCAACTATTGAAATTACCTTCAGTGACAAGAGTTATAAAAATTTTATTTTTTGTTTTAAAACTATATGTAAATGGTAAATAATTTATGATAAACATAATATGTAGTAGCAGGAAAATACATGTAAATGGAGTGAAGTATATCTGTAAAACCTTTAAATGGTAGCTGATATAAAAAGTAAATAAATTACAAAAAAACCTTTATTTTCCAATTTAAAATTTAAAAAATGACTGGATTTTCTTAGTTTACACTACAAAGTAGTAAAAAAGACAAATTAATTTTCTGTTGCTCCTCCCAAAAAGTGAGATATTATTGAATTACTCTGGTTGTATTAAAGTTTAAATTATGAATAATTTTACTGGTATCTAAGACTGATTGATGTAGATGTTATTTGCATTAAAAATGTTCAGATAAATTATTTTGTACTAAGAAATTATGATAAAAAATAAGTAGATCAGAACAGATAATTAATTAGATACAGTAAAACCAATTTTATGTAATAAACTAACTTGAACTATTAGGTATCATAAGTCAGTTTACAGTAAACTATAAATGCATCATTATTAATATACATTGAAGCATCAATTTGTAATATTTGGATGTGTTTTAAAGTAGAGTCATTGTTTTAGTGTACCAAATTATAGAAGATATCCTCTTCTGGCCACACTCACAAATGTTGCTTAAGAACTAATTTTAAATACTTTATTAAGTTTGCCACGTTATAATAAGTTTTCTTAGCTATTTTTAATATTTCCTTACCAACTCAGTATTCTGACTAAAATGTATATTTATATATATTCTATAGTACCAAACATTTAAATTGTACAAAATGAGTGTGTAATTGTTGAATATCTGCTTCATGAACATGATTTTTTAAATAATCATGATTAGCTTTTCATTTTACTTGTATGTATATATCTGAAATAGACTAACCAAAGAAATACATATTTGTCAGTAAAACATTCTAAAGGACAATCATTGCAAGATAAATGTGATAGCTTGGAAGTAGATTTAAATGTTTTTGGCTTTCTCGTATTGTATAAAATTGTATGAGTTTGTTTGTTTTGGAATTTCGCACAAAGCTACTTGAGGGCTATCTGTGCTAGCCGTCCCTAATTTAGCAGTGTAAGACTAGAGGGAAGGCAGCTAGTCATCACCACTCACCACCAACTCTTGGGCTACTCTTTTACCAACAAATAGTGGGATTGACCGTCACATTATACACCCCCACGGCTGAAAGGGCGAGCATGTTTAGCGTGACGTGGGCGTGAACCCGCGACCCTCGGATTACGAGTCGCATGCCTTACGCGCTTGGCCATGCCAGGCCTAAAATTGTATGAGAGAAAAGGTTTTTCTGTATTATTATACTGTAATGCCATGATAAAATAATTATAAAAGTTGCCCAGGAATGTTTAAAATTTAGCTTAAAAAGGCATTTCAAACAGCATTTATACTTTCAAGTTAAGTAAAAATTGATTTGTATTGGATTTCTGATTCATGAACAAGATTATCAGCCACCTGATCATTGTTTAATCCTGTTATAACTGGTGAGAACATTTCATGAACTATGTGTATACTTGCATTTCAAATTTTAAACCTGAAGTAAAATAAGTCTAACTACTTAAAAAGATTTAACTCAAAATTTTCTGAGATTGGTATTTTTCATTTTGTAACACTTGTGTAATTCAGAAAACTTTCCTACAGAGCTAAAGAGTCTCTCCTGTAAACAATACATTTATGAGGTGTGCTTTTAGAATTATTTGCATTCCCAAAAGTACAAGTTTATATTTACTAAGGAATTATCATCCTTTGGGAATATAATTATCGATACTTTTGCTTCTTATGTGATTTTTTTTCCTTTGGTGGTTAATTACAAGTTTTTTGTTTTCATACTTTTATGATGTTGCAGCATCAGTTATCAACAGTAACTAAGTAAGCTCAGTTTTGAAAACAACTTTAGCCAATGTTTAAATGTGATTGGATTGAATAGTTTTGGAACAAAGAATTGTAATTGTGAAAGCTTAGAATGCTTATAAACAAAGCATAGGTAAGGAATTTTTGTAGTTTCTCTAGATATTCTTTAGATTTCTCAAAATGATTTTTTTTTTAAATTACAACTTTTCTTCAATAAAAAGCTGTCACATAAACTTTGTTAGAATTAGTAAGTGCAGTAAGTGATGGCAAAATATCCTAAAGAATCAATTTCTTATTTATTAAATATATAAGTAAAATAATTAACTATTTATTTGAAATAGACTATATTCATTACATATAAATTGATATCAGTCAAGAATATTGTTAGGCAAAATTACGTTATCTCGCCTGACAGCATTTTGAAAAATAAGAGTCTAGAACAATGATGAAATTTGTCATTTTTACCATATTTTTTTGTAAGTCAAAGCTGGAAGTAATAACTCTTGCAGTGAGCAAAATAAAAGCATGTAAATAATGAATATCAACCAACTTGAGATTAACAGGTTTCTAAAAAAAATGCAACTTCCTGATAAACAGTAAAAGAACAAAAAAAAACTGAATTTCTCATACAAACGGCAATATTTCAATATTTGTCTGATGACAAAACTATGAACATTTTATAACCTAAAAATTACAGAAATGCAATTTATATGAATTTTAAAGCCAAAACTAAGTACTTTTAGTAAGTTTGCAAAATTTTATGAGTTCTTTACTTATTTTTATTTTGGAAAAAAAATAATAAAAAAATAAAAAGGAGTATTAGTGATACTGCTTTATTTGCAGAAAGAGGTAATAAAATTAGAGTGAATACTGAAATTTTAATATAGTGATTACCCCTTTGCACAAGATTAGCTATTCCAGTTCAGTGCTGCACTCTGTATCCAAACCTTTCTTTGCATATGCCACAAGCTTTTCACCCCCCGCTAGTACAGCGGTATGTCTTCGGATTTACAATGCTAAAATCAGGGGTTCGATTCCTCTCGGTGGGCTCAGCAGATAGTCTGATGTGGCTTTGCTATGAGAAAAAAACACAAAAACACGCCACAAGCTTTTCACTATTCTTTACTGGAATTTGCAAGATTCTAATGTATTTCCCATGTAAATATCCCCATCACACCAAACATGCTTGCCATTTCATCTGTGGGGGAGTTATAATGTGATGGTCAATCCCACAATTCATTGATAAAAAGAGTTGGCAGTGGGTGGTGATGACTAGCTGCCTTTTCTCCAGCCATACACTGCTAAATTAGGGACGGCTAGTGCAGGTAGCCCTCGTGTAGCTTTGCACAAAATTCAAAACAAACCAAACCCATTCAAATATTTGTGCATCACATCCTCACCAATAGGAGCATGTCATGCTGATATGATGCATTTGACTCTCTTTATACCCCTCTATTGAACTATATCTTCTTGTTTGGCATTGTTTTAGTTCAGACATCTCTTTTGTGTTCTTAATGCTTCATGTTTGATTTCCTCACAAAATGGTTATTTTTTATTTAATTTACTTTCATTCAAGCCAGCTCCTATAGTAATATTTATCAGTTAATTCTGGTTGCTTTATTTCTACATTAAACTCTGGTGAACCTTTTCTCCCATTGAATTCCAAAATTAACATTATCACTTTGGCCACAAGTGACCAGCATTTTTTCTTATCGAGTCTTTACTCACCTTAATATGGGCATTTTCTCCATGACTGTTGAAGACAAAACTATGTCTTCAGTGCTTACCTATACATATACCAATATCACCTCAGTCTTGTACTTACATTTGGTTTATCCTTCTGTGGGTGGTTTACCAATTTTGGGCCCTCTTTTGCTGACTTGCCTTAGCACCTTAGGTGTTTTGTCAAATAGTCTGGGCTTTTACAGTCATCTCTATGCTATGGGACTGCAATTGCATTATTACATGGATTACTAACTTTTTCTAGCTCATTCCAAACAGGAATCAGCCTATCATACTTGGAAGCTACTTTCTCTGGTGAGCTGGTTGATTATTTGGAGAAGTCTTTCTTCAGGCCCACTTAATATTTTGTTCAGTTTGGGGTCTTTTTTTTACACAAATATAAGTTTGATATTGCCTTCTCCTTTATTACTTTGTTCAATGAAGCCTTTGGTTCACCATGCCCTCTTGGCTTTTGAGGATGTGGCCTTCTATGACATCACTGATTCTTCTCCTTTATACCCATATGATATCTCTTCAGTAATGCTTCATAAATGGATGGATCCTCTTTTCATCCCTATTTCCCTTGCTCCTTTCCTGTGAGACATTTTGCATTTGTGGTTAGAGAAAGCCCATATGTTGGTGGTGTACCCCTTCTTCCTTTTAATGGACATATCACTTCAGGAATGGGGCATGGGTTAATCACCAGGAAGCTTTGGGTTGTGGAACTACAGATGAAAGCTCTTTTCATATCAGTGTTCTTGAACTTCTAGACATATGTCTTCTTCTCACCTGACATTGTCTGGTGATGGCTCATTCAAACAATTTTGTGGTGATGGCACATATCAACCACCAAGTTTGTACCTGGTCCACAAATCTGTGTTTTCAAACATTAGATATACTGGGCCTGAGCACATCATATTTGCCTTTTTGCATGTTATGCTGGGTGCTTTCAGTCTGGTCATGGATTGTCTCTTGCATCCTATCTGGGCATTAGATCCCCTTGTTTTCAGTTGTCTTTGCCATCAGTGATGTCCTCCCCACATGTATGCTTCTGCTATGGGCCTCATCACCAAGTAACATATCGTTTGGTTCCCTGTACCTCATTCAAAGACTGTGGCAGTAGATGCCTTCAGCCAGGACTGGTGGCATAAGTATTCTTTTGTGTACTTCCCCATCCAGCTACTTCATTGGGTATTTATCTTGTTCACTTCACTCTTTGTTGAGTCCTCCTGATTACTCCCTATTGTACAGCCCAGTTGTGGTTTCTAAAGTTACAATGACTGTTACTCTCTCTTCTTGACCCTCTTTTACTTTCTTCCTGCTTTCTTCAATCTCAATTCCAGGTCCTACATCCCAACCTTCACATTCTCTGTTTTCACACCTGGGTTTTGTTTGGTCCTTGACAACATTATCCAGTTCTATATAATGTATCACTTCCTTGTTAGCTAGTTCTATCTTTTTGGAGGTATATCAATGGAAATTAAAAGTATTACACAGTTGGTCTACTACCAAGAGTTTTCCCACTGACAAGCCTACTGTGACTTATGTGGCAGAATTTATCACCTGACTCTTTGTTCATGGATCTTTGGTCTCCTCACTTTCTGGATATCAGGTGACCTTATGTTTTTCCAAGTATTGTAGGGTTTTTACTTACCCTCTTTTTACCATGCTCATGTGTTCCTTCCAGATATGTCACCCTCCCAACCGTCCTGCTCTTCAAGATTGGGATATTAGTGTGGTCCTATGCTCCCTTATTCTCCTTATGTTCCATGTTTCATCTTTCCCACAAAAAGTATTTCATTCTTTACTTGTGGATGTCATAGGACAGATTTGTTTGCCATTGATATTTCATATACCCTTTATCACCCTTCATTTTCTTCTCCTTTATCTGGATTGTTTCTTTCTCCAAAATACTTTAGCATCTCTTATTTCCTCCTATTTTTCCTAATTCCCATCCTTAACCTCAACCCCAATTTTTCCAGTGCTGACATGTTTTGCTAATCTTTGAAATTATATTTGGGTAGAGGAATGTAAAGGAAGTTGTGTGTTACATGAACATGTCATGCTCCTACTAGTGAGGATGTAATGCATGAGAGACATGTAGGAATTATGCAATTCCAGTTGGGGGGAATGGAAGAGTTGTGGCATGCATAAAGAAAAGGTTTGCATATAGAGAGCAGCACTGAATGGGAATAGCTAATGGAGGTATGTACCTTTTGAAAGTACATTTTCAGTTTAGGAAAATTATGACTTTAATGTGAGGTCTGTTTTGTGCTAATTTACTTTTCAGTTGTGTTGATAATTAAATGTGCTTTACCTTTCTGTAAATTAAAACATACAACATCCACGAGCAGATAAACCTGATGATAAAATATTTGAAATCTAATATTAAAATGTTTGTATCATGCAGTATATTGCCTTGATGCCAAGTGCAGGTTTGATGACAATGCCTTCTTCAGACAGAGAGAATTATTCCAGAAGAGGGACTGGTCTCAAGAGGATCCACGAGAAAAAGAAGCTTCTGACCACAATTTGAACTACATTGCTCTTGATGGAGACATAGGCTGCTTAGGTTTGTAGCTTGCAATTTGTTGACTAAGTAATTTCACTTTGTAGGAAATGTATGATGTGGTTTCTCAGGAGCTTATAAAGTCAAATCAAATATTACTAAAAATATTGCTTGTTATATTTGCAAATTCAACATTTTTTGTTTTTATTGATAATGTTCAGAAGAGTGTGCATTTGTTGCATTTCAAAATGTTGCACAAGCAAAATAAACAGACCTAGCATTTGTAAAGTTACTAAATGTAACGAGTTTCTTTAATTTGGGTTGTTAACTCTGTCTTCCTGAGAATCATTCACTGTGTATGTTACAAAGTTTTAGTGGCTTACATTAAAAAAAATTTTAAACAAACTTTTGTTTATGTTACACCAGTTAGTATAGCATAAAACTGTAGCTAGTAATCCATATCTCAATAATATACAAGTTTTAAGTTCTTAATTTTATAAGGCAATATTTTAAAAAATCGCAAATGTTTCCTTGTCTGACTTTCCTGTAAATTGTTCACTGTAAAACTGTTATTGCTCAAATGAACCATTATCTTTAAAGCCTTTAATTTCATTTGGTTACAGAGCTATCACATAGAAAATCTTATTTCTCCTGACATGCCCACCAGTCACCTCTATTTCAGGGTTTGTCAATAGTTCTCTCTTACAGTTAATTATATATTACCTATAACCAATAAAAAGTCAAGGTTTTCATCTATCAAATGACATATATAATATGTAAAAACAGCTCATTTGGGTTGAGAAAATCATTTACGTAGAGGAGCGAACAACGTTTCAACCTTCTTCAGTCATCGTCATGTTTACAAAACAAATGACATATTGTGTTATGAATAGATAACTGTCAACTTGACTTACAATTCAACTTTTGCTCTCACAGGAAAAATAACATCTAGCCTGAATGAGTTTATATCTTGTTGCCCAGTTAGAAAGCCAGATTAATTGTAATTGTTAGAGAAAATTTTCTGCTTTTTGCATGTTATTACCCTGTCTTTTTGGTGAATTATTTAATTAAATAAAAATTATTTAGTCCATAATTACCATTAGTATTGAAAAACAAAAAAGGCTTAAGTGCAGTTGGCAATAGACAAAAAAATAAGTATGGGTGAGTACTTTATTTCTTGTTTTTCATATTCTTTATTATTATAAAAGTAACTAAGAGGTAAAAATAGGGACCTTTTTAGGTTAATTAAGCTAATATTTTTATAAATATAAAAGTAGTAATAAAAGTATTTCATGAGACATGCATGCAAGCAGCTTGTGGATAATGTAATTTGATAGTGTAACATAAGCTGCACATGCTCCAAGTGATTTACAACTTATAATGGCATGGAAAAATGAATGTAGTTTCATGTTGCAATTTGAAGTCATTCTAGAAAAAAGTAATGTAGATTTATTTTGATTTTATACAAATAAAATCTTTATTAGTGTAACATAAGCTGCACATGCTCCAAGTGATTTACAACTTATAATGGCATGGATAAATGAATGTAGTTTCATGTTGCAATTTGAAGTCATTCTAGAAAAAAGTAATGTTGATTTATTTTGATTTTTTTTTTCTGTGAGGTTGGTGAGATTGACTGATCCTGTTTTGAGATAGGGAAGAGAAAATAATTGAAAAAATATAAAGTGTTACTGAAAAACATATGTTTGAAGTGTATTTAAGAGGTTTTAGGAATTACACAAAGTAAATTTGATATTTTTGAAATGAGGAAAAATATTTTTAATCTTAACATGAAACTCAGAAAGAGAGTTAATCCTGCATAAGAAGGTCCTTTTTAGCTTACATTGTAGATCTCATACAAACTATTATCATTCTAAGTAGCTGAATGAAATATGAAACTTTCTTGCTGTTGTCCAAACACATGCTTTAACTGACTGAAAGATGAAAATTTTTGCTGTTTCTTTATGTCTGTTTAATGGCTACAATGTAATAAATGTTCTTTAGATTGAAAACTGTACTTTATATTGAAGCATATCGGTTAGGTGTATTGTTTGTGTGTAAATTTCCTCAAAGATTTAACTTTTGTCTAAACCAATAAATGTGTCAGTTATGCTGTGTTTTTTTTCCTTATATTACTGATGTTTCTCAGTTAAATACAATTTGTAAGCTTTTTAAGAAGTGAATGTTGTTTTTACAGTGAATGGAGCTGGTCTAGCTATGGCCACCATGGATATAATCAAGCTCCATGGTGGTTCACCTGCTAATTTTCTGGATGTGGGTGGTGGAGCAACAGCAGAACAAGTAACAGAAGCTTTTAAACTTATCACTTCAGATACACAAGTGAGTCAGATAAATTCTGATATGTTATGTTCTTTCAGAAGTCAGTGTGACTTAAGTTAAACTTTCACTCTGTGGTGTAACTTATCATTGATGTCATCTAAGTAAATAGAAAACATAGTTCTTAAAACATATTATTAATAGAAGAAGCAACCATTGGTGAGGGATTACTGAATCTAATGTTTTATATTATATTTAGACTTTGTTTCTGTTTATTATTGACAGTTCAGGAAGGTACCCAGCTAACTATACATAGACAGCTGTAGTTACAAATTATTTTAACAATAGTTATATTGGAATTTTAACCTACCAGTCTTAGTTTTTGCAAACGGATCCAACTATAGTTTTATACAAATAAAAGGGAAATGTATTTAATTAGGTAGGTAGGCATTATCTAGTAATTAGCATGATGCATTGTAAAATAAAAAGTTCCAGCTTTCACAGTGTGGTGTTGCTGTATATACTCTACATTTCTGATCATAGGTGTATTATAAGAGTGAGAGTCAGTTTATGTAAATCGGAGTCATTGTGGCAGTGGATACCTTTAGTCAGTAGTTCAAAGTTAAGATAGCTGCAACTAAACCTAAGGGATGTTTGACCTGAGTTTTTAGTCTATTCAGGTGAAATTACCAAGTACATATATCAATTTATCCTGATTTCAAACTTTTAATATCAACTTAATATTCAAAACATTAGCTGCTAATATGGACACGTTAAAGCATTTGCTTCAGTGGTAATTCTGAATGCCAGAAAACTGAAATACATTAAATTTTATGCAATTTCTCTAACCTTTACCATTGTAATACAAAACAGAAATAATTTAATTAATAAAGTCAGTATTTGAACTTTCAGTAGAAACTGTATATTTTGTAATTATTATCCCAACTCTCGAAATATTATTGTTAAAATATCCAAGCTCCCTCTGTAGCATATCTACAAGTTTATAACACTAAAAACTGAGTTTCAATACCTGTGGTGGGAACAGCACAGATAGCCTATATGACTGTGTGTGTAACTACAAACAAATGACACAATATTCAAATTTTTTTAAAGAATTTATCAATCAATTATTTTAAATTCTTTTCTTTCTTAAAGATGCTAAACTTGCCTTTTGTTTCAGCTATTAAAATTAACTTGTTTCAACCAGCATGAGTAATTAGTAGATATTCCAAGTTTTACAAAAATTATGTTTAAAAAACAACCTGAAAAAAGTCATAAGCTTGTTGAATTTGTGTTTGAAAGTTTTGGAATTATGAATTGATCCACTTACTTTACAAAATATTAATTTTCCAGGTTCATGCAATTTTGGTAAACATATTTGGTGGAATAATGAGATGTGATGTAATAGCTGAGGGTATCATCTTGGCTGCTGAAAAGTTAGACCTGAAAATTCCTATTGTTTGTCGACTACAAGGTAAGAAATGTATGGGTGCATCTAAACAGAGATATGCTAATAAAATATACTCAGTGTCTAAGGACTATCATGTTTTTCATAAACTGTATTTCTAGATCTTTCTCTTGAAGGTGAAATCTGTCTTTAAAAGTTACTTTGATTATTGAGTTATTTTGTTTTAATTGTGACCCATCTCCTTTTTTGGTTCCATTTGTTTTCCAAGTACAATGAGTATATATAAATATGAATTATTTTAGAATTCATTAATGTTATGTTCATAATAACTAACTTACTGTGTTTAATTATGTGAGAAAATCTTTATTTTTAATTTTAAAAATAATATGATATTTGTTTTTTTATAATAGCAACTGTAATTGTTGTTTATAAACATTGTTATTAGAATGGTAGTGCAATTTTAAGTAAAATAGGAAAAATATGATTATTATATTAGTTCTTGTATGTATTATATAGTTAGGCCTACAATGTGAAGATGATAATTAATGAAAACATTGATTCTTAAATGATTTTTAGTAATGAATAAGATTTATTGAAAATTATTCAGGAACCCAAGTTGATGATGCTAAAGCCCTTATTGCTGCAAGCAAGTTGAAAATTTTAGCCTGTGATAATTTAGATGAGGCAGCAAAAATGGTATGTATTGAAGTAGATTTTACTGATTCAAACACATAGTTAGAAAAATGTTTGTCATGAGTATGTTGGATTTAAAGATTTAAGGTTGCTCCTTACCTTGTGGAATGTTATTTTTTATTTAATATTGATTATTGAGCTTCTTAGGTACATTTTGTATAAAACATATAAGGGAACTGTTGTATTTGTTCATAACTTAAGCTTTAGAAACTCACATACATATGTATTTGCATTTATATGTATGTAATGTATTTTCAAAATTAAAAAAATTGCCCTCCAGTTGCACAGTGGTATGTCTGTGGACTTACAACATGAGAAACTGGGTTTTGATATCCATGATAGGCAGAGCCCAAATAGCCCATTGTGTAGCTTTGTGCTTAATAACAAACAAACAAACTTTCAAAATTAATAACAGTAAGAGTACAAACAAAGAGAGATCTGAAAAACCAAGAGATAGAACAGGCAATTTTTAATAAATTTTGTTTCACCTAAAATTAGGGAAGACATGCCAACACCACCCCCAAAATATTTATATTAAGGAATTAAACATTTTAGAAGTTACAATATTTACAAGTTCTTTGAATATTATATTGTATAAAAGTAAATGTAGCAAGGTTATTTTTTAATTTTCTAGCCTTTAATATGTGAAAGATAGCCTTAAACAACAGTTTTTGGAAGTAAAAATAAATATCAAAAGAATTAAAGTTTCATATTTTAGTATAGTTATCTTTCATATATAATACATAAATTCTCATTATTTCAGAAACTATTAATTCTATTAGGAATAAAAAGTTTTTCTTTTTTTTTTCTCCCAGGTTGTAAAGCTTTCTACAATTGTTGGACTAGCAAAAACAGCAGCATTCAATGTGAAATTTGAGTTACCAATTTAGTTAACATTTTCTGGTCAGTCTACTACATTAGAACTTTTGATATTTGTGTTTTGTATATATAAAAAAATTTGAAGTGGTAGGAGAGTGTCAAAGGTATTGAATGAGTGGAATGTACATCAAAATCATAAGAAATTAAAAATTATTCTTTTGGATAGAATCCTACATCTTGTACCAAAATATGCAGATTACCTACATTAAAGTTTCTGTTTTTCTTTTATGGTTGGTAAACATGAAATAAGATATTACCAAGAAATTTATCTTTCTGTTATCAGTAGTGACTGTTGAAAGTGTTAGTGGTTTTTAATAAGTTTAAATTTGTCATCCAGTATTTCATCTTAAAAGACCTCCTGTTGTTTAATAAAAATGTAGAAAAGAAGTGGCACTTGTTTCTCAGTGTATCATGAAAAAGTATTTCACTTTAATATAATAATATATTAAAAAGGAAAGTTTTTGTGTTTGTGTGATTATATGTTTGCTTTATAAATTTAAGCTAGTATTTTTGATACAGAAAGAGGTAGTCCAAATTGGAAAGTTTGTGGTAAATTTATCTAACTTACAAAATGATGTGAAAAATTACATCTAATATATATATTTCAAATATTTTACAGATAGTGTATGCCAATACCTAATAAATTCTCTTAAGTATTGAAAAAGTAGATGTTTTATGTGAACTTGTTTTGCTAAGTTTTTTTCACTTAAAACATTACATGACTAAAATGTTCCAAAATGTTTCAGAAGATGAGATGGCTTAGGAATGGAAAGTAAAAGTTCTTATATTGTTTTTACCAAGTGAACAAAAGTATATGTAGTTACTTTAATGTGCATTAAGAATTATTTTTATTTTGAGGTTGTGGAAATAGTATCACAAGTATTTGTTGGTATTTTGTGAATACCTTAGATTACCAGTTCATATCTAGATCATGTATAGAAAGTAGAAAATAGATGATAGTAGAAAACAACTAAAAAGTACTATTAGCTTGTGTTTAAAAAGCTTGCATATTTTTTATAGGAAACATTCTTGTATTAAATCAGTTCATATGTATATACACACACAATATATATGTGGATATGTACCCAGTATTTTAGTATGTTAGAAAATTAAAGACACTTTTTTGAGTACTTTGAAACTACTAAAAGGATTTGGAAATATTGTATAACAAATATTGTTAATGTACATTAAAGTTTTGTTAGCAGTAAAATGAGATTTTAAAAGATAAAGTTTAATGTTGGAGAAAACAAGTGGTAATGATTTTTTTTGCTCATTTCAGAAGTTAAAAATATTTTAGTTCATATTTTTTAAAGTTATGTAATTAAAAAGTGTTAAACTTTATTTTAAGAAATGTTTTTCATCCTCATAAATACAGACATTCCTAATAGAACTGTATGTGAATCAGTTATATTATTTAATACTTTATAGTTTTGCTTTGTATTTAGGGTCAGTCATAAAGATAAAAAGTAATAACACGGCAAACCTATATTCTTCTGAAATGACATTTTTCAACAACTTCCATTTTGATATTATTTCATATAATTTAATTTACCTAAAGGTGCAAGGAACAGTTGACTTTAGAATTGATAGTGTCAAGGCTGATAATTTGTAAAACTTATAAACATGTGTAGAAGTTTTTCCAATAGTATCTGGTAAATTTGAGGGATTGATTTGTTAAAATGTTTTATTTGAGAGAATTATGTGCAATGAGGTATTCTGTTATATTTTTTGTAAGGAAATTTCATTGTTTATCAAATGATACATTTTAAAGGAGGCAAAGAGGCCTTGAATAACATTAATGTTTGTGGTATGTTTACTTAATGCTTGCTTGATTTATCTTTTTTAAAGAAGATATAAATGTACTGTCTAATTCACTAGCAGTTTTAATATAAGCTCAAATATTAATATGTAGTTGTTTTTTTTATTCAGACTGTTAATGTCTAAATTCTACATTGACACATTCAGTCTTATACCAAGACTTCATCATGGAGTAATCATATTCAGTTTTCTGTCTCAAATGTTATCTTCTTTCACTTACTAGCTGACCGAAAATTTCTTTTCATCAGTGTTCACATCATGCACTCCACAGAAAACAGTTGTCATTTCTGATCTTAACATTTAACTGATGATTCCATTGCTGAAAACAATTAACAATATTAAAATATTAAAATGGTAAGTTTCAAAATGATTAAAAGTTGAATACGTTGTGGAATGATTTCCTCTTCAGTAATATTAAGAAAACCAAGTAGTTGTATTATTTGTAGTTACAACCAAAGTTAAAAACATTATTTTCTCACATTCTAACCAGCATTATGGTATGATGATATTATTACTTTAGCTTCTCTTTATTGACCTATTTTTCCTTAGGTATTTTGGAACTTATTCCTCTTACCAACTCATAAAATGTAGAAAGACACAAATCTTGTGAATGAAAAGGTTATCACAAAAAATTAGAAATTTGTATATTAAATGATCGTAATTAATAGGTCAATTATATTAATATAATAAAAGCCACGAAGAAGTTGCAGGTGTGATTTTATTTGTTTGTTCAACATATTATGGCTTTGAATGTTTAAAGAAAAATAAATACAATTTTACATTATAGGTATTAATAAATTTTGAATTTATTATAATACATCATGAGATTTGGCATAAATATTGTTGAAGTTTCTAAGATTCATTTGTGCTTTTATGTTTTATCTTCATAGTCCACTGTTACATGAATACTACTATCATACTAGCTACAACAACCAAAATTATGCAAGGCCAGTGAGATAATGTATGGAGTTCTACAAAAGTCTTTGAAATTATTTTCACAAGTATGCAAGAAATTACAAATTTCAAAATTACCAGAGAACAAATATAAGTAAATTTTGAAATTAGCTCTCCTATGGGAGGTGTCCAGGAGTTTCATTAACAGCATGTTAACCATCAAGACAAATGGATTCCTGTCGGATAGTCTTTAGAAATTACGACCAAGTTAATGCATTCTGGGGTATGATCAGTTTATTGGGGATGATGAAATATACATAGGAATGAAGCCAAGTAGAAATACTGTTTTCAAAGAAGCTGTTTAACTTGATTTACAGTTGAAATCCATCAAGGTATCTTATAGACTACTCACAAAATCCCTGTTTGATACGACTGGCTTGTAAGAAAAATTTGTGTTGGTTTCCTTACTAGTTAAAAAAAATACCTGAATGTGCTTGTAGAATGTTTTGAAAATTCAGAGTACAGTTCCTCAAAGAATCATTGAAACTTGAAGCATGTTTCTAATCCTCAGTCACAAGTTATGTTGTATTATATCTGGTGTTTAAAGACAGTCAGTTGAAAATTGTTATCACTGCAAAATAACTTTATTCAAAGGCTTCAAACAGCAAATAATGATTCAAGGCCTAGGAAAGGGCTGTGAAGATTGTACTTGCTCAAGCCATGAAAATGCTGATGCATTTTATGGGACTTTGCAATGAAGAAAGAAAGTTACAGATACTGTGATTGTTCAAAGGATCATTATGGCTAGTTGAGTCAGCTAAGAATAAAGAAAATTAAACTTAAGTTGTGTTTTTAAAGTAAGCCTTCAGGATGAGAAGGCTCTTGACCCTAGTATTCAATCTATATTGGAAATGGATGAAAAGTGAAGGAATTTCATTTAGGCAGAGAATAGATTTTTAAGTCCATATACTTGTATCAGTATCATTGGAATTCATCTAAACTGTGACATTCTGTTACAGAAATTACAAGATTGAAAATGATCACAGAAGAAAGTTGTAATAATATTTTCAAGCTGCTACAACCAGAAGAACTTTACCATTCTGGAAACCTTGGTGTTTATTTAATAAGGCTGTAAAAAGAGTGCATAAGTAATTATATTTTACAGATGCAGCCATTCTATATCTGTATTTGTGTTTGAAAGGTAATCCCAGAAAGAAAGGTTTAGATAACTACACCAGTACAGTTTTTGGAGCAATACTTGAAGAATAACTCTTGGTGTTCTAGACATGTTATGATAGCTAGGTGATAAACACAAGTAATTTACAATAGTGATGAAATACATATTTCTAAGTCGTTTTGAAGAGTGGTGTAAATACACTTTCTCACTTGAAATAAAATGAATCACTGAATTGAAGATCATTAAACGTGTTTGTGCCTGTTGAAGGAGTACTCATGGGATTACATTTTGATCAGTGATAGAGCTCTACATCAGTGGTGTTTGCTGAAATTAAGAATTCTGGGAATGAAGAAAATAAAAGTGATTATATGTCATGATCTTTTCTTTCATATGGTATTACTGTCTATTGTCAAAGTGATATGCCTAAAACCTTATAATGCAATAAACTTGGTTTTGATACCCACGGTGGGCATAGCACAGATGACCCATTTTGGAGCTTTGTGCTTCAAAACAACCATCCTGTAAAAAAAGAACAAGACACGGAAGACTTGGGAACAAGATCTGACAGTTTTGGTGGACCACAAGTAGGTCAGTGGACTTTCACCGCTCAAACTTCCGTGGACACAACAGATAGTCCAATGTGGCTTTGCTTTAAAGTAAACATTTTTGGTGACGAGCTGTAGAAGTGAACCACAAATAATTACAGGCCACATTCCAACACCTTTGATGTTTGGTGGGTAGAAAACTAAAGATACAGCTGGACCTCCTTTAAGTTATGGTGGTGTTTAGGAAGATGAGTGTGAGAAAAGTAATAGAAGTTACACTGTTCATTTAATAAAAAAGAAAATTAATAATACTGCCTGTTATTTTGTTCAAGAAAATATGTAATCATTGTGAAGCTGCAAAGTTTGTGTGATATTACAACTAAAAATATGACTTAACCCTTAAGCTAGACCAAACACCTATCATTTTCGCTTATCAAATTCTCAGATATAGCGTTAACAACAAATTTGCATGGAAACTGCACTTTAACGAAATTATCTCCAAGATATCTCTTAGAATTAAATTCCTACACAAGATAGACTACAAAGTGCGCGGCTTGGTTTTGATACCATTTTATTAACTTGCAACATTTATTGGTCTGGCATGGCCAAGCGCGTAAGGAGTGCGACTCGTAATCTGAGGATCGTGGGTTCTCATCTCCCTCGTACCGAACATGCTCGCCTTTTCAGCCGTGGGGTCGTTATAATGTACGGTCAATCCCACTATTCGTTGGTAAAAGAGTAGCCCAAGAGTTGGCGGTGGGTGGTGATGACTAGCTGCCTTCCTCTAGTCTTACACTGCAAAATTAGGGACGGCTAGCACAGATAGCCCTCGAGTAGCTTTGTGCGAAATTCCAAAACAAACAAACAAAAGCAACATTTATCGGACTATTAATGCAATACACAGCGATGATCACGTGCTACATGAATGATCATACATACTACAAACGTATTGAAATCATGACCCGTAAATAGCTGTATGTATTCCACAGTGTATATTTACCTACTATATTAACAAAGTCACTACACTACCAATAATGAAAACAGTATTCACCAAACACAACTAAATTTTGTAAGAAAGCAGACAGTAGAAGTTCTACACAATTCTCTGAGCAGTCACCCCTTCATTATAGAACAGATACGCTTCCACATTTAACCTTACAGTAAGTCATAATAAATCAACATTTTAACATGCTCAGCTCTCAATTTGAATCTTCTCACGAAAAACTAACTGGGCATTTAATTAGGTACCGAATTAGAAAGTTGATTTTTTCGAAGTATTCACGTTCCTCCACGAATATCAAAATTCGAAGGCATTAGGTTTTTCAGATACTAACTCACAGTGAAAGGATACCATTTGTTGAGCATTCAGCCAAAATTATTTCATGCCTATACTTTTTTTTTTGCGCTTCTGCCCGAAATGGCGTCTTTCATTAATGAATTTTTTGTATACGCGTTTTTTTTCGTTATTCAGCTGTTTAAACTTATTATTGTGTATGGAGCAAAAGAGCGGTGTATAATATTCGAGCACCTTAGGTTTTTGTAACCCTAAATCTACCTAACCCGAGTTACTTGTAGTACAATTAGAAGCAAAATGTTACATCCTTGGAGTTTAATTAATGCTAAGAAGGTTTATATAAACTGTTAAAGTTAAACAATAATATACTGTATTTTAAAAATCGGATGTGCTGAGCCAAGGCTGTTAATTACGATTCCCAATGAAAAGTCCATTGTGGGAAGACTGTCGGTTGTGTAAGGAAGCTGCGAAATGGACTGAGAATTATTGATGATCAACAAACGAAAAATATTTTATCATTATATTTTTTATAAAATGTCAGATCTTTCAATACAAGACGTGGATATGTGAAACGAAATAAAGTTCTTCGTGGATATTGTACTTTAACTAATCAATACTCTAAGATTAAGAAAATTGGTTAAAGTTCCAGATATGATGATGATATGAAAATAAAATTGCTTCACTTTCTTTTATATAATAGGTGCATCATCAAAGAATGATGCTTGGATAAGGTAATACTTGTAATATGTAAAATTTTAAAATAATTCTCAAAACTATTCGCAGTTTCGAGAAGAGATGTTATTGTAAAGTTATGTTTTGTCTTTTATATGCAAAAACGGCTCGTTTGGGTTGAGAAAATATTTTACATAGAAGAGCGAACAACGTTTCGACCTTCTTCGGTCATCGTCAGGTTCACAAAGAAAGAGGTAACTGACCGGAAGTTGACCACATGTTTGAAAGGGGTTGTGTAACTGTGTTTCGACGATGACCGAAGAAGGTCGAAACGTTGTTCGCTCTTCTATGTAAAATATTTTATCAACCCAAACGAGCCGTTTTTGCATATAAATTTCTCAACAAGTGGGTTTCTCGACATCACTGATTGTGTTTTGTCTTGTTCTTTTAAAGTTCTTGTGATTTTAATTTTTTATTGTACGTTTACACGATAGATGTCGTTGTTGAAGTAGTGTTTTGATTGTCAGTGATGTCGAGAAAACCCACTTGCAGAGAAATATATGTGTAAAAAAGGCTCTTTTGGGTTGAAAAAATTTTTTACGTAGAGGAGTGAACAACGTTTCGACCTTCTTCGGTCATCGTCAGGTTCACAAAGAAAGAGAGAGGTAACTGACCGGAAGCTGACCACATGTTGGAAAGGGGTTGTGTAACTGAGTGTTGGAATGTAGAGGGCAGGCTTAGATGTTTGAATATATTTTTTATTATTATTTATTATATTATTTTTAAAATAATTATAAAGGTGTTCCTTTGTATTGGTTTATTTTAGGCTTGAGTTGTTGTATAAGTAAGGCTGCTTTAATTTTGCGTTTGTTTCTTTATTTAGTATTTGAGTGTTTTCTATGGTTATGTGTTTATTTGACTTGCAGTGTTCGAAAACGTGTGAAGGTGACTTTCTATGTTCTTTGAATCTGGTTTCCATTTTTCTACTTGTTTCTCATGTTCTTTGAATATAGAAGTCGTGGCAGTTATCACATTGTATTTTATAAATAATGTTCGTGTGGTGTTTGTCAGTGTAGTTTTTACATAGTATAGACCTCAGTTTTGTGCCTGGTTTTGAATATATTTGGTATTAACTGGAATGTCATATTTTGTTACTAGTTTTGCCAAATGTTGGTTATTTTTCTGCTGATGTCGGGAATATATGGTATGCAGCAGTATATGGTTTCGTGATTTTTTGATTCGTGAGATATATTTACTTTTGTTGGTTGATTTTGCTTTATGTCTAGGTGTGTGCGTATAATGTTTTCTACGGTTTGTGGAGGAAACTTATTGATGTTGATGAAGTATTGTTTTATTTTGTCTAATTCATCGTTAATTTTATCTGGTGAGCATAGTTTTATGGCTGTGTTTATTTGGTTTCTTAGTATGTTGAGTTTTGTTTTGTTTCATGTGCTGAGTCTCAAGGAATGTATAGTCCAGTATGGGTGATTTTTCGGTGGATTTCTGTTTTAAATTGTGCATCGGTTCTTGTAATTTTGAAGTTAAGAATTGCTTAACTTTGTTAAGTTTGATTGCTTCCTTCTTGTTCACATGTGAAGTTGATGTTGGGGTGTATAGCGTTAATGTGATTGAAAAAATTAAGTGTGTATTCTGTAGATGTGAATCCCGCAATCGTGTCGTCTACATATCTGTACCAGATTTTGTGGTGGATGAGATGCTGTGTTTATTGCTTGTGTTTCAACTTGTGTCATAAAAATATTGACTAGGACTGGTGATACTGGGTTGCCCATGCTTAGGCCATTTGTTTGTATATAGTTGTGGTTGTTGAACATGAAGTTTGTCTTCATCGTGGTGAATTCTATGAGGGTTGTTAATTGGTTGCTGGGAATGTCTATAGATGGGTTAGGGTCTCGGATATAGAGTTCTAAGACTATCTTGCAGAATCCAGAGGTTGGAACTTCTGTAAAGAGGGATATAACATCGAAACTGGCCATTAAGGCTTTATGATTAAGTTTAGACTTGAAATTAAAAGTCTTTGATGAATGAGCTGGCTGATGTTATATATTTGGAGAATGCCCATGCTATGTATTTACCAAGATTGTAATTAAACGATTCATATGTGGACATTATTGGTCGTAATGGACAATCTGGTTTATGAAGTTTGAGGACGCCATATATTTGAGGTTTGCGTGAGTCGGTTTTTCGTAGGTAGGAATAAAGTGTTTGTGAAGTTGTGTTGGCTTTTTCATTTTTCACAAACACTTTATTCCTACCTACCTTATTCTCAACCCAAACGAGCCGTTTTTACATATATAGTGTTTTGACTGATTTTATTAATACTATCGAAAATTCAAGAAAGAGGCGTAGGCTAAATAAGTAAATTTGTAAAGACGGACAGAGTTCATGGAAATCCAAAGTGATTTAATAAACTATGAGAAAGTATTTTTTAAATTCAATTTAGAAAATTTGTGTGTGATTCCCTGGTTTGTCAACGGCAAGTTTACGAAATTACAACGATAAATCCGAATTTGATTCTCAGCATTGGATATAGTACAGATAGCCCTTATGCAGCTTTGCGTTAAAAAACACACACACACAGTCAAATAAAAGGATACATCCAAAGAGAAATTGAAAGCTGTGTGTTCGTACTTTTAAAAATGGAATTTAAGCGTTTTCCTCTGTTGAATATATAAATTAAAATTTCTTATATTTCTAAGTCTAATTTCTCAGTAAATCTGTGAAACGTATATTAATACCACGTGAAAAGCCAATCTGTAATTACAAACCCTACTCACAACTTAGCTCTTTCGGTATATTGCCTAAATAACAAACATGCACGATCTACTAGTCTACATATCGTAAGTGCTTGTCGGAACAAATATTCACATCATAAAAGTTTATTTTGAGAACATACATTATTATAAATAAACATAACTTCAAAAAAGCTCATGTTAAAGCTCTCTAGTATTATTATTAGTAGTAGGTAATTGAATGGAACATTATCTTTTTTACACCAGACGTTAGCTTTAATTCATAAACCTCATTAATTCTCAGTGGTGTAGTGTTATATTTTAAAGTATCGGATACAAAGGTTTTGGCATATGTGTCGTCACCGCGATGTTAAATAATTCCTATTCAATTTCCATTTCTGGATATCAGATGCCAGAACCTCGTTTCGGTAACATCATATTCCTGCTAATGCTGTAAATCCATGTGCGTACACACAATAGTAAAAACAACAAAATACAACGTAGATACAATCTTAAATTAAGAAATAGTCGTATTTAAAGTTTGCAAATATTCAGTGATCATTTCGCTGTATTGCTGTTAACTGATTTTGAAATAAAAACAAACTGGACAATCTGTAAACTCTTCGCAGACAAATGCATTATTGTAGTATATTTGCAGCGCCTAATGTAAGAACAATTATCATTGAAATAAATTATAAAATCTCGGGTGGGCATAAAGCTTTCCCTGGTTGCTTTGTTTAACATAATTGCTTTGTAATACATGACACCCTATTGAAAATACACAATACGTGTATCACGTAAGTACAGACTAGAATTAAATATTTATTAATAAAAGATACAAAATACGTAAAAGATATTGAAATGGAATGAAAAATGCGCATTATAAAGATAGAATAATAATTAGAGATTTAAGTCTCAGTTTTACCATCCTAATTACGATACTTCTTTGAAAGCATATTTCAACTGCATGCTCTCTGACCTAACTTTGCTATACCTTAAAAAACAGTCACAACAAATACATAAATAAATATATATATATATATTATTGATGACTGAAGAAGTAAGATCGAAGATTAAATAGATGTGATGTGATTGCTGGAACGACAGCAGTTTCTGTTCTTTACACATGCATGTAACCTTTTTCTCAACTTGTCTGTTGTGTTTGTTTCTGCAAAAAAACAAGATATATATTAATTATGAAGACTGTTCAGTCGTTGTCTCTATTTAGCAGACCAAAGCAGGATTTTAATCACTTCTTGTTGTTTCGGCTATGTGTAGATTCTTGACTTCGTTCACTTACAGAAGACCGAGTTTGATACTCCTGAAAATGAGAGGGCGTAAAATGTACAGAGGATAATAGACAAGAACAAAATATAAATGCATCGAGGAAAGAAACATTCTACAATCATTTCATATTTTTAGATTATACTGAAATTAAAAATCAAGTTGAAAACAGTTATTATCTTTAAATTGATATTAGTAAAAATATCTGTCCGAAGTAATCGTTCTATTATGCTTAGTGAATATTCAAAATACGAAGTAGATAAATAGATAATTCACATTTGTTTCTATAGTTTTGATAAGTTAGAATTATTCTGGAAACAATAGACCTCGAAAATTGCAAACTTGTACAAATGTATCCTAATGTTCAATATTAGAGCAACAAACACAAAATTTAAATATTTTTTTCATAATAAAATATGATAAAAGTTAGACCTTGAGGTCTTTATTTGAAGATACACAACACGACCTTAACTCTACTTGGAATACATAGTTTGAGGTTTATATAAATAGAGAAAGCATCAGGGTACTTGTTGTTACATGTTTCTTTTTTTGACACCATCAGAAGAACGCTGAAGTCCACGTCGTAAATATGAGTTATCGTAAACATTTAAAATATTGTTTTTGCAAGTATAAAACTAACTGAAGAGTAGAGGTTGTATAAGCACAGTTCCAGTGGTTGAATGACCAAATGCTCATAAATGTGTTACTCTATTGTCATGAAGACCATTTCAAAATATTGGAGATATGGTTCAAAGATCAAGACAATAACGTATTAGAGTTGTTAAACCAGGAAGTTACTAATACGTGTCAACTGGTAAGAAAGAATAGAGCCAGAAATGTAGAACCTTTTGTAGACTTATTCATGACGACAGAAAAGACAATATTAGCGTCTAACATATATAAGAGGCTGCACGATGAAGGGGTTTTGTGCGAGACAGCCCGTATTATGCATTCTGTTCTCTCTTCGTAATCAATAAGGGCATTTGGTGTGGAGTTGTTAACATTTTTTTTTTTTTGTGGTGATGAGAAATCGAGCTATAATCCTTTCCCAAGTGAGTCCAAAGTCAATTCACCACCTGATACGCAACACTGTTATATGAAACGTGGGACACGTAATCACGGATGCATATCAAGGTTATAGTTTAATGGTGTTGTCTAAAATCACCTTGAATAGACGAAACGATATCCACATGTTTGTGAGAGACTTTTATTGCTTAGGGTAACAGAGAAGAGATCCTTAATCCCTATGTTTGTGTATTTTTACGAAGAGTTATTGAAAACTTCGTTTCAGTGGATGATAATCCACGAATAGTATATCAAAAACGAAATCATAGCTCACATGGAATTTCAGTCTATTTTCTTTGCCTCAGTATCGTTGAGTTTTCTCTAGACGCTTTTTAAAGACATGTTGCAACTTTTAAATTCTCTCCAAGTGCTAAAAATACTCTCAGAAGCAAGAAGCAATTACTTCTAGCTCCCCTCATAAATTACATCATGGACAACAAGTATAACTAGTTATTCCTCATACTGATTACATGCAAATATTTGTAACAATTTTCAGTATGATTTATTGACCAGGAGGGTTAAGGCGTTCGACTCGTAATCCGAATGCGGGTTTGAATTCCCGTCGTATCAAAACATGTTCGCCCTTTCAGTCGTGGGAGGGTTATAACGTTACTATCAATCCCACTATTCGTTGGTAAAAGAGTAGCCTGAGAGTTGGCGATGGGTGGTGATGACTAGCTGTCTTCCCTCTAGTCTTACACTGCTAAATTAGGGACAGCTAGCGCAGATAGCCCTCGTGTAGGTTTGCGCGAAATTAAAAACAAACAGTATGATTTGTTTTATTCATAATTTAATAATTGACAAATTTGTACTGACAAATAAACATGTTTTGGGATATTTTTATTGATAGTATCTTTAAAGTAAGTTTACTAGAATATTAATATTTTAATCTGTAGGAAACATTTTAGAATCTGCTTTCTTACTCTAATGTGGTAAACAAATGTAGTTAACAAACGGTTAATAAAAAAACTAAAAAAAAACTTACTCTGACAAATAGTGGCTGGGAAAGACTTCGATTAATATACACTCGGACGAGGTAATTTTGAACTTTATCATTCATCATTACATTAAAGATGAATATAAAGACTCCCTGCGGGAAAAAACAAACCAAAACTGAAGTTCAAAAATTTTCTACCTAAAATGTACCAAATATTTTCTCCAATATGAGAAAGCTAACAAACAACAGGCCTATCCTGTCAATAAATGTGAACGACTAATAAAAACTTATAAATTTAAAAAAATGTCAGATAAATTAAAATATGTAACATTTCTTAGCTATTGTAATAGCTGTGACAAGTAAGCTACTGTGAATATTTTAATTCATCAGCAAATTATGCAAACGCACTGTTAGATTAAACTACTGAAATAAAAATAGATAATTTCCAATCAATGCAATCATTTTGTGGATTAAAATATTCTTCCTCGCTGTTAGGGATAAACAATATATATATGTATTTTTTTTAAAGAAAATTAATACTGATAGAGTTAAGTAAACAAAATAAAAAGAAAGGACTGCATTAAAAACGGCAAATCCAAACCTCTGACTAATTATATTAGTTTCTTATAACCAAAAACAAGCCAAAACAAAATGCTGCATTAATTAAAGGATCCCAAGGTACAAGCTATAATGTGGGATGTTAGATGTACCCTAAGTTTTGGAGGTGACTGTGGAAGTAGAACTCATATTCTGGTAAGGATATATCGTCTATCAGTCTTAATCTACATTCGCCAGTCTCACATATAGAAATAAATAAAGAAATTGCAATAGAAATAAGTATAGAAATTAGGACTTCAATATGTGGGTGCTCAAGTCCACATATAAAGGCTTGTTTAGAGCAGGATAGTTACAGCAGAATTAATAAGTGGGTGGTGGTTGGAAGCTATACTAGTTAATTTAGATAACTGAATGAGATCCTTCGTACTAGGATAATTGTTTATTGGGCTCCCATTTACTGTCTTTCTACCATCATGGAGGCAGGAATGTTAACCTGAAGAATTAAGTTTATTCAACTTACTTACCTCCGAGTGGTAGTACCTTATTTTTTCTCTTCTTTACTTTGGAGAGCAGTCATCTTCTCATAACTGTCTGCAAGCACATATCGCTCTCCTAATTTCTATATCTATTATTTCTATTGCTATTCCTTTACTTTATCTTATTTCTTTATCTGAGACTGATTTGAATGGAAATAAGACTGATAGCAGTTATCCCCACCGCAATGTTGTGATTTCTACTTCCACAGTCACCTCCAAAACATAGGGTTCATTATAATTTGTACGCTGCACTAATTGAAATAGTCCCAGGGTACAAGTTATAATGTGGGATATAAGTGTACCTATATTTTTTGGAGGTGACTATGGAAGTAGAACTCACATTGGGTGGGGATAACAAACTAAGATATATATATGCCATTGATGAATTTCTGTGTGTGCACATTCATAGGCGACATTATCCCTGTCTATATGGGTAGTTTTAAATATAGTGATATTCTTTTTATGACTATAGTAAGTGTAATTACTGGAGATGCGCCAAATATTTCTACAGAGATAAACTTAAAGTTCTGACTTGATTCAAGTGGGAAAAGGAGAATGAACATACTAGAAGATAGCGTGCAAATAAGCACTTAATGTATTTATATTATTACAAGACCAATACACAGCCCTATACAGGCAGTGTTGGATCAAGACGAACCTGGGGTCTTGGCTCCTTCTGTTCGTAAGCTCTACCAGCTGTATAAGTTAAACCAAAATTACTTATAAGTGAATTTTCTTACATAAGAAAAATAAAATAAAGGGGCCATTATTTTAAGTAGGCTCTGGACACTAGCTGTGGTATTGTGCCTATATAAATAATCCGGCCCTGTATTTTGGTGACGAAAGCACATTATGTTAGATAACATTACTCTCTAGGTCGTTAGGTAAAATGGGTGCAATGAATGGGTTATATTTGAGAAGTCAGTACTGGCATGTACTATTAAGAAAGCTAGTAATGAAGACATGAAATTCTAATGTAGACTTTGTAGGTTGGAGGAGAAGTACAAAATATAAAATTGATAATTTTAGAGAACAGGTTTGTATAAATGATTTTTATATAAAGAAAATAAATGAATCATGTTTAAACATCAATGATTTTGATGACAGAAGTTTCATTGATATTTAATAGGGATATAACAATAAAGAAGGCTGAAGGAATGGCTTTGTCTGAAAATGTGAGTTACATCATGTTCAAATTGAGGATATCATATATAGTAGCAAAGAGCTTGAATCCATTTAGGTTTCTGTTAATGGATATAAAATGAAAAGACTTTTTTAGTGGGAATTTTTTACAGACCAATAAATGATACCAATGAAATTAGTGGAAACTTTACAATGAAATTAAGATTTCAGCTGTTAATGAAGTCATAATTGTGAGTGATTTTATTTTCAGGCATGTAGAGTGGTTAAATAGAGAGTTAAACCATGAGGGAGTAAAGTTTTGGGAAGCTGTTCAGAATAGTTTTCTTCACCAAATAGTCAAGGAACCTACTAGAAACAATGCAATTATAGATTTCATGTTAATTTCTAATATAGAAATGGTTGAGAGAGTAGACATTGGGAAACACCTAGGTACAAGTTATTGCTGATCTATTAGGTTTGAAAGGATTCGAAGAATGGTTACTAGAATGGTGTCTGGGATGAAGAGATTGTCATACAAGGAGAGGTTGAAATCTCTCAAACTATTTTCTCTTGGAAAAAAAAGAAGCATCAGGGAGGATCTGATTGAGGTGTTTAAGATTGTAAAAAAGAATTGATAGTGGTGGTGTATCATCATCTTTTGATATTTAACAGTGATAATAGTTGGAGAAGGAAATATAGTTATAAATTTTGGCAAGGTGTGAGTCATCTTCAGTTAAGATAGTTTCATTTTACTAACAGGGTGATTGGACTTTGGAATGGGTTGCCTTCAGATGTTGTAGAGGCAGTAAATTTAAACAAGTTTAAGACAAAGCTTGATAAGTATTTGAATGATAAAGGCTGGCTTTAAATTTTTTTATTTATTTTAAGCTAATTTAGAGGTTAGTATAGTTGAGATGGACGGGGAATTCAACATTTAGTTGTAGGTAAAAGTTTTTCTTAAAGATTTGGTTACTTACATAGGTATTTTTGTGTGGTTTTGTGTATTCAGTTCTACCTTTTCAATACCAATGAGGGAGCCAACACAGATTGCCTATGGTGCAGCTTTATGTTTACAAAGACAAAGAGAAAGCAGGGCTTAATTTAAAATTGATATTTTTTACATGTTATTTATTTCTAAAAAAATACAATTAATGTTCATTTTACCCCTTATTTCCTGAGAATTTTCTGTCTTGGCCAATAATATTCAATCTTTTCACTCTAACTACCTTGGCCTGTTTGTTAAGTATAGTAAAGCACAGCATGTAGTAATACTAGACTTACATTGGAATTCTCACACATACTACTACACCATAATATGCACACACACAACATTGATATGCATTGCCATTAATACTCATAGTTTGTATTTACATTCTGAGAGGTAAAGCCAGCCTTATTTTATTTATTATTATTCTCTTTCATAATGATACTAGAATTGATAAAACTTTGCAGTTATCATTATTCTGTTTAATTTTTTATATTTTCCCACTTCTCTCATAGTAGTTATTTTTTTTTTATTTCCTAGATTTGATTGGCCTTGCCTGTCTAAGATTAAATTTAGGTTTATACATGTGTAATTGAAAGGGTGTCTGTGTTTTAACTGTGATGATTAATGATGAAAATTCTGAGTTTGATTTTGTAAATACAATCTTTTTTGCTCCTACTAAAGGTTTATTGGCAAAAAGTTGAGACATGTATTTACGCACAAACATCACACAGTACAATGAATGGTTATGTACCTAACTGAGCTACATACATTATACTGTGTTACCACATATACATGTTCAGTTGAATTCCATACAAAATTTATGTGCCTAAAGTAGTACAGAAATACAGCTTGTCTATGATAGAAAGTTTAATGACTAACACAGCATTATTAGTCTTTCAAAAAAACAAACTTTCCTTGTGTTTTTAGCCACTTTTTATGGATCGTACCATAATTTATTATGTACAAACTCAGTATTTTTTAAACAAACAAAAAGAAATGCACCAAAAGGTAGTTTTGTGAGAATTCAAACTTTTCAGTTAGTAATTAGGAATTTACCATTTACTTTGGTCGAGACTCAGAGCTAGCATATTATGTGTTTAGTTTTAGCATGGATAAGTGTACAGTAGATTGTGACGCTACTTTTGAGTAAAGGTTTGTTCCAGGGTGCTAGTCATCCATCAGATAACATCAGAGTTAGCATATTATTTGTTTAGTGTAAGAATGGATAAGTGTACAGTAGACTGTGATGCTACTTTTGAGTAAAGGTTTGTTCCAGGGTGCTAGTCATCCATCAGATAACATCAGAGTTAGCATATTATTTGTTTAGTGTAAGCATGGATAAGTGTACAGTAGACTGTGATGCTACTTTTGAGTAAAGGTTTGCTCCAGGGTGCTAGTCATCCATCAGATAACACAAGAGTTTTAGTTGGTCATCCAAAGAAGTGTCTAGTTGTCTTGGAGAGCTGTTAAAATTTATCTGTGAAATAAAGTTTATTGTGAGTTTCAACTGCATGCATTAGCCATGTCTGTTACCAGGCTGTAATGTTTATTTCTTTACCTTTCTGCTGTAACTTTATTTTTGTATTTAAGACATATGGCCATTTTTCCTAACTGTTTACATGCCAGTTCAGGTGCAGTTATTCATTATGTCATTATAGAATATTTTATTTTACACTTAAGGGTTGTGGGGAAAAGTTTTCTAGCATTTTCTCTACTGACAAGCTTGAAGATTTGTATATATTTGCTCTTCCCTTTCCTACAAATTTACTTATAAAAATAGTCTATAGTTTTTAAGATTTTCTTTTTATATAATAGTGGTCATAATTATTGTAATTCCATTGACAGTTCAGTTTTGTTGTGAAAGGTGTATCCTGTGCTTTTATTCTGCATCTGCTTATGACCTGCAACTTGTTTGCCTGCTACTTTCATCACTTTTCCAGATGTTGTTATAATGTCTTCAAAATGTGGATGACTTTTGCCTTTAACCTTTGTGTTCTTCAAGTTTTACCTGTTACCTTGATTACCATTACTGGTGTGCATCTTGTTGCTGTTTTTCTGGATGGTTATGATACTCTAAGTCAATCAATATTCCTTTGTTTTCCAATGCCATTAAGTGCAATGATTACCACTGCCTTTGAAATTCTAAATCTTTGATCTGAAGACATCTTCATGATCAGATATAAATATCTTATGCAAAATATGTTTTTTAGGAACCCTTCTCAAAAATTAAATATTATCATTGTATGGTGGTATCATATTATCTGTGAAATGCTATAAAATGTCAAAATGTAGGTCTAGTATATATAGCATTACACCATGACTTTATTGTAAGAGTTTGATAGTCATGTGATTTTCTGATATATATATTTAAATTTTTTTTAATATAATGTATTTAACCATCTGTTAATATGTATATAAAGCACTTTAAAGCTTTTTGTAGTTTGTATTATGTATCTTATGTGGAATTGTGAGTAAAACTACTGGGCCATAATGTAGATAAAATTAATGTAATAGTATTGTTTCATTGATTTAAGTGTTTCTTATTGTGTATGTCAGAGTGGGTTTATGAATTAACCCTTTTACAGTGGGCTCAGTATAATATACGTGACTTCATCTACATATTTGTACACATTAAGTATTTGCATTGTAACTTTGATACAGCATGTCTTTCCTCACAAAATTTGGCAGACTTTTACTAAAGGTAACAAGTATTTTGTACACAAAAATTAGATTTCTAATAAACTAATCTGTTTCATTACTTGTCTGAGTGCAAAGTGATTTTATGTTATGATTAAAAAACTATTCTTCATCCCCAAAACCTCATATATTATTTGCATAATCTCTGAAACCTCCTAAATATGTTTCAAACATTTGTTTTCAGCAAAATATTATATTTCATGTTATTTTATATACTTTAGCTTCTATACTGTCACTTAACTAATCTCATAATCATCATACAAAATTAAGAAATAAATATAAATGTATTTTTCAAGTCAGAATGACTAGGTATTATGACACAAAAATACAATATTTACTTTAAGTAGCTTAAGTCTCATAATGATATATATATATATATATATATTTTTTTTTATATATTTACCTTCAAGTCATGCCCAGCTAATATTACCTAACTTTGCATTGATGTGGTGCATGTGCATTCATGTCACATATTCAGTAATGTAAAACTGTCCATTTGTCTTCCCTGTCTTGGCTATGTTTTAGTGGACTAGTAGTTTGTAATATATAGCTACATTTCAATTATATATATGTGTATTGATTATTGCTATTTAGAAAAAAGTATGAAACTTATTTTCATTAAAATATAGAACAGTAAATCAACAACTAAAGTAAGCAATTATCTCTTCTGCTCTGGCCTTTGAACTTGGTTTCTGCTGGACAAAGGTTGCTAGGCCTTTTAAAATTTAACTTGTAGAGGATATCAAACAGTTTGTTTTTTGGCTTTATATGTTCAGTTGAATAACCAAAAATTCTAAATAACTACACTGACACCATAGAATTCCACTATAATTTGTTAAGCTTAGTAACTAAGATGTATTTGACTTTAAAAATATAAGACTTCAAGCAGACTAATGATACAACTTAACTTCTTGTAATCTTGGTTCAAAATAATGTGGTAGCCTTTTTACAGATTAAAATGTCTGAGAAGACCACTCTTGGGACATTCTAAGCTGTTGATTGGCTATTTACATTATATATTGAAGTAAGTGTATATTAGGAACCATTTCATAAAATGAAAAGAGTTGAATGAGGCCACCCTGTTTGATTGAGTGCATTAGCCACATCTTAGCAAAGTAAAAAGATATGAGATTCTTATTTTATATTCTAGCTTGTTAATATTAGTAATTTTAGTTCATAATGTGTATGAAACTATAGATTTAATATTTTGACATCATCAACATCTAATCTTAAATAATGTGACTCAATAAAATCTGTATTTAAGTGTGTTGCTTTAGTGTTTCCTTTTAAATTAAGAAATTAACTCATATATATTATTAAGGTTTGAATTATAAACTGCAATTCCATTCCAAACTTAGCGACATGGATTCATAAAATAATAGTCAATAAAACTTTGAATGCAAGTTAACAAACTCGATGGCATGGCCTTTGACCCGTGATCTGTCACAAAGGGGCTAAAGGGATGTATATTATTTTGGTTTTATACTTAAAGGTGCAAATGTTTTACTGTTTCTGTGTATGTGACCAATTCCACAGCTCAGAATTTTTAGTAAATTGTATGGCTCCATACAAGTATGCCTGCAGCATTTCTCTTGCAGAAGAATGAATATTGTGATAGAAAAAAACTACATGTCCAGTGGAGACAACTTGTTTCTGAATGTCAAGCATTACGAATTCCACATCCATGTGTATATATACAATGGATATTAATATCTGAAATCAGTAGATTCAGAAAACAAACAATCCATTTTTTTTTCTGTTACACAATACAACATCATGATAAGTGGTAGATGCTCATCCTAATTGGTACATACTATGGATGATATGGGTAAGTGCTAATTTTCATCAAAGAAACTGGATGACAGAATTTTGCAAACAACTGGCTATTCAAGTTGACATATTAATCCATTTGACTTTTTTAGGTGCTCCACCAGAATGTTAATGATGTAACCTGTAGCAACCAGCACCTTCCAGTTTTGTCTGTGTTGGACAGAGGACTAGCTATATTCAGTTTGATTCTCTGTGAAGAATCTGTACTTCTGTTCATAAATGTTTTTTACATGAAATTAACTAGAAAAGTAGCTTTTTCACATTTGTAAAGGTGGATGACACTACTTGGTATCCTTCAACCTTTGTATAGTGCAGGGTGAAATGTATGCTCTTCCTTAGCGATTTGGTTACCATTAGCTGCTCTTTAATTTGCCTATCAGACGTAATTCACAACATGTCATCCTGCTCTTGTAAGTGACTCAAGTGCCAGATATAGAACGTAGTGGTTGTTAATTATGATAATTGTTATCATCAAATAGAAAATAATTTTTACTACTCGTAGTTGACTTATTAAAATTTTAATTACATCAGCATACAATACAAAAATGAGTTGACTTTTTTGTATGGGGTAAATCAATGTGACCAACTTTATAACCACAATTTAATCATCAGCTTCTATACTGTAACTTTTAATATGCTATGTGTATCTTCACAAAATGTGCAATGGTTAGGTAAACATTACAAGTCTTTTGCATTCCAAACAGTAGATTTATAATTTACTATTTTTGGTATAGATTGGTTCATGACTATATGGAGTCAGTGTTGACTACTTTAAGTTCAAAGTGATTGTAATATAAAGATCAAAAATATTTTTCTTCATCTCACAGTTTTTAAATTTCATTTGCATACCATCTAAAACCTGCTAAATAAACTCCATACTTTTTTTCTGTAAAACTTTATATTTTATCTGATATTTGCTCTACCTTTACTGTATAATAACTCAGTCAAGTGGAATGATCTTGCACCCACCATAAAAACACAAATGTAAAATAAATGTAAGTTCCTCACTTTTTTTCTTTCTAGAATTTTTCACATTGTAACTGAAAACCATTTATTTATTTCAAATGGCTTAAGGCTTCTAACAGTTTACACCTTTTTAGTTGTGTCTCAGTAGCCCATAGAACAGCTCCGAGTTTTTTTTTTTAAAGTACAAACCTTTAGCTCGTAGCTTCCTCATCTCTAGATTGAGTTGAGGTCTAATTACAGTTATGGACCCTTTTGACTGATCTATTTGATAATGCCAAAAGTCTCTTAGATTAATTTATTCTGATCCTGCCTGAAATGATCTGAATTTGGAAGTAGATTGGTAGAGATGCTAATGAGTAATAAAATTGAATTGGGTAAATACATGTCCCATTCTTGGTTTGTTGGTGCACAGAAATATAGCTGATAAAAAAGGGGAAACAAGAGTTGTATAGATTAATTTATACTAATTCTATACATGCTTTTAGGGATTCCCTCTTTTTATACTTTGTTTTATTGTTCTTTGAACAGTATCTAAATTAAAATACTGCCATATTAGTTGTAAATCACTTAATCAATCTGCAAGGATGTAGCTCAAGTTAACCTATTGAATGATGTGACATACAAGCTGTTTGCAAGCTACCTCATGAAGAATTATTATTATTGTTATTATTTTTCATCATTTTGCCAAATTATCCTACTGTAACCTGATCAGTTTCTAACTTTTACATTTAAGTTACTGTTATAATAATAATAATAAATAAATAAATTAACAAAAACAAAAATATAATACTTTTCTTTGACCTCTTGGTTTTTTTTGTCAGTTGTCAATGAAATTTAATACTTTTTTTTATGCTGATGGTACAAGTAAACTAAATAATTTTTATTTACTTAAACAACGTATATAACAATACAAAATAATGACATTCATAAAGCAACCAATGTCCAATAAGTATTATAATTTAACTCGTAACTATGGTACAAGAGCTTTAAAGTAACTTCTTAAGCTTCTCAACCTCAACACAGTGAGAGAAATTTTCAAAAGGCAAAGTAAACAATACTTTGTACTGAAAGTAACATAACCTGTAATTTAATAGGTTAAAACTTTCTTTTGGTTATACATGATACAAAAAAGCAATTTGTGAAAGAGAGAATGTAACAGATGGGTCTGAATTTCTAGTTTATATCTCTAAAGTCTAAACAAAGAATATTGAAGGCTGTAAAATTAGATTTTGCATTAGTATTATCTGTATTATAATGACTAATTTATGTTAAACTTTGTATTTCAGAGAGGGGTGGTAAATAAATTAGCAAATGAGTGAGACCTTAAGAATAATTATCATGATTCTTATATGAGAAGAGATTGAGAATTTATTCAGACATTTCTTTTTAGAACAATATAATATTAAAACTTTATGTGTTAATAAAAACTGTGTTTTAATGCTAACTTTATTCATATACATTGATAGTAAAGTAGTTTACTTCAGTTTTGAATGTAACTGTAGAAGGTTGTGACATGGGTATTTAACCCTATTTGTATGGACATGGGTAAATAATTTTAGTGGTATTAAGTGATTCTATTATCTGAACCAATATCTGTTGTGATCATTCGTTTCAAGATATATTTGAGACAAAACAGTAATGTTTATTTGGTAGTGTGTCCATTACATACATCATTGCTTGAGCAAAATGTTCACTGATATTAATTGTATATGTACCTGTCGCATAATGTTCATAATAATAAAATACTTATGGGAAATAATGAAGAACTGAGTTAATTTATATGAAAGTAGTGGTTATTACTGTAATCAATAATTTGCTTGTAGAAGTTTAAACTGTGATCACTGTCATGTTTTTAAGCTATATAAAATGTATTTATTTAGATTTTGTTCAGAATATTTGTGTGGTAACAGAAATTTGCTGTGATCATAGACTACGTTTATTGGTTTGCTAGTTCTTCTAATGCTGAGTAAATGTTAATTCCAGTAAAAAAAAGTAGTGGTAAGTTGTGTTGAAATACATAAATATTATTTATTTTTAACTGAAAGACTTACACATTTTGTGAAGATGTATACATTGTATTGAAAGTTAGGAGTATTTAGATGTATAAAGACTTTAAACAAGTACAAAGAGGTCATGTGATCAGTCAGATTGACTGAGCTCATATTGAAAGAGTTAAATTCTCAATCTTCATTTTTATATATTTTATGTCACTTCTTTGTTCTGAATTGTGCATTTTAGGATTTCTTTCCACCTCTGTCTTTTTATATTTCTAAGGATTTGTTTACTAATAGGTTGGCCCGATATGGCCAGGTGGTTAAGGCACTTGACTAATAATCTTAGGGTCACAGATTTGAATTCCTGTCACACCAAACATGCTCACCCTTTCAGTCATGGAGCAGTGTAATGTGATGGTTACTCCCACTCTTTGTTGGTAAAAGAGTAGCCCAAGAGTTGGCAGTGGGGGGTGATGAATAGCTGCCTTCCCTCTAGTCTTACACTGCTAAATTAGGGGTGGCTAGCACAGATAGCCCTCGTGTAGCTTTGCACAAAATTCAAAACAAACCAAATGAAACAAAACTAATAGGTTAGATTTCGCTGTAATAAAATTAAAATGTATATCATATGTTCTTGCTATACTGTACGCCATAAACCAAGACTTATTTGCTATGTTCCTTCTAGCACATACTGTTTTAAAAAGAATCTGAATAACTCTCTCTGACATTGGTGATATTGGATTAGTTCTAACTAATAAAAAGAAATCTCAGTATTTTCCTTATGATGTTAGCATGTTTACATGATCAGTTTTGAGCTGTTCTGTGTTAATTTTATAGATTGTTATTACCAAGATACCCTGAACCAGGTAGTAAAACATTTTAATGTACATTTGAAAGTGCTTTATTTATAGAATATCAAATAAAGTATAATGGTTTTACTAAATTGTATTTTTGATGCATGTTAATGTTTTGTGTTGTAAGTTACATGATGGAATTAAGTTTTGGTGAAGTATTAACAGCAACATCCCCCCCTATAAAAGGGGAGAAACTTTCATTGAGATTTTAGAGTAAAAGACTACAAGACCCATTTACAAGTACTGTATGTTTCTTTCTTTTTTATTTATTGTTATAAAGTGCCTAAAAGGTAAAAAGTAGAAACTTTTCAGGTTAGATAATAAAAAAATGGAAAATATTAAAAAAAACAAAAAACTTCATGACACAGTTATGTTTTGCAGTGCAGTATGTTGTAATTTGATTGAGCTTAGTGGTAACCCAGTATCATTGGGTCTTTGCATGAGGCTTTCCTATAGTGGTAATTTGCTTTGACACTATTTTAAGTAGCAGTAAAGCAGTAAATCAAGTAGATTGGAATATTTGATTTCTATAAACTTTGGCTGTAAGAATAAATAGTGTGTAATATCTGTAACAATATAAACTCATTATAGAAAGATAAAGAAAGTGTAAATTAGATTTCTTTAGTATGTTTTTTTGGTGATTACAAGGTCATTGAAAATGGTTGACCTTATGTATGGTGTTAGGTTAAAGGAAATAACATAAAATATATAGGTTTACTGAAACAAAGTTTGATGTTTATTTGTGAGGTTTTAGTGACTATGCAAATGAAATATGAAAACTTTTGAATTACAAAAGTTTTAATTTAATCTGAAAATTATCTACCAATCAAGTAGTTACAATGAAAGTGAGACTGACTTCCTAAATTCACACACAAAATGTTTAGTAAAAAAATTTAAAAATAATATTTTTGTGTAAAATAGACTAATAAATTGTGGTAAAATTTGGTTAAATATTGTTTAGAAACACTTGCTACATTAAAACTTTTAGTGTATGTAGTTTCATGGTTACATGGGAGTTGAAAGTTTTTTTTTTCTAAATGACTGATCCAATGTATAAAGAATTAAAAGTATATATATAATGATAAAAAATGGCAGTGATTGTATCATCTTATGGTCATTAATATGGTTATATCTCTGCAACTTAAAACAATTATATTGAGTTTTAAAATTAGACATTTGTTTCAGGAGAGTTAATCTTCAAAATTTGAAGAGTTAATTATGGCTTTGGTTTTAGATATAATTGCTATATACCCAGGTAGTTTTTTGTTTTTTTGTAAGATACATTTATCTATATAAATATACATATACATATCATAACATCTCTTTTCATTGTGATCCACTCAAAACCAAAGATCAAAGTCATGCACAATAAAGTTACTCAGATAAAATTCAAAATAAAAAAAGGTTTAAGATGCCTGCAAGTTAGAAACTTCCAGTTGGTAAAGGTAATTTGAAGGCAAATTGTTAGTGGAAAAACATGATATGTTAGAGTTAACCTCTGAAAAGGAATTGATCTTATATATACACATACACACACACACACACACTAATTTTGAGCAAGTGGTGTAGAATACATAGCAATAAAAAGAAATAAAATGTTAATTACATTTTAGTATGTTACTTAAACATGCATTAAAGTCTGAAATTATTTTGGGATTTAGAAGTAAAATTGTCAAAAGATTCATTTTAAGTTCACTTATTGATT
Organism: Tachypleus tridentatus; assembly: GCF_004210375.1. Lineage (NCBI taxonomy): Eukaryota > Metazoa > Arthropoda > Merostomata > Xiphosura > Limulidae > Tachypleus > Tachypleus tridentatus. The sequence continues at coordinate 30,208,073 of NC_134826.1, read as the reverse complement.
GAGTATTTTATTACAAATTACAGCTTAATTTACAGTAAGGTAGATTTGTTTTTAGAACTGGTATGGCATTTTGATAATTGTTGCAATCATATTCAAGTGTACAAGCTTAAACTTTAAAGAAAGTTTTGGTATTGAAAACAAAATTCAACAAAAATTAACATTGTACTTAAATTTTAGAACTGCAATTTGTAATTAGAAAATAGTAAAATTTATTGTTTAATACTTTTAAATTAATTTTTTATTTCAATAGTGTCTGGTGTAGGAGTGAGTAAAGTTCATCTCCTGTCAGACAGCAACAAAACTGAATACATTTTGCATGGAGAAGGTGCTACCATAACTTGCCATTATATATTGGATCCAACAGAAAATGTTACTGCAATCCATTGGATGAAGGATGGAGAAGAAGTTTATGTTTGGAGGCTTGGACAGAAGCCACTTTCCAAGGGTGTTCTTAAAGGTCGAGTGAATGAGAATACTTTGTCTACAAGTACAATAGAAGTTAAAGAAGCTCACATGGACATGCATGGAACCTACACATGTAAAGTCATAACCAACAAAGGAACAGCACAAAATGTAAAAATACATTATGATTATTGTAGGTAAGTTTTATTAACAACTTTAAAGTGATACAAAACATTTACATGTACAATTCTTGGTACAGAAAGTTTAGTTACCTTTTTTTATCAAATTACATTGGTTATACTTTTGCAGAACACTAGTTACTTAACATCTGTGAAGTATATTGTTCATATGTTGTGTAATCTGCTTGATCAAGCCATGCAATTGTTTAAATATAGTCATTGTAGTTAGTTTTGGAAATCATGGATAAGAGCAGTAGGCAGTAGCCAGTCCTATTTTTGGAGATGGATGATAGTTCAATGTTGGAATATCATTGCCATTGAAAAAACCTTACATCTAGTTATCCACATTCCAGAATCTAAGGATATCTTTAGTTGAAAAGAACTTTGGTAGTGGCTGACTTTCAGTACCTGAATATGTATTGATTTTGATTTTGAAATAACATGGCTTATGCCTAGTGCCAAAAATTACTTGTATTTTCTATATAATATCTATAATAACTTAAAAACTTCAAATCCCATTTTTATTTACAGCATTTAATATAATTGTTAGTATGGTTTATTTGAAGTTAAACATTGACCTTTGATGACAAATGTTAAACTTTTTTTAGCCAAAACATCAAGATTTCTGACTTCAGGATACCACAAGTAACTAAACAAACTAATCCCACTTAAGAGCAGTGTTAATTGTTGCTAGTTGATCACAATTGATTTTAGATACCCTTTTTTGGGAAGTAGGTGAATGATAAATTTGCAAGTAGCAAAATAAGTTTAACATTTCATTATATCAAAACATGGACAAATAAGAAAGTGGAGATAGTTAGGCCTTTAATATTTGCTTATAGTACAAATGTATAACATGGATTTGTAATGATAGTTTATTGTGAGGCAGTTACCAAATTACATATAGTATATATGTAAGTTCTTAGAATACACAATTAGAAACAATGTTATATAGATCACCAACTTAAGGAGGTTCACATAAGAATAAGGGAACAAATTCTTTTATGAAGAAGTGACATTTTTTGATATTGTATGTGTACAGTTATGCTTAACAGTGTATCAAGGGTCTAAGTATTATGATATTAAATATAAAGACTTGTAATTCTTGTACACATTTTTAAGAGTTATTTATCTTACAGAAAAATCAAATCTTGTATTACTTCCTGCATTGAGTCAGGGTGACTCTAGCTGACCAACCTTTCATGGTTATGTACATGACTGACCCTGGCTGACTGATTACTATAATTTTAGTTTAAATTTTATTTTAGTTGCTGTGGGGTTTGTGAGTGTGAGGTGGGATTTGTTGACTAATCATGAGATACTTCTAATAAGGACTGGAATATTTTTACTGGAGGTTGTAGAAAATCTACACAAAGTTACATCATTGGCTATACCATTTATCTTCACTGCAACTTCAGACATCTTTTGTGAATGAAACTGTTCTCCATGTGTTCATTAGCTTATTTTTACACTAAATCTTGTTAAATATCTGATGATTTTAAAGTATATTTTTGCTACTAAGAACTCTCCATATGTATTCATATAAGACATGTTTTACCATTGACAACTAACCAAATGTTAAAATTGTAGCATGCAGGTTTGTTATGTGATATAATGTAGTTTTAGTTAATTGTGTAAGATGTGTGATTAGAATTAACCAATAGTTTTATATGTATTTTAATGCCATTCTGTGAAGGATTGGATTATTACTTCTTTTTGGCATCATGTTGATGCAAATTTACATTTTGGGTAATACATATTCCTAATATGTGTTCTTAATATTTGTATATTCAAAATTTTCTGTTTATGATTACTTCAATTTCTCTGAAAAATACTTCTGTTTTTTTCATGGGCATGTGAAACATGTGAAAGGAGAAAACTATCATGAGGAAACCTACAAGTGATCCTCTGGAATACACTATATCTACATTATGTATTATTGGCCGGGGGTATACATTGGGATTGGTGGGATAGCCTCTGCCCAAAGTTTGGTGGTACATTCCTACAATAATCACCAAGCTATCCCATGCAACATTATATCCTCAAGGGACCAATCCCAGTAAGGTAGAGCATCAGGAGTAGTTGGGAGTAAACTATGCAACATTATCTTCTGGATGAAACTAGACAAAGGCTGGAATGCATGTATCACCAGCAGAATATCCTGAGTAACCACAATCCACAGAATAATAAGTTCCAGGGTCACACAACATCAACCTCAGGGATACTGCACAAAGGTAGTGTGATTGAGTCACTAGGTGCCAGATAGTATACCCTGGTAGGATGTATGGTTAACTGTACATGTTAGTAACCTAACATCCACCTGCAACGATCCCTACAATCCCGAACCTGTTTATACTCTCATCCTTAAGACATGTGTCCATCAACAATCACATTCAAATTCTCTCTTTCTTAACCTGAAGATGACCTAGTAGAGTCAAAACGTTGTTCCCTCCTTATCAATAACATTGTTAATACCCCTAACAGACGTTCTGAGATACATATTGAGTTTTTGTTTTGTTTCATGTGCTGAGTTCCAGGGAATGTATTATCCAGTGTGCATTATTTTTCTGTGGTTTTCTGTTTTGAATTGTGTATTGGTTCTAGTTATCTTGAGATTAAGAAATGCAATTTGGTTAGTTTTTTTCCTGTTCACAGGTGAACCTAATGTTGGGAGTGTATCGAGTTAACATGGTTGAAAAAGTAAGTTTGTGTTCTGTAGAGGTGAATCCAGCAATTGTGTCATCAGTATACCTGTAACAGTATAGTGGTAGGTGTAAGGCTGAATTGATCGCTTGAGATTCAGTCTGTGTCATAAAAATGTTGGCTAGAACAGGTGACACAGGACTTTCCATAATTAGGCCATTTATTTGTAGGTAGTTTTGGTTATTGAATATAAAGTTAGTTTTGATGGTAGTGAATTCTATAATGGTTGCTAATTGGTTGCTGAGAATGTGTATCTGTGGGTTGGGATCTCAGATATAATGTTCTAAAGCTATCTTGCAGACTTCAGTGGTAGGGACTTCTATAAAGAGAGAGATTACATCAAAACTGTGATTAAGACTTTATGGTTTAGTTGATTAAGAATACATTTAGTGTTAAAAGAGTCTTCGAAAAGGAGCCAGCTGATGTTACATGTATAGAAAATGCCCAGGATATATATTTAACAACTGGTAACAACTGCCACAACTTCTATATTGGACGAACAAGCAGAAAAATGGAAACTAGATTCAAAGAACATAAAAAAAACACTTTCACATGTTTCTCACCACTGCAACTTAAATAAACACAACATAATCATAGAAAACACCCAGATACTAAGTAGGGAAACAAATGTAAACAAACACAAAATCAAAGAAGCCCTACTTATACAACAACTAAACAGGTTTGCTAGATATAGGAGGAGCCCAAACACTGTTGGAAGAAGAGGGCTGACTCAGTTATAGACAAATCTTCCAAAGAATGATGAGTGAAAAATCCCTACTGAGACTTCCTGACCTGAAACCTATTTAATGACACTGAAAGTAGTAAACAAAGTAGGGAAAATAAAATGGCAAATCAAGGTTAATTGATTTGGCCAAATACAACAGTGAAGAAACGAGAAAAATTACAGAAATGGTAAAGCACTACTTCACAAAAAAGAAAAGAAATTACTGGATTAAATAAGTACAATTTCAAAGCATTTGTATTAGACAACTGCCTAATGAGAAGTGAGGGTTTGGAAGAATCAGAGGAAGTTACATGTCATGTAAACTGTGATTAACAATGGAGAATTGTTTCATGATGATTTATATGTGAAGATGCAAAGAGCTGCATTAATCATTAGGTAGATGGGAGTTTCAAGGCTTTTGGCATACAAAAAGTTTTGCACATAGAGAGAAGCACTGAACGAGAGTAGCTCACTATTGTGTGAGAGAAGATACAGTACATTATCAGAAAGGAATTGAATAGTAAGTGAGGTAACTACTACTTATGCTACAGACACTAAAATGCTATACCTAAATAATGTCATTAAAATAACAATAATTTTCTTTACCTGCATTTTTCTACAATATTATACATAAACCCAAAATCTAAAATTTGCTTACATAATTGTGAGGGTATATAAATTTTAAAAGTACAAAAATAAAAGGTGTAACACAATAAAGTATATTACAATAAATTTTGCAAAGTAAAATATCTTATCAAGTTATAGGCATAATCTACACCATGTAACTGGAGTTATTGTAATACAGTTAAACTTTAAAAACATCAGGAAACAAATAGGTGGTTTTCTTTAACAGCTAATGCAATCTGTTAACTTTCACTAGATTACAATGACTATCATATCATAGTTGACAGAGGAACACAAGTTCTAGAAGATTCAGTCATTTGAGAGAAGGGCAGCCAGAGCCTTCTACATTGGAAGCTACTAATCAGTTTGGTCTTTTTTTTTTTTCTTTAACCCTTTTATATGTAGTTTCTTATAATTCCAGCAAACCTCTTTGGAGATGGAATATGGTTGAGTATAATTCAATCTCTATCCTGTCACTCTGGATTCATGCAGAACCATTTTTGTACCATCTACTTGTTGTCACACTTCTTTGTTGATGAGTTTATCTGGATATGGAAGTTTGAATGTGTAACTTTATTCCCAGGATGTGGTGTATGATTTCATAATTGTTTCATAAAACAACTAAAATATTTCAAATATTTTACCACATTCCTTTCTGTGTAGGCTGAGTGTTTGTACAATTCAGTTTCTCACTACACTGTTCCTTGTACATAATAGTTCAGAATCAAATTATTGATCAATACTTTTTTGAACATGGAAAATCCTTCATAGTTAGTACATGGCATTTGAATTCACTGTTAGTTCTTTAATGAAATGATACTCTAACAGATGGAAACCTTTCAAATCTTTCTAGCCTGGGCATCTGTAAAACACATGGTTATTAATTAAATTACACTATCATTAACTCTTAACATTATGGATTTATAAATAGTTTTTTTTAACTGTACGCAGCTTACATACCTCACTTCAACACTGTCACTGACTTTTCTAATTATGGTAAACACGCTTGGTTTCATTTTCCTCGTCTTTATTCACACTTTTCCATATCTTTCTTTTTCATACATTTTCTGTTATTGTTGTTATCATACCTTTGAATATATTAAAAATTATATCAAATAATCTATTTGATATATCAGTTTGTCTCCTCTTTGTCTTTTAACTCATTTATTTGACTTCAGGTTCTTTTTACATCATTAATATTTAAAGTAAATTTGAAAATTTTCAATACTGTGTGGATTATAGTTAACTAACCTTATCAGATGAATATGTGTTTGTACATACTTTGGTCTCATCTAAATCATCCAGGCTGCTTCTGAGGAGGTTGTACTTTTATTACTTCTCTCATAGTTATTTATCTTTCTAACATTCCTAATACATCAAGTTACTACAGCTTAAATGTGTCAAAATTGATACATACAATTATTAAACATAATGCTAGCAGAATCAAGGTAATTAGCTTCTAAGAATTAGCCAGGTTTCTTTCTGACACTTTCTTTAATTTGCTCAGATTTTAAGTGAAATCGTTAATAGCTAATCTTGATCCATCCAGGGAAGAAAGTTAATAATGTTTTTTTGGTAATCAAGCTGATATTCATCTAGTTTAGAACATACAATAGATGATGTTGTTCCTAACACTAAACAACCAAACACTGGGTTTTTGAGTTCTATAAAGAATAAAATGACTTGGGGGAATAATTACAATATTTTCACATAATTTTAAGATTTTATCTTTTATCCCCTGAAATATTACATAACTATGCTAGAACACTAGTGTTGAATATACGCTTTGGTCCATCAATGCAGTTTGTTATATCAATTTTCAGTCACTCATCTGTAAATAAGTTTGTTGGTTACTAGAAATTCATGTATAAAGATTTTAAGTGTTTGTTGTTATTGTAAAATAATTTTACTATTTGACTGATAACAAAAGTATATTTGTAATTTATGTATTCTCTCTGTTGCCTTTAAAGATATTTCTGTAATCATTTTTAATATATCTTCAAGAGTTGCTGTCTTTAAATCTGCACTTAGGTAGCATGTGTAAATCTCATTATTGTGTATGTATCATAAACTAAGTATGTTGGTTGTCATCTTTTATTTTCATTCAGCACTTTTTTTACTTTGCTAAGAGATAAAAAATGAGCTAACATTTTCCATCAGCTGTTATACTGAGTTCTTGCATTAATGTTGTTAATTTTTTTTCTACTGTTTATAAAACTGTGAATACCAACTGCTGTAAGATACTTTGAATTTAAAATTATTATTTTGGCCCCTACTTTATGCACCTCTTTGTTTCATTCTAGCATATATTAACTCATTATTGCTGTTCAGTAATAAAGCTGGGTGATTTAAGTAATATAACTAGCTTCCTATAAGTAACCATTACATCAATTAGTGTCTTGTAAGCTAAGCATTTCATCTCAATTATGATTAAATCAATTTTAATGAAAATAATTAAATATTCAAAACTAAGGTTTCAGATTTTAACTGTTTCAACTATCCAAGTACTCAATGCTTGCTTGCAAAGTCTTCATTATTGCAAAGCTACTAAATCCATCTGCTGCTTTCACTAAATTTGGACTGCTGACAAGGTGGAAGGCAATTGGCTGGCAGCACACAATACCGGTTTTCCATGGCAACTGTATTAGCAGGTGTATATCTAGGAAAGAGGGGCCAAACCCCTACCTATCCACCTAATTTTTATTTTAAGAAATTGGCAGCATGATGTTATATAAGAAGGCACAGTGGTGTGAACAGCACTTCATTTCTTTTCCAAAAATTAACAAAATAAACAGCCACATATTCTTATATTACACTGCTGTATTAAAAAAGAAATGTTAAATGTCAGTTCTTTTATTGGTCTGTTAATTACCATAAAAGTTTTACAGGTTTTGAAGCCAACACAGCTGGCATTTTCAGCTATCCAGTTACTCCTCTTCCAAAAACTAATTATTTCTAAATAAATACAGTCATATAAACATTCGATTAATCTTTGCCATGGTAAATTGTTGTGCTTTGACTTTTTACAAACATATGAATATTTAGTTAGACATGAGATTTGTTTTCACCAGTTACTGTTGTTTAGGGCTCTTGGAGCTCTTAAACTTGTTACAGAATTGAATTTTCATCGCTTAAAAATTAAAATACTCATAAGAATGATGTATTTTGTATTTTGATGAACAAAATAAGCAAAATGCTGATAAAGATCCAGTTGGATCCACATTCGTGATCCACTCATTTTGAGTAATTTTAAAAATGTTTCAGGTATGTACTCCATTGAGTGAACTTTTAACATTTTTATGAACTTCATAATTGTTTATCAATTCTCATATTCATTTTTGCACATTTTGAAAAATAATTTTATTTCAAAGAAGAAAAGAAATATTGAATTAACTGGTACGTGATGCAGGTCTATAGCAAAACTAGTCCTAGTTTCTGTGTTTTGTTTTTTACTGGTGATATTTATAAAGTAATAGTTCATTACTTTTATATAAAAATTTGTTGAGTTAAAATGTCATAAAGTAATATTTTATTTTCATCAACAAAAAATGAATTAGTTTTAGTATAACAGTGTTATGGAAATTTGGAATTTTCTTAATAATATTTTCAGGTTTTACATGTTTTTTACTTCTTTGCTTGCTTTGTCCATGGCCAGGTACAACAATCTAGTATAAATAAAGTAACTTGTTTATAAATTATTGTATATGGAAAAAAAATGTAGGATTTCTGCATTTTCACCCTTTGTTCCCACAAAGGTTTCAGACAATTTTATCTGTATGTAATTCCAACTCTATTTAAATAATTTAACTTTAAAATATCTGAGAACCAATCATTTTTCATTTTCTGACATTTATCTAGGGTAATTCATGAAGAAGAAAGTTCATGACTTTATTTCTGCATAGCTGTAAAGAGTTTTGCCTGTGAACACATCTGAATATAGATTTTAGTGAGTCATGTGGCATGTTGAAAGCAACACTGTTTAAAATTATATGTTTGTGATGTCAAAATACTAATTCTGTAATTTCATACAAATTACAAACTCAAATTACTAATGTTGACAAGCTACAATATAAAAATAAAAACTTCGTATATTTTTATTTTGCTGAGATACGGCTTATGTATTGAATTATTCAGGGTGGCCCTGTGCATTTCTTTTCATTTTAGTCTCTTTGGTCCCTTTAATTATGACGTGGATAACCAATCAATAGTTTAAAATGTCACCAGAGTAATTTTTCACACCATTTTCATCTTTGAAAGGCTTCCTTGTTCTTTTGACCCAAGATTTAAATGAGGTAGGTTGTGTCTTTCGTCTGCTCGAAGTTTCATATTTTATAAAATCTAAATAAATCTTAGTTAGTAAGCTTAACAAATTATAGTGAAATTCGTTGGTATCAGTGCAGTTATTTATGGGGTTTTTGGTTATTCAACTATATATGTATAAAAAAAACCTAAAAAAAACTTTAATATCTTCTATGTGTGAAATTTTAAAAGGCTTAGCAACAACTGAGTACAAAGGTTGTAGCAAGAAGAGGTTAATAATTTCTTTCTAAATAGTAGTAATCTGTATACATGTGTATATATATAATGTATAATATTGCAATGTGAATGTATGTTACAAAATACTAGTCTACTAAAACATGGGGAAGACCAATAGTCAGTTTTATATTACTGGATAAGTGATTTCTGAGTGCACATGCACTTCGTCAGTCCAAGTTACATAATGTTAGGTAGGCATAACTGAAAGGCCAATATAATAAAAAATAATAAATATATATGTTCGTATATAGCATTATGAGACTTATGCTACTTAGACTAAACATTTGTATTTTCATGTTATAATATGTTGACGTTCTAGCATGAAAAAAGCATAATTTCTTAATTTTTTTATGATGGTTATGAGATTGTTCAAATGACAGATCTTACATAAAGTATAGGAAGTAACATAAAATATAAAGTCTAACTAAAAACAATCATCTGAAATGTATTCAGAAAGTTTTTAAGATTATGCAAATAATATTTGTGATTTTTGGGATGAAAAAGTTTTTTTTTATCATAACACTTGAAATCCCTTTACATTCAAACTGGTAAATAAACAGACTCTATTTTCACAGACAAATCTTTAGTAAAAATATTTCATTAAAAAATCTGATTTTTGTGTTCAAAATGCTTGTAACCTTTACTAAAATTCTATCAAATTTTGTGAAGATACACGTGCTGTATCAAAAGTTATCATACAACTACTTAATACGTAAAAACGTGTAGATAAAACAGTGTATTAAAAAGAGTTAATACAATTTAATGCTGGTAAAATATTATTTTTCATAATATTTTCTAATCAAATGCATTTAATTTGGCATTAAGTATGTTTGCATTACATTTTAATACTTGCATTATGGAAATTTGATTTAACTGTAAATGTGTTTTTCTCTCCATCTTTAAAATTTAGTCTTGTCTTATAGTTAACTGGTTTCATAAAAAATTGAGTTATTTTTTCTGTCTAGATATTAAATGAATATAATATTTAAGTGGCGTGTCATCTGTGAGCTACTTATCAACCAATACTGCAATGATACACATTATCTAGGCTACACTAAAATGATCTTGTGTATTGTGTGTTTCTAATAACATTTGCAAATAACATCTTAACTTGTGTGGGTCTCTTATTTAGGGAACCTTGTATCTATTTTTGTTTGATTACAAAACCATGAGAATGCAAGTGATAATCATGTATTTCTGTACTATGTATTGGTGACATTCATATGGAAGCACATATGGAACTTTACATACCTGTACTATTTTTATCAGCTTCATTTCTCAGTGGTAGTGCCTTGTAGTATCTATAATGTGTTTGTTAGCCTGTCTTGTATCTAATGTTATGGTTTAGCAAGAATTAAATGTGCAACAAATGGAATATTATAAGTTCTTGTAACCTAGTTTTGTGAACCTTATGATACTACTGCCAGTGGTGTACTCTTTATATCTGCTGTTGTTTTTTACATTTTTGCTAAAACATCTGAATATAAAATGTGATCTTGATGCCACACACTATCTCTTAAATGAATTTCTTGCCACCATTTTTCTTCATAAATAACATTATCTAAATCAAAAACTAATTAATAATCATATTCACGATTTTTCATTATTTCCTTAATTTTGTCATCAGTTGTTTTGAAATAACTGTATAGTCTTCTACTCTAATTCTATTTAATGGAGTTTCATTAGTGTTTATTGACCTGGTCTGTGTATTTTTTCAAATTTATAATCTTACAATAACAGTGACTATCTTTGCAGTCTTAAAGATGGATTCTTTAGTATTATTCACCACCACAAATGTGTATGATATATAATTATATTGAACTTTCTACTGTGCAGGTAATAACAGAATGTTTTAATACTCTGTACTGCTGTTAAACATTCTTGCTTGGTTAGTGAGTAAATTACCTCAGTTTTACTTAACTGTCTGTATTGATATGGTGTGGGGTGTTCCTTTCCATTTTAATCTGAGTGTGCTAAAACTTCTATTACATAACTAGAAGCATCTAGAATTAAACAATTTGTGACAATAGTAAATTATTTGTGGTTAATATTAATATTATCCATAAATAAATTGAAAAATATGGTTACAAGAAATTCCATGTAAAAAAATCATAATTTTTAATAGTAATCATGAAATTATATTAAGAAGTAAACTGTTGATCACTGAAACTTTCTTGTGGAGAGCTTAAAGGTCATTAGCCACTCAAAGTCATTTGTGTTTTGTAAGTAACTGGCATTAAATATTTGGGTATTTATTCAGTGTACTAGGATGGAAAGGCCTACACCAGGTAGCTGAGCTTGTCTCAGCTCACCTGATTTATACTTGAACAGATTTTAACATGTTGGCTCCCACATGATCCACTGGTGAGCCATGATAGTCTTCCAGTAAAACCCACACCACCTAGTAGTGAGTCATGCTATATTTTCTTTTTAAAGGACTACTTATTGATTGAAAAACAATGGCTACTTATACACTCTTCCTAAAAAAAAATTAATTGTAAAATGACTAGTGGGACTCTGGAAAGTATCAGCAAAATAGGCTTGGAAGCCAATGTGTTAAAAAGAAAGGGAGGAAGATGGGGCCTTAAAACTATTAAGGCAAGGGTTTTTATTTCTGTTTTAACATCAGTTTGTGATTATTGAATAAAAGAGTAGAGGTTGGAAGTCTTATAGAAATATAGGATGACATATTTTTACAATAACAATATTTTATGCCTTTTTATAAATCATGTGACAAAAAATGGGGGTTGAAGTTAGAAATTTTACATTGTTCAATTTTTGGGGTGGTTTATTTTTACTTTAAAGTTATATTTAAATATCAACAGTAACTGCTTTCTCACACTGATTACTCACAATGAAAGGTGGTAGTAGTTGAGACATTATTGGTTTAAGCACTCAACTCTTGTCACTTAAGTGATTCTCCATAGTTGCTGGTTTTTTTTACATTAGCATCTGGATCCTATCTGGGAGATGAAATGCCCCCAATACCTTTGGGTACTATGGCCATAGACATTATTCATTATGGCTTAATGATGACAACAAGAACAACTGGTAATGAAAAAATAATTTTGGTTTTTAGTCTTATTATAGTGTTTTTAATTTGTATTAAGTTCCTTATTGTTTTATAGTCCTGATTTAATCACTTATTGCCAATTAATGTATGCAATATCATTGGAACTACTGACCTATTTATCACTGCACATATTTGTGAGTGTATGCATATTTATGTATGTCTTTGATGAGAAAGACAGTTTACTAATTTTCCGTCAAGTAATGACTTTTCTGAAACATAGTAATTTCTTTTGCTTTGTTGTGTGCTACAGTGGTACTTTGTGGAACAATAATTACAATATTGAACTTATTACTTTGCAGTGTTCTACAAATAACAAATATTGAGAGTTTGCAGATATTTTCCACTGACTCAAAGGTATGTTATAAATTTAAAACTGTTTGATAAGAAAAGTATGTAATTATCACATTCTTAACTGATTACTTTTGATTTATTTTCTAGTTTCATGCATGTATGTATGTAAAAATCTAAATTTATAATTTATGTTTACTGTATTGCATAACATTTATCAACTTTTAGCTCAAAATATAAAATATGTCCAGAAAACAGCTGGGAAACTGCTGTTTAATTTTTTTGCAAGAGTGTCATTTGCTGTTCTTGACTTGTTTGGTAAGTGTTTTTATTTTATTTTGTATACTAAGCATTCTACTTTTTAAAATTTAAAGGGTTATTTCACTTAGGTCAAGGAGTAACAAATTTTTTAGAAAAAATTAAGAAATAAAGTGATTTATAACATTTGTTGTTTAATAACCATATTATGTGAAATATCTGATTTCACAAAATAACAGCCTTGCATAAGTTCTGATAGCTGAAAAACGTACCTTTCAAAGAGTAAAGATCAAATAATATTACTGATTTAAAAATCTTTTTACATTTGATATCTATGGATGCTGGCATGAATATAGTTCATTTTCCACAGTCTGCTGACCTAATAGGTGTTTCTGTGGAAAATGAACTATATTCATGCCAACATCCATAGATATCAAATGTAAAAAGGATTTTAAATCAGTAATACTATTTGATCTTTACTCTTTGAAAGGTACGTTTTTCAGCTATCAGAGCTTATGCAAAGATAATTATTTATTTAAAAAGAGAACACTCATGAAAATATTAGACACTGTGCATATAGAATTATGTACTGTGGCATGTTGGAAAACTTAGAATTGAAAGCAGTGTCTATTCTTTCTTGTGTATTTGTGAGGACTAGAATAAGATTCGTTTCTCCTGATGGTGCATACAAAAGTTTTGTTTCTGGTCATTTGCCTAGACAGCATTTGTAATGTGTATATTGATATTTATGAATATCAAAATTTTCAAACACTATGATTGTGGTCAAGATCTTGCCAAATATACTTGCACAGAAACATACTGTAGACCTTCAAATAAAAAAAAGTATTGATTGAAAACGTTGAAACAATAACAATATGATAACACACATGAAGTAAATTATTAATGAGTTTATATAGTTTTACAGAAATGGACTTTCAGATAATGAAAACAAAAGTATCTTAAAACTTGTTTATTTAAATGCTAAGAAATTAATTTGTTTAATATGTGTCTAATTCAATTACTTAATTGTTACACAGTTCATGTATATGTGCTAGGTGTGTTATCTGATTTGACCTGCTACAGGTGCATATGTAACAAAATAATTTAAAAATAAGTATATTAGCTAATCCTACTTCAAATACTAACTTCAGTAAATAATTGTTTCTGTTTTTAATCATCACAACTATGAAACCTTTGGTAGTAATAACAGGTTTGGATTAGTCTGATTATTTAAGTCCTATGGAGAATGACAGATTGTTTAAATATTGGCTCATTGTTGTATTAAGTGATGTACTGGATTTAGTAATAAACTTTTTACTAAGAAATGTGCTGGAGCAAATTTAAGATGATTGTTGGAACATTACTAGTTCCTCCTGTCTAGTTATCTAAAAATTGGAAACATAATAGTGACAGTTTTTTTAATGAGAATGTCACATTGAAATGTACTAGAAAAACTAGATATCTGAGCTTCAGTCATCATACTTTTTTTCTGGTCTTACTACTTGACTGCATGTTGGGAAAAATTCTGTTTAGATATTCAGGAAAAGAACTGAGTTTTCTGTCAAAATCAGCCTAGCATGTTTAAAAATATTAAATGTTATTTTGTACAATACTAAATGTTGCAGGAGAATTAACCCCAACAACATTGGTCAAAGGCCATGCTATTACATTTGTAGACTCACATTCAAAAATTTATTGAACTACTATTTTATGAATTTCTGTAAATATGTTTGGCATCAAATTATAGATTATAATTTAAGTTTCAATATTATGCAATAGTTAATTTCTTAATTTAAAAGTAAATATTTGAAAAACTTAATTTTTTTTTGTTATGTGATATATTGAATGCAGTATTGGTTTAAAGTAGATTATTGTAATGTCAAAGTACAAAGTTGGTAGTTTTTTATGAATTAAATACTCAGGCTACTGATATTAATAAGCTAGAACATAAAATAAGAACCTCCTATCTTTTCTGTTTTCTGAGATATTCATATGTATCATATGTGTACTGAATGAACCAAGGTGTCCACACTTACCTGTTCAGTTCTTGAAAATAATTACTGATGTACACCCAGTGAAATGTATATCAAAAGCTCAGAATATCTTCCTAGTGCCTTTCTCAGCCTCTTTGTAGTATTTGGGAGGAGAAATTTCTCTCTTTTCATGTTAGAGCCCAAGGGGTAAAGTTAAAATTTAGTGAGCTAGAAATTTAATATTTTGTAGACCCAAATACATCTCAGTTACTATGCTTGTTAAATTATGGCAAAATTCCGGGGTATTGATATAGTAATTTATGATTTTTGCTTATTTCAAGAAAATATTTTGTATCCTTCACATGTGAAATTTGGTAAGTCCTAGCAACCTATATCAAGCAGCATATGAGTACAAAGTTTGTAAATGAAAGAGATAATTGTTTGCTATTCTTGTTTATTTACTGTTTTATGTTTAAAGAATTAAGCTTAATAATTATTTGTAAATAGTAATAATGTGACTGAAATATAACTGTATTTTACAAAATACTAGTCCACTATAGCACAGATCACTTTGTGAAGGCCAGTTTTACATTTTTGATACAGTAACATGAGTTCAAGTTGCATCATGTCATTGCAACTTCCAATATGGTATTTCCCAACCCTCACAAGACTTGCTATTCTCATTCAGTACTGCTCTCCATGTGCAAACATTTTCCTTTAAGCACTCCACAAGCCTTCTGTTACCCCCTATTAATATTAAGTGATTCCAACATGTCTTCCATATAAACCATCACGTGTCACTTCACCACCAGTAGGAGGATGACATACATGATGCATGTGACTTCCTCTATACTCCTCTACTGAACTATCATTTCTTGTTTAGCAGCACTTTTCCCCAGACATGCTCACTTGCTTCCAATTTTATGTTCATCTTTAGTATACTCGCAAACTGGTTTTAATTTACATTACTTCATATTGTTTCTTCACTGCAATTAAAATCCAGTTTATTGCAGTCATATTGTTATTTCTGCTTTTAGTTTTGGTTGGCTCTTCTTGCTTATGAATTTCATAGTTCATGTTATCACTTTGGGAGCCACACTGGTGACTAGTGGTATGTCACAGGCCTCAAGGCATGGGTGACACAGAGGGGGATTTATCAGCATTTATTCACTGGGAGATTGAATGTTACATAGGTCAACCTCTATCTCCATATTTCACCCCACTTTCTCCCAAACATGATGAGCTTATTCAAGCAGACAAGGACTTGGATTGCCTTTATCCACCTCCTCATTTTACCTTGCCTTCCCACACCCTGCCTGAGAAGCAAATTCAGCCTACAACAGTCTTTTTCAATTAGTTTCTTAGATATGTGATATTTTGTCCCTTGATCCTATTTCAAGTAAACCATGTTCTTCCTTACTACATGGCCATTCTTCTCCTCCCTGTTTGGTTTTTCTCCTCTTCCTAGATATTTAGTTACATGTTGATCATTTTACTTCTTAAGTAAGTGATTAGCATGCTTCTGCCCCATGGGCTTCAAATCAAGTTGCCATTGCATATCATCATGCAGATTGTCATTTTCTCAGCCCAAAACTGTTAGGTTCCATTTTACCTGTTTGTTATCTAACCCATGCCCACTTTTTTCTTACCCTCACAACTCCTTTTTGATATCTCTTTTCTATCCATTTCCTTCCTAAAACT
This sequence comes from Tachypleus tridentatus, assembly GCF_004210375.1. Taxonomy (NCBI): domain Eukaryota; kingdom Metazoa; phylum Arthropoda; class Merostomata; order Xiphosura; family Limulidae; genus Tachypleus; species Tachypleus tridentatus. The sequence continues at coordinate 30,191,612 of NC_134826.1, read as the reverse complement.
CTCCACTAAAATCATGACGGGTTTTGAGAGGAAATCCTTTACCTTCTTTCCTCCACTTTGGCTTATTTGTCTTCTTCGGCTTAGGCTTTGCACATGTGGTTTCTCCATTTTGGGAACCTTTATATCATGGAGTAACCTTAACTTGTATCAGCTTACTATCATCTAATCTTTGAAGTTTATGTGTGACCAATTTCCTTGGTGTAATGTATTTGACACAATTCCTGTGTCATTGGATATTATCCAGTTCTCAGCACAGAGATCAGGTTCCTCATATCAAACAACTTTCCCTTTGGTTTGTTCTGTGTGTCTTTCAATAGAAGTGTGTCAATGCATTCCCTTGGACTGACCAACTGTACCTCATGTGACTGAATTTCTCACATGGATTTTCAATGAAGGTCTTTAGTCTCCTTGATACATTTTACTTTTTACAAAAACAGTGTTACTACACTATATGTGGATTTGTTGTCCCTCCCAGATGGCCTAATCTTCCAGGCTCGGATATTAATGTGGTCCTCCATTCATAATGTTAGAAAAACATATAAGTTCAAGAAGTCTTGACAAAAATGAATAAAAACCTTATAACCTGAGAGCTTTCAAAAGGTGGACCTTTTTTGTGCAGGGGCAAACTGGTCCCCCATTTCCTCATTTTCCCTTCTTTTGAATCTATTTCATTGTGTTCCCTGTTTCAACTTTCCCTTCAAAATATTTACCTCTCCTTTTAACCTGTATATATTAAAGGTCTGTCTTGTTTGCCACTGACATTTCATGTATGTTTTTCCATCCTACCTATCTTCTCCTGTACTTCTACTTTGGATCTGTAACTTAATCCTGATCTGGATAGTCTTTTATGTCCAGTACATAAGTACATACCCTTTGTTGCTGTATTGCTAGCATGGCTTCTTTCTGTAGTACCCTTCCCAACTCTTATCCTCACAGTCTTTCCCTTTTTGTGTTCTTTCACCCTTCTACCTTCTGTAATTGGTTTGACTTTTAATTCAATTGGAGTATTACTCCTTATCTTCTTCTTCCCACATGAATTTGTGCAGTGTGTTTTCTCATGAGATTTAACACCTTATCTTCTGTCTCACATCTCTTTTTCATCAACCTTTGGAAAAAATCCTACATTCAGACATCTGGACTATTCCTAATACATTTATCACCCATTAGTTACATTATAATGTAGTTTATTCTTCATCAAGTTTTTTATCTGCCATCTGTGACTGTTTTTCATATTTCAATGCAACTTTGGGTAAGTTTATATTCATGCTTTGTTTCCCTTTCACTGTACAGCCATGTTGACTTGCACTTTTTATTCCATGGCTTTGTAATGCTTGCTGTTGAGATGGGGTGTTCCACAAAATCATTTGTAGGTAAATAAAGTTGCACTGTCATTGCTTCACGAACTTGCTGATTTTGGAACACACCACCCAAAAACTGCACAGATAAAGCAGAATGAGATGGATGCCTATCCCTTCCTTCCTTGTGCTGAATAAATTATTATTATCAGCTTTTCAAAATAGGGTTTTGTGGCCACCCATTGCACTGTCTCAGGTAATGTTCCACCAGACTCACTAATGTATTTTCACTCCCTTTTCTTGAAGTGGAGTACTGGAGTCCTTACCATTTTCATGTTCAAAAGACAGCTATAACCATTCAGTACAGAAGGGGAAAGGAAGTTCTGCAGGTGTAGATGACAGGATATCCTTCAATATGCATTATACAATCACAAAGGAGTGAGATGCCAAATTACACTTCATCCGTTTTATTGGGAGCCCTTATTCTACCCCTATCTGGATATCAATACCATATGACTGGGTTTTGGATATAGAGTAAAAATCAATCAACATAACTCCTCAAACATGTTTATGGTTGTCTGTATTCCTCCCTTCATCATAATGCATCTGTGTTGTGGGTCACAGTGGAGGTAAGGATGATTATTCTGGTTCTGTGCTTTTTGTTGTTTCTTATGCTATGGATATTATATTACTTCTTGGATAGATCTGGTCAGTTTTGCTGTTAGAGAAGTTGATTTATATCATATAGACATCCTTTCAATACTGAATGTCAAGTCCCTGGATCGATAGATCAGAAATACCATTTGTGTCATGCTAGGAGTTAGAGTAGTTCTGGATTCCCTCCAGTCTCTTGAACTTGAGTTGAAGATGGTATGATACTCATCCTATCCCCACATGCAAATTAGTTCCCAGTGGAATGGATTTTAAATGTAGTTGATTTACCAAGTATGGTTTGTCTCACCCTAGCCACTCTACACCCAAGGGCACATCCACTGATTTACCCATTTTTATACTTTTGGGGCATCAATTACATATACATATCATGGTTGGGCTTATTATTATGCCACAGTTCCTTCCCACTTTGGTTTGCTTTTCTCATTTTCTGCCCTGATATCTTAAACATTCCACATATGTTTAAGAAGTGGTGGAGTTCTCTTTAGATCTTCCAATATGACACACTTATCTGTGAAGGTTTTTTTTCAGAAGCTTTTAAGGAATTTGTCTGTTTTGCCCTTGCACTGGTTCCTCCACTTTCTCATTGTGGGATATTTAGCTGATCTTATGAGTAAGTGGAAGTACTGTATCAGAAATTATAACTTCCCTATGCTGAAAATGTATTTCTGATAGGTCCTTCCTCACCCATTTCCTTCAATACTTGCATCTTCTGCCAAAGTTATAGATCAATAGAAGCATGTAGAGGGAGTCATACATCACATGTCATCTTCCTTTTAGTATCATGTGATGATTTACACGTGAGACATGTTGGAATCATTATGTTCCAATAGGGAGGAGAGGAAGGCTTGTGGTATGTGTAACTTAAAAGTTTGCATATACATGGCAACACTGAACAAGAGTAGCTAATCTTGTGAGAGGAGGCAAGTATCTATCAGAAATATAATTTCAGTATAGGAAAATTATAACTTCTGCAATGTTAGCCAGGTATTACTGGAAAGTTGATGTAATAAAAATAATAATATATGTATAATTGTATGAGATTTAACTTATTTAGACTAAACGTTTTTTTTAAATTATAATTTGTAGTCATTCTAGAACAACAAAGTATAATTCATATTTTGTTACAGGCCCAGCATGGCGAGGTGGGTTAAGGCATGTGACTCATAATCTAAGGGTTGTGGGTTCGCATCCTCATTGCACCAAATATGCTCACCTTTTCAGCCGTGGGGGCATCATAATGTGACAGTCAATTCCACTATTCATTGGTAAAAGAGTAGCCCAAGAGTTGGCTGTGGGTGGTGATGACTAGCTGCCTTCCCTCTAGTCTTACACTACTAAATTAGGGACGGCTAGTGCACATAAACCTCGACTAGCTTTGCACGAAATTCAAAAACAAACAAACAATATTTTGTTACAAATTATTTATGATGATTATGAGGTTGGTCAAATTAATTGAACTCCTATGGAGATTTAATAGTGAAAAATAACAGATAAATAAAGTTTTTCTTGGAAAAACATTTGACAGTTATATGGAGGTTTTAAAGACATCACTTGTTAAACTTGAACATTTTCTTGTGCATAAAAGTATTTTTAATCATAAGATTACTTTACATGTTGGATAGTCAACATTCAAAAAGACAAAAGACATGAAAAAAATTCCTCAAGAAATCTTATAACTTAATTAAAGAACCTGATATTTTTTGTATGAAAACCTTCTAATGCTTACCGATCATTTGCAAAATTTTGTGAAGATATGCTTCTTAGTTTAGACATTATAACACAAAACTATAATAAGCTCGAAATGGTTATGACATTAGTCCATTGAACTGAACTCATGCTAAGAGAGTTAAGCATTACTTATATCCAAAACAAGAGTAATGTTGTTAATAGTAATTTATTTGAAAAACTAAAATGCAACATTTATACACATATTATTAAAATTTGTAGATATCCAAAACTTTTGCCTTTATCTAGTTGAATATCCAGTTTCATAAATGAGTGTTATGTGTTATTTCAGCATTTTGTGCTAATTTTATTTTTTATTATTTTTATATATGTATTTATCTTACCTCTATCTTCATTGATTTTTTTTAGCTTTCATTGTAACATTAGTTTCCAAGTAAGAAAAAATAACTGTGATTTTTCCTTGGCAAAAAATTATATTTAAGAACCTATCATTGTACAGAAATAAGTTGATCTCATATTTTATCATTAACCAATAACAGTTCCATTTTAAATTGTATTTAGACCTCTTGGTAGCTGATAAAGGCATAAAATGAAGAATCAGAAGTGCAATAAGTCAGACGTTTGAGATAATTCAGATCTAGTATTGCTTTATACTTGGTTAAGGATTTTTAAGAACTTGTTTTAAAATTGTATTAGTTGTGAAGGTTATATTATTGAGTTAAAAATCTGTATTTTAGCTATGTCTTTGCAGATCAATGAGTACAGGATATCTAACATATTAAAATTTATCTGGATTACAGGTACTCAGTAACTAGTATCTAATTCATATACAAGAGCTTTGCAAATTTTGTGTCACTGTATGCCACTTATTTCAAGAAGAAACTGTAATAAATTAGGTTATTAAATAACATAATAAATATTTTCTGCTGTGTATAATAATTACAAAATATAGTATATGTTATACCAAAATAAATGTTTCTAAAGGTTACTGAAAAGTTTTACGAGTATCTAGAGAAACTAATAATATTAAAATAATTTGAGTATACCAAAAGCACAACTTCTAGATACTTACTGTAAAGAATCAAGCCCCATGAACCTGACAAATGTATGGTAGCTTTGGAGTTGCAGAATACATTCTACAGTTTAACATTTTTTCTGGTTTGGTAAGTTCCTTTAAATTTAAAATACATGTATAAAAATATGAATAATGCCTAAACAATTTGAGTTTACTGAGAAGCAACAGAATTTATTAGTTTAAATGTTTTATTTCAAAGTATAAATATAAAACTTAAACAGTAGGACTAAAAGTTATTGCTGTTTCAACTGCTTGCGGGTATACCATTATATTTATAATAAAATTTGGATAATGTATTGGGTGTGCAGTAATTTAAATTATTAATAATACACATGTTTAGGAAATTATGAAAGTTCAGTAATTTTGTTTGTGGACATTTCATATAAATGAAAAGTAACTCATAATTTTGCCTTTAGTGCAATCTTGCTGATATAGTAGTGAAATTCTAGTGCTGCAAAAGCTGTGTAATGTGCCCAACAAATCTACATTTAGAAAAAACAATAAAATTTGGACAAGCAGTTAAAAATATGGTGCTGTGATATACATGTTTTATTTACTAAATTATTGACAATTGCCATATATTTTAGTTCAGTGAAGTCCGCTAGTGGGCCAGCAGTGTACTTACATTTTTAAAGTACTAAAATACAGGGTTCTATTCATGATGATGGACACAATGGTGATAAGACTGTTTTGTTACAGTGCACTAAAAGCAATAGCAGTTTCAATGGATTTTAGTGATGTAGACAGAATTAGGAAGATGAAATTCAAAATTTTATTGGCAATTGTTTTTAATGTGTGATTTAATAAAAAGAGAAATGAGCAATGTTTGATGGGGAACATTTTTCACAAAACTCATAGCATCTTGTATATTACAAATCTTGATTTTTATGCAAGCATTTGTCTCTTGAATATGGTGGCTGTTTCCCCAATTGCCTTGAAAAGTTCAACATTCATTGTTGAAATGATGTGAGAACAGGTATGAATATTGTTAATGCAGGATATTCTACATCAAAGTTTTAGGAATCAATTACACTGTCCTTCACCTTTCAAAATGTGACATAACTTAAACAATAAAAATGCAGATTTACTGTATGAATGGCTCTTAGCATGACTTACAATTCTCCCAATACTTTTCACAATCAGTTATGTAAGTAGCTCAGAGCTTTAGTTGTGAACGAAATCAAGAGTGCAACACAACTAATCTTAAGGTACATGAAATACTTTAAATTCATGGATTAACTAAAACTCTTCCATCACTAGGGATGACTACTTTTGTTTGTAATTTATATTACAGCTTAAGTAAATTTCAACCTATCTCTTGATGATTCAACTTTGTTTAGTGATAATTGTGTTTTTAAAATGTTTGGAAATTTGAAAAAGACTAAAATCTAGATCAGGGAGGTAATTTTCCTAATATATTCAGAAAAGTTCATTAAAACTATGAGTGGAGAAAGTTGAAGTTAGGAACTTCTTTGAGAACTACAGAAATACAGCAAACTTTTGTAGACCTTACTTTTATACTAAGTGAAACATAGTACAGCTGGGTACTGCAAATCAAGTTGTGTATATTTCTCTCATGGTACAAGGTTGAGTGCCAGAATGCTTTATGTTAGAAGTAAAATTTTGTCTTTCTGTATTTGATGTCTTTTTTTTTAGTGAATAACTGGTACAATATTTGTTTAATAGTTTATTAAGTTCAGTGTATTACCAAATCATTTTATTACTTTTGTATCTACATTTAATGTTACATGTTGAAATTTGTTCCTGTACTTTACCTAACATGTGTGTGTATTGTTTTCTTAATACCAGAATTACAAATTTATATTGATTCATAAAACAAGTTGCTTATGGTAAACTTCTCATTTTATAAACCTGCTGTTTATAAAACTTTTAAACAACTTTTACAGTTTTTTATTTGTGAGGATAAAACCAGATATGATTTATAATAGCTGAATACTCATTCTTGTAGAATGTGCTGTGCTTTTCTTTGTCTCTACTAAAAGAAAAGTATTTATGCAGTGCAATCTGTTTTCAAAATTGCAGATTTTACGTAGTTAACATACTTTTCATCTGGCCTAAACATAACTATGTGCTTATGCATATTGTCCAATCATACTAATATGTAATTCTACTTTTTCTTTCTCTTTTATAAGGTAAATACCTCATGTATCTTGTCAAGCAATTTTTTTCTCCAGTCCCTCTGGAGTTAGACTGGTTAATCCCATCAAGAAAATTTCTTTCCTTTATTATAAAAAAACAAGTGAAAATTACAAAATACACCTCCATACCAATCACTGTAAAATAAACCATAAATGCAGATTTAAGTAGAATGTAGAGGTTTTGTAATAAAAATATATGTGAATATATATAATGTTTCTAGTTTGAGATACAATTAACCTTTAAAAAGTAATTACTAAGTTGTTTTATCACATCTTATGATAAGTAGTTTACAGTTTAGAAAAAAATTGATTCATTTAAGTTCTTAACAAATCCTCTTACTTAGTAAAGTTACAAGTTGTGGATAACAGCAACAATGTCAGCTATTTGTGGTTTAGCTTTTCTCTGAAGACCTGTAATTACTCTGGTGAAATCAGTCTATTCTGTGTTTTCACTGTAGTCACCTGCTTTTTGCACATCAGTATTAGTAACGTAAATCTGTAACTTTCTGCATTAGTAAAAGTGTATATACAATACTGGGCACTATCCTGCAGAATTATTCCTGGTTTCTCCGGCTAAGACAAGAGATTTGTCTGACATTTTGTATGTAGTGCTGCTCCAGTGGTATTTTAAGCATTCCCTCACAGATGGTCACACAAAATGAGTTTGGTACGTATGTATCAAAATAAAATAATGTTCCTCTGCTTCCATTTGCTAATTAATGTGTTGGTTTTAATGTTCATGGACCAAACTATGGCATGTGGATAAAACATAGACACAAAATACTAAAATATTAAACAAAATAAGGAAATACTTAAATACTTTGATTTTTTCTTGTCTTTGAAACATTTCTTATATTTTACACATGGTTTAAAAGAATAATTAAAATATTTTTATATTAATTTTACTTGTTAAACAAGTCTTTTTCCAAAAACAAAGAGATTAATCCAAAATAATTGGTTAGTATAGCAAAGTTCTTGTAGTTATGCCATAGTACTAAGTGAAGATTTCATTCAAATGTTTTTTTTAAAACTTTGGCTAAGACTCATACTTTCCAAGTAGTTTGTTTCCTTACTTTTTATCACATTTTCACTCCAAAATTACAGCTATTCTTTATCATGCAATATTGTACTGTACATTTTACCCACAAAGACATTTGATGCCATGTTCTTTCTTTACAAATTCATACAAATGATTTACATATGTATACAAATATGTTTTCTTTTATTCTCAAAATGGCTGGTATAGGTATTAAAACTTTAATTAAAATAAAGTATAAAACAATGTTTCGACTTTCTTAGGTCATCTTCAGTTATTCTGTACTTTATATTAATTACGTCTCAGTACCAATACCAGCCATCTTTAGAATACATTTTTACTTCAAGTGGGTTTCTCATCATCAGGAAATGTTTCCTTTTCTTAGAAGATTTCTTATTTTTTCCTTCCATCTATATTTATTTGATGCTGAAATTAAGCACAAAGCATTTCAACAAGTTTTGATACATATATAACAAATATTGAGGTTACAAGTTTCCATATAATTGTATGTAATGTTTTTTATTTTGTACATATTTGATAAATTTCACTTTTTTCTCTTAAATTTTTGTAGTTATATATTTTTTCCATAAAAGTGTAAAAATTATATTTTGGAGTTCACTTTAAAATGTAAACAACAACTGTTAAACAAAGTTAAAATAAGAATTTCCTTTGGAATGAATCTTATCCATTGCAGTTGTCAGGTTAACTAAAGTCTGAAATGTAATTGAAAATCTACATGATAAAGATTGTTAGGAAAAGCTAGATGTTTTTATCTTATATTCATTTAATGTTGTAATAAAATAATTTGAATATGCAGAAATTAAATGTAAGTTGGTTATAACTTTGCATCTTAACACCATGCAGGCTTAGCAAGGTGATTAGAAAACTGCATTTGCAAGTTGTGAATCATGGACTTAAATCCTGTAAATGAACATGCTCACCCTTTCTGCTCTGGAGGCATTATAATGTAACAGTCAATCCCACTTTTCACTAGTACAGAATAACCCAGGAGTTGATGTGTGGTGGCGTTGACTAGCTGCCTTCCGTTAGTCTATCACTTTTAAATTAGGGAGAGCTAGTGTAGATAGCCTTCAAATAGCTTTGTGCAAAATTCAACAGAAATAATCAACACCATCTAAAAAAATTGGAGTTGAAGTTAACTGGCAAGTCTTTGTCAGTATTTTAGATGCTGGTTTCTAAAACTGGTACAGAGCTGTTTAGATGGATGTTTTCATAATGAAACTGGCAAATTTTTCAGCCTCTCTTTTTGTAATCTTCCTTGTATGAGAGGAAATTGTTATAATATCCTTTGATGCTGGTGTACAATAATTGACAAATCTTCTGATATAGTAACCCTTTGTTAGTGGTCTTATCAAGTTTAGTCACATATATATTTGGACTATTCTACATGAAATGGTTTCTCATTTCCAATACTCTGCAAAATGCACACACGTTTCTAGATAGAGATGACTTATCATACTTGGCCCTAGTTATGTTTCATAAACAGCATTCTCTTTTAGCTTGAATTTGCATTACAGAACAGTAAGAATTTCATCTTAGAATGGGGGATACATGTGAATATAGTTGGGGCTCAGGCATCACAAGTATGAAACAAATAATAATTTGTGTTGTTATTGAAATTTGAGTTTTTGTTGGTTTTCTGTTGTGTTTTTTTTTTGTGTGTGTATATACATGGTTTTCTCAGCTACTAGGTTTAGGAAATAGGTTTGACTTTGCTTAATTGTATGAATGTGTGCTCCTTTTTCTTTCTTTTTTGTCTAAAGTTTATAATTTGGTTTGAATTTATCAAACCTTCTGTAATTGGCTAGGAATTTTTTATTGTAGTTGTAGCACTTCAGGTTTTCACAGATCTTGAGAAACATTAGATTTATGTAATTATGTGTAGGCTACCTATTATGTTAACCACTTTTCTTGTTGCCACATTATAATGGAATTACAGGCCATGGCCTTTGCTTCTATCACCTTACAAACTACTCTTAAATAGATTTCTTTCTAGCTCTAATACCTTCTGAGTCAGATCCCTGTTTTTTGCAAAAGACTTGTCAATATAGTGGAGAGGGTTGAGTCAATAATTATCTCCATTTTAACTTATTTTGGTACAATAGCTTAAAATTTTACCCCACTCTAGGTTGTCTTAATAATACTACTTGGGCTGATATTGTGAAATTTTATTTTGTTAGTAAGACTAGCCACATTCTTTGGATATTGGCCAGCAGTTTTACATAATCCAGAACAAATGTTGAAGGATTGTGCAGTATAATTTATAATTGCTATTAGCAGAAAACAGGATTAAAGTAAAATCTGTATTTTGTTTCAAAAGTGCAACCTTCACAACAATAACCTGTTAGTGTTCAAAACTTTAATACATATGCTTACATAAAATTATTTCAAAAAGCACATAATTCCTAAAATAGAAGAATAACAACAAAACAACCATAAAAATTCTACAATAGATTACTTCACCCTTGTTATAAAAAATGACAAAAGTATTCAACAAAGTATAAAAGATCTTAAAATGAATTACTTACTCCACCTCAACTTCCTTTGTAGCTCATATTTGTTTTATAAAATTATTCAAGTATAGTATGGGATAGCTGAGAAATGCCCAGCAAATTGAAGTTAGTCTTTCCAGTCCCTGCTATACTGTATGCATTTTAATTTTAGTATTAATTAATTATATGAAATTAACGACCTTTAGTGTCAAAAGAGGTGTTTTTCTTATTAAATTTATTTATTATAAAATGGTGCAAGAAAGCTTCTTAATTGTCAGTATTTATATTCATTATTTTCTTGTTTGTTTATCAATAATATAACATTGTTTTTATGTTTGAAAACTCATTCATGAAGCAGTTTTAAATCCTAAATCGTGTACATATACCTTTCGTTACATGGATGATTTAATTGCTATAAACAATCAGAACTTTGCACTAAGCTAAATATATCCAAAAGAACATATGAAGGAAAAAAGTAATACTGATCATGTATATGCTAACTATTTAGATTTGGATATGAAGTTAGTAAATAGCAAAGTGCAATTGACTATTTGTGATAAAACAAGAACATTCAATTTTCCCCACTCTTGGTATTCCCATCCCCAGTAGTATAGTACCACTTATGATGCTTAAGATCTATAACATTTATAGACCTTATAATCACAAAACGTTTTTGACTGTTTCAACAATAGTAATTCTTTTATGGATACTGTTATATTATTCATAAATAAACTAAAAAATAATGTATATAAATGCTGGATAAGCTTGGTGATCTCAATTTGTACTCTTATTCTCTTTAATTCCAGTCTCTCCTTTCACTCTTTGTACTCTTATTTTCTCCTTTTCCAGTCTGTCATCTCTCCCATTTTCTTCTTTCTCTTTCTTCTATACTCTTTGTTGATTCTTTTCTCTTTCTACATCTTGTTATTGTTTACAAACTTTCATTTGTTTAACCCTAAGTCTTTCATCTTTCTTTGTCCACTTATGAAAGTCAGTCAATATAATTATACATTGTGGTTTTAACCTTTGAAAATTTTTGCTACCACTACAGCTTTGCATATAGGCCTACTTCCTTTGTTGTTTTCGCCCACATAGCCTAGTTGCTTTGTGCCATAAAATACCAAATGCACGTTGTTCACATCTTTTTCAACCTTTGTTTACCACTAATCCTGGCTGGCCTGCAAACGTGAAGTTATTATGTGTGGATGGATGAGATTTTATTTACTGTAGGTCTCTGTGAATTGTTGGTGATAAATTTCAACAATAAACAAACAGCAGTCATTCCATAAACGTTTATTACACAGTTAATCACCACAGTTGTAACTAGAGCTTTAAATAATTTTCTCTGTTTGTCAGAGTCCACATGGGCTACCTCAGTTACTTTAAAACATGATTTAATAGATGCATTATTCTTTTCTGCTCGATTGTTACAATACAATAGAGTATAATTTCACTTACATTACAATATTGGTTACCTCAGTTATATTCAGACCTTTAAATAATTGTCTGTTTTCATCAAAAGTCCGAGCTGGTTTGTTCAGTTACTTTATAATTTTTCTGTATGTTGTTACAATAGAATTTGCAGTAAATTCACTTAACAAAAACCCAAAAAAACATGACTATACCCTCTTTATAGCTACGCTTACAAGTACACAGTGTAGATCTATTTGACTGTATCTCTCACTTATTTTGCCTTCCTTTTTAATTTGGACAAATTTTTTGACACACACACACATGGCAGCAGTCTCAAACATTCTGCACACTAGTAGATATATGATGCATTAATATTTACTTAAAGCAACAAGAAAACTTTATAAGATTCAAGTAACATGATTAATAATACAATTGTTGTCAATTCACAACAGTTGAACTACACAACATATGACTCATATATGGTTACATAAACAAACCTGCAATAAACTATTGTTTTTAAAGATAACTAAATTTAATACATGTGCTATTCTAAAATTAAAGCAGTCATGCATATCTAAGAATATGCTTTTGAAACTATTTGTATCCACTATAATTTAGTATGTTTCGTGAAACCTGTCAACTGTGGGTCCTGGCAGAAGCCCTGAGTGTATACTGTCTGAAATTGAAAATCTACACAAGTAAAGAGGGAGAAATACCACCTGGATATCTTTCAGGCAGTTTTGTGAAGTACAACACACTCATTTCTTTGAGAAATTATTGGTCTCGAAAATGTCTGTTTGTGGGATATGCAGGATTGAAAGACTGTATTTCCCATGAGGATTGACAGCTACAAACTTAGAGAAGGGAGAGCATGATTTTTTAAATGTGGAACTTTGAAATCTGTATAGTGTATTTATAAATGAGACATTTATGCTTTTTCACTTTATATTCTAGTGTTATGACAAGTCTGATATGAAAAGAGAGGGATATTAAAGTTACAAAATCATAATTTTGAACTACAAATTTATGTGGGAGGAGGTGGATCTGAATGATTGACACTTAAGCTACTATTCTACTGAACAAAAGAATGAAGTGGTCTAAGAAACTGCTTTGCTTTGACAACTGTAAATTCCCATATACTCTAAAAGAAGCAGACCAGCTAGCTTGAATTATCCCAGAAGATTTTCAAAACAAGAATGGACCTGATCACTTTCTTGTTAAGCCTCTTTTTGAAATCAGATCAGGTCCTTCTAATTTATCACTCTCAAAGAACTGTGCAAGACTCTTTAGCTTTTGAGAATTACTTTTGATAGGCATTATTCAACAGCTGTCATGAAAGATAAAAGGAAAGATGTAGATAATGTCTCTCATATAATGAGGTGCAGGTACTTCCACATATCATGAACATAAGCTTTTATTATAATATGGCATTATACTAAGAAATGGAAAGCATACATAAAAAGTTGAATTAAATTAATGATTTCCTTTACCAATTCTGTGAAATCCTTTATATGTATTTCACCATGTCCTAAATTACTTGTTTTTATAAATATTCCCCTAATTATTGCTCACAGATTTAGCTTTGCAATTTAAAACTCATTTAAACCTAAAATTACCACCACTTACACAGTATTAACGTTAATTGTACAGTTAATGAGATACACACCTGTTATATAATCCCACTTTCATAGATTTTCAGGAAAATGAGTGAATTTCTGCTTAATACATTTCAAATCCACCCTACACTAATCATTTACACAGTGTGGAAATTATGTATTGCAGGAAAAGCATTATGCACACTACATACATTCCCTACAGAAACAAAACTGAAAGGAGAACATGCAAAGGAGTTAAAACAGTTTCATGTTCAATGACTTGTATTAAAGAATGCAATTTACTCTTACCTTTTCTGTTATTTATAACAAATGTCTGTTTTGTCTAACAATATAACAAAATGACATAATTTGGAGAGGAGGATATATATATATATATATATCATCATTGACTGGCACTTGTGTATTACTCTAAAATTTAATAAATAATTAAACCCAACATTTCATATTAACACAATTTTCAAATTTTAGTACATATGATATTAAGAAATTAATTTGTATCTGGGAGCCATAGTTGTCTATCTCTTGGCAAGCCTTGTTGATTCTTCAAACTTAAGATGAACATAATTTATGCTGATTTTAAGTATACATTTTGAAAACAAAACAGTTATCACTCATTATCATGGGACATTACAAAACTATTACAACCTATCTGACTTTCTAATTAACATATAAATAGCTAAAAAAGACTTAGTTTCTCTTTAAATCAAGAAGCCAACACTTATGAATTATTCCAAGCAAACTGAGGCTTTTTCCAGCACAAAATTTACAAACAACTTAAATTTGTGGAGTTCAGTATCATTTGTTTCTGTTGGTTATAAATGTACTCAAGTAAAAATGTACTTCAAAAATATGGGTGGGGCTTCTCTGGTAGACTTGCTAAATATATGATATCTGAGCAAATTAAGGAGTTTGGGAGGTTCTTATTTTATATTCTAGTTTGTCAATTTGAGTTTGATTTGTTAAGCACTTTAAATTAAAAAGTTATGAATTTTAAGATAATTCACATAATAATGTGTTAGATATTGAACAATTTGTTTTTAATATTTCTTTGGAAACTAATAAATTAAAACTTATTTATTATTAAACTTCAATATTAAACTAACTTTTGATGCCAAGCTTATAAACGTATATAAAGAATTTATTTTATTAAAATTGAAATGTAATTCTCTAGAAGGTTGTGATGTGTAATTGGCCCCACTCATATTCATAGGGCTGATTAATTACATCTAGCTAATAGATTATTCAAACATATACCTTGGATAGTTAAAAGAATCAGAAATGGTAATAATGTGAAACTCTAACTGATTAAGCAGAATAATCTTGAATATATGAAAATAATATCTGAACTTGCAATGACAGTATTTTAATTAGCTGAATACTTAAAATAATCCAAAATTGTGATAACTCAAAACTGTAATTTCAGTTAGTTGTTTATTTTCATTATTTTAATCATAATTTTGATACGTTAATTATCTTAAATGAGTAATTTGTGTAATCGATGCTAATAGGCCACTCATTAATTACATTTACAACTCAGTTCTGTTGGAGGTTAAGTCACTCAAGCTATCAAAGGAATGTTTTGTTGCTAGTAGTAAAGCTAACACAATTTGTTTATGGTGTAATTATAGACTTAGTGATTGGAAATTAAAAGAAAGAAATATATATAAACATTAGTTAGATTTCACTTTGAATAATTTTTTACAATTTAGTTTATTGTAAATGGGTTTAGAGGAGGATTATAGTTACTCCAGGAATGGATGGGCTATTTTATTGGTATATGGCAAAATTTTCCAGTTTGTTTTCTCCTGAGAAGAGAGGGAAAGAGTCATTTATGTTCCCAAAGTGATATCTTGAACTTTGTATCAAAAAGAGTTATGATTTTTCTATGTTATATTCTGATTATAATATAATGAGAAGACACAAACTTAAGATTGGGAAGAGAAAGGCTAGGCTCCTGTTGAGACCTTAAAGGTTAAAGTTGAATCACATCTCCTACAAATATATCTGCATTTTTTTTAATGAGATCACTATTCTTTGCTTATGTTTATTTTCTGTACATACTAATATAGTATCCCAATTAGTTTTAGTCTGTCTAATTGTCTTATTTAAAGGTCTTTAGTTTTATGTGCTATTTGTGGGTTTATAGTCCATTTTACTTTACCATAGTTTCATGTGTTGCTATTATGCTAGTCTTACCTATTACAACATATCTCTATAAAACTGCTACTTAGTCATTTACTTTAGCTTCTCTCAGATAGCTGTAGCATCAACTAAATTAATCTAGTTGTTAAGCATTCTAACAGACCTCTCGTGGGATGTGCTTTTATTTTTTATAGCTTGAGTGTTATGTAAAGGGTCCATATAACCATATGCTTGTTTTAGTATTCCACACTTTTACTTTATCTTTATCTACTTTATTTCGGTGTGTTATTTACCTTCTAACTAGTGATTTTGTGCTTACTTTAACTCTCTTTCCACTTGGCTTAGTATTTTTCTTTTTTACCATTACTGGCACTGTTTTTCTTATGACACTTAAATTTGTAATCATTCTGGTTTTTTTGTGTTGTGTGTTACTAACTACTTAACTAAGTTAGAAATAAATTTTCAAAAGCTTCTACACTACCACATACTTCTGAAGTATGAATATCTTCAAAGTATTAGACCTCCAATTTTTATGGAGATTAACTGGTTGTGGATACAGTTTATGTCATATTTATTACCCTCAAATACTGTATGTTTCTAAATTTACCTGTTTACAGACATGAAGGGCAAAATTCATAAAACAAATATTTAAGCTATAGATCTCAAATTTCCTATTAAACACAATATTTTCTTATGTTTTAAGTGAATGTATTTTAAAACTTCCTTCTATATATTAACTAAGAAATTTTCCCTAACAGCTTGATACTACATACGTACATTAGATATGCTAATATGTAATAGATACTGATATAATTATAACTAGTTCTTTTTTTTTCTGTTTGGCCATTTTTGTCTGATTTTTCTTTTTAACTCGAATAGTTAATGTTGCTCATGGGAGTGTTTTTCACTTATGTTCAGCTTTCTGTAAGTACCAATTAATCCCTTTTTGTAGTTATATGTTAAAGTATATTTATCATAAATTTATTCTGAATTGCATAGTCTCATCTAAATCTGTTATCTAGTTAATATAACATTTCTAAACACATGGATAGATTATTTCTGTCAATTCAACATTCCTACTCTATCATGACTGTTTTGATGGTTTTTCTAAAACATCATTTTTTAGTAATCTGTCCTTTAGTGAACTAAAGTCATGAGTCAGCCTTAATCCATGTTAGCTTAACTTAAGGATGCCAGTTTTTTCATATTTTGTTTGGCATAAGATGTGTTCTGCTTCATCTTTAACATGTAAAAATTATAAAACCTTAGTGTAGTGTATCCCAAGAGAAGAAAAATATGTAGCATTAATTAACTTTGTGGAGCTTCAGGGACTTGAGGAGCATCTAAACCTGCATCTGCAGCAGTTGGTAATGGAGGTAGTTTTGCAGTGCTGATTTCTTTACTTGTTTCTGTATTTATATATTTCTTCTCTAACAGTAGCTGTATGTAACTTTCATTTTATTTGCACTGTTTATATTGGTAACTTCTGGAATAATGTACATCCATTTCCCTATTTTCACTATATGTTGTTAATCATTCAATTCTTGGAAAAGTACCAATATGTAACAGATAGTTCACTGTGAGACCATTGCCAAGTTACAAATAGCATTTATTTAAATCCATTGAATATGTAGTCAGTGGTAATAGTACACAGATCACCAAATTGAAGTTTACTTGAGGACAAGGAAATAAAAACTTGTTAACGAGAATATAAAATACAACATATATCCAGTTGTGCTTGTTTTTTAGTAACCTATCCTCCAGTAAATTAAAGTCATGAATCAGTCATTTTCTATACTGAATAATATAATACTATATTATTCAGTATAGAAAATTGGAAACCTTATATGCATATAAGATACTAAGTTTTCATTGATGTATTCAACTTACAGAGAAGCTGAAGCTTGTTCTATATTCTACATTGTTTCTGGTCGATTCTCTAGTTTAAATATTCTTTGTTGATAACTAACTTTACCATAATTATAATTTAATTTTTGTATATTTTAGTTTCTATAGAGTGTGTGGGTGGGAGATGGATAGAACTGGTTAGCTAATCACAGTATTTTCATAATAAGGATTGGAGATTTTAGAAAATCTTCATGAAGTGGGCTATCTGTGCTATGCCCACCACTTGTATCCAAACTCAATTTTTAGCATCACAAGCCACAAACTTATTGCTGAGCCACAGGGGTACTACGTGAAGTTAATGTTAGTAGTTATACCATTTAACTTCATTTATATATTTGATCTTAGGTTAAGCATGTGACTATTTCAATTTATTGTCATCAGGAACATTGTGAATGTCACTTTTGTTTTTCATGTGCTCATGCATAAGCTTAATTATATATTGATTCTCTTTCATATCAGACACATTTTACCCATAGTAACTAAATAACTAACCAAATGCTTGTATAATGCTATTTAGAATTGCTATATGTAGTTCCAGTTTGTGGTGTAAGCCAGATCATTACCTTACTTGATCAAAATTAACTTATCATATATTTATTTCAGTATCACTTTGTGAAGGTTCTTTGTGTCAACATGGCATCAGAAGGACATAAATGTACACCCTTCTAGTGGTATATATTCCTCACATGTATTACTTGAGTGTACTAAATATTTCTTATACTTTCTCCTTCATTATCTAGCTTGCATGTGTTAGTTATCTTTTTTATGGTGACTATTTTCTTAACTTTAGCATATTTCAAATGTAACTAGTTCATTTGATTAAGCTTACTCCAGTCTTTTTTTAATATTTTAAGCAAGATACCTCCATCCTTTCTTGTATACTTAATTCAAACTCATTTTATATTTTCTGTGTATTTAAGCTGACTTCAGGTTTGTTCTTGTCCTTTGCTTCCTTGGGAATTGCAATTTTAAGATATTAAACTTTTAATGAGGTGTGCAACTCTACTTACAGTTTTGGTCTCCATATCTTAGAAAGGATATTAGTTTACTGGAAACAGAGGAGAGTTTTAGTTGTTCCAGGTGTGGATGGGTTATCTTATTGGTATATGTTAAAATCTCCAAGCTTTTCTCTTGGGACAAGAAGGGTAATAGGTGTTCTATTTATGTTAACAAGGTTTTGTCTTTGATGTGATAGCAAAAAAGAGCTATGGTCTTTCTGTGTTGTATTTTGGAAGTAATAAGATGAGAGGACACAAGTTTTCTTTTCACCATGAAAGATGAGAATTCTTTAACATAAAACTGCTAAAACTGTAAAACAAATGAGATGTTAAAATTTGAAGCCTATGTTATTACATATTATATCTATTTATACTTCTCTGTTTAAACCTGTCATGAATGCTAATACATTAACATATGAATATGTGAACACAGTATGCAATTTTCATAGAAATCAGCTTAACTTTCCATAAACGTACATAAAAGTACTGTAAAAACTTTTATAATACTTTAGTATCTTTCTTATAGTTTTTAGTTGTTGTTTACTTCATTACCTTCTTCAAGTGTCATTATCAGGTTTAATAATTAAAATTGAAATGCATTGTGATCAAAGATTTCTGCATCAGAGTAAGTGTATGTTGTGTAGTTACTTATTCCTTGGTTTTATTATTGGTGAAGAAAGAAAAGGAATGAAATGATCTTGGATGTAGATCAGTTAATAGCACCTGACAGATGATTTCAACATAAACCATTCAGTCTGTCAGTTCAACTTATAATGCTCAGTTTAAACCAATACGGACACCTGAAAATTGCAAGTGTACCAGATAAGTTAATGAGCACCATTACAAACGTTTTCTTGTGAAAATTCCATCAAAAAACTTTCAACTCCAGAATATTTCACATTAGTGCTATTTATGTGTTAAGTGAAGCAAGTTGACATCCATATATAATGAGACCCAGTGCACTTAACAGAAAGGACAATCCTGAAAGGTAAATGGAATTCTACAACCAATACTTGAACAGCATTAATAGAATACTGATTTTTTAATAAGATGCTTTTTTTAGCTTTGAGGCTTTGTTTTACTTGAACAGACTGGTCAACCAGCAGAGTTGCCAATACCAGCCCCTGAAAATCTACATTAAATGACTAACCATAAGGAACAGGTTCTTCAAAAGTCATGTTCTGGTTTGGGGTCCTTGATTTTTTTTTATAGAGTAATACAGGACATTTAAAAGAATATTCTGCAATCACACTCACAAACTGTGTGGCAGCATGAAACAAGATTTATCATTCTTTTTAAAGCAAGGGTGTCATGTACAAAATAGTAGAGTATTATTATGCAACTTATTAACTTTTTTTTCTGTTTAATGTTTATCATCAATAAATTCATCATTTAGTTGCATATAGATATCATGTGTATCCATAATTATTTTTATTATTTTATGTTTATTATAAGGATAGTTTTGTGTTTGAGAACCTTTGCAGTGTGATATGTTATTAGCAAGTGAGGAAGCATTAGTGTGACAAATACGTCCATTTTGGGCCAGCTTTATATCATTGCATGATGTATATTATTCAGCTGAACTTAGATATCTGTAATCTGAGAAGTAATGGTTGTAAGATTTTTTGTTCTCACACATCAGTAAAATCAAATACACTTAATATCCACATGTGTGTACATATATGTGACAATTCTAAACAATGCATATATATTCTCATGTATTACAGCTACAATGGAACACTTGCTAACATTTTACATATTTGGAAATATACTAATGGTGTCTGAATTTCTTTTTTTTTGTTTTAATGATGAGAGAAAAAGCTTTTTACAAATAAATATCTTTGTATATGCATTAAAATTACATAGTGTAGTAGGTTTATACACCAATTTCTAACATTAATTTAATTGTTAGATAACATCATATAAAAAGCATAAACTTTAAGGACAAAATGGGACTTACTAATCAATTTAGGCCATCTTTTCCACTGAGCTTTGAAACAAGAATAAAACGCTTATAGCACTTATCATTTAAATATTATCAAGTCTTTATTTGAACTTCCTTAAATGTACTGCATCTAACACATGTGAAGGCAACCCATTTTGAAAGCTAACTAACTACCATGTCAGAAAAATAGAACTGTCTTAGCTGAAGATGTCTTTCCTAACTCTTTGCTTTTAAGAGAAAATTTCATATCTTATTCTGTTCTTATATGACAACCTTTTTATTTTGGGCCAGGTGTTGTCCTAGTGGCCCTCTTCTGAACTTTTCTAACAACTAAATCTCCTTCTTAAGGTAAAGAGTTCAAGACTGAACACAATATTCCATGCATAGTCAAACTAGTAACCTGTACAATGAAATTATAAGTTCTTTAGACTTGTATTCAACATTTCTGTAAACATAACCAAAAATCATGTTTGTTGTATTACTTGTAATAGCACACTGCTTTCAACTAGAACATCAGGATCTATTTTTACCCCATAAAACTGTTTAAGTTATTTCCATCAAAATTATCCATCTAATTCAAATTATGATAACCCACATGCATTACCATGCATTTATTATAAATAAAATAGATCTGCCATTAATTCACCCATCTCTCCAAATAATTCAAATCCTTTTGTAAAACAGTACCAACTTTTTTCCACCAGCAGCACCCAAAATCTTAATGTCAAACATTTAAATAATGTATTGACAATCACTATGTCAGTGATGTAAGTATGAAAAAGAAGGTCATAATACTAAGTCTTTAGGTACCTCAACTGTGATATAAATCTCGTGTGACTGAACTCCATTTAATACATCAACAATTCTACCTTTTCCATCCAATGAGTCACTCTGTCCTCCACATCTGTAAAGATAACATTTTAATAAAACTTGTATTTAACGTTATCAGATACTTTCTGAAAATGTAGATAAACCACATCCATATCCCTGTCCTCATCATCTTTCATCAGATTTTCAAAAACATTTCCATACAATGGTGTAAGATTGATAGGCCTCTAATTACCGATATAACTTTAATCACCTCCCTTCAACAAAGGAATAATATTATCCCACTTCCAGTGTTTTTGGGACATGCTTACTACTTAAAAACTTAAATTGCTTATTATTAAACCCTTGGGAAGATAGACAATGAGTTTTATTATTTATTCAGTTTTTCAGTTTTTCATAACAAGCTCATTACTGATGTGATCATGTTATTCAGTCTTGTTTCCACGTAGCAACTATACAGGATGAAGAATCTTGATTTAGTCTTCATTTGTAAAAATAGAAGAAAAGTATGATGTAATGATTAGATATTAGATTTTCATTATTATTGTGTAAATAGTCTACTACCATCCTAACATTTTAGTTATCTTTAAAGTATTTAAAAATACTTATTCTTATTTTTATGTTCTTAGCCAACCTTGTTTCATATACAGTTTTAGATTTCTTAATTACTTGTTTCCCCAACGCTTTTGATCTTCTATAATCCTTTCAAGTGTGCCATCAAAGAAGTCAGTTTAAACTTAGTATTTTTATTGTGCTTTTTTAAAATGTTATCTCTTATTCACTGTAAGACTACTTGAACTGTTTCACTTGTAGCCACCATCTTTCCTACAAGGAAAATGCATATCTTGAATAAATAAACAACAATTTCCACATTTAATCAGTTTGTCCAATTAGAAACAGGGATTTATTGTTGCAACCCTTTAAAATTTGATTTTTTAAAATCTGTAATCAAAATAATTTTCTATGCCTCAATATTTAATACAACATCAAACATAATTGAGAAATGATCAGTTGTACTGAGATATTTTCCAATCTTTACTCTCTCAAGAATGTTTGTATTAGAAATTAGCAATAAATCTAAAATAACATCATTCTTAATATGTTCCTTAACAATTGTTGAAGAAATCACCCTAAACAATTTCTAAAACATGTCCCCCTCATTATTTGACTCTGATATTTTCAGATATAAATGTCTGAAATTAAAATGCCTCATTAATAATTGAATTCTTTATCTGATTGTAGAGTTTATTGTAAATTTAATTGTTTCATCTGGTGGTTTCTAAAAAATTCTCATTTAAAATTTTCTCCTTGTTTCTACTAACAGAAACCTTAATAGATTTGACATCTTGACCTTTAACAGGATGCTACTCACACTTAACAAACAAAATATAAATCTTCTTTTTCCCTCTTTTTAGTACTTCATCTATATTATAAAGTCTAAAACCTTTTATTTCTAAAACTTTCTACCATTAAAATTGTCTGTGTTGAACCAGATTTAATTCTTCCCATTGTATTAAAATCCTGTGTTTCAGCTGGTGCTCTAAAGTCATGTATTTTACTTATTGTTCTTATAGCATTATAGTAATACAGTTTAACCTACCCATAAAACTACTTTTGAACATTTTCTCTTACATCACACTTTTCTTATTATCTTAATTTTTCTGCATTTAATTTCTTGTGGCCTTCTCCACTGTCTAATCCTTGTTTAAAGCAACTGTTACAGCAATATTAATACCCATTGAAATTAAGTCAGTCCCTACCCTACCCTATTTAAATATAAAACTATCTTCTCTAAAAAAAAACTCCCATTTCCAATATAACTGACCATAGAAGTCCAATCAATCAATCTGCTTGTCCTTAAGCCTGGTTTTCAACTTAAGTGATGTACTAATAATTTCTTTCCCATAATTAAGTCTTGGCAGTATCCTTGGCAAAATTAACACATTTAGTGTTCCATCAGAAATGGCAAACAAACAAAGAAATTATTATGATGCATTCAATTAACACTCAGTGATGCCTTGGAGATTGATACCCATATCAGGTACCACTGGTATTTCTGTTCTGATTAGGAATATTTTGATGATATGAAATAATAACAAATAGATTGTGTATGGGTACACTTGTTTATTCAACTAATATCTCTACCATGACACACATAAGCATCACAGACACTGCAGCTTAGATTATTTTACGATTGATGCATGATGCATATGTGTCCTTTATTTTTTTATATCTTGTTATGGTTTTGGAGTATGCTTTAATGTACAAGTAGAGTAAATTACAGTAATGGGAATAAAACAACAAAATCTCATTGATGCTTTAAATATTTTTTTTTATTATGGGTTTTAAAGGAGTGCTATTTTTATTCATTTTATAAAAGCAAGGCAACCAGAAAAAAATTATGAAATAAAAAAAACAATAAAACAAAAATTGATACAAGAACATTACTTATTTCCAACTCATGCTTACTCAAATAAAATGTATTTGCCTCAATGCTTTTGTGGATGGACATGTTTCAGTGGCAGTGAAACACATTAAGCTATTATGATTCTTTTCTTTAAATTCCTTATCAACTTCTTGTACTAATCAATTAGTTTCTCTGACCTACCTCTCCCTGCTTAGTTAATCTACATGCTTAATAAAGATAACATAATTGCAAGCACTGTTTATTACCTCAATTGCTTTATAGCTACAATCAGGGGTTCGATTCCCCTCGGTGGGCTGAGCAGATAGCCCAATGTGGCTTTGCTATAAGAAAACACACACGCTTTATTTTCCACCCCTGTATCTAAATAGTACAATCTGATTCTTATTTCTCAGTTAACTTTATGGACTATCTTTTTTATGTGATGAACCAAAGAAGTTATAATTTCCCCAAACTGGAAATGTATTATTTATTAGTACTTCCTTCTTGTCATAAGATTAGCTTTTCTCATTTTGTTCTGCTCTCTGTATGCAAACATTTTTTTTATAGTGCATGCACAAGCCTTCAATTTTCCCCTACTGGAATCAGATGTGTCTTTCATGCAAATCAATGTGTATCATCTCTTAACTAATAGGAGAGCACCAGCATCATGTGATGCATGTGACTCCCTCAAAATGCCACTATCTAACCATCACTTCTGAGATTGTGGGGAAGAGGGTGTAAAATGTGAGAGAAGGGAAGTAACTATTGGAAATACATTTTCAGTTCAGGAAAATTTTAACTTCTGATACAGTATTTTCTTCCACTCATAAGATTAGCAAGAATCCCCCATTGAAAAAGAGGAGGGACTGGTGCAAGGGAAAAGCAGATGTTCTCCCACCCCAAAAGCATCCAAAGAATACCTCTGTATATGAGAGAATCAGATCAGATTATCTGAGGAGAAGCAGTACACCATTTCTGAACCAGGTATCTTTTCATCATGAACAGTTATGAACAAGCATGGTAGAAAAGGAAGGGAGCACATTCAAGAGGGAGAGGATAAGTCAGGAAAATGATTCCAATCAGATAAATAAATAACTCAATCCTACAGAAGAAAACTATGTAAAAGAGCATGTTTTCCATGTTGTAGAATGGCTAGGGTACAGTGGACTTTACTCAGTAAGTCAACTACATCCAAATTCTCCTCACTGGGTACCAACATCAGTGCAAGGCAGTGCAGTCATGCTATCTTCACCTAAAGGGCTAAATTCATAAATGTGAGGAAATGACTGACTCCAGGGCATGACGTGAGTGGCATTGAGCTAATGTTCTGGGAATATAGCATTTGGTATCTAAGGTAAGCCCATCACATGCAATCAATTCATTTGACTGTGAGCATGGTCCTGAGACATCCAAAGGTTAATAAAATCACAGTTGCAGAAGAAAATGAGGGCTTATCTAGAATAGAGATGTAAACAACTTAAGTATACCCTCTGTGTTCTGTGACACAGAGGAGAGTATTGAGGAAGGAAGATTGACAACCCCAAATCCATGTGAGGACTTATGTTGATTGATTCACTCAATATTCAAAACCAGCCTGAAGGGTATCAACATTGGTGTGAAAGTAGGATGAAGACACCAACTGAAGGGGTGAACTGCATCAAAATATTCTACTTTTTTGTATGTGTCATTTAGTCAAGAGGATGGTATGGCTTCTACACTAGCAATACATCACTGCCCTACTCTGAAGTGAATGGATATAGCCATTTTTATTAAATCAGTCTAGCAGGATGCCTCCATGGTTCTACCAGCTTGAAACTGGTAAGTGATATGGAAAGAAAGGGGGAAAGCATTGGAGTGTTCAGATGGACTGCTAACCTAAGGCAGTGTAATTAGTGACAACAAAATCCTATTATGAAAAGCAGACCATACCAATTTATTCAATCATGTTATGGTAGGGATATGCAGCTATATCTTTCTGAATTACACATGCCACCCATGAGTGGTACAGTTCGGGACATACCTATTTATGAAGTATATATTATGAGGTTATTAACTCTCCAGTGATCTTGTGAAATACCCTATCTCTAAGGCACTGCTCTCCACAGAGTGGGATCCAGTAGATGAAATTCAAAGCAAGGACCCCTGAAAGAAAAGAAAGTGTTAATGTAGATTTACCGAGTGTCATAGCAGCACTGAAATATGAAGTATAACCATACATAGTAGGTGATACCCTGAAGACATAGAAACCACTGTGTAATAGGAAATGAATGGCTGAGGTGTAGTCCATGTGCCCAACTATGGAATTTCCTTCAGAGGTTGACCAAGACAAGCAAAGGAAAATATGAGGTAGTGGAATTTAAGGGAGGTAACATGGAATAAAGTGTGTTAGGAAGGAGACAAAGAGGAATAAGCCAACTGGATTTAACAATGAATCCAATTGTTAAAGGTTGAAGGGAGAAAGATCTCAAGAGGAAGATGGTTGCCAGGAATAGACAGGAAAGGGAATCCCTGAAGGAAGCTGTGTGGGCAATACAACAACAAAGGACAAGCACAAGGCACAAAAGTGTATCTGGATTGGACCAAGGGTAGAGATGAGAAATAGAAAAGAGGGAAGTGGACAAAAGGGTGGAGCTTCCATCACACTCTACTAAGGTTTTGGGAAGGAAGAGACAATCCAGATAAAAAAAGAAGATATGTTTGATAGTACACTATGTGAGTAATTTTGATAATGAATATATCCAACTGACACCACCCCATGCCAAGAGAAGGAGATAAACCTTAAAGGATATGTGAAGTAAAGAACACAAGGCAGTGGGCTCCAAGGGAAATAAAGTAAGGGAAAGAAAGATCCTGCAGTAACTAGAAAACTGAAAGTGTGACATAGGATTGCTCAATATCTCAA
Source organism: Tachypleus tridentatus (assembly GCF_004210375.1). Lineage (NCBI taxonomy): Eukaryota > Metazoa > Arthropoda > Merostomata > Xiphosura > Limulidae > Tachypleus > Tachypleus tridentatus. The sequence goes on along the minus strand of NC_134826.1, from coordinate 30,165,014 downwards.
TATTAAGGGAAGCAAAATCTCCTTCTCAAAAACACATAAAAGAAATTTGAAGATATTTGTAACTGTTGGAAGAAAAGCTGGAACCTCTTGAACCAGGGTTTAGGTGCAAAAAACATTTCATTTCTGCTAATACACAACCATGGATAAAGGGAAAATGGAATGAGCTAAATAAAATGCCATTCAATTTGAGAACTGGAATTCCTTGCCAGGATCTGGATAAAAGCTGTGAGCATAGACGGAGGATGTGAAATGTGAGATACAAAACTGGTGACTGTGATTGAGAAAGGAGGTTGGAATAAGGGGATGAGAAGGAACAACTATGGCAGAAGTAAGTGAGTGAGGAAACTGTGGATGGGCAGGTCTGTAAGAATCAATCAGAATGACTTTGCACCAAAATGTATGGATGAGGGAAACTACCCATTGAAGTAATCATATAAGAAGATAAATGTAAAGGAACTTCTTCATTCAGTCCTGGTTGAAGTTAACTGTTGCCAAAGCTCAACAATAGGGAACAGGTAAATGCATTGATATGAAAGGTATCCAACTGTTTGCAAAGCCACTGAAAGAAAAGGGGATTAAGGGACTACATCATTGGATGAATCCAGTCTGGTTGGGAAAGATGATTCATCATAGGGTTGTAAGCAGCTGGTATGTGACACTCCATCAAAAAAATGTGATGGTCAAAAGAGAAGATCCTCGGTGAAAAAACATAGGGATCTCAACCGGGGTGCCCCTTGGTACTTAATATGAGTCACCATTGCTCAATTGTCAGAGTGGATCATGACCAACCAATCCCTAGAGTTAGGAAGAAAATGATCCAAAGCCCAACAAATAGCAAGGAGTTTGAGGATGTTAATATGAAGAGATCATTCCTCCACAGACCAATGACTTGAAACCACTCAGTAATTGATCCATGCACTACAGTCCTGAAAAAATGCATCCAGAAACAGGTGTAAATCTGATAATTGACTGGAAAGCAAGATACTTGCCAAAGTATGAGACTTGTCCAACTAACCTTGGAAGGAAGGAAGGGTGATGGGAGAATCAAAAGGATCCCAAACCTGGAGAAAAATCTCCCTCAAATGTAAGGTAGGATTCTATGATGAATCATGAGGCATGAATATACTGATTGAGAGGGAACAGGTTGATGAATTGCCTCTAGTCTCCAGTCTTTTTGGAAATCTTAAACAGGAGGAGAGTAAATTACACTTGATATCCTGTTTTGTGAGGAGGTCTTGTACTACCTCAGAAAGATACTGGTGCAGCAAGGAAAGGAAACAGGCATATTGAATAAGGCAGAAGGAGTAAGAAAAAGGATGACAAAACCTTCTGACAATAATCTGTGAACTCAAACATTGGATATAAAAGGGCTCCCATTGGGTAGTCATGGGACACTGTGAGCCATCATGAAAAATCATGAACATTGGTACAGCAGGAAGGAAGACCAGAGCCAAACGTGATAAGTAGGCTAAAGTGGAAGTGAGGAGGGAGAGAACATCCCTAGAAAACCATTCAAGGTTCCTGTAAAGAACTGAGTAGATGAGGTGGATTCGAGGAAAGGTGCTGCAGCAGAGTCATAAGGATAAGTTGAAGATGGAAATACTGAGCATCTGTTAGATGAATGAGAGATTTAGAACATTCTCCCCCAAACTGGCAGAACCAAACCTAACAATTTTTTATTCGAATAAGGGCAGTCTGCCCTATGATAAGAGAGAGCAGACTGATTTGAAGCCAATGGGAGATAAGGTATACTAATGCTGTTACCCAACTGGGAGACAAAATGCTCAGCATGAACCTGAATATTAAGATAGAGGGAGAAAACTAAATAATGTTGAGAGGCAGAATCATGCAAAAGGGAAAGGTTTGTATTATAAGAAATAGGAGCAATAGGCAAAACATCACATTCTTGAAATATAAAAACTGATGAGGAACAAACAGAATCCTCAGGCAGGGTGTGGGAAGACAGCAAACAGTGGGGGACCCTGAAGGATGACATCAGACAAATAAGATGGATCCAAAATGGTATTGTTAACTTCAAAATTTATGCTTGACATGGAACAAACAAGCAAAGGATTTGGTGACAGAACACAGGTAAATAAATGCTTTCAAAATAAAAGTGAAAATTTCTTGAATGAAAGTTATACTGACGTAAACTTTACCACCTCAGGTCACTCATGCTTGAGGCTTGTGACATAGCCCTAGTTACATGTGTGACTTCTCAAGTGGTAACAACTTCAAAATTCATAATCAAGAAGACTCAATTAAACTGAAATTATAAATAATAAAGCAAGTGTAATAAACTGGGATGAAATAAAAGTAAACAATGTAACTAAACTTGAAATTAATTTAATGAAAATCACTTTTAAAGTATACTATATCTGATTGTGAAACTTGAAACCAAGATACCTGAAATAGAACACTACCAAACAATAACTGATGGTTCATTAGTGGCACGTGGAGGGATTCACATGTTTGTGGTGTTCTCCTATTGTTGGTGAAATGATGCATGCAGATTTACATGAGAGTAATATTGGAATCTTTGATTCCAATGGAGGTGGGGATGCAAAAGGTTTATGGCAGGAGTTATTAAGAACGTTTTCATGTAGATGGCAGCACCAAATAAGAAAAGCTAATCTTGTGGGAGGAAGGAAGTACCATATTGGAATTTCCTAAATCAATAACTGTATGTTTTCATTTCCATCCCTGGCTGCCCCTGTTTTTATAGGGTTTTTTTCTGGTTCCTCATCTGTACAAGCTCAAAGAAATCCTCAGATATTTAAGCATTAACTGTTACTTAATAGAATCTACTCCTTACAGTTAACTTCACAACATCTAGTCATATTAGAACTGTTTCTACCTTCCTGAATGTTTTTATTAATTATGTGGCATCTGTGCATGTAAAAGCATAAGTTCATCTTCAAATCCTGATGTATATTCATGTATTTTATTCTTCTTTTATCATTTATATCTACTCTAGTTAGGATTACCTCTAGTTGCTCCTTTATATTGAAAGCATTATAAACAAATTGCACATCATCACTACTAGTTTTCTTAAAAGTACATGCCAATCCAAATTCCTAAGTGAAACTTACTTCTTGCACCTACTGCCCTCTACAAACTTATGTGTTTAACACCTACACTACTCTTAACTACTTTAATCTGGAGATAAGTAATAACAACTAAATACAAGTACCTTTGTATCCTATTAACAACATTGTCAACCCTATAGAGTTTGAGAAATAAATTTATTACATTGCTATGTTATAATCACGTTAACATCAAAACAAACCTGTCTTTAAACTATATAATTGATAGATAACTTGTCTTAAGATGTTATTGAAATAATATTGAGTATTCAGCTTGTTTTATAGTTCAACAGAAGTTGAATTTGCCACTAAAATAAAGTTACATTTGCTAAGTGTAATTTAAAAGGTTATTTCTGTTATTACTATTTACTAAGGTTCCTAAATAAGCTTATCATTTTAATGTTGAGACAGGTTACTACAAATAAGATTATTTATCAGATACTTAACTTTAAGTTTGGCTCCTTTAATATATTTGTTATTTGTATAAAGGCTTATGTGTGACATCCCCAAAACTTCAGTTTTTACAATTTTCTTATCACATTAAGCAACAAATTTAACTTAATTCATGCATTTAATGCAAGCAGAAGAAATATTTCTAAAAATGTAGCATGTATGTATTTTTATAGCATTTCAAGCATGTGATGTTTATTGTACATCAGTGCCATATTAGAGCAGTATGGAACAATGGTATTCAAATCATTATTATTCGTAATGTAATTATTCTTTACATTCCAACTAAATGTAACAAAGCTTTCTACATTTTTAGGCTTCTTTAATATAAGTAGTTAAATTAAGGCTTTGTATATTGTTACCCAACATTTCTTTAACATCTAATCAGTGCTCCAGTTGAGGGAATTCAGTTCACCTTATTAGCAGAAAAAAATAAGTTAAAGCTTTGACTGTCAAATGTCTAATTGTAAGCACATGCACAAAGCTTTCTACATTTTGAGGCTTCTTTAATATAAGTAGTTAAATTAAGGCTTTATATATTGTTACCCAACATTTCTTTAACATCTAATCAGTGCTCCAGTTGAGGGAATTCAATTCACCTTATTGGCAGAAAGAAAGAAATTAAAGCTTTGACTGTCAAATGTCTAATTGTGAGCACATGTATCTATTAATATACCTTAGAAGTTTCCCTTATTAGCTTTTTTATAATTAAAATGCTAAGTTTAAATATACAAGAGAAACAAATATGTTACCTGTGTAACTTTATATAATAAAAACCAAACTTTACAATGTAAATACTCTATTACTGAGATTTTACTCCTTTATTTCTTTAGTAATTAATAGAATTATCTAATTTCCAATTTAGTAATTTATATATGGTATATAATCTTAAACTGTGGTCGTAATGTACTTTGATGTTGCAGATGCTTGTAAGGAGAACAGTTGGAAGACACATAGAGATATGATTGCCTGCCGTGAAACTATTAATTTTCAATGTGTGGGTATGTTTCCAAAGCCATCACCAGCTTGTGGCATCTTCAGTGAGAGTCGTGGTTCTTACCTATCTAGTGTACCATTTGATCAAACAATACAGCTACCAAATGGAACATATAGTATCAGTCTGAACAGAGTTTATGGGATACAAAGCTGGATGAATCATACAGACATTACTTTCCGTTGTTATGTGTTTATTCAAGGTACCACTTGGAGAACAGGGATTAAGTATAAACTCTTTGGAGGTTAGTTTTTACCCTCCTTATTTTTTGTCACCAAGAAAGATGACAGTCCTTTAACATAATATTGTTAAAACAAAATGTTAAAATTTTGAGATTCTCGCAGTTTGCTATTGAATATTGTATTTGTTTATATGATCTATTTAAGTACAAAATATTTTTAAAATTTTCTAGGTTTTTGATAAGGATACAAGAATGTGAAATAAGTACTGTAAAACTCACAATAAACATTTAGGTCCAATGGTTTATTGTATTACTTTTAATTTTTAAAAAAATTTTCAAAATCTGTACTTGCTCATGGAATGGATCCTATGAAAAATAGATCAGCAGATATTTTTGAAATCTGATTTTTGTTCTTTGTTTTTTTCAGGTAATGAAAGTAAGTTATTTTAATTACAGTAATCACAACTGTCAAATAAGTATTCACTGTGGTATACCAAATAAAATAGTACTGTTTTGTATTAATATAATCCCAATAAAACTTCAGCTTGTTTAGGGTTGAGGTAATAAGTTGAGTGCATAGCTGTACATATTTTAATAAGTATAATATTTTCATGACTAACAATATTGTTTTATTGAAATGAGAGAATAACTAAAATAAGCTTGTCATTAAATGTAGAACTTCATGTCAATGGGTCAGTGTTATATACAGACAGTTAAATGCCTATGTGAAATTTTAAGGAAGCCTACAACTAGAAGTGTGAAACTTTTCTTTATTAAAAAAGTAATAATTTCAAAACAAATATACAACTTGCCTTCAAATTGACAAAGAAATAAAATTTAAATATAATAATTTTTTTAATAATACTATATTTTATTTCATGTAGTGACATTTTACTTCAGACTCACATATTTCAAGTTAATGAAAAATGATTTGTTTGACTTAAGAAATTGATCAGAAAATTATTCCAAAGAACCACATTCATGATGTGCTGAAAACACATAGGTCCGAACAGTCTTGATAAAACTAAAATAGAAACTCATATAACACATGCTCTTTTGAAAGATTCATAGTAATCCTGTGAGATAAATATTCTAACACTTTATTTGGAACCTTATCTTTCAGAGTGATGGGAGTTCTTAAGCAAAAGGAAATAATGAACAAAGAATGGATTGGATGTTTCTGTACTCGTATAAAACCAAACTTTGGTGAAAGTAACTTCAAAGTATGGATAAAAAATCAAGCCCAGCTTGAATGCAGCTGGCAGCTAAAATACATGTAAATATAATATATAATTTATGACCCATCAATGGGCCTGTAGATCTATCAAAACTGTCCCATTCACTTTCAAAAGTCAAATTCACCCTTTATCATTTATAGAGACATCCCTTAAATTCAATGCATTCACTACTTCTGAAAGTGACCAGATTAATGAAGTAAGATATCAATTTAATTGTATGATATAATTGTATAAATAAGTGTACTATTTTTAAAAATTACACTCCTAAAGATGACACATTGATATACTTTGAAACGTGAAAAATACGAGTTCTTTTCAGTAGGGTTTTACTTTATTCAGAACAAAATTTTGAAATTCCAAGATTATTCTACAAACAAATTTATTCCTAAGGTAGTTGATAAGATGTTCTTCTCCCCAGAAAACAATTTAAGAGGAAAAAGTAAAATAAAATAAAAACTTGTTCATGATTATTGGTCAGATCTGAAAGTTGAAGTTTCTTTTAAAAATTAACAACATATGTGTCAGAATCACTTTATTAAGTAAACTACGAACAATATAAAATATTTTAATTGGCAAATTTTACTAGAATTTATGAAACGTGTAAAATCTCCCTTCTAGGTTTATGAACATATGTTTAATCTGAAACATTCATTTGATTTCTGTAAAATAGTTATTTTAAAAAATTATAACATTATTATTAAATGTAATGAAATGCATTTTCATGTATTGTAATTTCTTATCCTTGCCTTTTTTTGTTTTCATTACTATTTAAATTAGTTATTGTTTTATTGTTGTTGTTTTTTGTCATTGTGGTTTAGTAGTGAAGCCAATTTTGCATATGACTCTTAAATTATTGCAGTTTAAATGCTAAAAGCTGAGAAAACACTGGTGAAAGAAGTATGATATTTGTGATAAGTCATTTAACCTGCAAATGTTTTTTATACTTCTCTTAATTTGTCCATCACTGATTTCAGATCAGAGGTATGCAAAAGTAGCATTTAAGATCTGTTTTTTGTCTCCTACAAGTCAATTCTTAGGAGGCCTTTCATTCAGTACAAAAACGTTTCAACTGGACTGGACAGTGAAGGACAAGTTTATTTTAAACATTACTTATGCAGTATAAGAATTTCAAAACTATGGTTTGAATGGCAAAATATGGCATAGCAATACCATCAAAATGCTTAATTCGTATAATAAAACAATTTAGACTGCAGCTGCTTTTATCACATTCCACTTAATTTGTGTGTTATGGATTTCCAGATAAAGGCATGCTTAAATAATGGTTCTGCAGCATTTGATTGTCAGCATATGACTGCGGCAACATTTTATTGTCATTTTAGTACTGGTGCATTTAATTGCCAACAAAAAGATGTAGCAAATAATTATTTAATTTTAATGTTTTTGTTCATATAGAAATTGTCAGCTTATTATTATTAAGCAACTGTTACTATGTCAAGAAACCTTGAACATGAAAATTTGTACCTTCATAAACATAAATAATAGTGTATGTATTTCCTATGCAATGATAGCCTTTTTCTCCCCAGCAAATTATTCCATTTAATATGTTAATTAATTTTATTTTTTAATCAAGTTCAGTGTAATAGTTTATTATTTTATTCTAATATTTGAGAATAAGATCATTCACTATGCTAGCAAATGTTTTATCTTGAGAATATGTATCTATGTGCTTTTGGTGATTGTTTTAATTTTCAAGAAAAAGTTGTTCACTGTGCTAGAAAATGTTTTGCTTTGAGAACATAATTATTTGCCAGCAGTAAAATGCACTGGCATTAATTTACTATGATAGTAAAATATTGTGGAACTCATATGTCAGCACTAAAATGCCATGATAACATTCAAGATCTGTCTTTTGTTTCTCACAAGTCACTGAATTGATAAGAAATATGTTGACTTGTGAGATATTTTTGATTATATGTTTGTTTTCTCTACTACTTTACCAGCCTTGTGAAGTAATGAAATTGTAGTTCAGGTATTTTCTTTTATAATTTTTCATGAGGCAGTGAAATAAAAACCTCATATTTACAAAAAATATTTAGGGGAGGTGAATTTAATGGGGAAAGTTTCTCTCTCTCTCTCTCTCTATGGAAATAAAATCTTCTGCAGTTAATATATAAACTCATTTAAGTCCATTATTGAACATCAAAGGTATTTTTGATGAATATTTAAGGCACCTGATAAAATGTTATAGCCTTGTAAAATTTAGTCTTTTTTTACTTATGGTGATAATGATTAAACCTTCTTGTGATAAATAACTAAAATTGCTGAAAACTGATTGAGTATTATAGATCAATGTTTTCTTTCAAACTACTGTCAGAAGCTTCAAACCCCCTATAAGCAGTATTATATGTTCTCATCCTAATATCAGCAATATATCAAAATTGTTGGTTTGCTAAAACTATTACATAACTTGTTGTCATGATTAGTATCCTAAATATTTTCACCCAACAGGGAAGGTAGAGTTTTATCTCAAAAAAGATTTCCATCAATTGAAAAAAGAAATAAATTGATAAAATAAAACAATTTGACATATTAACTTCAATACATAAAACTCTTGAATGGCTACTACAGAAGTATGCTTACTTTAAAACATTAATATGAACATTTACAAAAATGCAATTTTGGAAAACCTCCGAAATATTGTAGATCAGCAGGAATATTAATTAATATATAGTTGATCAGTGGTTTTTCAAAGTGAAGTATGCATCACGTCATGGTAGACATGTTGTTGTTGTTAAACATGCAAAATATTTGTGTTTTATGTACAGTTTCCATGCCAATATAGCAATGATTTCTTTAAAATAGTTCCCACACATTCCCATAAGATCAATCAAACTCGACTTAGATCTATATTCACTTTATTTTGTCTGTTATAGACCTACATTTGTGAATGAATTAGCTTATATAACATAGTTGTGAGTCATAAACAGTCTAATGTTAACACTTACAATAATGTCATCATAAGTACTGTAAGGTTCAGTACTGAGCAGGCTAATTCAGCTGCATGCTTAATATGCCTGTAAGGTCTTAATGCCAATAATATGGCCTAACCCAAAGGTTCTAGACTAAATCTAATAGTATTTGAATATTGTTCTATATCATTATTCCATTATTTCTGTAGTGATAGTGTCTAGTGGTATTGACTATTGTTGTAACTTTAATTTAGTGAGTAGAACACTGAGACTGTAACAAGTCTGTGTTACTTGCAAAATAGATATGGGTAGTAGACTGGGCAATGAATAATTTTCATAAAGTTGGACTTGTAAATGTTTGGGTTGTCTAGTTAACTTTAGGTCCATATTTCACTAGTTTAATGTTATATGCACTAATGTTGGTATAAATTTAGTCTGTATGATGTACATAAATATACTGATTATAATCCATTCTATATTTACAATTATTTTTAAAAGTTTCAATAGAGGACTTGAGTAATAGGCTCCAAATAATGGCTCTGATTGAATTTGAGTGTGAAAGCTGTTCACCTCTCCTTTATCTCTTTCTGGGCATTTGTAGTCAATTAAACTTCTTTCTGCTGCCATCCTTGAGCAAGTCTAATCATTAAATAACATCTATATTTTAGTTAATAATTACTAGCTAATAATTATAAAATATAAGTATTGTGATCATATATGTAGGATAATTATCATGAGAATGATTGATACATGTTCGTCACGATCTTACCACAAGTGCTTTAAACAATTATTATTGCCAATACTTTGGAGATATGATGCCATAAAGAAAAGCGTTTATATGTATTCTAGAATTATAAATAGACTTTTCTCTACATTATAATTCTACATATTAATTTACCTATCTTGTTCATTGTAAACACCAATTGCTTGATTTGTATCTTCTTTTTCTTTGTTTCCTCAGAAAAAGGATGCCCTACTGATAACCTTGCAATCCAAAATGGCTACTACAACATAACAGAGGGAAACACTTGTTGGGGTTTGCCTAGAGAAGGTATCAGAGTCTCTTACCATTGCCTTGAACATTACACATTATCTGGTCCACCTACTTTACTTTGTCAAAGTGGTTCCTGGGTATCAGAGATAACAGTTTCAGAGAGGAAGTATCCCTTATGCAGTAAGCAAGATTTGTTTACTAACCAAAGCTTTTAAATATTGGTGTTTTTATTTTGTTTTAAAGCCATAAGTATAAGTGTACTGAAGTTTTAAACAATGAAGATCTTATTTAATCAGCTTAATTCCTCAGTGCTAGATGATTACTTACATAATGAACAATGCTTTCCCTCCACAAAAAAACAAGAAACAAACTTAAAATTGAAAGGCATCCTTTCAAATTAACATCATTTTTCTCAGTCTTGTGGTCGTGGCTTTAAATTGTCAACAATGGACCATAAAACAGTTTTTCTGTTTCACTAACAAAACTTTTTTTATTTTCAGGGGTTAGTTTTTTCTTAGAGGAAGAACATTTTGTATATTTTTCAATCAACAGTTAGTACTTTGTTATGGAATTATGCATCTTTAACATTACATGATATTAAGAGTGTACATTCTTTCCCAAGAAATTCTAAAATTTACCTCTCTCACCCATAGCTATTTTGACCTTCATTTGCCCTATAGGTAAATTATTAAGAGTGTACTAGCCCTTTGCAACAACATGTACTGATCTTGTGACCATCCTCCACCAATCCCATAGCTCCCTCTACCATTGCTGCACAATCCTCTCTTCCTTGATTAGCACTTGTTCAGATGTGTGTTTTCAATTGATCAAGTATATTTTGCTATGGTTTTATGTTTTTTTAGCTAGTTTTAGCTTTTAGTTAGAATTTCTTGTTCATTTAGTAGTTACTTTACTGTTATTCTTTTCAATAAAGTCCATGTGGATGTACAAATTTAAATTTGCATATGGCAGATGAAGAGGTTCCTGTTAATATGTATGAAATTTGTCTCAAGTTGAACGAGTTTATAATGTTGGCTGGAGTTGGACATTTCCCTGCTTCTTCTGCTCTATCTCTCTTCCTCCAGGACCACACTTCTGAGGAAGTTTTTTGTTAGAGGAAGGATAAGTTTGACTTGGTTTTCCTTGTCTTAGTCTTTCAACCAGACACATAATTCTGACAGTCAGGAGAGACTGTCAACTATGCCTTTCTTGTACCTTATTGATCAGGTTTGTCAAATTTAATGTCTTCTATTTAGCCCTTGATTCTTGTACTTCTTACTTCCCGAAAGAAGAGTCTCATTCCAGTTATTTTCCTCTCTCTCCCACCATTCTTGTTCATACTCAATTTGTTGCTGCTCAAGTACATTCATGGGTGAATATGCATTGTCCCATATGGCCTTTCTATCAATTCTTTTTTGCCTTTCAACATGCCTCATTTCCCTGTTTGGATTCTCAGCATTTAGGTCGTCTCTTTCCCTTGTGGGATTCTAATCCTGTTGCTTTGGTTAATTTTAATAGGTCCCAGTTTACTACAGTTTGCATTACATTGACCAATTTTTTTCAATTCATTCTTCTATTGTCTCAGGCTTCCCATTGGTCTTTTTTTATTAGTTCTCAGCCAATCTCCAGACCTTCCTCTGTAGCTTTAGCCTTCTTCCTCCCTATTTGGATTTTGTGTTGTTGGGATTTACTTGTAGGAATGCACCACCCCAACTGTCAGGCCCTATTTTTACACAAAAGTGTCTTTGGGAATCTTTAGAGTTCAGAATTACTGCGGCGAAATTGCATTCTTCCTCCTACTGATTCTGCTCAATATTTACCTGTTTGAGTGCCCCATGCTCCTTCTTTGCCCTGTCCTTTTTCCAACTTCTGATGTTAACTTTATGCCCATTCCTCTGTCTCACCATCAGTGGTAATGGGATGCTTCTTTAACGATCATGTTACAATTATTGTCTGCCATCTGGAAACCCTTCATGATAGATTCATGAGTGTTATGTGTTCTGTCAGTCAGTCTATGCATTCAATTATTTTTTCCTCTTCCACTGTCCTCTTTCCTGGTTTCTTTTCCTCCTCCTGGTGATTATGTCTTCTCCATTTGTTTGGCGAACTCAGCTCTCAATTTTCTTCATAAGGATGCTGTAGAACATATGGTGCCTGTTCGTGTGGGTTCATATTCCCATCTGTTTGGGGACAACAAAGAGACAGAAGATTGGAGACCTGTTCTCAATCTATCCTGGCTTAATGCATTTCTGGACCTTGATTCACTTTGATTTCATCCTACCTCCTCTCTCTATTCAGTAGATTTTTTTTACTTTAGATGATCAAATATGACGTGACAGATGCTTACTTTCACATCCTCATTACTCAGAAGTCACTTTGTTATTTTCAGTTTGTCCACAGGGAAGATGTGTTCCAGTTCCATGTACTACTGTTTGGTATTGCCTTGGCTCTTAATGTGTTCCGTTGAGTTATCCATGCCTTTGCATGTCCTCTTCATTTGTTAGGTCTTCAGACTCACCATTGTAGGGATGGTTAGCTGTTGTACACCTTTTTCTGAGCTCAGTCTGCCAGGCACATCTACTTTATTCTTTGAGGTGTCTGCTCAAATGGGGTTTCTCATCAAGATAGAGAAGATTTTCTCACTCCTACTTAGTACCTCATTCATGTATTGTTAGTTGCTCCATATTGGCCTGGTATCCTCTACTTGAGCTCTTACTGGAGCAGCAACTCCTCTTCTTACACCTTTATCTAGGTATCTACTCCATTAACCTTGAATGAATGTGTTTCATCCAGATGTTGCCAAACTCCATCATCTTGTGTGGCTTATGTCCAGTCTATAGCTACCTTTCAAGGACTTACTACTTGTGTGGCTTCTTTTCTTATCCAATCCATACATCTTTCCTCATCGTTCATGTATCAACATTATTGGTCTACTTTTCATCAGTGGTCCATTCACCAGAGTTTCTGTTCTCCCCATCCTTCAGTTTCTCACTTATCCTGGTTCTTTATCTCGTTCTTTGATCAAGGTGTGTCTGTTTTCAATTTCCAGTTATCATGCTGCTCTGTTCCACACTTTTTACTTCTCCCTTTTTCATAAATTCTTCTTCTCCCCTGTTATTTATGTTCTTTTCCATTGCTTTTGTATTATTTTTCTGTTCTATCCTTTTAGGCTTTTGTATTGAGACTTCAGTGTCATTCCTTGTAACCTTGCCAATTCTCCTTTTGAACATATTGCTATCTTTTGTTTGTATCACTGTTCCCTTAACACTTATTTCTTTCTCCTTCTCACTGCTTGTCGTTATTGTTCTGCTATTTATGCTATTAATCTTTTCTACACCCTTTACCATGCTTCTTATGATCTTCTTTATTCCAATTGTTCCTTCCTTCCCAAGACATCTTCTGCTTGCGAGGGTTGTTTTATTTTCTCTCATCTTTTCTTCCCTTTTATTTCCCACTTATACTCCTGTTGTGATTCTGATAAGCTTCCTTATCATGTCATTTCCCTTTATTGTAATAGTTCTTGTACTAAATCCTTTCAGGGTTTCCATTCTCATCTCTTTATGCAGTGGAATTCCTCTTTTCCTGTGTTACCCTTACTGGGTTTGGCAACTTATCCATCTAACTCATTCTGACTTGTCAACAGCAGATCATTAGCTGTTTAATGTGTCATTATTCCAGATATGCCATGTTACCATGTCTTTAATTGCTTAGATCCATTGTCCTTTGGAGAATATTGTACAAGTGGGAATATGGACAATTCCTAATAGGTTCATTGCACATTATGTGCATGATATAGCTCTATCTTTCTTGGATGGGTATCATTTTCCATATGTGGTGATTCTTCACATGTGTGTCCACCTTTAAATGGGTTAAGCTGATATTTTGGTTTTACCTAACCATTTCAGAAACATTTTCTGGATCAAACTCAGAGATGATTGTTGCCTCTTCCAGTATGCGAAATCATTTTCTACTAATATTTTCTTTATTTTTCTCTAACACTTCCTGTGGGGATGAAATGTTTCTGTAAGACCACTGGATGTCTTTCTGGTAGTGTGTCTACTATATACAGTAAAACCTGGCTAAGCTGGAAACTGCATAAGGCAGAAACCTGTACAAGCTGGAAATATAAAAAATTTGCAGCATTATCTTAAGATTTCTCATATAAAAGGCCCTCTATATAGTAGAACCTGTGTAATGCAAATGGAAAACTTTCACCTACCTCATCTATCAAGAAGTAGGATTAGAACCTGAGTAAGGTGGAAAAAATGTTTTTGATTAAATATTAATTTCTTATTTAATTGATAATTTCTTTCAATGTTAATATATTATTAATTAAACAAGAATTTATTAATGTTTAAAGAAATTATTAATTAATGTGATCAAAAGTACAGTCAATCATTCTTTCAAATAACAACCTCCAGAATAATGACAGCAGAAAAAGAACAGAATATATTTAACCATAACTTCTGTACTTTTGGTCACATTTGCTGATGGAAAACTAGAGAAACCATGGGTAATAAGTAAAAGTGAAAATTCACGCTGTTGCAAAAATTTAAGGAAGAGTCAATTTCCTGTGGAATGGAAAGCGAATAATAAAGTGTGGATGACAAGTGCTATATTCGAGGAATTTTTAAACAAATTAAACAAAAGAATGGAACAAGAACATAGTAATATTTTACTTTTCACTAGATAATGGAACTTGTCTTCCAAAAGTTCAACTTTAAAAGGTTTGTTTAGTCTTTCTACCACCATGTACAACATTAGTTCTACAGCCACTAGATAATGGAATTATACAGTGTATAAAATTGAAATGCAAAAAACTGATGCTTCAGCATATTATTGCAAATATGGATGACTATAAGAGAATATCTGAAATGATCATGAAAATTGACGTGTTAAATTTAATTATATTTCTAAGTCATTCAGTCAAATGCATAAAAGATGAATGCGTAATAAAGTGCTTTTGAAACTGTGTATTTATTCAGGATAATGGCAGAGATTGTGGGGAAGTTGTTTGTTATGACGATTCTAGTAAAACTCAAACTCTGATTGAGAAAATTGATGCAGATGATTCTGTGAATGTTGACAAGAATGTTTTAACAAAAACTGATGAAAATGATTTAAAATTTATAATAAAATCACAAAATGGTAACAGTGCAAGAGATTTAAAAGATGAACAAAATGAAAAAGATAGTAAGGAAATAGAAATTCCTACTTCCTTACAAGTGTTAAGTTATATTAATGCTATTAAAATGTATGCAAAAATGAAGGGAGGAAGTGAACTTTATCAAAAGGCCATAGAATTGGCATTCTCTTTTAATCCTGTGAGAAAACCCATTGAAAAACAAAACAGTTGAAATTGGACACTTTCTTCAAATAAATTTGATTATGATTTTGTGTACTTATGTATATTTTGAATATCTAATTTGTTCTTATTTTAATAAATATAGCATAAACAGTATAATAACTTTTATTCACAAACTTCTCACTTCCCTTGAGTCAAGCAAATATAACATTCCACTCAAAAATGATATATAATTAAGGAAATGCATGCTCACTGTCTAAGCCGGAAAACCTGCTCAAGTCAGAAATTTTACCTGGTCCTATGCAATTCCACCTTAGACAGGTTTTACTGTATATATTTGAGAACTGTCACTCATGGACTGCATGAATAAAGCAGATACGAGTTTTTGGCTATCCCTACTGACCTTAGGTTTTACAGTCTGGGTCCTTCTGCTTTTCCAAATAAAGAAATGTAGACAGCCATTGCACTGTCTCCAGTGAGTCATTCTTCCAGAACCCCTAACACATCTCCCTCCCATTTCTTCTAGTGGAGCACAGAGGTTCTTATCACTTCCAGTTCCCAGTTACTGGAGTGGTGGACTGTCAAGGTTTTCTCCTGACTGGGTTTTGTACAATAACAAACTCTCAGTCATGTGGACTCACTCAATGAAAAGAAGGCTGTCATCATTATGTTGCTTCTTATACACACATTGTAGCACTATGGATGTTTTCTTCCTAGATGGAATGCACTTGAAATAGTACAGTGTTTCCCAAGGGACTTCCCATGGATGTTTTTACCTGGGTGAACTTCACATGGCTATCTTCATATCAATCCAGTGTGCTTCCCCTGGATGTACTGCAGTTGTTGATTTCTCTTTCATTGTTATACTGCATATTACACATACAGTATAGCATGAAATCTCTTATGCAAGGTCGTTTCTCTGGATATTTTTGCTAAGATAAACCATACTTGACATAATCCAATGTACGCCAAAGGGCTTCTCTCAGTTGATTTTGCCTGGGTGGACCTCATTTGGCTATCTTGTTCTAAACCCAAAGCACTTCCCCTGGATATTTTTGCCCAGGCAGACTACTCTTGTTGATTTTACAAACTTAAAAAAAAGCACTTTTGTGTTGTTTTTGTCCTTGGATCACACTTGGCATAATACATCATAACCTGGGAAGACCAAACTTGGCCTATTAATATATGGTCCTCTAACCCTAACAGTGTATTCTCTTCATTTCCACCATATTTGTCTTATCTTCTTTAGTGAATGAATAGTATACCTGCCCAAGAAGTAGTGTTATATATGTGCCTTGCAATTTAATAGTAGCATACCTGCTTTTTTTTTTTATAGTGATTGCTCTCCACTTGTTTGTTTGTTTTTTCACTTTCTCTGGCCCCTTTATCTTTCAGATGTGAGATTCTAACTATGAGAAAGCAGAAGTAGTACCATTTCAGAAGATAACATTTTCTAATCCTAAAAATGTATTTCCAATAAAACCTCCTCTCACCCACTTTCCACCTTTCTTCCCCACTGGTTTTTGGTTTGTGTATGCCAATTCATGAAAGTGAGGATTGTGCTGCAATTATAGAAGGAGCTACCTTTGCTAGTATAGAAGGCACAATTGGATTGATGAAGGATGGTTACATGATCAGCACATCTAACTGCAGTGACAAAAAATATAAGGATATGAAACACTGGTGCACTGTTCATAGGATTTATTAATGCATAGAAGGCAAGTGAAGGTTGAGATAGATATGAGTGAGAAAGAAGAGGTTAAGTGCCTGTCAGAAATTCATTTTTACTGTTAGAAAATGTTAACTTTCATTGATTGATTTGGTATTTTAATTATTTAAGGGAGAACACTGCATGCATATGGGTATGTCAAATTACTCATGTCATTAGTTTTTACTGAAGTACATTTAAAATTGAAACTATTTTACTATTAGTGTGTATCATTAAAATTGACATCAACACATTACTCATAAATCATATTTTGATATTATATACCTTTTAATTTCTTAATTTCAAAAAGAGATACTTAAATAATAAATAATAGAAATACTTAAATAATTTCTGTCTCCACTTCTTTGTTTTATGTAACACTTGTTTGCTCCAAATTGTATGTTTTAGATATTGTTATCACAACTATATGATGTCCTGAGTTTAACATAAATTATATATTTTTAATATAGATATTACTAAAACATAACCTAAATCTTTAGTCTCCAATATTCTTTTTTTAAGAGTCAAACATCAACAAAATTTAAAAAACAGATATAAACTGTTATGAGCCTGAGGTTGTTTAGGATAGATATTTGTAATTTTATGTTAAATGTTCCAGTCATTTTAGAAAGGACAAAAAAAAGAGCAATTTTGATTTCTTTCTCTCTTTTTTTTGTGATGGTGATTACAAGGTTGGTCAAATAAACTGAATCTGTATTGTGTTTGGGTAGAGAAAATAACATTTAAATATAGTTTTACCAGATGTCAGAAGAAGAGAGTATTTTTAATCTTAGCATAAATCAGCTTGTACTCAAACTAGTGGACAGTCTGATTTTGACTATGACTCCATAAATTCAGAAACAAATCTTCAGTAAAGATACTTAGATAAAAGATATGACCTTTTTGTGTGTGAAAGAACTGTAATGTCAAATTTTGCAAAAATATTTACTTCATTGAAAGTTATAGTATGTATAATTTCATGGCTTACATGATGGTTGCAAGTTTAGTCAAAATTATCAAACCCATATAGAGAGGGTTAACTAGCAATTTTTTAATTATCATCATTGCTTATAAGACTGATGTGGTAATTGAAAATGACTAGTATTAGCCATTATATGATTAGCTTATTAATGTGTCATATTTAAGGTATATTCAGGTATATTGTTAAAAATGCATTTTCCTGCATTTACCTATGCTTCTTGAATAAAACTTGGTCAGCTTTTAAGTTGTGTCAATCTAATCTCTAGGTAAGTTTTACACAGTGGAGTGATGAAAAGGTTTGTACCTTCCTGTTTTCGGAAGGTGCCAAAGGTTAAGTAACACTGGTGTCTCTATCTTTTGATTGCAGCTGAAAAGTACATGCAGGTTGATATAGTGTTCAAGTGATAGTATGGTGACCTATGATTAGATTTATAAGCAGCCAATCCAAGCTATTGAATAAACTTAGTGCAGTATGGCCACATGCATATATATTCTCTGTTTACTCTAGTGATCCTATTTTAGCTCCAAAAGCTGTTAATTTTTTATCTGCAAATTATTATTATATAGAATGTGACCACTATTAGTTCCAGATTAAAAATGTCTCTAATCAATAGACTGACTGTCATTGTGATTAGAGGTCTGTGTAACACAAGATTGAATAAGATGATCTTTGTACAGGACTTCTAGTTACCAATCAATTAGTAATGGTAAACTTCAGTGCTGGTTGAGGTCACCAATTATCAGGAGACATCTGGAGATGTGGACAATTAATGTTCATGAAGAGAAGCAGTACCAAGAGACTGGGATTCCTTAGGGCAACTAGAAGGCTTCCAGTCAGGCTAAGTGCCCAGTAAATGCCATCAAGGGATATTTAAAAGCTGAAAATGAAATTGAATGCAGAGGCAACAAATACAAATAAACATTGTTGTATATGTAGCTTTTTGATACAAACAAAACTGTAGCATTACATAGGCATTATTAGTGTCTCACCCACATTGATGGGAGGAATACTGTTCAGGCATTTTACTTAGATCATAGTCATATGGTAGCAAGTTTAAGAATATTAACTAAGTGGTACTGTAGGAAACCTTCAAAAAGGATGTGAGTCAGTTTCAGTTAATTAACTGCTGTAAATAATTTTATGAGTGCCTTGTATTCGTTCTAAATGGTTCAATACTCATTGACATAAGGGATTTGTTGAGAAGTATATGTGGACCTATAATACAACTGTAGGTATATTCTACTTTTGTTTCAACCCATGGAATGCCAAGCAGTCCACTGAGAATGATTTATGACAGCTACGTGGGAAGGTATGTCCTAAAATTAGTATGCCATCTGCAGGTAAAAAGGAAGTTCTACCAATAAGTTTGTTGAGGGGCTTCCAAACAAACTGTAACAGATTTACCACTTCGTGTTTATTTTAATATGTACATTTCTTTCAATATATTTTTTATGCATGTGATATATGTTGTTAGGTATGTATTGCCTGCTCTCTAAATTTGTAGAAGATTCTCGAGAGTAAGAATCAACAATATTTATTTTATGAAAATGCTAGTGTGTTTTTGAACATTGTTGAAAGTTCTAGAATCTCGTGTGATTGGTATATAAAACAAACATACCAAGAGACAATTATTATTTGTTACCTATAGTCAGTATACTATAAGCCTCAGAAGCAATAATTGTAGATAATGCTTGTTAATCAAAAAACTACAGAATTTGACCACGAACATTTACAGATTTCAAATATTACAAGTTGTTCAACTTCAGTGAATTACTTTGGACATTATTATTTCTGCAGGAACATTAAATATCTTCACCAAGAAAAGTCAGGTTATAAGCAGTGTGAGGCTAATCAAACTAGTTAGCTTAGGTGAGGTGCAATAATGTCAACTCAACTTTGTAGACTATACAAGAAACAAGTACTAATTTTGTAATTATAAGAATGTCTCTATGGGTTAGGACAGTTTAAATATTAGCGAATTTTAGTGGTCAAAAGTAAGAATGATGTTGCCTAACCCAAATTAGTTCATGTGTATGATCCAGCTCTGCAGATTCAATCTCATTCCTATCCTAATGGAACCAGGTTATATTTGTATAACAACCATATAGTAGTGAAAGGACTGATTGTGGTCAAATGATAAGCATGTTTGCCATTGTCATGAAGTGGGGACAGAGAGCAGTAGGACTAAAATGATATTGGCCAAGTAGAAGCTCAACGAGTCCTGTGGATTGAGAAGTTCGAGTTAACAGAGATATATGTTCTATGCATGATTAAAGAATAAACACAAGTAAACTCCATACAAGAGTTGCTTGACAAAGGTAACCCATTGATTACTTTGAAGAGAATAATGGTTGTATTCTGGAAGTTAGGACCTTTTTTTTTTCATCCCACATACATCTAGCTGACTTTTGGACCAATTGGAAAACATATGACCTTGTACTTTAAATATGGACTATATTACTTATGATCAGATTCTAGACTGATTTTAATGTTTTGTTTTGTTTTTAGCTAACCAATGCTATTTATCTCATATTGTATGCAAACTCCTCATCTTCAAACTTACACAGTAGGATGAAATTTTAATGATCAATACCAATATAGCCAGGACATTCTCTTTGTTGAATAACTGAAATTCAAGGTTAATTCCAAGATCTGACACAAAAGAACCCCTGGATGAAGATGCATTGGACATAAAGGATCTAAATAACTGCCTTATGTCAGTTATTGGACTGTCTCTGAAGTCCTCATGAGCCAGGCATTCCCAATTTACCATGGACAAGCTAGTGAAAGCCAAGCAACATAAAAGCCTATAATCACAATACTGCTCATGGCCCAAAATCATAGGATATCTATGATCATCTTGTGCAACCCCAACCAATGAATTCCTGCCTTCAATGGAATCACAATATTCTAAAGTCAAGACAGACATTTCCAGAGCTAAGGTCAGCATAAGAATTGGTTGTTTGATGGGAAAGTAATTTGGAGCCAAAGGTTAGGGACCCAAAAATTATCAGTTGGATAGCTACTTGAAGTACAGTGGTAAGGCAGTCCTGGTACCAATAAAATCTGCAGCCACAAAATATTGAGGTGAATGAAGGATCTCCATCTAAAAGTCAAGGTATACTACATTAGAAGTCCTGTGAGACACCACAATGACAGCTAAGAATCAACCTTCCAACAATATCACTATACAGCTAACATTGCATTAAATCCTAGTATGAAAGTAAAACTGTTAAGAGATGATGGCAACGTGGATAGAGGCCTGGGTCCTGCACAACTGGGAGGATGACCAATTGCATTGGAGGTGCATTCCACTTTCCCAGCTGGAAAAGGACGTCCACCAGCAAGGCATGGGACTGTTGTATAATTTGAATGCTTTAGTCCAGGCTTGCATTAGCAGTTGTGCTACTAGCAACAATGTCACAGATACATTGCCAATTTATAAGGTTTGCTACAGGGATTGATGTGAGAGAGTTGGATCTCATGCTTGCCATTAGGTATTTATATTGTATGTAAATTTCTTTTTTATTTATTTTGTGTGTGTTGTATATTATGGATATCTGAGTATTTTCCTTTTATTTTAGTTTTGTGCTCTTAACTTATATATGTTTTTGAATAGCCTTTTGTAATGTCAAGAGTGTCTTTAATTGCTAATGGGTGTAATAAGTTTATTATTATCAAATTGTATTTAATGTCAAATGGTTTTCTTTCTTTAGTGGCTTGTAATGCTGAAAGCCAGGTTTCAATATCTATGGAAGGCACAGCTAATTGATTATGGGTGTACTAAGTTTATCATTATCAAATTGTATTTAATATCAAGTAGTTTTCTTCCTTCTAGTGGCTTATAATGCTAAAAACCAGGTTTCAATATCTATTGTTCGATTGATTGGTTTGAATTTTGCGCAAAGCTACATGAGGGATATCTGTGCTAGCCACCCCTAATTTAGCAGTGTAAGACTAGAGGGAAGGTAGGCAGCTAGTCATCACCACCGTCATCTCTTGGGCTACTCTTTTGCCAATGAATAGTGGGATTGATCATCACATTATAAAGCTGAAAGGCTAAAAGGGTGAGCATGTTTGGCATGACAGGGATTAAAATCGACGATCCTTAGATTACGAGTCAAGTGTCTTAACCACCTGGCCATGCCAAGCCCAATATCTAGGAAGGCATAGCAAAGATAGCCCATTGTGTAGCTTTGTGCATTTCCACAAACAAACACTTCATTATGTTTTGTACAGAAAATGACATTTACTATTGTTTTTTGGATTAACTGAAAGGATTGTTTTGCTATGTTGTAAATATGTTTAAGGTATTTTACTTCCTAACATTTGCAATTTGTGTTATTTTGAATTATAGTTGTAATACCTGAGTTGGAAGGTTTTAATTTTTTATTATGTAGTGTGTATAGACTACCCATTCTGAAGGGGAGTAAGTGATCTTTGTTAAAGAGTGTTTTTATGTGGTTTTTAGTGTTAAATATTTATATACAGGGTGTCCCAAAATAACGTTTACACTCTTTGGATCATTATAACTTGCCTTGTTTGTTGATTTTAACAATGAAACAAGATACAAATGATAGCCAAAGGATTTATTTAAAGATTTAATACTGAAATCAAGAGAAAAAATAACAAATAAAATTCTTCCCAAGGAAAACTCTCCTTGGTTGAAATAGTAAAATGTCACAATTTGCTTGCTTCACTTCAGGTGTTCAAACTGAAATCCGTTCTGCTCCAGACACATCTCATAACGGGAAGAAATGGAAGTGCATACATCAAACACCATCTCATCTGGTATTAAAGCACATTGTTCTTCTATGGCAACTCTCAATTCGTCAATTGTTGCCCTTTTTGTGCTGTAGACTTTGTCTTTCAGAAACCCCCACAAAAAGAAATTCATGGGTGTCAAATTTGGTGATCTAGCAGGAAATTTTACACTTCCTCTTCGTCCAATCCATCTGTCTGGCATAGATGCATCCAGATAAGCTCTCACGTCGCGATGGAAGTGGAGAGGAGTGCCATCCTGCTGGAAGAAACACTCTTCTCCAAATTGTTCTTGGATGCATGGCATGGCAAACTCTTGTAGTATGTTGAGATAATTCAATCCTGTTATGGTGTCTTGGAAAAAGAATGGTCCGATGAGTCCCCTAGCGGACAGACCACACCACACATTCACTCCAGGCAAATTCAAATGATGTTCCTCTGTAACATGTAGATTTTCTACTGCCCAGTAGGTGCAGTTGTGTCGATTTATTGAACCATTCAGCTTAAATGTTGCTTCGTCACTCCAATTAATTTTTAGTGGAAATTCATCATCGCCTGCACATCTAGCAAGATACCATTCACAGAACTCAACCCTTCGATCAGGGTCATCTTCATTCAGAGCGTGAACAAGCGATGGGATGAAACTTTTGAATTGGGAATGCTTCAAAATGCGATGAATGCTGGATTTAGGGATACCTGTTTCACGAGACAGTTGGCGCACTGATTTTCTTGGAGAATGCAGAACATTATCAATGACCTCTTGCTCTCTTGTTGGGCTTGTTGATGATCTTTTTCGACCGGAACGACCCTTTCTCATATGGTGGAGAGTTCCGTGTTCACCAAACTTGGCAATGATGCGTGAAATGCTGGGGCGAGATGGCGCATCTATATGGAACTTTCTAGTAAAACGTCTTTGCACTTCAGCTTTGTTTTCGACTTTCCAAAAAGTTTTGAGAATGAATATTTTGTGCTCGATTGTAAGCTGATTATCCACCATCCTTGGACGCAAGTCAAATCTGAAAGAAAAGAAACGGTTTATTAGCTATACACAGTCAAAGAGTGTAAACGTTATTTTAGGACACCCTGTACATATGTATATTTGTTTTAATTTTTGCAATCTTTTTAAAGGTTGTTTTAGGTATTTTGCATTTCTTTGTAAATATTATTTCATAATTTCAGAATATGTTATATTTTAGATATAGATAAAGGGTTTTTGATTTTCTTTGCATTTGTTTGGTGAAATTGTTTATTATGAATTATATTTCTGTGTCAAAGGTTTTTATAACATGCATTTATTACATTGATAATATTGTTTTTATGTTATATTTTTCTTTATTATGATTAAGCAGTGGTGTTTTCAGAGGCATTAGAAAGTTAATTCACTTCTTAATTAAGGCATGAATTTAAAGTTTATTGATTTGAAAGGTAGAATTAAATCTCTGTTTGAAAACATAGCTGAAGTGAGAAAGATAAGAAAGAGTGGTATGTGAATATACCATGCATTTCGATATTATTCTGATATTATAACATTTACTATATATATGTGCAGGTTTACGTAACATGTATGGTCAAGAAAACTGTTATGTTGATTTCGTATCAGCTGCTTTTGCGCCTTTGTTGTTGCCTAGTACATAATATTTGTGCTACCCAGGTAGATATGGTTCAGTACTACATGCTGTTCAAGGATGTCAACATTAGTGTCCTTCAGTGGTCATTCAGGTGATATCTAGGGGTTATGTAATCACCAATGTTGGAATGACAATGACCAGTCATGTTGGTATTAGTAACCACTTTGTTAAGTACATTTCTTGTAAACTAAGGAATGTTAGATTTAGAGTCAGAATAGGATCTTTCAAGGAAATATTTAAAATAATTCAGCAAAAAGAAACAGTCTATCATATCATAACACAAGTACACATTTATACACTGTGTTATTGTTTAGTGTAGTTGTAAAGAATATGCATTTCATATTTCAGTTTCTGTCCAATCCTATTATTTAATTTAATACTACTGGCCGGCTTGTTGAACTAGTTATATATATATATATATATATATAAGCTGTTCTTTAAAGAAATATGCATATTTAGATAAGTATTACAAACACAATAGTAACCAAAATATACAAGCACTGAGAAGTTTAAATGTTTATCTAACTATATTTGTGAGCCACTACAGATGTTCCTCACATTTGTGATATTCTGTCCCTTCATATTTCACAGGTGCAAATTATGAAGAAAGTGTCTTATTACAGGAAAAGCAAAGTGTAACATGACCATTACCTACATACTGCTACAGTGGACTGAAGTTAATAGTTAAAATATTAGCTTATCTTCAATTGTACATTTTAATGACCTTTGTGCGGTCAACATAAAAGTTTGTATATGTGTTGATATGTGTTTATTCATCGAGTACACATGTACAAAAAAAAATAACCTAACTACAAATGGCAGCACTTACCTCAATATTCTTAACACTCCCACTTAATTTTAAGTTTTACACAAACTTACAATTACTGTCAATAATCTTACAGTTATTCTAAATGTTTCACAATTACTTTCAATCTATTATTATAATTGTCACTTCATGTGGTTCATTTATCCATTGGTGCCAGTCCAACTTTATCTCTGAACCTTTCAAATGCATTTCTGGCAAGTGACTTTGTAAGAATGTCAGCAGTCATACTGTTTGTGGGACAATATTCCAGTTTTACTGATCCGTTCTGCACACATTGGCAAATGAAGTGGTAACGTATATCAGTGTGTTTTGTTCTTGCATGACCCACTGGATTCTGTGCCATGGCGATTGTTCCTTGGTTATCTTCCATGATACGAACAGGGTTATCAACTTCAGAACCTATTTCTTGCAGTAGTCTTCTCAACCATACTGTTTCCTGTGCTGCAAGACTCAAGGCTATATACTCTGCCTCTGAGGTGAACAAGGCCACCGTGGATTGCTTTTTGCTAATCCAACTTACAGCTGCTCCTGCTTGAATGAAGATATTTCCTGATGTGGACTTCCTATCATCCAGGTCTCCAGCAAAATCTGCATCTGAATAACCAGTAATGACATCTCCCGGTACCTTTTCAAACTTAAGACTAAGATCAGCTGTTCCTTTCAAGTAACGTAGGATTCTCTTTGCTGCTGTCAAATGTGCTGTGTTGGGATGAGCACAATATTTCGATATTGCTCCCACTGCATATGCAATATCTGGTCTTGTTCCCATTGCAGCATACAGAAGGCTGCGTACCAACGACTGGTACAAACTGCAATCAACCTGAGTGCTGATACCATCATCCTTTTGCAGTTTCACGTTTACATCTGATGGAGTTGCAACTGCCTTACACTCAGTCATTCCAAATTTCACCAGCATAGTTTGGACATACTGTCTTTGATTTAACCATACACAGCCATTCTTTTCATCCTGAACAACACTGAGTCGAAGGATGTAATGGAGCTTTCCAAGGTATTTCATGCAGAATTTTTCCTTCAGTGCTTCCTTTATAGTGATTATTTCATCATCACTATCAGCAACCAAAATAATATCATCCACATATACTGCAACTATTGCTAGATTTTCATCCTTCCGTATGTAAACACATGGATCTGCTGAACTCTGAACAAATTCTAGTTCCATCATCTGTTCATGAAATGATTTGTTCCAACAGCTTGGCAACTGTTTTAATCCATACAGTGATTTTTTTCAGTTTACACACAAGGTTTTCCTTCCCTGGAACAGAGTAGCCTTCCAGTTGTTCCATGTATATTTCTTCATCCAGATTTCCATTCAGAAATGCAGTTACAACATCTATCTGGTGAATTTTCAAGTTGTTCTGCACAGCAAATACACTCAAGGAGCGAATTGATGCATAGCCCACCACTGAAGAGAAGGTTTCCTCGTAATCCAGACCATAATTCTGCGAGGAACCTTTAGCCACCAGCCTACTCTTGAACCTCTCTACATTTCCAGTATTTCCATACTTAACTTTGAATACCCACTTACAACCTATAGGTTTTCTTCCAACTGGTAATTTCACCAGATCCCAGGTGTCATTTTCTTGTAAATACTCAAATTCTAGATCTGTGGCTGACTTCCACTCCTTTGCATAGTCACTTGAGATTGCTTCACTTAATGTGCTTGGCTCTAACATACTGCATAAGTTTGCAGTGTGACAAACTGATTCATTTGCTGCTGCCATGTCAGCATACTCATCATATCCATAGTGGATGGAGGTTTCCTGTTTCTTGCTGGTTGTTCAGCTTTAACTTCTGTTTCTTGATCCACTCTCTGTTCACTTGATGAGATATACTTATTTGTCACAAGCTCTTAACCAAATTCTGTTTCATTAAAGATAACATCTTGCCGTATGAAAATCTTCCTGGATTTTTCATCATACAGTCGATATCCCTTGGTGCAGTTATCATATCTGATGAAACGTACCTTCATAGACTTCATGTCTAATTTCTATCTTGACGCATCTGGCACATATGCATATGCAAGACATTCAAACACTTTCATGTGTTCTACATCTGGTTTCTTCCCATACCATCTCTCATATGACGTACCACCATCTTTTATTGCCAATGTGGATACTCTCTTACCCACATATGCTGCAGCAGCTACAGCTTTTGCCCAGTACATTCTTGGTAACTTAGCATGTGACAGCATGCTTCTTGCTGATCCCACAAGAGTTCTGTTCCTTCTCTCAGCAACACCATTTTGTTCTGGGCAATATGCTACTGACATCTCATGCTGAATGCCTCTTGACTTCAAATATTGCTGGAACTCATCTGATGTATATTCTCTGCCATTATCTGTGCACAGAGTTTTTATGAGCTCTCCAGATTCATTTGAGTACAACTTCTCAAATTCCTTGAATTTCTCAAAGACTTCTGACTTCTGTTTCAAGAAATACACTCTGCAGCATCTTGAGTAATCATCAATAAATGTAACAAAGTACTTGCTACCTCCAATAGATGGAGTTTGCATAGGACCACAGACATCACTGTGTACCAGTTGCAGTCTTCCCTTTGATCTGATTTCTCCCACTGACTTAAATGGCTTCCTGTGCATTTTATGTTCAGTTCATCCCTCACAGAAACTGGTTTCATCAGACTTCTGGAATTTGTTTCCACTTACATTACCACTCCTGACAAGCTTTTGTAACTGTGAAACACTGACATGCCCTTGTCGTTGATACCATATATCCAAGCTATTCATGCTGCTGTTTGAGGCTACTGAGGCATTCTCAGTAACACTGGTCTTACAGTCCAGTTGGTATAGACCATCATTCTTTCTTGTACCTATGCCATGGAGTTGTCTTGATTTACCTCGGATGTAACAGTGATTAACTCCAAACTGAACAATATTTCATTTTTCAGTAGCAGCTCCTACTGAAAATAGATTGCTAGCTAATTTTGGTATATTTGAAAGACACTCTGCATTGTGGCATGCTTTGAATAACTGCCTTTAAATGTCATTTCTAGTTAACAGTTTCCAACTCCAAGAGCTTCAACAGTTCTTCCATCACCAATCCTAACTTGCTGAGATGTGCTAAACTTGTGATAATTTGATAATATGTTCCTCTGGTGTGTCATATGCCTAGATGCACCAGAATCCATCAACCATTTCCCATTTCCTATTCCTTTATCCTGGTTTGTTACAAAGGCAACACCATTGTTTCCATCAGTATAATCTTCTGCCACATTAATATCCACATTCTTAGCTTTGTGGACCATTCCCTTTAGTGTTGAACAATTGCCTTTCATATGTCCCTCTCTGCTACACTTGTAACACTTGAAGCTGTTACCCCTTTTCTTTATTTCTTGTGTTCTATGTGGTTTGAAGTTGCTGCTAGTGGCTAATGCAGTTGATGATGTTTCATTTGATGTGGTCTTTTTCTTCTTTTGTTCTCCATTAATCAGTGCCTGTTGCACAAATTCTAATGAGATATCATAAATTCTGGTTTCCAGGGCTGTAACAATAAGTAAGGTAACAATCTGATCCTCTTCTGCTATTTCCACCCCAACTGCAGCAAGCTGATCTGTTAATTCCTTCATTTGTTTCAAATGTTCCTGGACTGTCATGCTTTCTTTCATCTCACATTGAAAATACTTCTTTTTCAGGAATAGTTTATTGGCTAGTGTGTTCCTATCAAAGTGAGCACATAGTATATTCCATGCTGCCTTAGGAGTTGTGCATGAGGTGACAAGATAGAGTTGTGCACCTTGAATATTCGGAACAATTGTTGAAAATGTTCTTTCCCTTTTCCTGTTGAAATCTGCCCTTGTTTGATCATTGGCTGTCTCTGCCAATACCTGTGTTTCAGTCACATGGCCCCATAGGCCTTTTCCTCTCAATAAATGTTCCATTTGAAATTTCCATGTGGCCCAATTATTTTCTCCCAACTTATCAATTGATATTTTATCTTTCATTGTCAAACTATTTCAACCACAACTGTAATATTCTTTTCTTTGATTTCTTCCTTTATATGATTTGAGAAAATAGTGTCAATCAATATTTTACTTACAGTTTATCTTGGTATTTCACAATGGCTTTCAGACAAAGGAAACGGATCACCCAGCACTTGTGATATGATAAAGTATTCATGTAAATCCTGTGCCATCCAAAACTGTTCTACACTAATCCTCAGTATCTCCTGGATTACTTGTACTATCAATTTTAAAACAGTTTCATCTGTTTACGCACTATTAGAGCATTCCTGGGCCCATAACCTGTTGATATGTGTTTATTCATCGAGTACATGTATAAAAAAAAACACCTAACTGCAGGTGGCAGCACTTATTCTTAACAATATTTACCCTTTTTCATGATTATCTTTCACTTTTTGATGTTGTAAATTGAATTAGATTCAAGTTGTTGCTCTGTTGAGTAGCTACAATTTCTTTAGTAACACTTATATAAAATTTATCCTTTTGTTGTGTTAGAATAGTTAGTATATTTTAAATATTCTTGAAAATGTTGTTTTATCAACATCTACAGGGTAAAATCAAATAATTTGATATGAGCAAATAATTATTGCCATTTCTGTTTTCCAGGTAACAGTCATGTGGTAGGGAAATCCATTGAACTATTGGTGTTCAGTCTCCTGATTCTGACTACAAGAACCGAATGTTATGGGTCAACTTACATTGGTTGGTTTTTTTTTAGCACTTAATTTTCAATGATTTGTTGTTTATTCTTATTTAAATAGTATTATAAATGGTATTATTCTGCCTAAAAATATGCAGCTAAAACATATTGTAAACACTGTAATTTTTATTAATCTAACTGAATTTCCTGATAAACTTCTAATTGACTAAGGATTGGCATATGGCAGTGTAAACAACCAAACTATGAAGCAACTGCTAAATTTTAATTGACAATTTTTACATCTCTATAGAATTAAAAATAGATTTGAACAATATTGTTATCAAATATTCCATTTTACGTTTTTGCTATTACTCTTCAGTTGTACTTTTCATGTCCAAGAAAAAGAAATGTGAATCTCTTGATTTATTTTTAAAATTTTCCTCTAGATGTAAAATGTATAGAAGATGGATAGTGCCAGATTTGAAAATTACCTTATAAACTGTTGGTGTTGTTTATAATAGAAACACAATGTAGTATGAATAAAACAAATAATTCCAAATATAACCCTTGTTTTTGAATATGTATGCTTAAGGTTTTTCTTTGTGAATCTTTTAAATATGGAAATAACCAATTTTTTCCATTTACTTTTAATAAGAACACTTATTTTAAACATAAGATTTTGAATCGATAAAAGGTATATCTATCACTTTGTTGATGTGGAAAAGCTCTAACTCATTTACTAAAAGTAAAAATTAATATTTCATACAGCAGCTATACATGTGTTATAAAATGTATCTTTATCAAAGATATGTTTAGATGTAACAGTTTTCTGAATATATGTAAATTTTTGTCATATAGGAATCTTTACTCAAGAACACATGGATAACTAGCTTCTTTGAACACCAAAATAAATATACTTTGAAGAATAAGTTAATTGTACAGATACTAAAGATCTACTTTTCCTACTCTCTATTCACATTCAGCTTTATAAACAAGCAATAGAAAAAATGGTTGGGATAACTGATAGCAAAATTGTATATTTTGTTCCCTCTTATTACAGATTTAAAGACTTTTAAAAATGTCTAAGATGAATCAATTAATCTGGAATATTTTTTATAGTAAGGCTTTTAAAAATTTGTATTATTGTACAGCATAGTGACATATGCTTTGTAATGGATGATGTACCAAAATGTTGTATTGCTACAATGCATTGAATTTTATGTGTTGAAGCAGTACAAAACATTTAAAAAGCTAGTTTATTCAGTTTGTCTTTTATAGTTTAATTGAATCTTGTTTAACATAAAATTAGGCTTTGAACTTTATTCTCTTTGGCTGTTTAGCATAATAAATAAATTGGGCTCTAAATATGAACAAGAGTATATTTGGTAAACTAACAAAATATCCTGAAGCACATTGTGATTTACAGCTTCATAAACATGAGAGCACCAGAAAAATTATTTATTTAATGTTGTATACTTTAATATCTTTATTACTATGAGTTTTTCTTTTATTCATGAAATAGCTGATGAGAAGTAAATATATACTGGCCGTAATCATAAGTATTATGTAATGACCTTTTGTGCTTCCTGCGGATAAGCAGGCAATATTTCAAGGAAATAAATACCTTTGAAAGTAGTACCAATACGTATTAAACAATACATTGTGACTGTTTATACATGTTAGTTGTGTACATTTAATTTTAAACTATGTACATATTTTATTTGAATGAGTATTCAGTTTGTCTTTCATAGTGTAACTAAAACTGGTTTGTTGTAAAAGAGATGCTAAGAAAAGAATATTATTCATTGTTTAATTTGTTCTGTGGTAGGTAGGTTTGTACTTTTAAACATAATAAAACAGAAAAATCAGTGGTGTTTTCAAATTCTGTCATGACTTAAGCATCAACATAGCTTCAGTAAAACAAGTATAGCAGAAAACTGAAAAATGGTGTAGGATTACCTTTGTCCACCTCTCCACTTTGGATTAATTCTCACCCAAGGGAAGCAGTGAAGAAAAAATATTTGTCCATTGTACAATTTTGATTTGCTTTTTTTGTGTGTTTATGTGTAATGTTTTGTAACATTAATAAATTTACAGTTATTCATTTTTTTGTTGTTTTTTGTAAAACTTGTATGTGTAAGTCTCGTGTACTTACATAATTTCCATTACTGTATGTTCAGAATTTGTTTATGTAATCAAATATACACAAATCACTATTGGCATATGTATTGACATGCAATGCACATAAGCACACCAATACATACTGTTCGGTAGCATACTGGTAGCATGGCAACAAATTGTGATATCCTACAATTCATATAAGCAAACACCACTTGTTAACTAGATTTACACCAACTCAAATGATATAAAAAATACAAAACTCAAGCTATTAAATATTTCACTACTCACCATTAAATTATTTCATTTAGAGAATTCTACCTCTCATCAATTAATCTGGACTGTGGTAAATTATGAGAACAACACTAACCTTCTTATACTGCTTAGGATTGTTTTTTATTCGCCACTGTGAATTTATATTTAACATAATTTGAAGAATATGCCTTTAGTATATATGAACATCTTGACAAATTGAGGGAAACCTATTTGTTCAACATGCTAGATCTGATTTTGTGAACTGACAAGTTGAACTAGGTGATATGAGTAAACGTATATCTTTTTTTCAACATGTGAGAAGGACAGTACAAATTCATCATTATGCAATTCACCTGGAGTAATGTACAATTGAAAGGTTATGGAGCTTGAATTTAAAACAGAGCAGTCGAAGAAATGTCTCATTTCTTGGGACAAAAGTTTTATTTGCATAATTCTTGTTGCAACTAAGAACTCGAGGGTTATATTCCAGTGTACCAAATGTGCAGACTTGAAATTGATATTGGGAAAAATGTGTATTGACATGCATGAAGTAGTTGTTTTTAGTCAAATACTCTTTAGGTCTGGAAAGAGAGTCTACTGACCTGACAGTTTTATTGGTTGATATTGTATTTTCAACGACTTGTAGTCAGTGTTGAGTGATGGGTGCCCTGCCCCCTAGAACGGTGTAAAGTTGCAGATCATACATGGTGGCCACCAGCAATTCATATCAAAATATTTAGCTCCACTCATTAATTTTCACTTAGTTTGAATTTCAATTTGTAAATGGTATCATGTTTGAGTTGTGAATAGTGCATTGATCTTTTTACATGTTCTTTTCTCCAAATTTATTTAATACTTTAAAAAATGTGGCATCATTAACTGACACGTAATTAAATGCCAAACTGGGAACTGTATTTTGTAAGAGTCCCATCTTGGATCCTTTTTTTACTGGAAGTATCAATTTCATTAATTAAATACATCTTATTAATGAAGCTTGAATAAGAAAGACCATTATGCTAATAGTGTGCTGAGAGTTGTATTGTTGGTAATAATGTGCTCTAATTTCGACAGACCAATGTTCTTGAAAGGTATAGTATGTTCCAACATAAGTAAATTATTACTGAAGCATATAAATTGTTGTTTGCATACCTATTTTCAAAGAAACTTGTCAACGATATCAATTTTAATGGCAGTATTTTCACTATCAGTGTCAATCTCAAGGGATGTTTCCTCCATTCTACGTATCACTCCTTTTATACCTTTTATAATTAAATATTTGCATAAAATACTTTATAAATACACTGCAGTGTGATATGATTAAAGGCGTTTTGGTGATAAGACCCACAATTAAAGAGACAAATACAAGTCATTTTTATGCTCATAGCATTATTTGGAAGAAGCAATTCACGTATTTATAACTAGGATAATTTATCTTCGTATATATTCACGAGCTATTCACGATTATTGTTAGTCACAGGTTCACAAAGAAAGAAAGAGGTAACTGACCGGAAGCTGACCACATGTTTGGAAGGGGTTGTGTAACTGAGTGTCGGAATGTAGAGGGCGGTGTTAGATGTTTGAATATATAATTTTATATTATTTTATTATATTTAATATAGGTATAAAGGCGCAACTAAACAAATTACAACTAAAAATGAAAAAAGCCAATACAATTTCACAAACACTTTATTCCTACCTACGTAAAACCGACTCACGCACACAACAAATATACTGCATCCCCAAACCTCATAAACCAGATTGTCCATTACGACCAATAATGTCCACATATGAAGCATTTAATTACAATCTTGGCAAATACATAGCATAGGCATTCTCCAAATATGTAACATCAGCCAGCTCATTCATCAAAGACTCTTTTAATTTCAAGTCTAATCTAAATCAACTTAATCATAAAGCCTTAATGGCCAGTTTCGATGTTATATCCATCTTTACAGAAGTTCCAACTACTGAAGCCTGCAAGATAGCCTTAGAACTCTATATCCGAGACCCTAACGAAACTATAGACATTCCAAGCAACCCTCATAGAATTCGTCACGATAAAGACAAACTTCATGTTCAACAACCACAACTATATACAAACAAATGGCCTAAGCATGGGCAACCCAGAATCACCAGTTCTGGCCAATATGTTTATGACACAAGCAATTAATACAGCATTACATCCACCACTGTACTGGTACAGATATGTAGATGACACAGTTGCGAGATTCACATCTGCAGAGCACACACTTAATTTTTTCAATCACATTAAAACTCTATACATCCTAACATTAACTTCACATGTGAACAGGAAAAAAGCAATCAAATATCATTTCTTAACCTCAAAATTACAAGAACCGACACACAATTCAAAACAGAAGTCCACCGAAAAATCACCCATACTGGACTATACATTCCTTGGGACTCAGAACATGAAACAAAACAAAAACTCAACATACTAAGAAACCAAATAAACACAGCCATAAAACTATGCTCGCCAGATAAAATTAACGATGAATTAGACAAAATAAAACAATACTTCATCAACATCAATAAGTTTCCTCCACAAACTGTAGAAAACATTATACGCACACACCTAGACAGAAAGCAAAATCAACCAACTAAAGTAAATATATCTCACGAATTAAAAAATCACGAAACCATATACTGCTGCATACCATATATTCCCGACATCAGCAGACAAATAACCAACATTTGGCAAAAACTAGTAACAAAATATGACATTCCAGTTAATACCAAATTTATTCAAAAACCAGGCACAAAACTGAGGTCTATACTATGTAAAAACTACACTGACAAACACCACACCAACATTATTTATAAAATACAATGTGATAACTGCCACGACTTCTATATTGGAGAAACAAGTAGAAAAATGGAAACCAGATTCAAAGAACATAAAAGTCACTTCACACGTTTTCGAACACTGCAAGTCAAATAAACACAACATAACCATAGAAAACACTCAAATACTAAATAAAGAAACAAACGCAAAATTAAAGAAGCCTTACTTATACAACAACTTAAACCCAAAATAAACCAATATAAAGGAACGCCTTTATACCTATATTAAATATAATAAAATAATAATATAAAATTATATATTCCAACATCTAACACCGCCCTTTATATTCCAACTCTCAGTTACACAACCCCTTCCAAACATGTGGTCAGCTTCCGGTCAGTTACGTCTTTTTTTGTGAACTTATTTGTTTTTTTGGAATTTCACACAAAGCTACTCGAGGGCTATCTGTGCTAGCCGTCCCTAATTTAGCAGTGTAAGACTAGAGGGAAGTCAGCAGCTAGTCATCACCACCCACCGCCAACTCTTAGGCTACTCTTTTACCAACGAAAAGTGGGATTGATCGTAACATTATAACGCCCCCACGGCTGGGAGGGCGAGAATGTTTAGCGCGACGCGGGCGCGAACCCGCGACCCTCGGATTACGAGTCGCGCGCCTTACGCGCTTGACCATGACGGGCCTTCTTTGTGGACCTGACGATGAGCGAAGAAGGTCGAAACGTTGTTTGCTCTTCTACGTAAAATATTTTCTCAACCCAAACGAGCCGTTTTTGCATATATATCCGGCAAAATTGTTGTCACAAGTGGACGCAGCTATATTCAAGATGTCGTCCTAGTAGCCTGGATAACTTAAAGTGTTGAATTTTGGGGTATACAGGGGGAATCCCCCTATTCAAAACAAAAAATCCGAGAAA
The DNA here is from genome assembly GCF_004210375.1 of Tachypleus tridentatus. Taxonomy (NCBI): domain Eukaryota; kingdom Metazoa; phylum Arthropoda; class Merostomata; order Xiphosura; family Limulidae; genus Tachypleus; species Tachypleus tridentatus. The sequence continues at coordinate 30,129,184 of NC_134826.1, read as the reverse complement.
TTTTAGCTATTTTGTCTTTTTCACAGACATTACTTTTCCTTTTTTTTTCACAAAGAGACGTTAACAACTGAATGAAAGTCATGACGCATGGCTATTATTTCATCGTATACCTGGATCCTATGATTATACAAAAGGAATAACTCAAAATTATAGTGACTTCTCGAACAAAGACGTATTTGACAAATAGCTAATGTTTATCGTGAGAAGAAGTGGCTTGTAGCAACTAATCCACATTTAAGTGTTAGATTGTATAAGATAACCATTAACTTAGTACTGAAAATTCTTTAAATTTCTCTAAGTATGTAGATACTATTAGACGTGTGGATATTTCTAGAAAAGCGGTTCATGTTTTATAAGATGGCATGGGAACTATTTATATAGTACTAATGTTACATTATTTTGCTGTTTGATGCGTTATTTAACGGTCCGGCATGGCCAGGTGGATTAAGGCGTGCGACTCGTAATCTGAGGGTCACGGGTTCGCATCCCCGTCGCACCAAACATGCTCGTATTTTCAGCCGTAGGGGCGTTATTATGTTACGGTCAATCCCACTATTCGTTGGTAAAGAGCCCAAGAGTTAGCGGTGGGTGGTGATGACTAGCTGCCTTCCCTCTAGTCTTACACTGCTAAATTAGGAACGGCTAGCACAGATAGCCCTCAAGTAGCTTTACGCGAAATTCAAAACAAAAAAGCGTTACTTAACATTATGTAAAACTTTGTGATTTGAACTTTACTGAGGTGAAGTATATTGCAGAAATCAATTATATCGCTTGTTGTAAAGAAATCAAGACTACAGGTAGTGAGTAGTGGTTCTAGTGCTGAATCTTTGGCTCAAACTACAGTTAGGCAGCCGAACGATACTTGGAACTAGTGATGTTGATTTGATAGCACCTACTGCAGCAACTTCTTCACCCTCTTCATTGGTTTTGGTTAAATACCAGAAGAAATGATAAGAGAAATATGAATGGCCATCTTCTGATACATACCTTGGAGGGTTTTGTAAATACTGCCGAGGATTTTGGAAAAAAATATTTAGATGCATTACATAGAACAGGTAGTGTTTAAAAAAATCCCTGTTACTAACTTTCGGTAAGCAATTGCGAACACAGAGAAGCTCAACAAATATTACAAGTTTATGCTCAAGCAATGCATAAGCTTTTTAAAGATGGTTTTGAAAGAATGTTTCATATTTTACTTGTTCAAGAGTTGACTCAGGAATTTAGTCACAAAAGGGAAGTAAAGGCTGCGTTTGTGGGAAGCGTTTACTTGACAAAAGAAAAAACTCTCGCATACAACGAATTGTGAGCCTCTCATTTCTCATCTTTAAGATAGTTCTCTGAAGCAATGGATGGAAAACCTGAGCGACCATTCGACACGTGTAAGTAAAGCCACAACTTTTAATCTGCTGGTGTGCATTGCCAAAGTTCTAAATGATTGTGACGCCTCGATATTGAATAACAAATATTATTGCGTAATTGATGACGGTACGTTAGGTATCAACAATGTGAGCCAGTTGTCAATTTTCATTCGCTATATGTCTAACTGTACAGTTAGCAAGCATTGATTTCAAAACCATTATGACTTCACTTGACAAAGACTTCATGAAAAGGAACCTGTGTTACAAGAAAATAATTTCTTACTCTTTCAACGGTACATTTGCTGGATATGAGCATTCTTTCAGCGGAATAAGCCGTATTTTAAACAAGTTGAGATACCACATGGAACAAGACACGTTTCAAAGCACAACGAGGCCAAATATACTTTCAGACACCAGACACTTTTTGCTATGGGTTAACGACTTACATGCACGGAAAAAACAAAACGAGTTCGTTTTATCTGAGAGTACTGTAGTGAACTGTCTGAACTATTTTTGGTATTTTTTTCTTTTTTGTAAATTCGTAAAAAATTTACATTTAAATATCATAACTAGTAATAATACAACACACAACTGTAAATTTGTGGAGTCGAGTATTTGTCGAATTTGAATTTTTAATTCATTTTACACACACAAACACTGACAGAGAGATCTGGATTTAACAGTGATATCTTAAATGACGTCACATCCTACAAGATGGCGAAGAACACCTTCAAGGAGAGGTTCCCTCCAACTTATTTTAGTTGAGTACGAGAAGACATTTTCATTAAAATCAGGGCTTCCTTGAACAAGATGGTGCTGGGATTAGACGGTTTGAATGGCATCATTTATATTCATAATCACCTTATCAATGTTAACAGTTCAAAGTTATTAAACATTTCGACTAACTACTTATCCCATGGCACAACTAGTCATCTTACATGAACGTGTGTTCATTGAACTTGAAATCTACTGTACGGCTTCTATGACAGTTGACTAAAGCTACGTTAGATCTTTAACAAAGTTTTTTTTTTCTCAGTTATAATACATTTCATTAAAGGTCACCCTCCTACTTATAATTTGTTGTTTGATTTAGAAATTTCTGTCCAACCAACCGGTTGATCCAAATATGGTGACAAACAGTGAGTGCAACTGTTTCGGATGACATATCATTCGTCTACTTGGTGTAGATGTCACAGCTTATCGATCCTAAGATATAGGTCTCCTGTGGGTTCGGACTTTTCGGATTAGTGGTAAAACAGATTAGACAAGATGATACCATCATCTAAGATAATCGGTGCCTGTCCTGTGAAAAAGGTCTTTTCGGAGTGCTCCCTCAACAAATTATTCTCAAGAATTAAATTTATTGTTCCAATCCAGGCATAGGATTTATAGATAATTCCGCATAAGCAAGTGAAACTCAAGAACAAAAAAATAAAGGATCCAATCAGAGACTTAACCTGTTCAGTGCCGTAAACGAGATAACTCGTCCAAGCCGATCGGTAACACAGTGACAAGGAAGAGTAAATTCGTTCTCAATAATACCTAACTTCAACGATAGATGTCAGCAGCATACATGCATTTGATCTACTTACAAATTGTTTCACTTTCGATCCAAAATGGCGTCACGAAAAAGTTACAAAATGATGAAGCATTAGAGCTGTATTGTAGCAGCTGAAATACTTGGCAATCATCAGGTTAAAAGCAAAAATGGACTTCACTGAATACACACACAGATAAAAAATATCAAAATTTCGATTCTCTAACAAGCCAGATATTTTGATTTTGCGTAATTGGTTAATTAAGTAAATCCTCGAGCGGGATGAAGAGAAATTAAATACTCTCAGTATCCCTGGTTGTTCTCAACTTTAATTAAAGTGGGGGAATGCAATCAAAATATTATAGGTAAAAAAAACGTAACTTTCGGTGGACATAACTCACAATGTGCATGGGCACCTTGGACAAGATGATGTCTTCTTATGAGTAAGTCATCTTGAATTAAATAACTTCCACTTACCTCCCAATGGCACGGAAATATGTCTGCGGACTTCCAGTGTCAGAAACCGGGTTTCGATACCCATGGTGAGCAGAGCAGAGATAGCCATTGTGTAGCTTTGTGTTTAACTACAAACAAACACTTCCATTTGACCCAAGATACACAGACATCAAGAACAAAATCTTATCCGATTTTCCTTGGAGAAATCCCCTGTAAATCATAGACTAAAATAAAAAATGAATTAGAAAAGATCCCTCCATGACTGTTAGACGATCTTGCTCTATACTGCCACGCCAAAACATCACCTTTTGGTATGATCATACAGCTCAGTGACTCCTATCAAGGTACAAAACTAAGGTCTATACTATGTAAAAAACTACACTGACAAACACCATACTAACATTATTTATAAAATACAATGTGATAACTGCCACGACTTCTATATTGGAGAAACAAGTAGAGAAATGGAAACCAGATTCAAGAAACACAAAAAGTCACCTTCACACGTTTTCGAACACTGCAAATCAAATAAACACAACATAACCATAGAAAACACCCAAATACTAAATAAAGAAATAAACATAAACAAACGCAAAATTAAAGAACCCTTACTTATACAACAACTCCAGTCCAAAATGAACCAATACAAAGGAACACCTTTATACATATATTAATAAATATATCCATAAATATTTGGCCCGGCATGGCCTAGCGCGTAAGGCGTGCGACTCGTAATCCGAGGGTCGCGGGTTCACGCCCGCGTCGCGCTAAACATGCTCGCCCTCCCAGCCGTGGGGGTGTATAATGTTACGGTCAATCCCACTTTTCGTTGGTAAAAGAGTAGCCCAAGAGTTGGCGGTGGGTGGTGATGACTACCTGCCTTCCCTCTAGTCTTACACTGCTAAATTAGGGACGGCTAGCACAGATAGCCCTCGAGTAGCTTTGTGCGAAATTCCAAAAAAACAAAACAAACCAACATCAAGCGCGCCCTTTACGTTCGTACACTCAATTACACAACCGCCTTCAGCTACCGGTCAGTAAACCTTTCTTTCTTTATGAATCTTACGATGACCGAAGAAGGTCGAAACGTTGTTCGCTTCTCTACTAGCGCTTTCTCTATCCATACCAGCCGTTCTTAAATATATAATTTTCTCTATAAGTGGGTTTCTCGTCATCACGGATCAAGGATAGGAGTCATTTCAATATATCTAGAAATGGTAAATTGCTTATGAATGAATAACACGCGTTCTGATTATTTCATAAATCACTAATACTGCTCATGCTCGCAATTGCGAAGAGTGTGTAATAAGATATGAGTGTGTAATAATAACCTGCAAACTGAGAATACTATGCGAAAGTTAATTTAAGAACTGAGTATGCAAGACCGTATAATTTATTATACGGATGAGCTGTTCATAAGCTTTGTTAGTTCATCGCAAAGCACTATTTTTTTTTTAAACAAATTAATGCCAGCGAGAATTTGAACGCATGACATCTATAAGTTGCATATTACCATTGTTAGTTACTCTTAAATATATATTATTAATAATAGTTTGAGCTTTTGGAAGAATTTTCTTCGAAAAAAAATTGTAATTGCCAAGCAAAATTAATTTTCTTTTGAACACTAACATAATTTTTTATTATATCATTATAAGTGCTACAACTAACATAAGTGAAAGCAACTTTTTGTTGTCGGATGAGACTAAAGAAGTCATAAATTTTATAAAAACAACAGAGAAATCGAAATGAACTCGGAGTTCATTACTGGCTAAACACACTATACTTATAAACTGTACAATATTCCAATGAAACTTTTTCAACCAAGCGTGTTAAGGCGTGCGACTCCTAATCCGAGGGTCACGGGTTCGAATCTCCCGTCACACCAAACATGCTCGCCCTTTCAGCTGTGGGGGAGTTATAATGTGACGATCAATATCACTATTCGTAGGTAAAATAGTAGCTCAAGAGTTGGCGGTGGGTGGTGATGACTAGCTAGCGCAGATAGCCCTCGTGTAGCTTTGCGTGAAATTGAAAAACAAACAGACAAACCTTCGGTAAAATGTCAACGGTGTGAGGCTAGTCAAGCTAGCTAGCTTAAGGAGGTATGACAAAATCAACTCAGAATTAATATGCTCGTCGCAGACTTGGATCATCGATAAAACATTCAATTCTGGACAGGATGTAAGACTTCGTATTGTCTATAAGTTGGTAAAACTGTTGTATATAAGTCATTATATTTAATAACTATTTGTAATAACCGTTATTATGAATTGTATTCCTTTTTTTTGTGTACTAAAATATATTTGTGCTGAGAAAGAAAACTGTGTGTATCAATTTTGTTGGCAAATATAAAATTAATACATATTAATGTTTAATTAACGTCAAATTCAAATATCCGGTTATCTGAAGTAGTGATATTTAAATATGTAGTATAATAAATCGGAAACTTGTCCGAAATAAATTATAATACGTAACAAACTGAATTGTTATTCCAAATTGTCTTTGCCGAGTACGTTAAAAATAAAGTAAAAATTAAACATCGACTTATTTACTGATGCTTAGGTCATTAGTACATGGAATATATTATTCATGATGTAATCCATCATGTAACACATTTCTTACGTTACAATAAAGGCTAAAATTAGGGGTTCGATTCCTTTCGATAGACACAGCAGATAGCCCGTTGTGGCTTTACTATAGAAAAAACACACACACATATACGTTACAATAACGAAAACTAAGTGTTCTTTCATAGTTCTATTTCATCAGTGTTCACGAGTGCCACTCATAAATTTAGTTCTCGTGCAATATTCCCCTCGGTGGGCTGAGCAGATAGCCCTTTGTGGCTTTGCTATACGAAAAACACACACTCGGGTGCAATAAAAATTACCACTTTTTATATTACTTATATTATTACTATGAAAAAACACTACCCATGTCTGCATAGTGGAGTTACCGCGATTTGCGATATCGTTTTATTGTACGATGTATGGGAACACTGCAACATATATGATAGTGTTCTAACGGAAAATGTCCCATTATTTACACCGTCAAATCAAGTAACCTGAGGGAAGTTACAGCTGCATTGTCTAATTAGTAGCGTACAAACGAAAACCGACAGTTTTATAGATAAAAGGAAAAAAATAAAATAAAAAAATCAGTTGCTAATAAATTTACAAAACTTCATTTCTTGAGAACTAATGAAACATGGCAAATAACAAATGCTTACAACTGAATAAAACTTGACGAAAATCCCAAGAGTTTTTACAACTATTATTTCAAAAAGCGTTTTTGTCTAATTTTAGATCAACGTGACTGCTAAAACATCTGATCTCATATTTCTCGTCTAACATCTTAGGAACACTAAGCATTGTTCTGAAAGCATATCGTTATGAAATACTGAGTGTTGCCCATGAACTCCCCAAGACATGCAATAAAATTATGAGACATATCATTTGGCCAAAAATTAGGTAAGATGTTTCTCAGTTTTGTAAAATTTGTCATACCTGTCAATTAGTTAGAAAACCTAACCAGGAAATTCCCATTACTACCCCAGCTTTCGATTGTTTGTTTGTTTTTGGTATTTCGCACAAAGCTACTCGAGGGCTATCTGTGCTAGCCGTCCCTAATTTAGCAAGAAGGAAGACAGCTAGTCATCACTACCCACCACCAAATCTTGGGCTACTCTTTTATTAACGAATAGGGGGACTGACCGTAACATTATAACGCCCCCACGGCTGAAAGGGCGAGTATGTTTGGCGCGATCGGGATGCGAACCCGCGACCCTCAGATTACAAGTCGCATGCCTTAACACGCTTGACCATGCCGGGCCGCCTCAGTACACCTCAGTAGTATGATTATTGATTGAGTTAAGCCAGAAAGATAACATTTGTGTTTAAGCACTTTCACGTGGTATGTAATTTTATTATCATACGATTAGTTGTATTGATTGTGTTATATATTGTCATGATTTTTGAAGTCGTGTAATTATTTGAGAATGTATTATATTAATTTATTGTTCGCTTGTTTTCTGAATTTCGCACAAAGCTACTCGAGGGCTATCTGCGTTAGCCGTCCCTAATTTAGCAGTGTAAGACTAGAGGGAAGGCAGCTAGTCATCACCACCCACCGCCAACTCTTGGGCTACTCTTTTACCAACGAATAGTGGGATTGACCGTCACATTATAATGCCCCCACGGCTGGGAGGGCGAGCATGTTTAGCGCGACTCGGGCGCGAACCCGCGACCCTCAGATTACGAAGCGCACGCCTTAACGCGCTAGGCCATGCCAGGCCATTATTGTTCGCAATGCACATATAATATGTTAGTTAAAACTTTGTCTACTGCAAGTTTTTAGTTCTCTAAGGATGGAGGTGTAACAGATATACTAGTGTATACTTATTTTAATATATATGCTTGTTTCAGTTTAATATATATCTAGAAATGCATGTAACGTATATTTTTAGTTAGTAATTGTCTATCGCCAATTTTTAATTCTCGAAGGAGAGAGGTGTGGTAGATTTAGTATTATATATCTATTTTAATATCGATGATTGTTTTAGTTATATATACATTTAGAAATACATGTTACTTACGTTATTAAATGTGTATTGATAAAGTTTCGCCCATTCCCTAAATTTGTAGAAGATTTTCGAGCATAATAATCAACAATATGTGCTTTACGAAAGCAACAGCGTATCTTCGAATATTGTCGCCAACTGAGGTTTCAAGAACCATAAAAATTTGTGAATTGACGCACCAAAAGACAATTTATTATTGTTGGTTTGCTACAGTTATTCTACTATATATAAACCTTGGAAGTTATAACTGTGACAAATACTTATTAATCGAAAAACGAGGCATCTTTGACTAGAAACGTTTATAGATTTCAAACATTACCAACAGTTTACCTTCAGGGAAATAATTTCAAACAATATTATCTCTATAAAGATATCGCATATCTTAGCCGGAAAAAGATAATGTGTGAAGAACCTAGCTACTCTTCCGTCAAATGAATTGTACCTGTGTATCAACACAGAATTAATTATCTCTCATCGTGAACTGTCGATAAAATATTCACTTCTAGACCAGATAGAAGACTCGGAATTGTTTGTAAGTTTGTAAAACTTTTGTACAAAAATCAGTATATGTAATAACTGTTTGTGTAAATTGTATTGTTATTTTTACATTAAAATATGTTGGTGTTCAGAAAGAAAATAACATATATCAACCTTATTGGCAAATACTATAAATTTGATACGTATCGACATTTAATTAACTTCTAAGTTATTTTGTTAGGTTATTTCTAAGTGTAATACATAACATAATAAATTGGAGACTGGCCCAAGATAAATTATAATAAGTAACACCGGGAAAATAATTTATATTTTTCGGATAATTTTTCACTGGTATGTACGATAGTATTACTAACCTGTTTGACATTACATTTACAGTAATGTTGAGTCCTAGTCGTTGTGCTATGTAGTAAGTACATGGCATTATTTAAAAGATTTATGCACATATTTCCGATGAATATAAGTTCACCTTTGTTTATTCATTAAGTAATATGGTTAATTAGTTGGCTATATTTGCATATACATACTCGTACAATTACTAATTAACACATCTATTTACGGTAAGAACAGATATCTTAACAATAAACTTAGAAAAAACAAAACACACACACACAAAAAACAAAACCTTGGCCTTTTCACTCCAGATAACTTTTATTTAAACTTGTGTTTCCCTTTTGTGTAAATCTTTCCAATACGCACAACAAATATGAAAAAATAAAAAATTTCGTAACAGTTCGGTTGTGCAAGCGAGGAGGTATTTATACTTAAGTGTAAAATTCCCGTGATGTGGTTTTATGTTTTGATAAGTTCAGGTACAATTTATATTGCGAGAGAAAGAACAGCCTTACAAAAAATATACAAACATTTTTAATATTTAATGTTGAAGGTGAGGAAGATATTCGTAAGCTGAGATAGTGACAGATTTTATTACTTTTAAAGTTTAAGGATTAGGAAGATTTATATTTGTGTATATGTATAATGTAGTGAAGTAGTAAACGTGGAACAGTGATCAGAACGCTAGCATAACCAGGCCTAATTGCATCGAATTAGCGTTGTAGAGAGAAGTTAAAAAAAATTAAAAAAACAAGGCATTACCTAATTCATAAAAAGTAGAATTAGTTGAAGTAGAATGGAGTTAAACATCGTACGGTGTAAGTCACAACATTTTTATTTGCATGTACTGTTATATTTCGTAAAGTTACCGTAACTAGTTACATATGGCGACTACCATATATGAATGTATAAATATAATGTATGGTACAACATAACAATTTCCAAATGCAAGTGACAGTTATAAGGAAGGAAAGATATTGTCTTTTCATTGTACATACTCTTCTTTTCATGAATTATGCAAAAATACAGAATCAGATTCTCTTATACGGATTCAACCCATTTTGCAACACGTAAAATTAACCTGTTATGATAAACTGACCCAGTGTAATTTGTTATGCAGAATCAGTTATTTGTGATCAACTTATGTGTTAACTTATTATGTTGAATCAACTTCTGTTTAGTTTTGAAGGACCTAGAAAATTATGTGGAATAGTACTTACCTGAGGAAAATCTATTTTGTATCCCACTTGGTGCTATAATTTGTAAAATATATATTTCCATGTGTATGATAACATTTTATGATTTGTCAAAACATGTAAGATCACAGTGAGCATGGCAGCATGCATAACTATCACAAGTGGAAGATGTATGAATTCCTTACAATTGCTATTAAAATTATTCATAGAAACTAAAAGTATATCGGAGCATAATGTTTAATGACAAGAAGGGACTTCTTGGTATAGCTGGGCTGTTCCATCCTCTAAACTAAACAAACTTAAATGCATATAACAAAAAAAACTGTCAAAGCTAGCCCTTTTTTATATGACTATCAAGCTTTTTTTTTAAACTCAGTTAAATTTACTGCCTCCAAAACATCCCAATGCAACTCATTCCAAAAGGCTAACCACCCGTGTCTTAGCTGAAGATGACTCCTACTGTGCCAAATTTTATGTTGGTGCCTCTTAGTCCTACCATTCTCATCACTAAGTATGAAAAAAAGAAGATATATATCAAACTCTTTACAATCATAAACACATCGATCAGATCCACTCTAACTCTTCTTTTTTCAAGAGAAAATAATTTGAGAAATATGAACCTTTTATCATACAACAACCCTCTAGTAACCTTCCTCTGAGCTGTTCATTTACAACAATTTAATATCCTTTTTAAGGTAAGGAAGCCAAGACTGAATACAGTATTCCAAATTTGGCCTAACCAGTATAACATCTTTTGACATATATTTAGAATTTCTTTATATACAACCTAAAATCCTATTTGTTGTACCATTAAAATCATCAGCCTGGATGGCTTATGAGACTGATCAACCACTTTCTCAAGATTTCTTTCTTTTTAACTGTTAAGGTTAATCTTTTCCAAATTATAGGTATAATTCAAATTGTGATAACATTTATTATAATGTTAATGCATTATAATAAAATTATATATAATTTTATATAATTTATATTTAATTATATATAATTAAATCTCATCTTCCATTTATTTGACCATGTCACTAAATAATCCAAGTCCTTTTGTAAAGTAGCAGCATTCTTTTCAAGCTAGCAACACCCCAAACCTGGATATCTTCAGCAAAGTTAAGTAATTTATTGACCATTCCTTCATGTGTGTCAGTTATGTAAATAAAAAAGAACAAAGGTCCTGAGACTGAACCATGAGATACCCCATTTATAGCATTAATTCAATTTGACTGAACTCCATATATATCATTTCTCAGATATCTTCCACCCAACCACTCTTCTATCTAATTAATTATCTTATCCCCTATAAATATTAAACACTAAAGGTTAGATAAACCAGATAATGTAATTATTGACATTGGCTTTTTATATCAAAATCTTTATTTCAAATTCAAACAAATCTGAAGACTGTTGGTTCCATTTGTTATGACATGTAACACTTTCTGACATAGTCTGTAGTCCTGAAATTTAATACTGAATATTTTATATCAGTATTAATCATTCTTGGACAATACCTTCAGATGTGAAAGATTATCACTTATTGCACAATATATGTCTAAAGACTGCTGAATAATATTTTATGTATTATGTATGCATAATTTTGACTCAAAGAGTACATCATAGAAAATGTAAATAATGTAAGTCAATCTTTGACATCTTATTTAGACATGAAAAATACTTTATCTGCATGTTAAATAGAAAAATGTGACAAGTGTTGAACTTTTTTGCAGGGTATACAACAATTCTTGGCACAAAGAAATGTTCATACCAAAATTAAATGCTAATTTTCCAGTTAAGTCACGTAAGTCTGTATCAATGTTACATTCACTCTATTATGGACTCTGTGGCACAAATCAAAGAACATGTTTGTGAAGATATATGGATGCCATTTCATGTGATATGTAGCATTATCTTGCACAAGGAATTGGTGTTGGTGAAATGTAACACTGAATGTACATTATAAGTATTGCATATTACTACAATATGTTATAAATAACATTTAGGCAAATGTGTTGTAAAATTGTTATTGTTTTACATGTGAATGTAAACATTTAAAATGTTTAAAAATGTAATTGTTAACCATGAACTAGTGTGAAGTCAATAATCACCTGTGCAGGTCTTACATCAGTTGCTTCTGAGTGCCAATATTGTACATCAAAGAAAGAAGTACTTCTTCTTTGGCTTTTCCCTTTATCAGGGGTTATTGTCCTTCACACATTTGCCCTCCTCTAATCAGCTTTATGTATTGCCAGGTCTTCTGCAGTTCCTTTCTCATTCACGTTTCTTTAAACCCTATTTTTACATTCCAGATATTGGCAGCTTTGATGTTTTCCTTACTGCTTGTTGTTTTTTTCTCTTCACATGACCAAACAACCTCAGACTCAATTTTCTTACTTTTTCTTCTATTGTCCAGCCTCCTGCCATTTTCTTAAACTTTTTTATTTGTTTTCTTTTATTAATGTGCCTAATAGCCATCTCAGCATTCTTATTTCTGGTATATTTAAAAAAAAAACCTTCTTTCTTCCACAGGTTCCAGGTCTAGGTTCTGTAGAGGAACACTAGTCTAATCATGGTTTTATAAACCATTTGATAGCACTTGAAGCTGTAGTATCTGTTTAACATTGCCACCATCATATGGTGGCAGATCTGTCATTTGCTTATACAAAATGGAAGGACAAGCCAAAACATAAATCAGTGTCAGAATACATAATGCAGGTACAAAAAAATACATATATAGATTTATAAGTCATATACACGTATACTAACTATAATATTATTCAATAATATAAAGCAGATAAAGTGATTAAGTTACCTTAACTTCATATGCATAATACACAAATTATTATTAAGTCAGAATGGAGAATTAATTAATACTGATTTTTGAATATAATAAATAATAATATTTTGATGATTGCTTATCATAAAAGCTCATAGTTCATGTAGCTTGATCAGTTTTAAAATTTCACAGGTACATAGCATCAAGAATTTGTCAATTTCATGAATTCCTCAGCCACATGTGGTGGGTAGGTTATTGATAATTTGTCATTGTGGGCTCTACAAAGTGTAACATGGCTTAACTGCTATTGTGTCATTGTGGCCCACAGCTTTGTTTTTAACCAATTGAGGGCACTGAAAGAGTGTTCTGTTTCACAAGAGCATGCAGATGAAATCAGTCTCTCTGTTTGAAGAAACATGCTCCTCACTGAAGTTTCCAATCTTTAATATAACTTTGTCTTTTTCCAGGATTGCTTTACTACAGCCGTTTACTCATGTCTCTGTAGGCACTAAGGTCAGATGAAATAAAGTAATTTTGCAAGTTTACCAAAGCATTGTCAACTGCCTTGAAAAGTTGTATGAGATACAACTGTTCTGCAGTTACAAATGATTGTGCTGAACCTTGGTCATACTTTTTAGGAACTTTTCTCATGGAATAAAGATTGGGTTGGGGTTAAGTTTTGTTATTTTTTCTTTTGCTTCTGTGTAGGTGTCAGTGAATTTCTGATTACAGTGTAGGTTTTATAGTTTATCACTAAAGTCTTTACAGAATTTAGCATACTTGAAACATTCACATTGGAACTCTGAAGTGATTTAAGCTTTCTAGGCAGGTGATGATGAAGCAAGTAGATCAAGGATGCATTTTCCTGTTAACAGACAAGATGCTCTCTGCAAGGAATCAACACAGTATAATTCTGTAAGGCTGCTTTAACAGATGAATAATGGGTGAAACAGCAAATGGGATATATGGGTTTGAGATGAGTAGGGGCAGTATGAACAACCTTTATGGTTAAAAGATGTGGGATATTTGCAACACAATAAGTGTATTTGGCTAAATATTCCAGTTTCTTAATTTCTATCTGACTGCTTTGATATTTTCCAAACATATTACTGATCCCATCATAAGTCTGTGCTCTTAGGTATTTGATTGGCAGATAAAACATAATCATTGCATCTTGTATCATTTTACTTATTGACTGTCCTGTTGTTTGTTGACACATTGACGTTATAATGACTTAGAAGATTATCAAATGCATCAGTTGCATAGCATACACAAATAGACTGATATTTCTTCCCTTTTATGACCTTGTGCCATCAATAATAATGCAGAATTTTATTGACATGCTTCTGATATCACTACAGATACCTTATATGATTATGTGGCTCATTATTTTTAGAAATTTTGTTTTGTAAGAAGATATTCAGAATACTTACACCTTCTGTATGCTTGGATACAAGTGTGATACCTAATGTTGTTATTAATGACTTGTTTTGAATATATTATTTTAAAACAAATGGATTGTGTATTGTCTGTTTATTGTTAACATTTATTGCCAACAAGTCACAGATACCTATTGCAAAGAATTTCCAACCAATACATAAGATCTTGAATTTTCAAGCTATCTAGGATTATATAATAATAAACTGCAGTATAAGACATTAACAACAGTAGAACTAGGCCTCTATATGCACAATTGTAATGGTGACAAAAATGGTGTAGAAATTAAAATCATGCCATATTGTCAATTGATTATGATAAGTGGATCAAAAGAGTTGAGTGTGTTGGGCTGAAAGATAGTGAATTACAAGAGTTTGTTCAACAACAATAAGAGAAAAGCATATGCAGAGATGAGAAGAAGAAAGAGAAGAAATGGTGGTAGAAGAAAGAGAAAAAGAAGAAATGAAGAGAGAAGAAAATGAAAGAGTGAGAGAACAAATTGAGAATGAAGAAAAGGATAGAGAGGAAAGACTGGAAATATAGGGAATAAAAGCATGTATTGAAATTGCTCAGTTCAACCAACATAAACAGGAAGGATCTAAGAATGAAAATGGAGTCATGGCCAGCCAATCTGAGCTGCCCAGAGTTGATGAACAGAAAGACAAGAATAATGCTTTCCTGGAGAGATATAAAAGATTTACCAAAAGTCAGAACTTTGAAAAAGTTGACTGGATAGTTTGTTTGAGGAAAAGGCTTACAAGTGTATGCATGAATGACATCAGAAGAAATCATGGACTATAATAAGTTAAACATAGTCTTACTGGAATTCCATGAACTTATCAAAGAAGGTTTTTGCTGAAAGTTAGAAAAGTTAAACCTGACACTGAAGAGACTGTATTTCAGTTTGTGGCATGTCTATGGCAGTACTTCACGAGATGAACTGATATGGTCAGATGTGAAAATAGGTTTGAGGGACTGGCAGATTAACTAATATATGAATAGTTCTTGATCATGTGCTCAATTGATGTGTCACTGTTTATAAAGGAGAGAGCACTAAAAGATGTGGAGGAGATTAACAAGCTTGCAGAACAGTATATGATAGCCCATTGAGGGAGTGTAACTGGCAAATTGAAGAATAACCAGTTAATGTTGAAACTAGAAATGACTTAATAAAAAGAGGATACTCCTAAAAGTGAAAGAAACTCAACATATAAGAGGAAGAAGAGATTCTATATTTGTTATAAAATAGGGCACACTGCAAAGGAGTGCAAATCCATCACCAACATGTAACAATAGAAATCTCAACGTAAAGTGACTGAAACTACCTACAAAGATGATGTTGGTGAGAAACAAGAAAAGAGTGACTATTATCATGGATGCTGTTGCCAGAAGAAACAAAATCAAGAAAACATGTCAAATTTACCATAAGAAGGAAGTACTTTCACCAGGATTAAAGCATGCATGACTGGTCAGCTTACATTAGCAAGTGGGAATGGAATAAGAGTGTCTGTAGTGATTGGTACATATGACAGACATAGAGAGGTGTCAACAACTCGCAACATGCCAGTAGGCAAAGGTTATATTGGGGACAAGGAAGTTGAGATCCTATGAGAGACAAAGTGCAGTACTGTAGCAGTGAAAACCAATTTAGTATCTGATGATGTGATGGCAGGCAATGTAAATATGTGTTTTAATTGATAGGACAATGAGAAGGTTCTCTACAGCAAAAGTAAAGGTAGATACTCCATTCTACCTTTAGGTCATATATGAACGCACCAATTTATGACTTGGTGACTAGAAACATACCAGATAGTAGAAGTTTGGAACAACTAGACCCAAAGAAGACTGATGAGACATCTACAGTCACTACAAGAGTTCAAGGGAAGAAGAGCAAGCAAAACATCAAGCTACTTTGAGGTTTTAAAAGTGACATCCCTAAGGTAGGTCTGTGGAAGCTGAAGAGAGCACAGAAGAGAGACCCATCACTACAGAAACTTTGTGACAGTGCTCAAGAGTAAATCAAGTACAAGACAAAATGGAAAAACTGACTTACAAAATGGAGGGCTCAAAAGGAATACTGTACTGAACCTATCAAACCTATAAAGGCAGTCAGCAGCACTTTTATAGCAAGAATGGGAAGGATCAGTGCTTTGGGATCATATGAAAGGTTTTAGTTTTGCTTCCTTCAGCCAACGACAAACTCACTCTATAATACAAAGGACCTTTTGAAGTGCAGGAAGTTGTCAGCAAAATGGACTATAAGGTGAAAGTGGATGGGATGACCAAAACTTACTATAGAAGAGCGAACAACGTTTCGACCTTCTTCGGTCATCGTCAGGTTCACAAAGAAAGAGGTAACTGACCGGAAGCTGACCACATGTTTGAAAGGGGTTGTGTAACTGTGTGTCGAAATGTAGAGGGCGGTATTAGATGTTTGAATATATAATTTTATTTATTTTATTATATTAATATAGGTATAAAGGCACCTTTATATTGGTTTATTTTGGGTTTAAGTTGTTGTATAAGTAAAGCTTATTTAATTTTGCGTTTGTTTATGTGGTCAGCTTCCGGTCAGTTACCTCTTTCTTTGTGAACCTGACGATGACCGAAGAAGGTCGAAATGTTGTTCGCTCTTCTATGTAAAATATTTTCTCAACCCAAAGGAGCCGTTTTTGCATATAAATTTCTCAACAAGTGGGTTTCTCGACATCATTGAAAACTTACCATACCAGTCTGTTGAAGAGGTACTGTAACAGAGAAGATGGCCTGTCATTTCAGATATTGAGGTAAGTGTGGCTGTCATAGTAGCAGAACTTGAAGAGAGTGACTTATTATATAAGATAAAAACCTACTAAGCCTAAGTACCCTTGGTGAAGTTGAGACATACAAACACTTCAACATCAGTGAAAAACTGACTGGCGAGGAGAAGAAGGAGGTGCTAGATATGCTGTGCCATTACACAGATACGTTAGGCAAAACAGAACGCAGGCAGCACAATATAAAGATGAGGACAAGGGATCCCATTTTGGTGAAACCCTACCAGATGCCTTATGAGACAAAACCAACTTGGGAGCTGCAAATGTTGGTACATACTGTATGTGGAGATTTTTGTGTATGAAATTAGAAGTGTCTTTGTATATGGTGTAAAAAATTTTTTCTTGAAGAGGGGCCTTATTATTGGATATACATGACTGTTTAACTTAAAAGTTATTATTTGATTTATTTGTTGCTTTAATACAGTGGTTCCCAACCTTTTTTATGCCCCACACCCCTAAAAAATTTTAATATGTTCTTGCACCCCTCACAGTAATTTATTTATTTAATAAAGGTGAAGGTGGCCAAAACAAATGTTATCTCACACCCCCTGGAACGCTATCTCACATCCCTGGTTGGGAACCACTGCTTTGATATTTAATAATAATTTAGTTTCCATAACAACCGTTAAAAGTTAATTATTTTAAGCATGATGAACATTTCTGAAAAGGATCAACAGTTAGCTAAAAAGAAGGAAAAAAATATGCAAGTTAGCACTGTAGTATAAGATGTTTTTATTTTTATAAAATATTAACTTAATAGTTTCATCATTCACATTAAATATGCTTGTTACTTAAAGATTACTAGATATATAACTAATGAACTAAGGCCCATATTTCAGTGTTTTTATATCAAGTTCGCTTTGTTTTGGCAGTACACTGGTCATGATTTAATCATCAGTTACACATTTTCTATTTACATGTATTTTTGTGAGGAAAAAAAAACTCTTGCACCAAAGTAGTTGTTTCTTTTTGGTATTTGTTCAACAAAATACAGTTTTGGTAGTAGGAAGTGTATTTTTAATTATGTAGATGAATTATAGTGCCAGTAAAACTAATGACTTACAGAAAATTTTTAATGGAAATGTTTAGTTCTTAGTGATATTAAATAAAGTGGGTTTAAAAAATTGAAGTGCTTGTTAATAAATGCTAGAAAATCCAAAATTTTCAATGAAAATTAAATCTGAATGTTTGAAGTAAGTAAATAAATAGGCTTATAAAACTGGGAATTTGTTTTCAATTATCATTTGTCAGGAGATTGATCATTATGAGAATCAGCTTTCTTCCCCAAACACTGTTGGGCTTCTACCTGAATTGTACAAGCCTGTTCGTGACAAGGAGGATTTTGACAGCCTTTCCTTCTCATCTAATTATGCTGTGCTTTCTTATGCCTCTGCTGTGGAATCTGCCAAGCCTCACTTAGGCTTTCTGGGTATTATTTCTTAGGTGTGTTCTGATTTATCAATTTCAGTAGCTTTTGTGATTTTATTTCTTTTTTGTTACATGACACCTGGTCTTCAGAGCCCCTAGTTTTTCCTCTTTTTCCTGATATTAAGGTTCATGCTAAGAATTTCATTTCACATTTGACAATAGTGTCTTATCCTCCATGTGCTTCTTATCATTATATTTTGGCTTATTATCAAGTTTATCAACCATTTCTTAGCTTTCAGCAGTTGGAATCTCATTGATAGTGTTTCTCCCATGATCAGTTTTTCCATCTTCTTCTTACCCTTACAGCTCTTCTGTGGTACTTGTCTATCATACACCTCCTTTATGAGGCATTCTACCAATTTTTTAAGGAGTTTTTTGGGGATACCCTTTCTCTTATTATCTCTACATTGGTGCAGTCGTCTTCCTCAGCTCTGTCCCTTCACAAGTGGGTTCTTTGCTCTTAGGATCTTATTGAGAGGGATGCTGTCTTGTCAAAGATTCATCTGCATTTCAGATATCCTTGTGGCTTATGGATGGTCTCTTTTCATCATCAGTCTGTGTTTAGAGATATTCCTGAGTTTGTGGAATCTGTGAGATAACATTTGATCATTTGGTTGCTAATTTCTCTCCTTCTCATCTCATGTTCTCTCTCATAACCATTTTTTTGTTCTGCACAATCCTGTTCTTTACCAGTTCTTACCACTAGAAGTTCGAGATTTCATAGTGCCTCTTGATGTTGGATTCATCATCATCAACTGTTTCAGTGACCATCATATGTTTTCTGGTACTGGGTGGGTGCATTTGCCCTATTTTGTTCCAGTATGGTGAGAATTAACTACCAATTCTTGGATGATTCTGATCGTGACAGAAGAACTCTTCACTCATTTACTTTCTACTTTGTTGTCTTTAGTACTGATATCTTTCCTATTCCCTTTGGATCCTGTTACCAATTAGCATCAATCTGTGGCTGTGCAGATTCTTCTACAACCTATAGCTATTGAGTTTGTCAGGCAGCCTTTCCCATGTTTTTACTGCAGGCATGTTGTTGTCTCCAAGAAAACTAGGGATTGGCAGGACCCAGACCTGCCTCAGTCAGTTTTAAAATCTTACCTGCTTTGTCATGGAATCCTTTCTCATGCTGAGGTGGGATTTTTATATTGAACTGTAGATGACTAAGGTAGGTATCTTGAGTTCTTATCTGCATATTTCTATTTCCTGTCAGTCCATTTTCTATCTTTGGTTTGTCCACTTTGGGGTGATTGTGTATCAGTTTTATGCATTCTCTTTTGGGCATATTTCAGCATCAAGATTTGTTCTAGGTGCTGTCATGCCAGATCATTCCTTTTACAATTTTTCTGGTGTCTCATCTGTATCATTTTTTGGAGGAAATACTTCAGTCAAACATGTGGATTACATATGTTTATCTCCTTTTATCCTTACAGGGTGGCAGTTTCTTCCATGCAAGTTGCCATCCTTCAAACTTCTGTGCAGCCGTGACTAGGTAAGTTTTTTTTCTGTTTGTTTTATTTATTATTTGTTCTAGTGGCATGTCCCATTTAGGTTTAGGATCCCACTCAGTGGGGAGCATTGCCTGCCCTGATATGATATCTGTTTCAAATTTACTCTGTATGACCAACATGTAAACCTAGGGCTAATAACAGTAATGCACACTGTTGGGATAGGGGGGGGGTTCAATAGGATTACAAGGTTTTCATCATGAAATATGCCCATTCTGAACTTACTTACCTAAAGTAGAAGGAGAGAGCTGCCCATCCCTGCTGTCTCTTCAACTAAATAAATCATTGGTGAGATCCATCATTCTACCATTACTTGGATGCTGTTTCTCAACAAGTGGATTAGAACTGGACCAGTCAATGTAAATCCTCACATGTGTTGGTTGTGTTTCCTCATTCTAAATCAGTTTAAACATTTTGCTTCATCATGTCCACCTCCATATGGTGGGTCCTGCAGGTTGATTTTACATGAATGTGAATTCCAGATTGTGTGCTATCATATCTGGAACATGATGATGTTTGGGGTGAAGGTTCTCTTTCTTGTACTCCACCTCAGAGTTTTCACCACCTGAAAATGATGTTCTGGTGAAAGGTGATGTTGCACATCAACTTTTGTGAGGTACTGTCCAGAGGATGATGATGTTATAGTGTAGATCCATCATGTTACAGTTCACCCCTCCCTAAAGATGATGCTGTGGAGCTGTTATCTGATTGAGTTTGATATATGCCTTGCCACATTGCACATTTCTTCATCTTGCCATCTAGATGTCAAGTTTCCAGATGTATGGGTGGTTGTGAATTTGTACACACATGCCCCATTTTTTAGATCAGTTTGAGAAGTATATAATTCCATTCTATTCAACTTGAGGTGAAGATTATATGAATCTTCTTCCTGTCATGACTTGGAAGTTGTGTATACCTGATGCCACGTGGTTTTTGACTGGAATTAAACATCTATTTACAGTCTCTTTTGTCCTAGCTGCTCTATGTGTTTGTTAAATCCATTTTAGTTTTTTCCACATTTCTGTCTATAGAAGGTTTTTCTACAGTCTTTCTCACTGGGATTGAGATTTTGGTATATTGTGGTTTGGATTGAAATCTTTTCATTTTGTCCATGAATGTCACCATTTTAGAACTTTATTAGCATTAAACAACTTATAACCCTGTATGCTACAGTAAACTCCTATCATCAAAAATGTCTGCATTTAAACATGTCTCAGTTATTACAGTAAACAGAAGTTTCTCTTCTTATTAGCACTTTAATTCATTTTATATCTAAAACTTCTAGCATCACACATGTAATAAGTTGGCCTATCATTTAAACTACTTTGTACTTTCTTCCTATATTGTAGTTTTGTACATTTTATTTTTTCTTCATTATTCTGTTCCTTGCCTCTCCTTACACCTAGTTTAAAGTTGCCATTACAGTTAAATTTGTAATTCATGCAAATGAGTTGGCTTGTTCCCTATTTAAATGTAAGTCATTCATTTTGAAAAGCTCCTTTCTTTCACTTAACTGATCTCATAATTCCATCCAACCAAACTGCATCCCCTTACCAATTAATTTAGGTCTAGCTTTTAGCCCTAGTGACCTACATAAAATTTCATCCTCATGATTAAGTCATGGCAGTATTATTAGCTCTGTTAGTAATGCTTTTAATTTCTGAAATACCTCAATAACGATTGTATTGCAAAAATGTAATATTCTCTTTAAATTCTGTTGCTGTTTTCCATACTTTAGCATTCTTTATTCATTGCCCCCTACCCTTTTTAGGATAGCCTCCAGTTTCTCCTCAATCCTATAAACTCTACATACAAGTTGCATATCTAGACTGCTGACTTTTCAAAATCTGCATGCTGGTCTTAAATTCTCAAAAAAAACAACACTATATGCACCTGTTATATCTTACAAACTGTGAGCACTGTGTTACACACATTCTATATCACAACTTTTATGGATATTGAATCTTTTCCAGTTAAAATCAAACCCTTTTCTTAGTCTGTAATGTGTTTTTGAAGTAGCAAAATATTTGTTTACAAAATGTAACCCTATTAATTTTGATACTTATACCATATAATATGAAATTAAAATATTTGTGTGTAAGAATATTAGCAGGATTTCACAATAGATAGAGAGCTTGTGTTTTCGCTGGTGCTAAATTTATCTGACATACAAATAAGTAAATACACAATTTGAATACCTGTCATGCAGGATCAAACTGAAAAGGGTATAAAAGCTAGTGTAATCTTTATATATTAATAGAATTAGACTTGTTTTCAGTACATGAGATATAAATAAAAGGAATCCTCAATATGACCTAAAAGTTTGCATGTGAAAATATCAACTTGGAGCCATTGTATGATCTGCTGTGATGTGGTCAAAATCTTTGAATGGAATAGTAGAATTCTCATAATTTCTCATCCTGAAGGTTTTGGATGCTAAGATATTTAAACCTTTGGGTTTCCCTTTGTAAAAGCAAGTAAATGTTGACATGGCAAAACATACATACATGTATTTTTGTGGTTTATGAAAGTTTTGGCTAAGGTCATTCAGTAATGGTTTATTTATTTATTATTTTCTGTCTGAATTTCATTAGATTCAACTAAAGTTTATATTTTATTTTGTCCTTACAGTAAATGTTATTTGAATACGTACTGAAACTAAGGTCGGAAAGTAAGCAGTTTTTGCAGTTCCTGGTCCAATGGATGAAAATGATGAAAAAGTGAGAGGGCAAAATTCAGCTGCCTCATACAAGTATGTATTATGATTTGTGTATGAATTGAGTCAGAAATGCAGTTAAAACAATTTTGCAAAACATTTAGCATTTTGGAAACTTTTTAATGGAAGCTTTGATCATATGTTTTTAATTGAAAACATATAGTAAAGAACAACAATTTGAAATGTTTGGTAGAATTTGATGTTTTGATGAAAATACATCCACTATACAAGGGTTAAAATATTTGAATTTAATTCTAATATTTTAACAAAATTCTACAAATTTCACAGAATTAGACATTTGAGAAAAATGAGCTCCTTTTTTAAAATATTTTTGTAAATAAGTTTTACTTTGAATTTATTGTAAAATGTTTAAGCACTTTTAAAAGTTTCAAAAATCTGTATGTTTATATTGAAAAAATATATTTGATATGAATGATTAACTATAAGGGTGAAGTTGAGGCTCTAGTGTAAAGAGGTAAAAGAAAAAGATGTTAAAAAGTGTACAAATGCATTTGTGTGTGTGAATTTTCATTTGTAAAACACCTTAATTAGACATATAAGTTCATTAAGTATATAATTACATTTTTTCCCATTGAGGTGGATTCATATACCTGGTGAGGGAACCTTCCAGAATAGATTCTGTAGTTTCAGTTTACCTACTCTGGAATCTGAACATCCATCCACGTGTTTGCTGTGTATGGCTACCCTTGAAGGGGAGAAGAAGTTCTTGGTGGTTGAGGGTTCAACCCTAACACATCACTTTGGTCTTGAATTCGTATAGATGGGTGACCTTGGGATACTTACCTCCCAGAGTCAATCAGGTGGTCCACTTGGGCTAGGGTCAACCAGTCACTGCTGGACATTCTCAACAGGTGTTGTGGACATTGTGTCTAACGTGGTTGTTTGGGTATGGTGCTCATGAAACCCTGGTGTTGTAGCAGTATCCTCTTTTGGCAATGCAATGTGTCCTCTTGTAGGGCTTACATGGTGGGTGGGGAGAATGGGCACTGAAATGTTTTTATCTTATTATGGATACTCTCATTCATGAGCAAAAAAATAAAAATGAAAAATCAGAAAAAAACAGATTATCAGAAAATCACCACATATGGATGATTCTGTTATATAGTCACCATCAAAGTTGGACTCAACACCTGGATTTCTCATTCTGCATTCAATGTCTGAGAAATATTTAGGGCAGATATCCCCCTTTTTCATTCAAAAGGAATTAGAAGGTCTTGGTTGCTCTCCCAAGTCAGAAAGGAAGCTGCACTCAGGAGACATCTTGGTGGAAACATCTTCACCACAATGCACCTGAATTCAAGGAGTATTTATTGGGAACATACCCATTGAGGTTGTTCCCCATGCTACCCTGAATTACTCAAGAAGAGTTATTATTGAGAGGGACTTGAAGAACATTCCAAATTTGGAGATCCTTACTGGTTTTCCAGCAAAGGCATATCTGGGGTGTGCCAAATCTCTACTCATAAAGAATTACAGTGCCTACTAATGTTCTTATTTTGACATCTGCCTGCCACAGTCAAGGCAGGTTATCTGAACTGTGAGGTATGGCCATACATTCCTAAACCTCTGAGATGTTTCCAGTGTAAATGGTTTAGTCACTTGATGACATCATGTTGTGGTTTTTTAGTGTGTGCTCGTTTTGGTGGCAAAGACCATGAAGCCTACAAGTATGAACTGGAAACATGCTGTGTTAACTGTAATGGTTCACACCCCTCTTACTCTAGTTCTTGCCATAAGTGGGTGGAGGAGAAAGAGGTGCAACATTTGAAGACTGTAAACAATATCTTCTACTCAAAGTCTTGGAAGTTATTGTCCTCCAATCCATCTTTGATATATGCTGATGCACTCCATTCCACTGCTACAGTGGGAGTGCAGACAGATATTTCTATGCCTCCAGCAGAGTTGTTTGCAAAACATCTGAAGAGTCTTTTGCCCTTTATGATTAAAAGAGTTGATGAGTCTGTGTCTACTCCCATCTCTGTCCCTGCCATTTCTTTGATGGCTGCTCAAGTCCACTTCCTATGGCTTTGGGTTCAGGCATTTCCTCGAGTCCATCTTTTTTTCCAGTCCAGAGATGCAAAACAATTTTTCATTCATGCCCTCAGTTGCTGGAATCTTTGTCCACAGATAGAGGCCTACCTACTCTACTCAGGGCAGGATCAGTGAGAGTCAATAGACCTCCATCCAATAAAGAAAAAAAAACGTGGTTGAAAACAGCAGCCCTCCCTGCTCCATTCTTCTCTTCGTAAATAAAAATGTCCTCTTTAATACAGTGGAACTGTTGAACTTTTTGTTTGAATATAGATGACATTAAGGATTCTATTGATTCTTATCATCCTATGCATCTCTCCTTGCAATAAGCATATCTGGAACCTGCAGATGCAGTCACCTTTCTGCAGTTTTCTTTGTACTAAAATAGCAGGTTATGTCATGCATGAGTGCATGGAAGGGTGGCACTGCAGGTTCATCAACATGTGCCCATCCTATTTTTCCCACTCAGCACACTCTTTGCTTG
Organism: Tachypleus tridentatus; assembly: GCF_004210375.1. Taxonomy (NCBI): domain Eukaryota; kingdom Metazoa; phylum Arthropoda; class Merostomata; order Xiphosura; family Limulidae; genus Tachypleus; species Tachypleus tridentatus. The sequence goes on along the minus strand of NC_134826.1, from coordinate 30,104,001 downwards.
TCTCCTGGAGATATCTAGGATCAGTTAGACTTTGATGCCCTTATTGAACAGTTACCATTTCCTTTTTTAATCCTGGGGGATTTTAATGGACATAATGGTGCTGATATTGATGGGATGGGTTGTTCCATAGAATGTGTGCTTTTGGATCACCATCTTTCCCTCTTTAATACTGGTTTTTACACTTATTTTCACACACCTAATCAATCTTTTACTGCTATTGATCTCTCTATGTGCTCCCCTTCACTTTTTTCTCACTTTTTTGGAGGGTTGACAGTAACCCACAGGGCAATTATCTTTTTCCTGTCATTTTGATAGATACCGACTGTTGTCAATGCTGCCCATCCTGCATGCATTGATAAAAGTTGGAACAGACCAACTTGCCCTCTTTCACTGCTCTCTCAGAACTTGATCCTGCTGTCACCTGTAAGCCACTGATAGACTACTGCTTGGCAGCAGTGATTGACTGCTGTCTTGGCAGCTGCTCAGTGTATTCCTTGGCATGTCAGACATTAAAGCCAGAAGGAATCTTGGATTAAGTACACATATAGCACCTCTTCTACCACCAGTTCCAAAGTCATATGGGAAAAGATTTGGAAGGTCAGAGGGCAGTATACTTCTCCCCCCATTCAGTCTTGTTTTCTGATGGCCAGGAAGTTGTTGATTGCCAATACTCTTGGTCAAAGCTTTTCTCATGTATCTAACACTTCTGCTTTATCCCCACCTTCTTAGTCATCAAGAATTGAGCAGAATGATCATCTCTTTCCTTTTGGGCTGATTGTCTATGCGACTATAATTGCACCTTTACACTGGTAGAACTCAATCTTACTCTTTATTGACCTGGCAGTACATCAGTTGGACCTGATGATATTCACTGTGAGATGCTGCACCATCTCTCTCCTGCCTCTGGCAGATATGGCAGGAGAATGCTTTTACTGATTCTTGGCACTGGGCTATTGTCCTTTTTCCCAAGCTTGGAAAGGATTCCAAGATTCCTTCAAATTACTGTTCAATTACTCTGGCAAACTATCTCTGTAAGATGATTAATGCTCATCTTGTTTGATTTCTTGAATCAAGCAACCTTATCCTGCCCACCCAGTGTTGGTTTCTATGAAAGCTCTCCATCATGGACCACCTGATTTGACTTGAAACATCAGTTAGGGAAGCTTTTCTCAAGTGGTAACATCGTGTTTCTGTTTTTGTTTTACTTTGAGAAAGCTTATGATATTACTTGGAAGTATGGCATTTTGCAAAACATCGATTCATATGGGTTGCATGGCCATTTGCCCATTTTTTCAATTTTTTTTTAATGGACCAGCAATTCCAAGTTTGTGTTTGTTTGATACTTTCCCATTCTTTCCCACAGGAACTTGGAGTCCCTCAGGGCTGTGTCTTAAGTGTCACACTTTTCATTATAAATATTTATGCTGTTATTTGACAACTCCCCCTCTACAGTTGCAAAGAGACTCTATGTTAATGACTTGCACGTCTTGTGTCCATCATCGAGCAGGATGTTTATTGAGCAGCAGCTATAAACTGCCCTCAATCATTTACTAAAGTAGACCACAGCAAATCGTATTACCTTTTCTCTCTTTAAAACTGTCTGTATGCACTTTTGCCACCAATAGGGTATTCACTCTGATCTCAAGCTCTGTCTCGCTGGAATGTTACTTCCTGTGGTCCCCAAGGCAAATTTCTTGGATCTTATATTTGACTATGCTGATTTTCACTCCACGCATCAAACAGCTACACATCAGGCATATAAGGGCACTTGAACATCCTCCATGTCTTCTCTTCCACCTCTTGGGGAACAGATCAATGTTCTGTGCTCAAGATCTATTGTGCCCTCACTTAATCAAAACTGGACTATGGATCTTTGGTCTGTGGCTCTGCCAGAACCTTAGTCTTGAAGATGGTGGACCCTATTCACCATTATGGGCTTCAGCTCTTTTTAGAAGCTTTCTGCACTTCTCCAGTTCTGAGTTTGTTCACTGAGTCTTGTGAACCTTTACCGTATGCTTCAAAACTGTGATCCTCACCACAGCATCCCATCTAGGGTTGTGCTTTCTATTCTCTTTAGGCCATACGTTTTGAAATTAGATAGTCTGCCATTGTTCCTTTTGGCCTTCGTATCCAGTTGCAGTTGGCTGAATTGGGTCTTTCCTTGGAAGATGTTGTCTCCACAGGTCAGCCCATCCCATCATGGTTTATTACCATCCCCAAGTGTGGCCTTTCTTTGAGTCATCTGAAGAAGGTGGATACTCCTGATTGGAAATACAGTCTTTTATTTTCCAAACATCTTTTGAACCATTCGTTCATTACTGATTATACAGATAGTTCGAAATTAGGTGACTCTATGGGATCTTCCATGATTTGTGGTTGCATGCAAGCTCCCTTTTATAGTTTTTGTGTTCACTGCTGAATTGTATGTCACTTTTTTTGCCCTGGATCATGTAGAAGCTATGCAGTACATGAACTGTACTATTTATACTGACTTGCATAGCTCTCTACTGCTCTTGGAATCACTTTATGTTAGTTCTTGCCCTATTTTCATCAATATTCAAAACTGACTGGCTCATTTCTCTTTATAATCTACTTCTGTCTTGTTTTTATTGAATTCCAGGCCACTTAATTCCATGTATTTTCCCTTTACACTTTATAATACAATCACTGTTATTTTATTTTTTGTACTGGTTGTTTGGTGCAGATAGCCTAGTTCCTTTGCACCATGAAATGCCAAATAACAACAACATTTTAAAATGTAATCAGTGGAAAGAAATTTGGACATTTTATATTTGTTTAATGTTAATATTTAGTATATGATTGTCATTGTGAAGCTATACTGATTGCTTTTATTAATAGTGATGAATGGGAAGAACTCTTTGGTAACAAGTTTTATCTTGAGAAGCTGAGAAATATTGGGCTCAAAGGACAACTGGGAAGTTGTGCGTTTCGAAGTGTTTGTTGGCGGGTAAGTTTTCAGTGTTTTAAAATTGTTAGCAGGGAAAAGATATGTAACAAGCATGAGAACAGCAGTACACTTAGAAAATTTATTCTTATAATTTTGGAAATGAGTTGAATCACTGTCACAAGAGGGCAGTTGCAACATTGTCTAATAAAAATAAAAAAGTCCCTGCTATATAACTCATTCAAAACAAATATACATACTTTTGAAATTAACATTATTTTTTTCAGAGATCAAAAATAAAGTTTGAAATATATATTAAGTAGAAGCTGTATAAAAAATATTAAACATATTTCTAATTTAACATACAATACTTACAATGAGATGTGATACAAAGCTTTCAGACTAGAAAATGTAGGGTCATGATAAAAAAAATATGAAATTAAAATCCTATTTATTGATTATACACCAAATTTTAGTAAAATGTAGTTTAATTTTTTGTCATTCAAATGGTGCAGTGTACATTAAGTTAGACTTGTATGTGAAAAATAAGAAGTATTTCATTGTGAAATTTGTATATAGTAGTTTAAATAGTTATTATTTTTTCAGTCATTGTTTTTCATGATGATTTGGATGTAAGTTATCAGTAACAGGTTCAACTGTAAACCTCTTTTGATTTGGTTACAAATATTGTCATAAAGACAAAATAAATATGACCTTTTAAATCACACTACATGGGCTCTGTGATTTCTGACATGGTATGTTACCTCTACTCACATAAATAGCTATTTTTGTCCAGTGCTGCCCTGTGTATGTAGACAGTTGTTTTGCATGCCACAAGCCTTGAGTTCTTGTATGCCTTATAATTAATTGGTTAAACTGAATCTTACATGTAAATCATCATGCAACAACCCTTCACCAGTATAAGTGCAACAGACTCTCCTGATGCATGTGACTTTCACTATTTAATTCTACCAAACTATTACTCTTTGCCAGGCACAAGTCATGTTGTGACATTTTTGTAGTGTAATTTGATTGTGTTTCTTTTTTTTTGTGATTTTTTAAAATATCATTCTGAAGTGGATTGGATTTTGTTTTTCAAAAGTTAATTTTTCAGATAACTTATTTTCCAACTCTGTCATTTTCTTCTGATTAGCTGATTGTATTTGACTTTTCATTGCTACACTATGATTGTGTAGTTCAGATTACTATTTTGGAGGTAATTCATTTTATTAGCACACACACACAGGCTACAGATGGGGGTGAATCTACTTTGGGATTATTGGCTATTATCTCCATAAGATTGATTGCTACATGATTCAGCCATTTCTTCCTGATCATTCTTGTATTCCTTCTGAACATACAGGACCTGTACATGTCAATAAGGATTTTGACAGCCTTTTTCCTCCTCTTAATTTTGCCACATTTTCCTATGCCTTTAATGCATAATCAGCTAGGCCTAATATGGTTTTTTTAGACAAGATTTCTCAGTTATGATTCTCAAATTTCATATGATTCCCTTCTTTTTTTTTTTTTTTGTTAAATGATACCTCACCCCCTGAGTATTTGGTTTTCTTCTCTTTCCCAGATATTAAAATTCATGCTGAATTTATCAGATGGCTGATGGTGTCTGCATACCTTACTCTCATTGGGCTTTGGATCTGTTTGCCTTGACCTAACATTTGGTTGAATATTTGTTTCTTTATTCTCAACAGTTAGAATTTATTTTGTTTGTATGTGTGGGGCAGACCTTGATCATTCTATTTGCTTAACTCACTCCCATTTTTCCTACATTTGTGTTACCATGCCAATTTTCCTATGGTACTTGTCTACCATACATTTTCTTTTCGAGGCAATCCACAGAGTTCCTTAAGATTTTTTTTTGGAATAACATCTCTCTGATTACTTCTGTGTTGGTACATTTGTCTTCTTTGGTTTTATTCTTACACGTGTGATTTCTTTGTTGTCGAGACTTTCTTGGGAATGATGCTGCTTTGTTCCATGTTTGTTTTTTGGTAATAATCATGAGACTTTATAATTCAATGTGGAATCAATGCAACAACAAACTATGCTTCTTTGGTGGATCCTTTGTCTCATGGAGAGTCTAGACATGCTTCAATTACTGTTTCCATCCAGCCCTTACTTGTTCTTACCTCCAAGGGTTCCTCATCTGGTCCTTATATTGGATACAGATGGACATGTCATCAACAGTATCAGTGATTATCTAGTGGGGGCTCGCTTTACCAATTTTGCTTTCCCTTGATTACTTTTCACCACAGATCTGTGGATATTTCAGGGTATCATCCAAGGAAGTTGTCATCCATTTTCTTTCCTCTCCTCCTTTGTCTCAGGTACCTGTTTCTTCTCTACTGCCTCTGTATTCTACCACCAGTCAACATCTGTCCAAGGCAGTACAAGTTCTTTTCTCTCAGCAGGCTGTCAGACCTGTCAGTTATCCTTCTTCAGATATTTATTACAGGTTATTTGTGGCACTCAATCAATTTCTGGTTTTACTCCAATTTATCATGGAATATTTTTTCACCCTCAGATGGGCTTTTTCTCTGGGTTTATGGATGATGAAAGCTGATGCCACGAATGCTTACATGCATGTTTTGATATCTCATCAGTTGAGGAACTATCTTTGGTTCATTTATCACAGAATAGTTTATCAATTTTTCTCCATTTATATATTTTTGGGTACTCAAGGCTTTTGCCTGATACTTGCTTGCATCATTACATAAATTAATGGCTTCTGTTATCTCATTCCATATAGAAGTCCACCCATCTCATTCATCTATTGCTTTTTGAGGCAGATCCTTTGTGCTGGTTAACGAAATTGGGGAAGTCATTCCTTATACCCAATATCTTGTTCATTTGGGTCTTTTTCATCACCAATTTCATTCAGGCCAAACTTTCTCCTCTTTGATTTCAATCAATAGAGCTTTCAGTTCTCCATGCCCTTACTACCACTTCTCCTGTAGCTAATGAAGTTCTATCACTTTTTGGAATATGGTCTTCTATGGAAGCTCTTCTTTCATTGGGTTGAACTTATGAGCTCTGTTTGACTAATTGAATATTGTAGGAGATCCATTGGAGTCTCCTATTTCTCTTCCCTTAAAGGTGATTTGCATTGGTGTTTGGACAAGGCTCACATGTCAGCTGGTGTTCTGCCACCTTTCTTTTATTAGGATTTGCACATCTTCATGGATGCTTCTTTTCGAGCTATTAGGAATGGGTCAACCGGCAGGAATCTTCAGGTTGATGGTCTCTGGCTAAAAGATCTCATTACATCATCATTTTTAAGCTTCTGGCTGAATGTCTTGCTTTGGATCATTTTCTTCATCATGCCAGGAATCGTCTATTCTACAGTGGTGGCTTGTATCCATCACCAGAGTGGTACTTGTTCTCGTTTGTTTTGAGGTCATACCTTGGTTCTTTTTTGGGCTTACATGCTCAGTATTTTTCTCCTTGTATGTCATGTTCTGGGTACATTCAGTCTTGTTGCAGGTTGTCATTTTCATCCTGATATAGTTTATTCAGTGGAGTGGTGTCTCAGTCTTATTTTCCAGTGGCTCTATCTTCAATGGGGTACTGCTTATATGGATGGATGTGTCACATTTCTCATTATCAAGTTGTTTCTGGTTTGGTTTCTAGTTGTAATCCACTTGTTTTGGCTTGTTGATACATTCATTCAAGATTGGACTAGTAAATATCTGTATATTTGTCCACCCATTTGTCTTCCTCACAGGGTAATTTTGATCATCCACACCGCTCTGCCATTCTGATTGCTCCATACAGGCCAGCACAATTATGGTTTCTTTGGCTGTTCCATTTCTTATCTACCCCATAGTGAGAGTAGAGTAGCCTTGAAATAAATAATCAAAATTCAGCATATAGATGTTTTACATTTGTTGATTGGTGTGCAGTAATTAGTATTTTGGTATTTGAGATTTATGTATTCACAACTGGAATTTCTCATTCACACACTTCTGTGGTCAGGAACTGTATTTGTTTTGGCCTCCTTAATGTGAAAGGATGACCAGTTATGTGGTAAAGCTGGTGCACAGAAAATGTACAAGATTTCTTGCAAGATCTGAACCTATATGCATTCATAATTCTGCTTTGTTGTTGTGAATAGTTTTATGGAGATTGTATTAAGAGAAGGAAGCAGTCAATTCATTCACTGATCCAGTAGTAAGGTGACTGTATTATGTTTATATGTGTTTTCTGTTTTGTTTTTTGTTTTGATTTTAATAATGGATGTTTCACTTATAATCATATGTTCCATTTTCTAATACCTTACATAGCTCAAAATTTAGTTATTTTTCTAAATTAAAATTACTTGTTACATTTACCATTTGATTCTCATATTATCTAGCAAGTGTCTAATACATACATGGAAATCTGTTACCTTAGAGTACCATGTTGTAAGTTAAAGACATTGTTTTGTGGTATTAAATCAGCATAATAAAGTTTCATTATTTAATTTTACTGATATAGAGTCGGTCAAAATGGCTAATCTCGCAATTGCAGTGTAACCATGAAAATACATGACTATCACTTTTTATGTAGTGAGTGTATCTTCATGAAATTATTCAGACTTTTAATAAATGTTCCAAGTATTTTGTAAATAACAACAAAAACATATTTTTTTCTCTTAAGTATTGTAGTAAATATTTTATTTATAGTAAGAATCTGATTAGTCTGATTGCAAGATGATTTTCATGTTAAAATATTTTTTACATCTTATAGTTTTTATTTTATTTACAATTGAACTTTAACCTTTCAAATTGCACTGGACAGCATTGTGTGAATAATAGATCCAGTTGTCATAATATTTGTTCAAATTACACAACCATGCTCATTCATGGTGCTTTCTGTCATTGATTATGAATATTTTATTTATTTCATTTAAAATTATGTGTAATAAGCCTCTATTTTTGGTTACATTTATAACAAGAAATAAAAAATATACATAAAGATATGAAATTTGGTATTTCCATCTGAAAAAGTTTCTTCAAGATCTTGCTCTGTTATAATCTAAGTCAATATCAAAGCTTAATCTTAATTCAAAGTAATGATAATGTGGTCTCAGAATTTCTTTTTTTTAAATTCAAGTATCCAACTTAAGCTACAAAATATTTTCACATTCGTAAAATGGGGTGGTCTAAAGCCAGTATAGTTTATTTGACTTTCTAACTAAGATAGATATGGTTTAAATAATTATTATGGTTGGTCAATCAGAGATACAACAATGGCCTACAAATAAAATGATGTGAAAATATTCAACTGTGTTTAATTCAAGACGTTTAGACCTCATAGCTGTCAATTATGTGAAATCTTCACTTTTTATTGGTTACAAAAATGCAGTAGTAAATGTCAGAGAGAGAATTTATGATAAGTTTTGAAAGCAGTATGCTCATTGGGCAGCATTTCATGAGGTGTTCATTGTACTGTTTGCATTTTTATAAAGCATAAGCTTTCTCACTACAAACTGATAGTTTATCTCAGGGATATGTATATAGTATAAGTGGGAAATTCCATAGAATTTTACAAAGCCATAGATGAATAGCAGAACATTTAGAAATTGACAATTTGGACTGAAAAAGTAACCTGTTATACAGAAAATTAAAAAAGTATGTAGAATAATATAAAATGTGAACTGTGAACTCTGTTTTGATGCTAAGTTCATTGAAATACATTGGTAGTAAAGTAGTTTTATCAAATTATAAACATAATTCTATAAAGCAGTTTGACTAATCCATACAGTGGAAGTTAACTTGTATATAATGGTAAGGCAAATCCAAATTTAAATTTATGAGCTGCCATATGTGTGGTATTCTTAACATGGTGACTTGATCAAATTTTGCCAGTTTAACATACCTTGTTTTTTCATCTGTATTTTTCCTTCTGCACACAATTTGTTTGCTGTACATTATGTCTGAATAACCTATACAGTAGATTGTTCTGAAATGATTTTTCAATTTAAACCAAGGTCTGCTTATGAAGCAATACCAAGGTTTTTACTCAGCTGCTTACATATGTAGAGGTCCTCTGCTGGTACAGCTGTAAGTCTATGGATTTACAATGCTAAAATTAGGGGTTTGATTCTTTTCAGTAGAGTCAGCAGAGAGCTCAATATGGCTTTGCTAAAAGAAAACACACACGTATATAGAGTGTTACTTCTGCAATTTTCTCTAAGTGGACTAATTTCCCACTGACTTCCAGAAAGTGGGCAATGTATGTAATGAAGTAATAACTGCAGGTATCAACTTCATGAGTCATAAACACATAACATGATAAAGAAACATTTATTTGAAGAAACAGAGAACTGAATTGTTGTAATTTGTTTCATTTGTATATCTTGAACATCTCCATATCTTTTGTTTTTTTCTGCTATTTTCAATATCAATATCTCATAATATCAAGAGTACCTCCAGCAAAACCAGAATATTTCATAATGAAAGCCAATTATATTCCTTCGCATATCCAAAAGGAGATAATTATAGTTCAGAATTTTCAGATTACAATCACATTTTGAAGGGTGGTGCCCACAGAAAATAAAAAAATGCATACCTCTTTTTTATGTGTGTAAACTAATATGTAGACAAAGAATTGTCTTGCATGAATGACATTCAAAATAATCTAAACATATGATGTATGCATGCTTGAAGTAACACTGTATGTAAATACATATATATATGTATATGCTTACAAGTGTTTTGTGGCTTTGTAGTGGCTAACATTGGAAATTTCTATGTTTAGAAATCTGAGGTATTCTTAGCAAAGATAAGTTCATTACAACTACCTTGCAATAATGAACTCAACCTTAGCTTCACTCTTCTGTTCAACTTCCAGTAACTGCTCATTAGCCACATAATAACTTGCACACAAATCAACCCTAACTAAGTCAGTACTGACTATAAATGGCATTTTTCTTCTGTGTATTAAGTTTACCTTAGGGGTCAATAGTTTTAGCAAAAACTGTCATACATTTGATACAAAGATGGCCCTGACACTTTTCACTTTTAGTATGTGTTTATGTTAACCTTTACAGTAAAGGATAATTTATTCTTAGGCTTATCACAAACCAAACACATTTAACTGTTCAATTTTCTAGAATATATATGGCCCGGCATGGCCATGTGGTTAAGGCACTCAACTCATAATCTGGGTTTAAATCCCTGTCACACCAAATATGCTCACCCATTCAGTAATAGAGGTGTTATAATGTGATGGTCAGGCCCACTATTCATTGGTAAAAGAGTAGCCCAAGAGTTGGCAGTGGGTGGTGATGACTAGCTGCCTTCCCTCTACTCTTACACTGCTAAATTAGGGATGGCTAGCACAGATAGCCCACACGTAGCTTTGCACAAAATTCAAAACAAACAAACAATCCTAGAATATACATTTCACTTTTCTGCTGGAATACATTGAGAGAAATTGTCACTAGGAACATATACTTATGTACAATCAACCGTCATTACAAATTTTTAATTGTTATAAACCTTTGAATCTAGTAATTCAAGAATAAACAAAGTATATAGTTATCAGTTTTCTACAAAAACTACAGATTTAAAGATTTAGTTTGTGGAATAATAGATGTAGTTATTTGTAGTGGCAAATGAATGAAACAAAATATGGTATAAAAGCTAAAAGTAGTGGACTGTTGCTTTGTGATGAAGTTGAAGAGTAATAAATGAATGAGATGTATTAAATAAAATTGTATAAAAGGAAAGAAATTGTGCTAAATAAAGGGTAAATTAAAATGAACTTTACTGAAAACAAAAATTAGTTACACATAATCAAAAGAAGTGATGATTAAAAGGTTAAAACATGCATATGACTTCAACAGCTCTTCTTTATTTCTTCAAGAAAAATACATATGTATTTGAAAATGTTAAAACTTCCTTTATAATCAACTTTCTTTGTAATTGACCAATCAGAAAATTGGATTAAAAACGTTTGGCTCATGAAACAGTTGCAAAGAAATTCTCTGTGCACAAGAAAAACACAAGATAAAAATATAACTACTTCATAAAATGGTATATAAAATATTTGATTGGAAGCTGTTGCAGCTGGAAACTGCTGATACTAAATTGTGATCTAAACTGTGTTATGTGTTTCAAACTATATACTGAAACAATTTAAAAATTTTAGCAATAAGAAATAAATTCTATAAGAGTGAAATATGTGATACTTGGATATTTAGAGATTATTTTTAATTAGATCTGTAGTGGTGATGTTTTTAAAATCATAAGCATGTAAATAATAAAATAAAAACATATTAAAGTTAGTTGTAATAACTAGAAAGGCAATATAAAATGGCTCACAAACACAGTTTATTCATGCGTTATCTGATGTCATGTGCATTGTATGTTAGGGTGTTTGATTCATAATCTGCAGGTAGTTGGTTCTAATGTTTGACACAGGACATTATAACTCTTTCTGCTATGGGAGCATTATAGTTTGATGGCCTGTTGCACTATTTATTGATAAAAATAATCCAAGAGTTGGTGGTGTTTACTCTTGTTTAACAGTGCTATATTATGGATGGCTGGTGTAGTTATCACTCGAGTAACTTTGCACAAGATTCCAAACAAATCAAAGTAATAGTTAGTTCTCATTCAAGTAGATATTTGTTGTTGCTTTTGATCTTATATTATTGTGAAGTGTTTAAAATGCTTCTGTAGAATTTATTCTCTTCCTTTTTTCATGTTCAAAACATTAATAAAAAAGAAACTCATAAAGCAATGGAAAATTAATTCAAGAGTAATTTGTAGCAGATAATTTAAAGTTTTCTTCAGCTAGTGACTACTAAGGATAGCCCCCACAACCAGACTAGTTTATCATGAGCCATTGACTTGCTTATATAAATATCATGTCAATAACATTGGCCTGTAAACACTTAATATATGGTACATTTAAACCCATGACCAGTAGCTAAATTTTTCTACAGTTTATTCTGACTGCCACCAGATCAGTTTTTATTTTTGAGCCTTTGAGAAACTATAGTTGTGTATGTACATTTCATTAAAATTAAGTTCTAAAAATACATGGTATTCAATCTTAACCTTTAAAGGTAATACAAAGGTTTACTTCAGAATCACCTGCTAAGATCCTTTCAAAATTACTGTTGTATGTTTTATTGATTTTTTTGAAGATTTTATGAGAATAATAGACCTGCATTCTGTTTATTATTAATTAATATGTTTGCAAATGCACATGAAGATAATATCTTAAAAATAATTTATGATAGTTTAATGAAAAAGATGAAATAAACATTTTTGGAAAGCATGCTGGATTGTCAAAATAAAACAATTATGTAAAAGATCGGGTTAATAGTTTAACTACTTACTCTGATCTTTTCATGTTTACAAAAAGGAACTTATTCATGAAATGTATAATTTAGCTATCACTAAACTTAAAGTTCCTGAAGTAGATGTGGAATGTTGCCAATCCAAAAGTTTGGAAATCATATACATAACTTAATATATATTTTCCATGCACACCTTGATTGTAGCAATCTAGATGGATTTCTGTACTAACTAAAACAAAACTGTATTACTTGTTCTTACCAAGTTTCTTTACCCTGCAGATGAAGAACCTGTTTGAGAGATTCAGAATTTCATGTGGTGCTATAGTTGAGTGGCACAAGAAAACTAAAAGAAAGAATAACTGCAGCTATATTTCTAGCAGTTTACAAAGGGGTCATTGCAGGAAAAGTATTTTGAAATGTACAATATATAGAATATAGTATCACCCATACTGCTGTATGATTAAAAACATGAGAGAGGAAAATGTATAAAAGGAAGTTTAAATACAACCAAACTACCACTTACACAATGATTAGATTTTGATTGTTGGCACCCAACTTCATTTTGTTGAAGTAAGCTGTGGCAATTAAAAAATAAATTGAGTATAGAGTTATCTGATATTACTGTAGTAGAAATTTAAGGACCAAGTTTGTGGGAAGATAGTTGTAGTGATTTGCAGTAGCAAAATAAAATACAAGGTGTGGTTAAAAATATAAAACTTATTAAAGGAAAAAAAAAACTGATGACAAAAGGCTGGTTGTTGAAGCAGTGAACTATAATATTGTAATGAAGTTATAAAAAGAGAAGCAAATGAAAAACAACAAATAAAGGTAACTGTGTGTATTCAAAGATAAAATAAATTTGACTGAAAACTAAGTTTTGTAGAAGTGATTTGTAAAATGTTAAAACATGGACGAGACTTTAACAATACATTTTGATTTCATCAAGACAGAAAAGAAAAAGAATGTCTGAAAATGTCAAACCAGTATTCACAATCCACTTTCTTTCTGTGACTATCCAACCATAAAATTGGATCACAAAAATTTGGAAGTGTTTTTGCTACTTATGAGAGACATAAAGTGTTAATTCATTTACAAATTATAATAGGAAAAGGTACAACTTTATCATGAAACAGTAATGTAATCTGATTGACTGTGCTACAACAAACAGTATATAAGACTGAATGTAGCATGTTATCACAATCAAATTTAACATGTTCCAAATTATAACTTATAAAACAAAAAAAATGGATGTGAAGTACACTCTGGTAGAGTGAAATATTATTTCAATAATTACATTGTTGTGACATTCTAATAACATAGCATTAACTTTTTTACATTTGTATTTCCAAATAATATATTTAATAAGTAATGCTTATTTAAAGCTCAGTTTTGAGTAATTTGTAATAAAAATATTGAACCAACAATGAAATGTATATCAATTATGCATAGAAAGTTTACACAGTGGTATATGTTTTTGTGGCCTTTTCATGGAGACTTTATTTGGTACTAATGATTTATGAGAGAAGAGGATGAGCAGAATACATTATTTAATTACATAGCAGAAGGTGTATGACAAGTTTCATCTTTACAGTCTGCTCATTATTGTGATGAGTAAATAATAAATGTCACTTTAGCTGTTATTTTGTGTTAATTTATATTTTTCCTTAATATACAATTTTCAAAGGATAAATTTGTTTTAAATATTTTTATTTTTCATCAACTACAACAGCTTACTGATGAAACAATACATGTATTTTATGTAGCCATACAAAGACAGAAATTATGTGAAATAGAGAATTGATAGCTGCATATTGCTCCAATTTAACTCTTTACTGTACTGTACTGTACTGAATTTTAATATTCGAGTTATAGTTATTGTGTCTGATTGGGTTAACTAAATTGGCTCTCTCATTGAAAATTAAAATCTGTTTCAAATCTTTGATCCAGAAGGATCCTTTTTCCCATCCACAATATGTAATTGCAAGCACTGGTTGCCCAGTAATGTTTATTGCAATAACAGGTATTCTCAAGTTACACAGTATTATAGTGAACAGTTTATGTGAGATTCAGTATTTGATAGTGAAATTTAGTAAATTTAATAGTTATATTATTTCTGAATGATTGTTTTTGATAGGAATATTATTGCATAATATTACAAGCCAAGGAAGAGTTATGTTTTATCAGAATACTGTTACTGTTGAAAATGTTAGTTTCTAGTGACTTTTTTGGTATGTGAAACTATTATAAATACTCTACTGAGTTTCACTGACAGTCTGAATTGATTGTTCTTAACATGTTGAATTTTAAAAAGTGTTATTGAACCCAAAGCCATGATGCTTTTTTTTTTAATATATGCATATACATGTTTGAAATGATTTTGCATAAACAGTATGAAATCAAAGTTTTATGTATGGTAGTATGTTGTTTTGCTTGTAGATGAAAATAATCTTTGCTAAGGTTCGTGTAGTATGAACATCTTGTAGAAGTGAGAATTTTTTGTGTGTATCTACTGTTCCATTGAACTAGTTTCACTGTCATCTTTTATTTTATTTCCAGGTGTATTTAGAGTGCCTTCCTGATCAACGATCTGAATGGATATCAAAAGCACAAGAGTTACGTTTTCAGTATGAGGAGATTAAATATAAGGTAAGAAATTAATACATTACTGTTGGTTGTGTATTAATGTGCTAAATCTTTTTTTTTCAAACACTTCCTGCAATATAGTATTTCAATTAAAAAATATAGATATTATGCAACTGATGACCAATGGACCTTATCTGAGTTATATAAGGTATAGTAAGTTATATAAGTTATTTTATCTGACTTATGTACTTATTTATCGTCACAATCCTTACCTAGTTAAAAGTTTGCTCATAATGTTCCTATTAAAATAAACTTAAAGTTACAGTTTCTATATTATTGGTGGTTAAAATCACAGTATTTAACATTTTGTTATAGAACTTGTTTTAAACTTTAAATAGAAATTATAATACTTCAGCATTTCTGTCCTTTACAGTCTAGCTTTTCAAAGGTTAAAGGTTAGACCAACTTGTCTCTAAACCAACCAATTCTAGAAGCTGTGGAACTAAGCATTGGCATTATGCTACAGTGCTTTTAGTATAATTACCATTCTGTTTGTACATGTGCTTTTGAGACCTTGAATCACTACATTAAAAGTAAGCTCTTAAAATGATTTATTTTTGAGTGTTATATTGTGTTATCATACTTAATTATTTAAACTAATTTGTATGTAGTCATCACTGATTTTATAAATTCTCTAAAACATTGTATTGCCAAAATTTAGTCATGATTATGCCAAAAGTTAAAAATTATTTCACTGAGACAAAATACAAAGGTTCTAAAAACATTTTAAACTGAATAACTGTCATATAATGCTTACCTTGATATTTTTATAAATGAGAACAAATTAGAAGTAGAATAATAATAAGTATATCAAAAACAGAAAAGTTAAATAGAATACAAGATTCATTACAAGAGAAGTATACATAACTAAGAAATTTTGAACATATAGTGTTATGTACTGAAATTGTAGTGAATAAAAAAATGAAATTCTAGTATGCACAGAAAGCTTTTTTTGAGCAACCAACGAAGAATTTATGTTGCAACACATTTATTTTCAAATATGAAAAATAATATAACAAACATAAAATATTAAAACCACAACCATGTGAAGACTTAAACAATTATCCATTATGTCACACACTTTTGAGGGCTGCAATTTATCATTATTAACCATGTTTGGTAATTCAGAATAGTTTAGTATAGTAATAAAAGTTTGATATGATAGCAGCAGATGATCCTGGCTTTATAATCCTTTTGGTCTCATACAACAGCAAACATGACAATTTTATGAAAATGATATTCCAATAAGGTACTTTGCCTTCACTCATTATTTTAGTGCTTCTGTTTATGTTCAAAAACGTTATTTTATGCATGCCATGAGCCTTTAATTTCCCATTCTATTGACTAATTCCAATGTGTGCATTATGCAGATCATCATAGTAAGATTAAGAGTGTGACATATTATCTTGATGTATATCACTCTCTCTATTCAATTCTATTGAATTATCAACTCTCATTTGGAAATACTTGTGTTATAGCATTTAGTTTGTGTTCTATTCAAGTATTTTATTTTAATACATTTCTATATCTTTATATTAATTTCTGTAAACAAGATTACTCTTTTGTTACATATAGTGATATTTATAACTTGTTGAGTTATTCTGACTTGGAATTATATTTCTACTCTGTTAGGGAACTTATTCCTTCATTACAAAAACATTTTATTTGTTTCTGCTAGTTGTGTTTTGTTATTCATTTGCATTGTGATTTCTATGTTGCCACTTCAGAGATTACACTTTCCATTAGTACATTTACACAGGCTTCAGTGAATAGTTTCTGACTTTATTGGGAGATTGATTCTCCAGTGAACTGACTTTCATTGGACCTTGCCTTGAGTTTGGAGGATCATACACTTGATAAAAAGGCCCATTAACTTTAGAGAGATGTTGTTCTGTTTTGGTTTTTGAATAATTTTATTGTTCATATTATTATCTGTGGTTACTTGGTTGCATAATACAAGTTTTATTTTTGGTTAATACTCATAATCAAGTTCAGGTTAGCATTTAATCCTAGTTGTATTTTTTCTTCTATACCTATTGCTTAAGCTTATTAGGATCTTTGTTATTTTAGGACTACCTGTAATTGATCTTACTGGTATATCAGTCATTAGTTTAACTGTATCGATTTTTCTTTCATGCATATGTTATGGTTACTACACACTTCTTTAATTTTATACAGTCATGTCTGTTTCATTTTCATTATTGTTTCTCTCTCATCCTTCCTGTTCCCTTGGTTTGTGTGGAACCCTTGAGCCTGGGCTCTTACAGACTTCTCCTAATATTGTACCTCTTTATTGTTTAATTACATTTTTTTTTAGTGCTTAGTGATACCCTTTGTTCTGTATTGTTAAATTTGGCTTTACAAGTTTGTGTTTTTTGTTACCTCTAGTTCTACTTCTGGGTTAATCAATAATTATGTTAAATACCTTGTATTATTAGGCTTAATAACTGTCTGTTACTTTCAAATTATGCACAGTTCTGCTTATAGGTTAATTGATAATTAGGTTAAATATCTTTTTTTCACCATATACCATTACAAACATATGTTTATTTCATTTTTTTTTATAGTTTATACTTCTTTCCATTGATTTTGTTTAATTTATAATATGTACTTCTCATAATTGATTTTGTTTCTGATGCCTGTGGGGATTAGGTCCACTTTATCTGCTCCCAATACTGCTCTCCTTCTTTCTATCATGACTGAACAGATTTTCAGATGCTCAATTTTTATTCACTCCACTTCTTTGTCTGTAATTTTTTTTCCTTCCTCCGTTACCCATTGAGTGATTTGATTGGCCTCTTATTACTTCTCTCCTTCTTCCTATCATCACTTTCTGGTGTCTTCACCCTGTCACACTGTTATGTAATACAATTTCAGATAGCCTGAAACTGAGTTAAACTGTAAGCTGGATGTAGAAATTAATAAAGTGTTGATATTTATCAGATTTATAGTATTTGCCAACAAGATTAATGGACACAGTTTTATTTGTTAATACAAATATATTTTAATATAACAATATTACAATTTATAATAACGCATATTACAATGAGTTATTACAAATAGTGATTTATATACAAAAGTTTTTATGAACGCACAAAGATTATTGAGTCTTCTTTCTGATTGGAACTTCTTTGGTATCATATCAAGAGCTCACAATAAATGAACAGATTTTGAGTTGATATTGGTACAGTTTACTCAACAGGGAAGCTAGCTAGCTCTTCACTGATCACACATGAGTTTTTCACTGCTGAAGTTATATGATGTCTTCATAAAAATACTGATATCCGATGTTAATCTGCTGAAGTTGGTTTGTAAAGTTCAGAATCCATAAACATTCCTGATCAAATATCTGTAGTTTCCCAGTCAATAGGCAATAATCACAGTTATAGCCTTCAAAATTTATAGTATAAAAATGTGGCAAATCATCAATATACACTGTCTCTGCATGTTGCAACACCTACTTTTTACAGCTGTTAGGTAAGATTCTAGACAGCTTCTTCAAAAACAGGGATAGTTTCAAAGGAGCAACAGAGATTTTCTGGTTAGGTTTTTTAGCTAATTGTCACATATGACAAAGTTTTACAAAACTGAGAAACAGCTTGCCTATTTTTTGGCCAAAAGAAATCTCATAATTTTGTCACATTTTGTGTTGACACCTAAATTACCTTCTATGGAGAGTTTATGGGCAAATCTTATATAATATTTCATAATAATATGCTTTGGGAAGAACAATCTGATAAATTACAGTTCAGTCCTCTGAAGCTGGCACATCTGGAGATTTCCGTTTTCTCATAAGCATACCATTTATAAAAGAAGAACATTTAGAACTTTCTCCAGTTTACCTTTTGGGAGTGAATATTTAAATAGTAAAGAGATCTGCAGATCCTTTTTTTGCTAAATGATCAGGTTATTTCTAACTAATAGAACATCACCAGGTAAACCAGATCCCTCATATCTATCACTGTCACTCATCTAGGAATTTTCATTAGAACTCTTATTCACAAGATCCCCATCAGATCCAAAACATGTCCGAGACAAATCTGTAATATTGTTCTCTGAATATGTATCTATCATTTGTTTTTGTCTTAAAATCTTAGCCTGAGCTCAAGTCACAACACACGAGGGAAGTGCATCAGGGTTTTTCTCACCACAACATCATCCTTAGGTGAAACAATTATCAGTTTGCTAACCATCCTGGGTTTGGCAACAATTTTTTGACAACCATATTGTTTCCCAACAATAATGATATGCCCTTAATTGGGAGAGTAGGCTTTATGCAAAAAATAACTGGTCCTGAAAGTACATCTGATGCCAAATAAATGTTATGTAGGTGAACATTAACAAAACCAACAGTGCTACCATGAGCAATAACAGAATCACCAGTGGCAGAAATAATTTTTGAGGTTTGTTATTGATATAGTTCACCTAAGGGGAAGCTCTCTAGCTCTTTGATGATCACATGTGTTTTTCATCGCTGAAATTATACAATGTCTTCATAAAAATACTAATGTCTACTGTTAATCTACTGAAATAAATGGTTTGTAATGTTCAAAATCTCTAAATGTTTCTGGTCAAAAATATGTAGTTTTCTGGTTAGTAAATGTTAATTACAGTTATAGCTTTTGAGGTGTTTAGTATACCAACTGTAGCAAACCAACAATAAACACAGTTTCTCCATCTGTTGCAATGTCTTACTTTTATAACCATTAGTCAAGATTCTGGAAATTTCAGCTAAAACAACAATACTGGCATTTCCATACATATGTAGTACGTTGTTGAAAGATCTATGACTGCTGTCTGTTGGAGGTACTTTGTATGTTAAGCATTGAGTTTACATCTCATACATTTATCTCTCTTCCTCTGCTTTGGGATACTGTCATCTATATGTTTCCATCCTTCACTCTTTCATGAGACTTTGGCTGAGTACGTTTCCTTTCAGTGTATATATATATGCATACATATCTTCTTTTTCAGGAGCATGTCTCCCTTTTTCTTTTTGAACCTCACTTTGTGGTGAGTGGTGCCTGACTAGGTATTCTTTATCTCAGAATGACTGGTATGGGTATTAACATTATTGATAAAGAGAGAACAACATTTTGACTGTCCTAGGTCATTTTCAGGTTAAGAAAGAGAGAGTTTAAAAGTGACCATTGCCAGACACGTCTTAGGGACTAGAGTATAAACGGGTACAGGATTGTAGATGACTTAGGAAGGTTGAAACTTTCTATCCTTATCAGTAGTGTTATACCCATACCAGCCATTCTAAGATACAGTTTTATTTCAAGTGAGTTTCTTGTCATCGAGTATTCTTTAACTGTTTAGATCCACACTGTAAGCCATGTCATCTTATACACCATCATTTCATGACCAGCAATACCCACTGCAGAGATAGGGTGTACACAGTATTACTTGTAAGTTTATCCTTGCAATAGATTTGCTTCTTAAATTTGCACACTCCTGACTGTACTTACCTATGTACTACTTGGGTAAAGCATAAGGAGATAGTTTCCCATCCCTGCCATGCATTGTATTGAATAAATAATCATTGTCTGCTTTTCAAAATAGTGTTTTGTAGTCACCCATTACACTGTTTCAGGTGTTTTCCTTCCTTTAGACTTTCCATTGCACCCACCCTTTTTTGTTGCATGTGTGTAGTTTGAAAGTCCTTACCTCTTTCCAGTTTCAAGCCACTAGGATGGTGGACCATCGTCCTGAATGGGTTAATGAAATACTACAAATATGTATAAGGTATCATAAAACCATTCAGTTGAGAATAGGGCAGTGATGCTTTGCTGGTGTAGATGACTTAATATTCTCCACTATGAAATAAAAACAAAGGGAAGTGAGCCATTGAAAATGCAGTTTGTTCTGCCATTGGGATCTCTCATTCTAACCCCATGTGTATGTTAGTTGCTAGTGTTTAGGTTTTGGATTTATAGTTGAACCAGTCATCATAAGTTCTAACATATATTACAGATGTTTATAACTACCTCCCTCATGTATAATATATTCTTCTTACTCTATCAGTGTTGTGGGCCATGCTGGAGGTATTACAGTTTATTTCTATTCTTCCCTTTCTGCTATCCCTTGTTGTGTATTATTTTGAGTATATTACTGCACTTGAGGAGGTTCCTGTCTGTTCCAGCTTTAAAGGAGATGGTTCACATTAAGCAGACATCTTTTGATGCTGGATATCAGGTTCCTGGATCAATTTATCAGTTTTTCATATTACTGTGGCCCTCTTCATGGATGGGGGAGTAATAGATTCCATCTTTTCTCATGACCTTGAGGTGTTACCAGTATGATCTTCTTTTCTTCCTTCCACATGTATGTCTGTGGCCTGGATTTTGGATTTTAAATGACATGCTGGTGGTATGATTCTTTTTATCCTACCCCTCACTTGAATGTCGGTACTCAGTAGTGGGGGTTTGTAATTGATGTATCGACAGTACGATCATCATCCTACCCCTGTAAGGGGAGGTAAGTATCTATCTGAAAAGCATTTTCATTAGAGGAAAATTATAACTTTAAGACAAGATTAACACTGTCTTCATATGACCATCCATGAATTGTACATGATTTTCTTCAGCTACCATTCTTCCATATCAACTGCCTTTATATCTACAAGCCTCATTTGCATTATCTCTTTATAATAGTGATATATTGTTCAGCATATTACAACTAATCTAAACAAAATGATAATAATAATATAGTGGTAACAATAATGAAGAACTGTTGAAGGAAGAAAGTTTCTCATATATAACTAAAAATACAGGCCTTGAAGTATCTTATGATATCATATTTTAATAAGGTTTCTACACCAGCCTCTGTTGTTGTTTCCAAGGAAACTTGGGGCTGGAGGCTTGCCATCGTTTTGTTCCACCTCAGTTGATTCTTTCAACCATTTTCTACTTTATCATGCATCATTTATTACCATATGATAGGAATTTTCTCTGGGCTTGTAGATGACCAATGTGGACATCACCAGTACTTAGTTACACATATCTGTCTCCATATGGTCTCATCTGTATCTCCAGTTTGTCCATCATTGGTGGTTTACAAATTTCATGCCCTACTGTTTGCACATGCTACTGTCCTTTATATTTTCTATTGGGTTGTCCAAGCTTCCACTTTCCATCTTCATGCTTTGGGATTCTATTCTACCATTATATGGATGACTGATTTCTTCTGGCTCATTCCAAATTGGAGTTAGCTAGCCAAATTTAACTTCTTCAAGTAGCTGCTGAGGTGGGCTGGTTGATAAAATTGGAGAAGTCATTCCTTCATTCTGCCCAATATCTCATCCATTTAGGTGTGGTTTTTGATGGTCATCTAAGTTGGGTCCATCTTTTTCCTCTATGATTTCATTCCATGATATTATCAATTCACACACACATTCAGCTTTCTCACTTTTTGCTTGTGAGGCTCTATTGCTTTTGGGAATATGGCCATCACTGACATCCCAGTTTAGTGGCTTCTTCCTGATCACTAAAACCTTGCTTAAGACCCTTCTTCATATGCTGATGGACAATCTGCTTTTGTGGTTGGGCAAGTCCCATATATTGGCAGGTATTCTGCTTTCTTTTTCTCTTCCAGATTCACATCTGTTCACAGACACATCCCTACAAGACTGGGCTGCATGAGTCAGTCACCAAGAGGTCTGTCAACAAGTAGTCCATATTTACCAATATTCTTGAACATATCATGGTTAATCAGGCTTTGAATCACATTCATATCATTGTGTGTCACATTCTGGGTGCTTTATGTTTAGTAACATATAATATTTCCCACTTTGACAATGTTTATCCAGTGGAGTGGTCCTTAGATCCCCTTGTATTCTGATGGCTTTGCTCTCTGTTGCTTTTTCCTCACATAGATGCATTTGCCACAGTCCTTAATTACAAACTACCATTTTTTTGTCTCTGATACTTCATACTTTGGCTGTTGTTGTTGATGCCTTTAGTAAGTATTTGTCCCCCAAGCTCATTTGTTATTATCCTCCTTCTAATTACATTATTGCAAATGCTCTCTCATCCATACCACTCTATGTCAAGTTCTTTTGATTGCCACTTGTTGGCTAGCTCAACCATAGTTTCCACAGTTACAACAGCCACAACTTTTTCCTCCAGTTTCACTTCACGTGTTTCCCTCCCTTCATTTTCAATGTCAATTACTAACTCTGTATGTAATCATTCATATCTTTTGCCTTCATGCCTGGCTTTTATCAGGTACTTGTCGAGGAGATCAGGTTTTTCTGTAGAGTAGCTTTACTTTTGGTTCATTTCGTATGTCTTTCTCTAACCCTTAAACAGCAAGAATGTTGTAGGTAGGTAGCAGCATCAGTTAATGATGGCTCCCATTTAAGGGTTAATGGAGATGTATCTGTGCAAATGGAAGGTGTTTCACAGTTGGTGTATAACTTGAGTATTCTCGCTGACCCACTGACTATGGTTCATGTGGCTGAGTTTTTCGCATGACTTCTTGACTGGGGCCTTCAGTCTTTTTGCCATAGGGTAATCAGGCTGTGTTATTCAATATCTTTTATTTTTTTCAATACAGTTGAGTGTTTTCTTCTTCCATTGTTCTTACTATGTTAAAGCATTTCTTTTGGACTTATTGTAACTTCAGATAGCCTAGAGTTCTGGACTGGGGTTAGAAGATCTTCCATTCTATCACTTTGTCTCTGTTTACACCTATTTCTTCATGCTCCATGTTTCACTATCTGTTACTGAAGTATTAGACATTAATAAGTCATTGTAGCGAGAAAGTGAATGCATCTATGGGATAAGGAGCTAAGAATTTGTGAAGTATTAGCGTAAAACATGTTTATTCTGCTACTGTCAGAAGGATTCATAAACAAAACAATATATGCAGAAACAGCAATATTTTGTTCGAGTGTATCCAAATGGATTGATGGTTAAAAGAACTCTCATGGATCTAAAGAATAAAGATGTACTTATTGAACCTTAACATAGCAAACCATAAAATCTGTACAAAACATTGCAAGATATGAAGCTGTGCAGGTAATAATTTTACATTAAAGAATGTTAGAAATAGTCACTGTTTTGAGGAAAGATGTAGGAAATTCAGTCCTAAATCCTTTTATAAGAACATCTGCCTACCATTTCATTGACAAGAGTTTTGGTCATACATGTATGACCAAAGGTTTGAAGGTCTTTCAAATGATTAGTAGTGATTGTTACATAACTTGTTTGTGGAATATCAAGACACCTTCTCTAGTGGATTTTGTAACTTAGAGCAAATATTTTACAAGGTTGGTACTAGAGATACATCCTTAATACTTCAGTTACCCTGATGACTTTCAATTGCTAAACTGGTTGTGATTTTCAAAAAGATAGGATCTGTGAAAGAATCAGGAGTGATAAAGTTTAGTAACAGTGCTTTGTACTTGTGAGGTTGAAGGTTTCACATGGTTTATGTATGGATTACTGAAAGGTGAATAAAAATAATAAAGAAGGATCCCTATCCTCTACCAATCATTGACTTTACCTTGAAAGTTCTATTGAGATTGAAATGGTTTTCAACATTGGATCTTAAGAGTGGATATTGGTGATTGGATGTCAACAAAGCAAGTTGAGATAAGACATTCTTTACCATATGAAATGGATTGTGGCAATTTATTTTATTACCATATGAATTATGTAATGCTTTTGTGACATTTGAATGATTTGTGGAATGTGCTTTGTTTGCACCCTTTCTGAATGCTATACATACCTGTTTGGATTACATAATTATTTGTGAGAAGACCTTTAATAATGCTTATGAAGGCAAAGGAAGATTCTGGAAAGGTTGATGAAAGAGATCTTTATTTTGAATCCTAAAAAGTGTGAATTATTCCATCAGGGTACATATCTAGCAGAGAAGGAGTGTCTTCAGATCTATCTAAGAGTGATTCTGTCCTCAGTTGATTAACACCAGCAAACCTGTGTGAAGTATAAGGGTTTCGTGGACTGTATTGTTGTTATCATTGTTTTGACATGGTTTGTAATTTACACAAACTATTTGAGAAGCCACAGAAATTTTGTTGCATTGCTGTTTGTGGAACAGATATTTAATGAATTGAATACTCCTGTATTGGCATATCCAATCCTAGAAAATCCATTCATTTTAGACAGAAATGCCGGTGATTTTGAAGTGATTGCTTATTATAACAAGGCAATGAATGCAGCTGTTATACACTGAAGAGGAACTATCAAATGTTTTTTCGAACCCTGAGCCATCTCTATGATTATCTAATCAGACAAAAGTATACACTTTGGACATATCAAGCAGTATTAAAATTGCTGGTTAATTTAGATTTATAGTTAATTTAGTAAAAAATATATTAATGTTATAAGTTGTGTACTTCAATGGGTCAGAATTATGACATTTTGCTCTATTTGATTAACGTCAATGATGTAGATGAAGGAATGGCTAGTAAGTTACTTAAATTTGCTGATGATATTAAGGTTATGGGTGTTGATGACTGTGAAAAGAATGCTGCTGCTCTACAGAAGGATTTGGATCATTTGGTGAGATGGTCAAATAAATGGCAGGTGGGTTTTAATTACAATGAATGCAAGGTCATGCATGTGGGTTATCACAATTTGCATTATGAGTATTATTTCCATAGGAATAATCTTAACAGTCTTATGAAAGAGAAAAAAAATCATGGT
Organism: Tachypleus tridentatus; assembly: GCF_004210375.1. Taxonomy (NCBI): domain Eukaryota; kingdom Metazoa; phylum Arthropoda; class Merostomata; order Xiphosura; family Limulidae; genus Tachypleus; species Tachypleus tridentatus. Next base: position 30,078,461 of record NC_134826.1, on the reverse strand, counting down.
GTCCTGGTTGATTGGTCTCTTTGTCCACCCAAGCAATGTGCTAATGCTAGTGGCAGGGCAAATAAGATTTTAGGTTGTATCCATAAAAATATTGAATACAAGGCTAAATAAGTTATAATTTTATTGTATCATTCATTGGTTAAGCCATATTTGAAGTACTGTATTCAGTCCTGGGCTCCTTACTATAGAAAGGAAATTGAAATATTAGAAAAAGGGTACAGGGGAGGTCTACTGGGATGATAGCTGGGATGGAGAATTTGCCACGTGAAGATAGTTCGATAGTTTAATATCTGTTAAGTTGTTTTCTTTTGAAGAAAGAAGACCTAGATTGGATATGTTTGAAATGTTTAAAAGATTTAAGGGAATTAGTAGTGTAATTTTGTTTTTAATTGTGAGAATTGTAAGACTACAGGAAACAAATATATATTTTGGCAGGGTAGGAGTCATCTTTAGTCAAGATAGCTTTATTTTACTTACTAGGTGATTGGCCTTTGGAGTGGGTTGACTACAGACATAGTGGATGTACTTAACTTAAGGGTTTTTGAAGGAAAACGTAATATATATTTGACTGATAAAGGCTTTTTTCGAGACTTTTTTAGTTTAATTTAGTATATATGATGGCCTAGATGAACCAGAAGGCCACTTGTTGTCCTTTAATGTTATATTTTAATGTTTAAATATATTTTATCTAGAGGAGGTTGCAAGTTTTAATCATAATGTTGAGATCAAAAGTGTGCAATAATCTTGGCATGGAATACCTAGTAGTAAGAACCACAGATATGACAAGAAGTTTCTAGAATATTCAAGAGTAGGTTATATATACGAGTTAGTTGTGAAGTGTGTAGAGTGGTTTTATAATGCAATATGAACCAGTGAGTGTTTTAACTATCATGGTTACTCTGTACAAGTACGTTTGCTTGTTTTATGGTAGTTGATGTAATTTGTAATGTAGTTCTACAGCAAATTTATGGCAGTACATGTATTCAAATTTGCATGTCTCTTATATCAAGTGGATTAGTTTCTGTGCCTGTGTGTGTCATGAATATGATTGATATTTCTGGAAAATCTTAGCATCTTATTTTTTATTCTTCATTTTTGTGGAAAAAAAATTTAAAAACTTTAAAGTTGCTATGGGGAACTTTGTCATCTTTAGATGTTTGTGATACAAGACAATAGAAGATGTGTAATTTGCCTATCTATGACATAACTTGCCTGCTACTAATATGCCAGTATTTTTCTAATTAGTCTTATGAATGTTTAAAACTTAACATCTTGCATATTAACTGATTACTTGTAGTTCAAGGTACAAATAAGTATTTTACTTGGTTTATATATCCTGAGTTCCTGATGTTTGGAGAAGAAATATTTCTAGTTTTTTCCTAACAGGTTCCATACACATTTCTTTGTGTGTGTAACATAGTTGATGAGCAAAACATTTTCATTTACTTTAGATAATTTATTACTTGTATGAATACTGAAAATGGTGCTTATATATCTAAGTTAAAAAATATATTTAATATCTGGGTAACACAAATTTCACATTAAGAAACATTTTATTCGTAAAAAAATAAGAAGACAGTTTAGATATGTAAATTTTTATTTTATGTTCACTACACCTATATTGATTTTATTTAGCTGTAGTTATAATTGTTTTAGAATTGAATGATCATTTTGTTTTTTGATATATTTTTTCCAGCTGCAGTTAAAAATAAATCCTCGACATGAAGAATCAAAATTAGATTTGGCAGTCAATAACCCTTTGTCTCAAGAATTAGAAGTAAGTGTAAAATTATATACCTGTTGTAATAAGCATAATATTCCAAAGATACATTGTAGGTCTAATTGTCTGTTGTCTGAAAAAAACAAACATTTATTTTTATTTCTTGTATACTCAGTTTTCTTTATAATGGTGTTATTGTTTTAAAAGGGTTGCAGATATTTTATCTACAAGTATCAAATGTCACCACAGTCTCTTGTAATATAGGAAAAGTAGGGCAGAGATTGATAAAGGTGTAAAACGTCTGAAAGATAATTTAGCCCCTCTTCGTTTGTACTCTGAAATGCTCATGTTTATTCTGTGGATCCTATGTACGTATATGCAATATGCTTAGCATACATTAATATTAGGTTGTTCAAAAAATAATGGCAGATTTTAAATTTTAACTTTAATAAGAAATAAAAAAAATCAAAAGCAACTTTATTAATGAAAATAAGAACCTAGTGAATCTACACACTTTTGCCAACGGGAAACAAGATTATTTTTGCCATGATGATAAAACTGAAGCTCTAGAACTGAACAATTCTTTAAAGCCATTCTCTGCTTCTGCTCTGTTCCTGAGTCTTTTGTCCTCTAAAAAGTTATCCAAATGCTTGAAAAAGTCTGGGGAGTAAGGAGGATGAGGCAATGTTTCATATATAGGTCAATTCCTTGAGCTTCTGAAGCATGATTTGAGCAACATGTGGTTGAGTATTATCATGAAGCGAGATTGGTTCTCTTTGATTGACTAGAACTGGTATTTTTTCACATAACTTTCTATGCATTTTTTTCCAATACTTGACAGTAAACCTCTGGCCCTGGTTGAGCAACCTCTAATGGATAATACTGGCTGCAGAACAGCATATAGTGACCATAATCTTTTGTTGGTGCAACTTTGGCTTTGGGAAGTGTTTTCAAGCTTTGTCACAGTTAAGCCATGATGCAGATCACTTTTTTGTTGTCGTAAAGTATCAACTTTTCATCACAGGTGACAATTCAATCAAGAAATGGATAATTTCTTTTGCACAGAATTAGTGTAAAGCTCAGTTCAAATCTGTTAGTTTTAAGATTTTTCACTAAGTTCATGTGTAACCTACTTGTTGAGATTTTTCACTTTTGTAGTTTGCTTGAGATGGTCCAAAACTGTGGATATACCCACACCCAATTCCTGTGCCATTTCCCAAAGAGTTGGCATGAATTTCTTTCCACTAATGTTCTCTGTTGGCCAGTAACAACAGGAGAATGACATTCTCTGCCCTCCTTATCTTCAAGACCCGTATCTCCATTATGAAACTTTTGGAATTATCTCTATATTGTACATTCGAAGGTGTTTCTTTCGCTCCATTCTTGGTTGATAATACGAGCTATTTGCGATGCGTTATGACCAAGTTTGAATTCATGCAAAAAAATGATGTGCAACTTTCTTTCTGTCATTAATTGTAAGGGTCTGAAATATTGGAAATAAAATTTTAGAAAAGAATAAAAACACTGATGAATAAAAGAAAGCTTTAGTTTTTCAGTGGTATATATAAAGTCATAAAAAGATAGGTTTCTTATCCCAATACATATTTATATAAAAATCTGCCATTATTCTTCAAACAACCTAATATAATGAACATCTGTCATATATGTTTTAAAGAAACATTATATGTTACTCTGAACTGTTGTTTATCATTAGTTTTCTGTCTTACTGGTGGCTTGAATAAATAAAATATAAAAATGCTTTTTAGATAATGACCTTTAAAAGGTTAACAACTTTTTCCAGGTTGTGAGTTATAGTATCTCTAAACTAAATTTACTTAAGAATGTTAAGAGCAGTCCATTTAATAACAGGAAATTTGATTAGAGCATTTTTATAGATTAATGCTAGAACCTCTGAATAATTATTCTGAGAAAGAAAAAAAAGAAACTAAAAAGTAATTTAAAAAGTGAGCAGATTTTAGTAATTTTAGTTAATATTTTTAACTAACAAGAAACTATTGATCAACTAATGTTATGAACATGACTAACCATTCTTATTCAAACATAGTTGAGGCCGTAATCTTGAGATACTATTTGGATTACCACTGAAGGTAACTTCTGTCAATATTCTTTCACAATATATAGTATCACTGTAAACTTTACTACGGAAAGTAACAGATGTTATATTGTAGAGAATAACAAAAAACAATGCAGCTAAAATGAAATTCATTTTTTTTCAGTTGTGTTATGTGAAACCTGCATGTATACAGAATAAATGCTATAGTATAACCAAAAGACAGAAGTATATAGTATAATCAAATACCATAGTACTTTATGATGCCTCTACATTTTTATAAAAATTAATGAAGTAATAAATAGTACATTTAATTACAATAATGTGTATAGAACTATGAGGCTTGGTCATTTTTTGTTATTCATGTAGTAAGTTCCAGAGTCTAGTCTTATGTGCATGCATATATGCCTCTGCCAGGTGAACAATACAGATACATTTATATATGTAAAAATAGCTTGTTTGGGTTGAAAAATTTTTTTACGTAGAGGTGAACAACATTTCGACCTTCTTCAGTCATCGTTAACTTTGTGAACCTGGCGATGATTGAAGAAGGTCAAACGTCACTTCTCTCTCAAAAAATTTTCTCAACCCAAACGCGCCGTTTTTACGTATATATTTCTCTACAAGTGGGTTTTTTCGACATCACTGAGTATAGATACATTACTAGAAGGTTCTATGTTTATACAGTTTTATAAGAATTTGTTATTGAATGTATGAATAAGTGTGATTAATATAGTTTATATTTTTTTCTCTGTGTAAGAGCAGTACAAATTGACATAGAAGGTAGTATTTCTGTACTTTAGCACAGTTTATCTTAACTGATGATAGTGTGAATAACTGGAAGAAAATCTACAAAATATTAAGCAAACTGAAGATGTTATCTAATCTTAGGGAACTTTTAAACAAGTGAAAAAATACAAGTATGTCCTGGAAAAGAACAAACCATCAATTTAAAAACATTAGCTAGTAATTAATCATGAAACTAAGCCCTGATTAGGTAGTTTGAAAATGGTTAAATCAAATTTGTTTTGCTTATAGGAACATCAGACTTTCTGGATGAGCACAATAATAGTAATTTTCTGAAAAATGTCAAAGTTTTTAGCATGTTTAACATTATAATCAAGAAACATTTGAATGGGGTGTGAATGCAGTCGCTAGCTGATAATGTCAAATACAAGATTTTGAAGTTTCGAAAAAGAATGCAAAATACTACTTAATTTATTGGTTTGTATTGTACATATAATAGATAAAAAAACAAGTAACAATGATTTTCTGATTTGTCTCAGCAATCGCAGGTAAAGGTGAAACTCCAAGATGATAAACACTTTTTCACAGAGAAAAACTATCTTCCCCTTAAATATTTGCACAGCAATAGCCTTTTGGCAACTTCCACTTAAACTCACTAGATTTCTTGTGGTTTACACTACTGCACAATTATGTTATTGTGCAGTAAAAGTCCTTCACCAATAGGCAAACAATACTAGCTCCCATTATGCTTTTAACTCATGATCTTTTTTCTGTTCCTAGACACTGAACACATTGACCGTTTTTTTAATTTGTCAATTTAATGAGAACTGTGTTCCTTAAAGAAGTTAATTTCTTATTTTTTTCTTCAAATCATGAACACTAACTAGTTCTTGTAACATTTTCTTCCACTTGTGTGACTGCTAATTTCCTAACACAAGTAAAATTGTGCAAATATGGCTTATGATGGCATGCTTCCTAGGAATGACCTTGTTGCCATTGTGAAGAGGAGAGTGGAGTGGGTTCCTTTATGTCTTCAGCTCCAACCCAATTTTCTTACATTCCTTCTTATTTATGGGGGAGAACGAGATGGATGAATTAAATTGTATCATAACCTGGTTAGGTTTTGGGAACATCTCTTACTGTTGCAGAGTAACTTTTGACTTTCTTGCATTGTTAGGCCTTAATTTATCAGTTTGCACTTTTTTTTTTCCTGTGTAATATTATCCCCAGTTCTGACCCTAATGCATTTTATATACCATTACTGGCCAACCTACATTTTCAGTCAGTGTTTTATGTGATTCTTTTTTATTTCTCTTTTTGAATCCTTTTTCTCAGTTGTGATGTTTGGAGTTGTCAATTGAGGGAGAGTAATCTATTGCATCAGTTTTGCCTTTTGGTAGTCAAAACTCTTGGCTTTGCTTGACTCTTTTTTTACTTTTAACTTTTACATTTTAACTCTCCTCTCTACACATCATGTTTAAGGCACTCTACCATACCCCAGAGAATTTTGTGGATGATTCTTATTACCTTCACTTCTCCACTGTTGCCTTTCTATTTCTACCATTCTTTGCTCATTTACCTATTCCAAGTTTAACTTTTTTGCTATTAATCCTTTGCCTATATATACTGTGAAGTTTGAACATATTCCTTATTTAATTGAACCATGGGTTGGACTGTCTGGCACTGATCCTCACTTTCTTCACTTTGATTTCACACTTTCCCAAACCCTATTTTTCACCATTGTTCCTTTTCTTCATCACAGAAATCCCATTTTTGGATTTCCACTTCACAACTTCTTCTTGTATCTGGTGTCAGACTAGTTGAGCTTATTGGTGGTGTTTCCATTGTGTCAGATCTCATGGGTACCAAGCTACCACACTTTGTGCTCCTATTGTCACACTCTTCTATCTACATGGGTTTTCTCTCCAATTCTCTTTCCCTCCTCCTTTTTTGTCTTCATCTTGTTTATTTTTTTTCTTTCACTCCCATCTCTGTTCAATTTATTTTAGAGGTTGTGGCAATCTCTATTTTCAACAGTTACTCACTCCCATTGAATATCTTCAGTGTGTGTGTGTGTGTGTTGGGGTTGTTTTTCAACTCATTTTTAGCTGGGATCAACTTTTTCCCATCTGTTTGAAAACTATGGAACTTATGGTCACTAGGATGCATGTCTATCTTACTTGTGCTGCATGTGAGGTTTTGTGTTTGGTGACCATGACTTCATGGTGGCTACTTGTTTCTTTGAGTATTACTCATATGTGCCTTCTTCATTGGTCTTTTTGCATTGAAAGGAATGCCTTATGGAATTCTTTGACCTCAGTTATTCTTCTGTCCCTTCCTTTATTTTAGTATGTATGGGTGGATGTACTGATCAAATATTACCAACTGTGTTGCATTACTTCCATCCACACTAAACCTACACCTATATTTCCCTCTCTTGGTAGGGAGCAATCCTGAATAATTATTTTACATTTAGCACATGGATCCAGGAAGAGTCCTCTCTCCATATTCATACACTTAAACTTCAGGAGAGGATACTATTATTACTAACTGTAGTTGGCCACTTAATTATGTTATGTTCAGTTTCAACAACTTTTTAGTTTTCCTAAATTAACTGTCTTGGGGACTGCAATTAAGGATCTCTTGCTTTCCATTGCTGGACCTTCCTTATTAGGTGAGTTATTAATGGGTTAGTTTCCTTGCCTGTTTTGTCTTGAGTATTCTGCATACTGAATTGTAGACTCCTTGTTGGTGTGGCCGTGTTCTGTCCATCGATGGCCTCTTATTACCACATTTCATTTTAGGGTTTTCAACTGGGGATTTCACTCATCTTTCCCTAATCAATCCTCTCAATTTTATTCTTCCCTTTATCTGATTATTTGTTTACCGTCACTTGGCTCTAGCTGTTGCAGCTTTCCACAAGGTCTGGTATTATACTTGTCAACATGCTCACTCCTTTTTCCAGCCTTTACCTTGAGGCGTGGCCTTGTCTTAAAACACTTTTTTTTTGTTCTTTTGGTGGTATTCCTCTTGCTGTTTCCCCTTTTATGTGACTTCACAACCCCACCCTCTCATTCCCTGCCTATTATCTATACCATTGTTTCAAATTCTGATGTCTCCTTTCAATTACAAGATGTTGTCCATCTACTTTCATGTTTGAATTAATCTGATCTGTCAAATGTTGAACTGGGTTTTGCCATTTAGTACTCCATGGCTTTCTACTTGTGTGAGGTGTATGGCTTTTGAAGTTTGTCTAACCATTGCCACTGTAGTCATGATCATTCTAAAGTTGGACATCTCCCTCACCTGTAACAGACTGTTTGACAGGATTCAGTTGTCTCTATCTTTGTCATTTATTGGGGATCTTGTCATTTCTTGATATCCCAATTTATTTTCTCCACTGTTTTTTTGCTTTTTCCAGTTCTTCCTTTTCCATAAATGCATTTAATCTGTACCTATGCCTGATTGATATCTCAGTGTCATTTTACATGCTCTTACCAGAACCTCTTTGAGCCATTGGCAAGTTTAAACTTCTTTTTTTTCTTCAGATATTATTTTTAATTCTTGCTTGTGGTTGTTATTTTGCAAACCTTTATGCTAGTGACTTGTCCCATTTCCTTCTCATCAACCTTAAAATGTTTCTTTTCCAGACCAAACTTTCCTCCCTTAGTCACTCAGGGAGGTGACGTTTACCCTTTTTACTCATTATTTTTATTTCACTCTTCTGTGACAGACCAGTTCTCTGTTGAAGAATGTAGTATGTTTCATAATCGATGAAACTCTTTTTTATGCTTGTAAATTATAGTTTGTCTACCTGTTATTGTATTGGGATAATAAGCTTCCTTACTCAAGTATATGATGAGTTACAGGCAGCCAAAGGCCTCACATGGCCAGGTGGTTAGGGCACTTGACTCATAATCTGAGGATCATGAATTCAAATGTCCATCACTCCAAACATGCTCACCCTTTCAACCATCAGGGCATTATAATGTGACGGTTAATCCCATTATTCGTTGGTAAAAGAGTAGCCCAAGAGTTGGTGGTGAGTGGTGATAAATAGCTGTCTTCCTTCTAGTCTTGTACTGCTAAATTAGGGACGACTTTCATAGATTGTCCTCATGTATTTTTGCATGAAATTCAAAACAAACCAGACTGGCAGCAAATAAGTGTAGTATCCCTCAGTTCAATACATTTGGCAACATGTCTCTTACTTAATCCTGTTGCTAAGTAATAAGCTTCCTTTTTCAGAGAAATGCCTTAACATGTAGGTATTTCTTACTCATGTTTTCACAACAGAAAGTTTTCTGTTATTTATTTGAAACTTCTTAAAAATAAGCAGATATTTAGTTTTTGGGAAGTGCATGTAATTATTGATCTTCTCTGTGGAAGGATTCAGCTGTGAAGAATCTAAAGCAAACAGTATTGCACAGATGCAATACCCTCAAATAATGTGTTTTTTAAGAAAAGTTTGTTGAGTTTTTTGTTGTTTTTTTAATTGGTACTTACCTTGTGTATAATTGTATATACTATTATAAAATTGTAAAATATACTTCAACTTCACAACAATCTAAAGGACTAGAATGCATATTAATATGATAAAGAAAAGTGAACACCACAGGTTTTATGTTGTTAATTTAGTTTAGTTAATTTGAAGTTTATTACTATATTAATTTGAATTTTTTTTAGTTTGTATTAAAATATAATTGATGTGTCTGATGCATGTTAATGATTATTCTATAAAAAAACTATTAAATATTATTAAGAAGTGGATGTAGTGTGTTGCAAATAAATAAATTACAGTTACTGTGTCCCTAGTATATGTTCATTGAAAGTATATTAACAGTTGTGTATTAGAAACAAGGACTTCAACTTATAACTCCTAGGCTTTAATGAAAGGAAATATTCAATAAGAAGAAAGTAAACAATGCATATTAACTAAAATAACAGATATGAAACTAAAAAAAAAGGAAAGAAATTAACTTAATTTGTGATTTCACAGACCATGTGAAAACCATTCCCTATATTAATAATAATGTGTAAATAAACAGAAATAAATTCTTCCTTCATATTCTAATTTATTCTAATAGTATTACAAAATATTTTTTTAATCTAAAGTGCAATAAAAATTAAAATACAATAATAAGAATAAAAAGTATGGAATCAACATTTTTTTGCTTCCAAATAATAAATTGCTGGATCATATTGTACTAGAATATAGTTACAGTTTAAATACAAAAAGCTGGGGAGGAAAATGCTGTTGATGTAATTTCTGTTACAAATTTTAGAAAATTATTGTTTATAAAGTAATAACTAATTTTATATCCATGATGATATTGTTCTCCTCTACCTCTGTCAAGTGAAATTGCATGTGTTGTTAAGTTTATAGTCCTTATGTAAGTGAAGATGCACCTAAGATATTCTTTTTCTTTATCATCTATGTATAGTTGTTTATGTGCTGTGCAACACCATGTGATTGATTGTGTCTTTAATATAATTGTATTCATATAATGTTTATTCTGTGCTATATATGCTTAGTTCTTGAGATAAACTTTATATGAACACAACTACACCAAACCAGAATCATTCACATGGTGTTGAGTGATACATAGATAAATTCAGTTAGGCAGTGAATCACATGGATACGTTAGGTGTACCTTCACTTACAAAGGGACTATAAAAGGTAGTAAAGGATAAGTTAAAATCTTTAAATAAAAATTTGGCTCTGTTTTGGACAGACGTGCATTACACGGTTATTACAGTATCTGAAAACTAGGCTAAGAGTTACCATAGACCAACTTAGTAATTTTCTTAGTCATTGTTACAGTTAGTATTTTTATGTCACAAAGTACAACATCATTTAAGTGACATAATACTTTGCTGAGGATAGTTAAACATTTTGTTCTGGTAGCTAGGGTGTATGACTCATAATCTGTAGGTTAGAGAATTGGAACTGGTTGCCAAATATTCTCACTCTTTTGTTGTGAAGGGTTATAATGTAGAGGTCAATCCTATTATTCCTTGTTAAAGTAATAGCTCATGAGTTTGTACCTCAGGACAGCTGGTATGGGTATTAACACTTTTACTAATAAAGCAGAGAAGAACATTTTAACTTTCTTAGGTCATCTTCAGGTTAACCTCCTCTCATGTAAATAGCTATTCTCGTTCAGTGTTTCTCTCTGTTTGCTTAAACGTTTTTTCACATTCCACAAAACTCAAGCTCCCACATACCTTATAATCAACTAGTTCATCTATGTTTCATAGGTAAGTCATCATGTGACAACCCTCTACCAATAAGCGTATGACACTTTCCTGACATGTGCGACTCCCTTTATTTGATTCTACTATACAATCACTTCTCATTTAACAGTACTTATATCAAAACATTTCTGCAGTACTCTACAGTCATGCTTTTTTTTTGTTAAACTTAGTGTTATTGTTTTTTTAAAGTTATTAATGACTTTTCAGGTTTTCATGTTTTTCTCATCAGACTGGAGGACATCTATAAAAGCATAACATTACTGCCCTACTCTCAATTGAATGGTTATAACATTATTATGCTCGTTCCTTCCATACCTTCAATTGAATAATTCAGATGTGGTAAACTTTTCAAAACAGGGTTTTCATGGTCATCCATTCCACTGCCCCTGATACTGACATTCCTCTGGACTTTCCACTTCTTTTTCTCCCCCCCCCTCCCTTTTTTTTTATTCCAGTGCAGCATGGAAGTCCTTACCACTGTCCAACCACTTGCATCCTCCTGAATGGGATATTGATATAGTGTTTGGGTTTTAGATACGGATGACTTGCCATATACAGTTTGTCATGTCATAGTCACTCTATACCTAGGAGTGCATTCTTTTTCTTTCACCCACATTTCAGTACTTTATGGAATTGAAATTGGTTATATGGTAGTTTTTATCCTTGCCTCACCATTGCTCTCTCCCATACAGATTTACTCTTCCTTTTTTTTTCCTACCCCTATCTGTGACACCAACTTTCACATGGGGCAGAGAGTATACTTGGTACAGATGTGGTGTGATCTCCCATATACGATCCTCTGCTGTGAGAATTTACTCTTTTTATGGTGTTGTTTGGACATGGAATGCTTATTTGTTCTTCTCTCATGCTAGTTTCTCTAATTATTCAATGTGAGAGGTAATGTACTGTACAGGAAGTTATAATTTTACAATACTAAAAATATATTTCCAATAGATAATTATCTGCTCTCATACTTTCCACACCTTCTCCTATCTAAGAACTAGTGTTTCCATTTTTCCCAAAACTCAAAAGTGATAGTTCACTAGAATCTAATAGACTGAGTTGTGCATCAGGAATTTGTGTCACGTACTTACTGGTGGAGGGCTGTCCCATGATGATTTACATGTGAGATGCAATTAGTTAATTATAGCATTCATGGGAGCTTGTGGCTTGTAGCATTTATAAAAACATTTTTTTTTATATGGAGGGCAGCAATGAACAAGAATGACTATTTATGTAAGATTGATATGAGTACTTATCAGATATTTTTTCAGTATAGGAAAATTATATCTTTAGAAATATTTTAGTAGTTGTAAAATAAAAATTGCATAAATTATGGCCAAACTGTGTAATGCTGAAAAATGTATCTGTATTAAACTGGTAATTTTAACTAATTGGGGATGGCTTAGTTTTATAATATATTTATGCATCTAGAGAAAGCATTTTTTGTAAAGTGCAGTTTTTGTAATAATTACATGAAAAATTATGATAATGGAATATATTAATGTACATACAAAGTTGATTAAATATTTGAGGATAAATGAGAGGAGTAATATCTTTTAGGTAAAATGCTTTTGGTTATGGTTAATAGTGTAACACATAGCCAATTAAATTGTTTTGATAGGCATTTTATCAAAACATCAGGAAGCAAATTTTTTTTATCTGATTGGTAACTGTCTCCTTTTTAAATTATTCTGTAATATATGTTATGGAAAAAATTTAATAGCATCTTGTTTAATTTTTTTTCCTTAAAAAATTCATATTAATTAGGTATAGACAACCTATTGTTCTGGTTTTGAATTCTCTTTACTGGTATCCTCATTTGTAAAGTTACTTTAGCATACTGGTTGAAATGAGGTTTTCATATTTTGTTATGAATGAAGTGTGTGATGTGTTAATAATTCAGAATATTTGTATATTTGTTATTTATTGACAAAAAGGAACCAAGATGTTAGTCATTAATTTTTCATTTCATTTTCTTTTTAAATTTAAATGCAGTTATTTAATTTGAATGCTACAAAAGTTAAGTTGGTACAACTTTTGACTGATTTATGTATTTCATTACAGAGTCCTTGGAATCAATATTTTCAAGACACAGAACTTAAAACAACAATAAAACAAGATGTCATACGAACGTAAGCTGCAAAACCATATGTATATATTGTACTTTTCATTATTTAGAATTATTTAATAATTTTTTATCAGCATTTTCTTTATAAGTATGTTCAGAAATTGTAATTTTTCCAATCCCATTGAGTGAGTATCTTTAAGTCACAAACTGGATTTTTAAAAAATGCACAAACTAATTTTATGTTGCTCCCATTATTCTACTTGCAAGTCAGTTCTTGTCTGGCTTTTTTCCAACTTTCTGCTGTGGGTCTGAGTGTGTAAGGAAACAAAACTTTCTTTTGATTGTTTTTGTTTGTATTATTTTTTGGCAATCTGAACTACTTGTTCCATGAATGTGGTTTTTTAAGAGAATTAACCCTTACAGGCACCCTTTTCTGCATTTATCATGAGGTTTTACTGAGTTACATTGAAAATTTAGGTTAGGAAATTTATAATGAATGTATTTCAGTGAAATCAGCATTATTATTCAGTGTTTTATATTATGTAAGTTTTGTTTGAATTCTTTTATTTTTAAATTAATGAAAAAAAATCTTTATCTTTGGTTTTATTGTCCCATGATGCACAAGCATGTACAGGTCTTAACATTTAGTCTGTATGACTTAAATGATTTTTCACACACACTGGCCATCTTTGTGCAGAGAGAAACAAGGCTAATTGCTCTTTGTGCTTTAGAGGAAATTGTGAGAAGAAATAAATTTCATGGTTTCCAATTTGTGTACACAGACTTGTAAATTGTAAGCTATGATTTTGCACGTAACTACATATTTATGTAGATATTTATAGTCGATAGAAAGAGCTCATTTTGAACTATAATCTCCCAATATGTATTTTAAAATTAGCTTGCAGAATTTTGTACAAAATACTTCACTCTTACCATTATTGCTATTTTTATTTTCACTAGCAATTAGCATTGTTTCTTGCTTAGAAATATATCAGTTAGACATACAGTTAAATTGTATGTAGTTTTTAGTTCTAGATTTGAGTTAACTACGTGTTATTTATGTTTAAAAATTGCATATATTAAAGGTTTACGTTTTTTAAAAATTATAATTCAAAATTTAATTGGTTTATGAGATGTAGTGTAGTTTGTAAATATGGTGGTCTACTGAAGGCCATTGTATTTACATGATGATACTATAATATTACTCAAGGATATCTGTTGACATCTTTGAATTATGAATTATGTTCATGTGCATGCTCTTCAGTGGTTGTTGCATGATCAGTGGAATCTTGCTTGGGATCCTCTGGTTTCAGTCATTCTATTCCCTCCCTCAGAAGTTGATTCAACCTGATTGCTTAAAATGGGTTACACCATGATGGGAAGTTGTCTTCTTCCCATCAATCTTGAGTTGTATTTTTTTAATGATTCTTCTCTTCCAGGTTGGGAAATGGTCATAGATAACTGGGAAATTGTTGGTTGCTGGTTTTTGTTTTTGGTCTAGTGGGTTCTTTCATCAATATTCAAAGATAATTGATGCTTTTAAAGGTTTTATATATATATATTTTTAAATCTACGAGGAAATACAGGGGACCTGTAGATTTGTACTTTGTTGGCTCAACGCAAAACTGAGACAAGGAAACAACTGAACTGTTGGGTGTTCTGGTTAGACAAAACCTAACCTTCTTTTTCTGTTAAAATCTATATGCTTGCAAGAGAATTCCCACTTAGATGACACAAGAAAAAGCTCTAACATGCTTGTGTTATTAACTACAACTAGAAAATAAAACTAAGTAGAAAATAATGTTTAACAATTATAGAGATGATGCATATAAACTGTCTCTCTGTTGTTATGAACATATTTTTTTTATATCAGTCATTGATCCTTGAAGTGGGTAAATTTTTGTTAAGATAGAGCTTGACACCAGAACTTTGACAAAGGGAGATGTGACTAAAGAAATAATTTTTTCCTTCTTGGTTTTACATCTCAAACACAAAATGAGAGAAAATAAAAACTGATGGTATTAAACAATTTTTCCAAAACATACCTCAGATGACACTTGTAGCTGTTACTCAGTCTTCAGTGTTTCATCATTACCCATCTAAGCATTGACCTGATTTTTTTTTTTGCTTGCTCCAATATTTTATAGTTCACTCAATTACACTTGGTAATATTTCTCTTGTGATACTCTCTACCTACATAAATGCACCTCTGTCCTGGTACTGTATATATGCATCACTTTTTCTTGACAGAGCATTATTAATGGATTTTTCAGTTTTGTGGTTGGTTTTCATAATAATAATAATACTTTTAAAAAAATAAAGAAAAATTCTCTTCTTCCAACTGGCAACCAAACTTATGGTATAAATTGTTATATTATTATTTCTAGAATTAGGTGAAAATAGTCTCTCTCAATCTCCCTCTGATGTCTAACATTGTATAATAATAATAGGATTGGGTCGAGATTGAGACTGTCAGTGATTATATTGGTAGTGAGATGGAGACATATGTTCAGACCTGTGATAGAGCACTGAGACTGCAAATGAAGGTGATCCTCAACATTTTGGAGAGACTTTAGATTCACTTTTCCTGTGCCTTCTCTTTTATTCTGTTGTTTTCTCAATCCTCCTGTTAGACATTCATAAGTTTACTGACTTGCAGCACTGGTGTAAAGGATTTGATTTCCTTTGCTCTAACAAAACAGTTTACTTTACCTTGTAAAATGCTGTTTTAATAAATGATAGTCAATATTGTCTTTACATTACACAGAGAAAACAAAGAGGGAGCCACTTTAATGAAAACAAAGAGGGAGCCACTTTAATGTTTTCTTCTGTTGGTGTTTTTGAATGTGTGATGTTTTGGGCATTTTCCTGGTTGCTTCTGAGCCTGCACATTACTTGATGATGAAAGATCTGCGAATTTTTAGTTTTTTTCTCCTTACAGATACTGTGGCTCATGTTGGAAGGCTTATTTTCAATTACATGAAGAGACAGTTATGCTGCATCCAACATGTCATATGTTAATGATTTTAGCTTACCACCACCAGTTGGGAGCATTTTCAGGTTTTCAACTAATACTTCTGTTCCTCAAATTTCATGGTTATAAGACAAAGTGTATAGTTAACTTGAATAATTCTTTGCTTCCTGATGAAATGATAAGTCTACAGTTCCACCACTATAAAATCCACCATTTTGTTTTACTCTCACTTTACTTTGTTGAAAGACTCTTAGGATTACCAACTTCATTGATGATAAACTGGATCCCTTATTACCATGCTCAATAATTTAATTTGTGGCTTCTACAATCTTCCCTGTTGTCATTGGAGCTTCAAATTTCATCAGTTCCCACAAGAGGTCATAGTTCCACCTCTATTTGTGGGTCCAAACCCCCAACATGAACTTTTTTGGTACATTGGGATCCAAAATAAATTCTGACTGTGTCCAAGAATTTTGCTGCTCAATCACATCTCCAGCAGCATGTGCTATTATTGTATACCTTCAGCATCTGCGAGGGTTCAGCTCCACAAATTTCTGGATGTGCAGTAACCTTAATCATGAATTTAGAAGCACTGCAGGTCTTTGAGTCAGGATTTGGTTTATATCTTCACCTCTATTATCTACCTAACCTGTGGAGTTCCATCTCTTGCAGGTCATCAGGATTTGGAATTTGGTTGTAGGGCTGTCAGAGTTTGGTTGGTCTGGGGATATTGAGTGAGTTGTGTTAGTTTTTCTGAGGTTTTATTCATGTCTGTTGTGGGGCCTATGCATACAGGAAATTGGTGTCCAGTTGCTGATTTTGCTTGTTTACATCCATTCCTAGATTTTCAAAGGCTCACAAGTTGTTCATTCATCAATCTGGAATTATGGTTGTCCACATTTGCTGTAGTTGGCTCCTATCAGCACACTGCCATAGTGGTGGAGAATTACCACTGTCAGCATATGTTGTGCACAATGGTCAGGTACTGTTGTTTTGGATTTTTACCTTCAGATTCACATTGACTTCACATGGATTTTGCAATATTGTACAAATTTTATCATTACTTCAATTCCATTGCACTATGCACACAATATTTAATGAATGACTGGTTTTGACTAGCACTATCTTATCAGTTGTCAGAATTTTACATCCTGATTCTGCTTTGAGAAATGAGGCAGTCTTTATTTCAGGGCCTATCTCTGCTTTAATTCCATATGTCATCATTCTGAATTTTTTTTTAGTTTCACCTCATCTTAGTCAGGCTCAGTTAACTCCTATGTGGTTCAATATGTAATAAGATGATAGTCTCATATACATATCTCCCTCTCACATGACACAGAGGTTTTTTTTTCTATTCTAGGAATGTGAACATCACTCAAATCTATTATACTTTTGAGATGAGAGCACAAGAGGTCCGTTTAATTATCTTTATACCACCAAGTGATCATAAACATCAACTCACTAGTTTTCTAAATTTCCTCAGTCACAATCATTATTTGGTTGTGAATAGTTATTAAATTTAGACATTAGTACAATATGGTTTCCTCTCCTACCACTGTGTTCAGAGTTCCATTTTTTTACAGATGGGGTACATATACTAACAGTCAGGAATTCCAGGATATATGCACAAACAAAGACTTTCCCCCGTGATGTTTTACTCCTTGCTATTTAACAGGGAATGAATGAATCATGATCTGGGTTTATCAAGGGGAAGACCCTCAGGTTCACTCTGCCAATTCTGATTTTTGGACCTCCTTTCTTGGAACTATACCTGTCTTATCACCCTATTAGCTCAGCACATTCCACAGGTGATGCCTGTGGTGGCAGATCAGTTGTTTCAATCATCATTAATTTTCGTGACAGAATAAATGCAGTATCACAAGGTTCTGTTGGATTGACTCTAATTTTGCAACTTTGATTGGTGGGTTAGCCTTTCATTGAATAACCCAACTACTGGCAATTTGAGCTTCAGTAGTTCATTTTAGGGTTTTGGGAATGGATGCATTCCATCAGGGCAGGATAGGGTTGGATCTGTAGGCATTTTCTTCTCTTCATATGCTATGTAAAGTACTAAATATGATTTATTCCAACCCATTATCAGGTCCTGTTGATATCAATAGGCTGCTACATCTTGGGTTTTGGTTCTTCAGAACCTTCCAGTGTGTCTACTTGTCCCATTTCTCTTTTGTATGTTTCTGCTATGATCTGCAGTTTTTCACATCATATTGAGGTTTCATTTTTAAGGTTACTATGTATCTGTCTCACTTTTTGCTTACTGCAAGATGAACATTAGGTAATGACAGTGATATGCACATTGGCAATGATGTATTGAGAAGATATTGATCCAATTTTGGGCAGAAGTGTCAACCATAACTCATTTTTTGACCTGGCTCTTTGGCAAAGGTTTCTGCATCTTCCACAGTTGCTCTTTTGAAGGCAGTCTTCTTGACTACTGTTTAATTATTGCCACTAAATATAATTTTTGAGTTACCAGCACTCTTCAGATCCCTCAAGTAGTTTTGGATCCTTGGTTGCAAATGACAATCTCAGTTACCTTACAAGTGTGTTAAAATCACAGTATAGGCCATTTGTTTGTTTCTTGACTCTTATATGCCATGTATCCCCTTTACCTGAAGTTTTATATTTAATAGCAACTAACTTACAGACACCATTGGCAGAGGTGATTTGTGCTGTTTGTCTACAGACCACTTTCTTATTCTTTCTACCTCCCAAAATGAGTTCTTCTTATTAAATACACTACCAGATATGAAAGGAGTTAAAAGTCCTTTTCACCTATTCATCTGATCATTTCTCACTTCTATGTCCAATCAGATCTCAATTATGGTCATATTCAGTGAGAGTCTTGAAGGTTTTATTGCCTGCTGTAGTGCCATTAGAGATCTTAGACAATGACTTTTCTTCTGTGCTCTCTTAAGGCAAAGATTCATGTGTGAGCCATATCTAATCACATATGTGACATTTCTGTGTCCTTAGCAGCTTGGTCAAATTGCCTGCTGAATTGTATGGGCTTGTATGTGGACATCCCCCAATACTTTTATTTCATAGTTTTTGCTGATCCAGCAGTCTCTTCATTCGAGGTATTATGCCTACTCCCTCTAGCTATCTTAATCATTTCAGCTAGATTGATGGAGGAGTTAGTCTTTTCACTGCTACTTTTCAGGATCTCTTAAGTTGTTTTCACAGGATATCACTCTGTAGTGAGTATTGCTCAGACAGGTGTGTTTTTATCAAACCAACTCTGCACAAGGAATCGCTAATTCAATATACTTTATACAGGTTGAAACAGGCTCTAATGAAATGAGATGTTCTCTAAGACTGCTAAGAAGTTGCCCAGATGGTATTGCTTGCTGGACTGCCACTCATTAGCTATTATGAGTAAAGCAAAAGGCAATCCTGCCTGTCGCTGCTGATCATCAGATTGAATGAATCAAGGTCAGTTTGCTTTTAAATATTTAAAGAACTTGGTTCACCTGTTGTACTCTACAGAGCACTGTTCCTCAGAATTTCAAGTGTATATTACCTCCCAGAGTCTACTAAGAGAGGTAGGGAGTCCTTACCACATCTGGTTTTTAGTTACTGGGGTGATGGACAGAAGCTTTTCCTCCAGTGTGTTAAGAGTGATCTCTTACGCACTTAAAGATAAAGGTGAAGTTGGAAGTCTTCCTACCTGGGTCCCTGGATCTGTCTCCCAGATGTTTGTAGAAGTGACACCAGCCTGTGAGTGTGCATATTCATAATATGAGTTAAGATATGATGCTCCACTATTTAGTTTGGGTATGTATGACATTTCTGTTTAGTCAGCATATATTCAGTATATTTTTGGTGGAAGAGGGTCCATTATTTTCTCATAATTTCAAAAATGTAGTGGTACTATCCGAGATCCTTGGTTGAGCATAATTTGTTCCATGGCCTTCCTATAAATCCATGGGCAAGTTGAATGTAGCCCTTATTGTTGGGCAGTGAGAACTAGTGTTTATAATCCCAGACAATATTAATTTCGTTTCCTTTGATTGAGAAAGGTGTACTCAATCCTGTTATTCCAAGTCTAGGGTGTTGCACTTTATGCTTCTCCAGGTGGAGAAGTTTTGTCTACTTCAAGTGTTGCTTACTTTTTTGTTGTGATTCCTGTGGCTTGAATCATGTCACTGTGTGGCTACATTTTGGGATCCACTCATCAAACAATCTTGTTGGTGTTGGCTTGTATTGATGATCACTTGTACAATTCTGTGCTTGGTACAGGAATCAATTTAAGAGTGAACAGCATACTTGTTCTGGATATAGTGTAGTTCCCCCACTAGGATACTAATATTCTGTTCACACATCTGTGATCTATGCAGATGTTTTCTGTATGGATAATACACTCGCCAATCTCTACACCTTCCCAGTGTGAGATTCCAGTATTAAATGGGAGAGGAGCTGTGTTGTATGTAGTGAAAGTTAACATTTTCCTAAATTACCTCCTTTGATGCTTCCCACCCTTCATCCCTACTAAGAGCTAGTGGTAGAGATTGGTATGGAGTCAGTCTTGAAAAAATGATATCATTTTCTGAATGAAGTGCTTGTATTCAAAACCAACATAGAGGGTGCATTGACAATGGTTGAGTCTCATGAGACAAATGTTGCCAAGAGTCATTAAAGTATAAAAAAACTGTAGCAAGTGGGAAAAACCAGACCAAGTTTAGGAACTGATAATACATTTTTAATATTGTATAAGTTTTAAGTTATTAATTTTATAAGACAATGTTATTAACAAATCTAAATTTCCCTTAGCGTAAGAAATTTGACATTTTTTTTTTCAAGGCATACTCTTTTCTCTAAATCAATTATCATCCATTTACTAACTATCAAACATAATGTAAATTGCTCACTATAATATTGACATTGCTCAGAAAAACCATAATTTTTATAGCCTTCAGTTTTGTTTGGTTATAGAGCTATAACATAGAAAATAAGACCTCTCTTGCCACATCCACCAGTCACATCCTGTCTTTCAGGATCTGTTAATAATTTTATCTCACATTTAATAATATATTATTTATAACCAAGGTTCTCATCTTTAAAATGACATATTATATTTCATTGTTTTCTATACAGAGAATTATCATTTTCTCTTTTTGTACAACATTCATTCCCTCAGGAAAGTTATATCCTCTACGTAAAATATTTTCTCAACCCAAACGAGTCGTTTTTACGTAAATATTTCTCTACAAGTGGGTTTTCTCGACATCACTGATCTTCGGTCTGCTTAGGTCTTTTTTATTTTCTCTCTGTGTCCACCTACTAAGCCAGCTATGTGAGTTGGTTAGCCTTTTCAGAGTAGGAATATGTCCAGTCTTCAGTTATTAATGATTCTCTCTTCTAAGACTCTTCCACAATAGACATAGAATAATTGTTTGCTTTCTGACCCTAATGCTTGTTACTCCAACGCTTGTGATGTTAACTGAGAATGGTTATGGCTTCACAGGTTCTGTTATTACTGGCTGACCATCATATATACATATCTTACAAATGACTGTCCAGGATGTGGAGTACCCTCCTGAGAAGAATCTCTTTAAGTGTTCTTGCATCCAGTATGCTTGAGGCTGTTGTGCTCTTGTAAATACTCTTTACGGTTTCAGTCCATTTAATTTTTCTCCAATTCTGGAATTTGCTTAAATTCTGCTCAACTACTTAATTCAATTTTTTGTGGTGTGAGTTTTGTTACCTTCCTGCCTGTGAACCTTGCTTATTATAACCAGTGTTCCTTATGAAAATTTGTTTCATTCCCCTGTTTTATTGTATGTGTGTGTGTATCCTGGCTTTAAGTATTTCAGAGGTGAGTTTGCCTATTTTGAGGGTGTACATTTTTTTATTAAAATTAATTTGAACCAGATAATTACCTACAAGCTACATTTTCCCACAAATGATAGGAACATATTGTATCAGCATGACTGTAAAATAAGAAATTTAACTAATGAAGGGAAAACAGGGCTTTTATACATTCTCCTGACAAACAAGGAAGATGGGAAAGTGGAAAGTTTGGTTAAGATGGCATATGCAGACACTCCATGAAGGGCATTTGGAATCTAAAGTAACATGTTTGTTGATTGTATGAAAGCAACTGAACAAGAAAAAGCTTATGATATTTCAAAAGTAAATACCTTTTTTAAATAAATCTTTGTTCTAAAAATGTAAACAATGAATGTTCCACTCATATAGCACCACCTTGTCTTGCTTAACTTGGTCATTGTACTCTTTACAGTTTTCCAGAAATTGAGTTCTTTCATATACAAGAGATCCAAGCCATGATGGTCAGTATCTTGTTCTCATATGCTCGAGAGTACCCAGGTGTTTCCTATCGTCAGGTGAGTTGTTATTTCTAAGTTTATTTCCTTTTAAATTTGTGTTTATTTAAGTGGAATAATGTTCAAAAAATATTTTGGTTTTTGTTGTAAGAAAACGTTTTTCCTTCCAAGTACTTTTCTGTTTACTAATCTGTATAAACAATAAATGGGGCTATTATCATATGCTTTATCTCAATTGATCAAAATTATAATAAAATTTAAGCTTTTAAAAAGTATGTTTAATTTTACAATATGCTTTATTCCATACCTTTGATACTGTATAAAAATGGCATTCATTTATTACCATATTTTAGGAAGCATTGTTAACCATTAAATATTAAGTAAATCATAAGCATATTTATTTTGATGAGAAACTTCATGTTCTAACATATTACTTTACTTCCTTTCACATAATAATAATAATAAATAGCTTTTTCTCAACTTGTGCTGTCCTCCATGTGGACAATTTTTGTTTGCCCTATCCTTGATATTCCCACCTATCCTCAGTTTATTACATGTGGTATAACTGAACTACAGTCTGCAAATGAGCATGGGACAACCATCCACAAACAGTCGTAAACTGACTCTCTGTATACTATAGAATAATATCATCACAACTTGATTTGGCATTCCAGTGTGCAGTTGTGTTTTTTCTTTTGCATTTTTTAAATTTTTTGCAAACTTTATTGAAAATTTTGTTGCTTTCTTGTTTTTTGATCATTTAATTTGTGGGATTTTTAAAAATAGTTTTCAACAACATCAATTTTCAATTCATTGTTGCCACAACAACTTCAGTCTTGAATAATTGCTACAGTTGAACAATCTACACAGTGGCTTAGGGCTCTGCTATTTCTGAAAAAGGTATTTTGGTCTTGGTTTGCATTGAGTTGTAATCAATTATTTGCAGTCTGCCTTGTTTCGTAAACCATAACAGGATATCTTGCTTTTGGCAAAACCTAATTATGAGGATGATGATATTGACAATCTGTTCTCACCTCCTTTCTCTGCAGTGCAGTCTCATGTTACTGCTTTTGATGTTCTGCAATCTTCCTGTGTTGTCATAGTGTAACTGAGGCAGGCCCAGTGGTGGTTCAGCTTAACCATTGAAGCTTTGACTGTTGCTACCTGTTACACTGTTATATATTTAAAGTGAAGGTGCAATAGGTGAATGGAACACACAGATACCAAAGAATTTGAGACCAAGATTCCAAAATTAAAACCTTTTAATAAATATCCAACATCAGCATTTATATTTGACAGTTATTTATACTCATCAACTCTGTGGTATTTCACTGTGCTAATTGATGTTTAAGAATAATGGCAATGAGTTTTGGTGAGAAATAGTCGGAATACTCATTATTTTAGTATTCATGGTTGGCTTGAGAAGTAGCTGAGAGAACTGATGTAAGGTCTGGGTACAACTTCTGCAGGATAACTGGTGTGGAGTCTGTATACAGTCTCTAGCTGCAGGAGAACTGAATTTTTACTCATTACATGAGGTTTTATTCAACTTTCTCTTTAGTATTATCACAATCTGCCAAATAGTGTACACAACTACTCTCAAGTGGTTCTGATACTTGATTGGTTGTCCCTCTTGTTATCGTTTGCAACATCTAACAACAAAAAGAAAACATCTTATCCATTGGTTGAAGATAGAGTCAGTGAATCGGCAGTCTCTTCTCTTGTATCTATACTCGCATTCTTATCACTGATATTTCATCAAATGACTGTCTCGCTTGTTACAGTATAAACACGCAAGCAGAAAATTTCTCTACATGTTTCTCTTCTTAAGTCATCCTCATTATATAATGATTTTTCTCATACTTCTGTGTCTATGTTTCACTGGATCTAATTTCTCCTAACTGCACACAAATATTTGAGGAAATTAAAATATTCAGCAATACTTTACTCCTTCACCATTTAGAAAGTTTCATCACCAAACCTCTGTTTCCATTTTCCATCTGTATATCAGTCAACATTTACAATTATTTTATTAATATTATTCTCTTTAACTAATTTTTTAACTAAGTAGGAAGTTCTACTTTTGCTGTTTATCCTTTCTTAAATTGATTATTGGTGTACATATATATATCATTATATATTTAGCACATAGTTATCCAACAACAATTAACATATTCTGCAATACTGAATTACACATAACATGCATATACTGACTATGACAATAATATATTTTGTGATCAGTGATGTCAAGAAAACCCACTTGTAGAGAAAAATATATATATAAAAAAGGCTCGTTTGGGTTGAGAAAATGTTTTACGTAGAAGAGCGAACAACATTTCAACCTTCTTTGGTCATTGTCAGGTTCACAGAGACAGAAAGAGATAACTGACCAAAAGTTGACCACATGTTTGAAAGGGGTTGTGTAACTGAGTGTCGGAATGTAGAGGGTGTGCTTAGATGTTTGAATATATAATTCTATATTATTTATTTTGTTATTATTATTTATTATATTATTTTTAATATAGATATAAAGGTGTTCCTTTATATTGGTTTATTTTGGGCTTGAGTTGTTGTATTAGTAAGGCTTCTTTAATTTTGCATTTGCTTATGTTTGTTTCTTTATTTAGTATTTGAGTGTTTTCTGTGGTTATGCTGTGTTTATTTGACTTGCAGTGTTCGAAAGCATGTTTGAAGGTGACTTTTTATGTTCTTTGAATCTGGTTTCCATTTTCTACTTGTTTCTTCAATATAGAAGTCGTGGCAGTTATCACATTGTATTTTATAAATAATGTTGGTGTGGTGTTTGTCAGTGTAGTTTTTACATAGTATGGACCTCAGTTTTGTGTCTGGTTTTTGAATAAATTTGGTATTAACTGGAATGTCATATTTTGTTACTAATTTTTGCCAAATGTTGGTTATTTGTTTGCTGATGTCAGGAATATATGGTATACAGCAGTATATGGTTTCGTGATTTTTTTATTCCTGAGATACATTTACTTTTGTTGGTTGATTTTGCTTTCTGTCTAGGTATATGCGTATAATGTTTTCTATGGATTGTGGAGGAAACTTATTGATGTTGATGAAGTATTGTTTTATTTTGCCTAATTCATCATTAATTTTATCTGGTGAGCATAGTTTTATGGCTGTGTTTATTTGGTTTCTTAATATGTTGAGTTTTTGTTTCATTTCATGTGCTGAATCCCAAGGAATGTGTAGTCCAGTATGGGTGATTTTTTGGTGGATTTCTGTTTTAAAATGTGTATCAGTTCTTGTAATTTTGAGGTTAAGAAATGATATTTGATTGATTTCTTCTTGTTTACATGTGAAGTTAATGTTGGGATGTATAGCATTAATGTGATTGAAAAAATTAAGTGTGTGTTCTGTAGATGTGAATCCTGCAACTGTGTCATTTACATATCTGTACCAGTATAGTGGTGGATGTAATGCTGTGTTAATTGTTTGTGTTTCAACTTGTGTCATAAAAATATTGGCTAGAACTGGTGATAATGGGTTGCACATGCTTAAGCCGTTTGTTTGTATATAATATGTATATATATAATATATTCTCATTAGCTTTGTAAATACATTGTATCACACTTCTCCTTATTATACATAAATATTCAAGGCATTAAAATATCCAGCAATACCTCAGTAGACATGCTTTCCCAGGTATGTTGTCTTTTATCTCTTCCTCCTGTGTCATATAAATTTTTCTCTTTACTCCTTCACTCTACTCCTTATTTGAATTACATAGTTTCCCTCTTTCTTATGATATTTGAATTCATACTGATCATTTTCAGGCCCAATTACATTCAGTGTTAGCATGCCTCCTTCTCCTCATCTTTCATTCTCTCACACTTTGACTTATCTCCTGTTTATTTTTCCCTTTTTCAAATTTCATACATTTGAGTCTTTACTTTAAGTTTGGGGTTCTGATACTTTAACTACATTAGGATTTTCCCATACCCAATTTTCTCAACTTTGTCTTATTATCACCACTATAGTTCAGTATATTTCCTTCATACAGCTTATATCTGCACTATCTGTCATTCAGTTGTGATAGAAATTTCCTCAGTGAGGTAGTTTTAAATATTTCTAATAATATTAAATAATTTCTTAACATTGTTATATTAAAAAATGTGAAAATCCTAGTATATTATGCACACAAAATTTTATTTTCTGCACTAAAAATTGAATGCTGGGAACTTCCTGGGATATCCATACTTTGATTACATGTGTCCATAGGCATGAGAAACAAAAATTGTTTATTTTCAGTTTCAGCTGTGGTCTTAAACATTTTTTGGTATTATTCTAACTAAATATTTGTCATCGGCTCAAAATTTTAAATCACCTTTTGAATTCTTATAGTTCATTCGTAATGACCATGAGTGAATCCTCATCTTCTGTAGTCAGCAACTGTCATCAACATGGTGGAAGATCATATGTTCATTTAGCTGTTGATATAACACTTAGCACAAACATAGATGCAAAAGAGAAGCAATTAATGTTTGTCCAGTCCAAATGATCCGACATAAAATATGTGCAGTGTTTCATAGTTCCATAAATGGCAGTGTTCTCAGAACCTCAAGTTTATGAATGGGGCTTCAAGAATTTATGCTAGTAATTATATAGTTTTATTGTAATCCAAATTACTTCATTTGTTACACCATCAGTGGTTTGTCGATTAATTCTGTATTCATTTGTTGTATAACACCTATTTTCAGTTTCAAGTCTTACCATATTCAAATTACTGCTGCTCTTTTCTTTACACACATTTCAATTGTGATTTCTTTTTAGCCATGTTTATATCGATATGGAATATACAGTTGAACCTTATTAATACAAACATTACAGTGAAGAACTGCTTAAAATGAACAATTCTTTGAAGTCTCTCTGAAACTCCATTGACATCTAAAAATGAAATTGCTCACTATGAAACCCTGTTTACAGTGAATATATTTTTGTAATACAGTGAAGTTTTTCACATGTTTTGTGTACAGTGAGCATTTCTTTTACAACAGAAGCTGAGAAATCATAAAAGGACCAACTACATAGTTTAATTACTTCGCTCCTTCAGTGTGGATTTGTATACATGGTAAGGGTACCTCTCAGGGAAGTTCTGATCTTTCAGTTTACCTCTTCTGGGATCTAAATATGCACCTGTGTGTTTACTGTGCATGGTGACCTGTGAAGGGGAGAAGAGGAGTCTGGTGGTGGAGGGGTCCAACCCTAACATACCACTTTGGCCTTGAATTCCTGTAGATGGGTGGCCTTGGAGTGGCCCCCCTAAGGTCAGTCAGCTGCTCCATTTGGGCTAAGGCCAATCAAGTACCAGTGTTGGATGTTCTCAACAGGAGTTGTGGACATTGTATCTGATGCTGGTGTTTGGGGAAAGTGCTCACAAAACCCTGGCATTGCTGCAGTATCCTTGTTTGGCATCATAGTTGGAGTGCAGATGGATCTCTTTATGCCTCCAAAATAATCATTCTCAAACTATATGAAACGTTTTTTGACCTCCATGGTTAAAAAGGTTTATGAATCAACATCAACACCAATCTCTTTCTCTAACATTCAATCCAGCAAACTCCAAGATCCACATTTATTTTTGTTTTGGGTACAGGCATTTCCTCAAGTATATGTTCTTCTCCTGCCCCAAGATGCAAAATGATCATTCGTTTACATGCTCAATCGCTTGAATCCTCTTTCAACAACAAAGACCTGCTCAATTGATCCAAGGCAGGATCCATGGAAGTTGACAGATCTCCCTTGATTAAAGACAATAAAGAAAAAAATGGTGGTTTATAACAGAAGGGCTCTCCACTCAATTTACCCACACATATAATGGAATTGTCAAGGCTTACATTCTAATGTAGATGACATCAAAGCATGGATTGCTTCCTACCATCCTGTATGTTTTACTTACAGGAAATAATTCTGAAACCTGAAGATACAGTCACCTTTCAACAGTTTTCTTTGTACAGAAATCACAGGCTGTGTGATGGACGACTGCATGGACAGGTTTCACTGTTGGTTGATCAGCATGTGCCCACCCTGTCTTTGCCACTCTACACACTCTTGGAGGCCATAGCTATCCATGTTTCCATTGGTGGTACCATCATTTTTCTCTCTTCATGTCTCCTGAAGAGACCCATGGTCAGTCAGACCTTGATGCTCTTGTTGAACAGTTGCCATCTCCATTTTTAATCCTGGGAGAATTTAATGGACGTAATCCCTCTGGGGAGGTACTGGTATTAATGGGAGGGGTAGCTCTGAAGAGCATATGCTCTCAGATCACAACCTTCCTCTTTTCAGTACTGGTTCTTATACTTATTTTCATGCACCTAGTCAGTCTTTTACTGCTATTAATCTTTCAATCAGCTCCCCTATTCTCTCACTTTTCATGGAGGGTTGATAGTAACCCATGGGGCAGTGATCATTTTCCTATAATTTTGAGAGAGACTGATCGTGGCCAATGCCACCCGACCTGCATGCCCTGATGAAAGCCAGATCAAGCAAACTAGCCTTCTTTCACTGCTCTCACAGGACTTGATCTTGCTGTTGTCTGTAAGCCAATAGTAGATGACTGCATGGCAGCAGTAACTGACTGTGTTATACAGGCAGCTGCTCAGTGTATTCCTAAAACCTTGACATGTTTTCCTTGATATCCTCGTCTGTGATGGAATTCTGCCTGCCATATGGCATGAAATGCTAAAAAATAAGCCTGGGATACTTTTTGCAGGTATCCTACACTCTCGAACCATATCACTTTCCAGCAGACCCATGCATGTTCTCAGCATGTAAAACATCAAACCAGAAGGAATCTTGGATTAAGTTCACAACCAGTATATCTTCTACCACCAGTTCCAAAGTCATATGGAACAAGATTCAATTTCCCCCTCTAGATCTTGCTCTCTGACGGCCAGGAAGTAATCGATACCTGAAGCATTGTTGATACTCTAGGTGATAGCTTTTGCCAGGTATCTAGCACTTCAACTTCATCCTCCACCTTCTTAGCTGTCAAGACTGAGGCAGAGTGATCACCTCTTTTTTTTTTGAGCTGATTGTCTCTCTGACTATAATTGGAATTTAAACTGGCTCTTCATCAGTCTGGCAGTACAGTGGTCAGACCTGATGATGTATACTACGAGATGCTGTGACATCTCTCTCCTGTTTCTTTTGCTATTCTTCTGAAGTTGTTTTTAACCAGATCTGGCAGGAGAATGTTCTTCATGATACTTGGCACCAAACTATTGTCCTACCTTTCTCTAAGCCTGGGAAGGATCCCAAGATTCCTTCAAACTACCTTCCAGTTGCTTTGATGGGCTGTCTCTGTAAGACCTTAGAGAGTATGGTTAATGCTCATTTTGTTTGGTTCTTCAAATCAGACATTCTCCTCTTGCACACCCAATGTGGGTTCCAATGATAGGGCTCCACCATGGACCACCTGATTTGACTTGAAATGTTGGTCAGAGAAGCCTTCTCAAATGACAAAATCTTGTATCAATATTCTTTGACATTGAGAAGGCTTATGATACAACATGGAGGTATGGCATTTTGCAAGACCTCCATTTATGTGGGTTACATATTCATTTGCCCACTTATATTAAAAATTTTAATGGACAGGCATTTCCAAATTTGTGTGGATTTAACATTTTCCCATTCTTTTCTACAGGAACTTGGAGTCCCTCAGGGCTGTATTTTGAGTGTCACACTTTTCAGTATAAAAATTAATCCCATCATTGAACAACTCCCTCTTACTGTTGCAAACGGGCTCTATGTTGACGACTTTCACATCTCATGTCAATTGTTGAACGTGAGGTATATTGAGTAGCAGCTACAGATTGCCCTCAATCATTCACTGAAGTGGACCACAGCAGATGGTTTTAACTTCTCTCTCTCTCTAAAACCGTTTGCATGCACTTTTGTTGCCAATGGAGTATTCACCCTGACCCTGAACTCCATATCGGTGAAATTTTGCTACCTCTGGTCCCTGAGACAAAGTTCTTGGGGCTTTCTTTGACCATAAGCTGACGTTTATACCACATGTCAAGCACCTAGTAATCAAATGAACAAGAGCACTGAACATTTTCCATGTCCTCTCTTTCAGCACTTGGTGAGCAGATCAATGTTCTATGCTGAAGGTATATAGTTCTTATATTTGATCAAAACTAGAATATGAGGCACTGTTCTATGGCTCTGCCTCGAAATGCTGAAGCTTATTCATCATCAGGGGCTTCAGCTTTGCACTGGGGCTTCCTGCACTTCCCCAGTCCAAAGCTCATACACAGAGTCTCAGGAACTTTTTCTACACCTCTGCCATTTACAACTGTTTTACTGTATGCTTCGAAACTTTGATCCTCACCACAGCATCTCACCTTGGGTTGTGTTTTCCTTCCTCAGTGGGCCATGCGTTTTCAGAACAGATGATTTGTCATTGTTTCATTTAGCTTTCATATCTAGGCAGAGTTGGATGAATTGGATCTGTCCTTGGATAACATTGTTCTATCTACTGGTCAGCCCATCCTACCATGGATTATTAAAATCCTCAAATGTGAACTTTCTTTAGGTCATCTGAGAAAAGCAGATACTCCCAATTGGAAATACTGTGTTATTTGCTCAACATCTTTCAAACCATCCTTCCATTCCTAATTATACAAATAGTTCGAAATCAAGTGACTCTGTGTGCTGTGACATGGTTTGTTGCGATTTAGTGGTTGCACACAGAATCCTCTCTGCAGTTTCAGTGTTCAATGCTGAACTGTATGCTATTTCTTTTGACATGGATCACGTAGAAGCTAAGCAGTACTCAAATTGCACTATTTATACCAACTCCCTTAGTTCTCTACTGGCTCTGGAATTGTTTCACGTTAGTTCTCACTCTGTTCTTGCCGATTTTCAAAGCCACCTGGCCAATTTATCTTTAACATCCACTTCTATCTAGCTCTTCTGGATACTAGGCCACGTTGGTATTTGCAGGAACAAGCTCGTCAACACCACAGCTAAGTCTGTCTGCTCTGGCACTATCACCACTGTGCCTGTTCCATACATGGACTATAGTCTTGCATTCAAGGCTCAGCTCTGTGCCAGTTAGCTGTTGACTTGTAGTAAGCAACATGAAAACAATCTTTTTCAAATGAAACTCTCTCCTGGACTTTGGTTGTCTTGCTTCCGTAAGAATCGGAAAGGGGAAGTTGTCTTAACTAAAGTATGCATTGGCCAGTTTTTTACTCATCATTTTCTTTTACCTTGGACTGATGCACCAATGTGTTGTCTGTGTAACACTCAGGTCACAATAAGCTATATTTTACTTTTTACCATCGTTACTACTCTCAACGACGGCACCAATTTTAATATGTTTTTTCTCAAGGTTTATGCATAACACCAGAAAGTGTCATTAGCAATGGTGACACTGTCTACCTTACAAATGTTTTTAGTTTTTTTTAAAGGCCATTAAACTTTTTAATGCTCTTTAAGTTTTAATTTAAAATTTCGACCTTTTAAGAATTAAAGTACATCTTGTTTGATTTGAAGTTAGAAAATGGTCATGATGTTAAATAACTCGAAACCAGGACTGGAAGGGCCAACTTCAGGTGATTAAAGCTGATTTTTGAACTTCCCCATTAGTCATTCTGGAGAGTTATGATAATTACAATTATGCTACAGAAAGTCCTTTACAAATTGTAATATTGTAGTTTCTCTCTTACTGCTGTTAACTAGATATAACAATTGGTCTTAATCCTATTTGTGTTTTTATTATAAAACTTGAACTTTGTTTTGTTTTACTTTAATTTTATTTTATTAATTTTAATAATAAATTTTTACCAAATTTTTGGCACAGATAGCATAGTTGCTTTGCACTATTAAACACCAAACCAATCAACCAATTACTTTGCTTTGTCATGAGGTAGCCTGAGGCATAATTAAACTGTTAATATGGCAAACCAAATGGAAACTCCTCATTAGCAAATCATTATTTTAACAGTAGACAGTTTGCAGGGTTAGCATGATTAATTATTGCAGAGTTACTGCTGCAAGTTTTTTGAATAAAGTGGAAATAGTGGCAGTATAATTTTAGATAAATTGCAGCAGTTTGATCATTGAAACCACTTTATGTATCGTATGTCAGTGACTTGTGTACCTATTAATCAGTGTTCTTAGAAGGTAGAAATGATGCAAGGCCATTCAGTCCTGCATTCATTGTGATCATATATGTAGACAATTTGACATGAAGACCAGTGCACTGTCCACAATTTTGAAGAAAGTAATGTTTAGACAGCATTTGAAAAAACAAACCTAACTATGAACGTTTTCAGTTCTCAACAGTGGATGATGTTGAGTAAGTACTGTCAGAATGGTTTACCAATGCATTTGATGAATATTCTGATCGGTAGATCCATTCTCAAAGCAAAACCCAAAGAAATGGGACAAACATTGAATCAATTGACTTCAAAGTCAGTAATAGTTTGCTGGAAAGGTTCAAGTCTCAACAGGGCACCACCTTTAAACCAGTGTGTTGCAAGGCTACTGGCGTTATGGATGACATTGTGATGACTGTGTATTAATGTCCTAACAGGTGCTAGTGAAAGGCTGTGCCCCAAAAGATATTTTAAATGCATTTGAAGCTGTGTTATTTTTTGTTTGATAGCTGATAAGATTTTAATATTCAGAAATGAAGTCTGTTCATGAATAAAACAAAGCAAAGAAAGAATCACAGTGTTGTATTCAAATACAATTGTATCATAAAGCTGAAAACACTCGCCATAGGAAAATAAAGAAGTTGTGATGTGAATTATTTTCCAAACAGAAAAGCATGGGTGGATAGGGATTTATTTAGTGATTAGATACACATAGAAGGTAAGAAATTCAATCGTCAAAGAATAAAAGTCTTCAATTTTATTTTCAGTTGTCTCGCTTTCACACCCAAAGACAATTTGAAGTGAATAAAACTGCAGCTGATGGATCAGGTCATGAATAGAAATTTCTACAGCTTCTACCAAAAATGTCAGTTTACATCATCTGGGATCTGAACATCCAACCCTGTTTTTGAGGTGCATGGTAATCTGTGAAAAGGAGAAGATCCTGGTTGTTGAAGGGTTCAATCCCACCATTCCCTTTTGTCTCTGAATTACTCTGGATGGTTAGTCTTAGGTTGTGTTCCCAGGGCCAATTGGCTGGTCCTTTTAAGCTAGAGTCAACCGAATACCAGTTTTGGATGTTTTCAGTGGTTGTTTTAGACAATTATGTCTGCTGGTGTTTGAGTATAGTGCTCGTGAAACCCTAGTGTTGCTACAGTGTCCTTGTTTGGCATTGTAGTGCATCCTTTTGCAGGACTCCATGGTAGATTGGTCTAGTGAGCACTGAATATTACTCTATTTATTATGGATAACTCAATCCTTGAAAACAAAGAGTAAAACAACATCTTATAGGTAAACAACCATGCATAGACGATTTTTTTACACATATGCCACCACCTTCAGTTCCTGTACCTCAATTTTTAATTCTTAATTTTTTATGTGGCAAATCCTTATGGCAGGTGTTTCCCTTTTTCATTCAGAAGGGATTAGAGAAGCTTGCTGGCTCTCTCAAGTTCATCAAAAAGCTATGTTCTGGTACATCTTGGTCAAAACATCAATCCCAAAATACAGTGAACTTTTCTTGAATTATTGGGTCATTAGAGATATAATACCCATTGAGAGTACTCTCCATGCCACATTGAATTCCTCTCAATGAGTGATCACTGAGAGGAATTTGCAGAATATTGGAGTTCCTTGCTGGCTAACTCCAGCCAAGGCATTTCTTATGTGTGCAGTATCTCCACTCACAAAGATGGAATTTATACTCTTTAGATCTAAAATTATTCAGAATTTTCACACTTGAAACTCAACTGTTTTGCAGTATATCTATAATCCTTTGTTCTTTTATCTGTCCTAAACTAAGTAAACAAGTGATTAATATTATAGTTTTAGTCAATAAATATGTTTGCAACATCATTTTCAGAATTTGTTGAAAATGGAATGAGTGTATTCTGAAATGTTTGTAAAATAATGTTTTGTGTTCTGTCAACCATCTTCATCTTCATTATAAAGAAAAATATTTTACTTTTCTGCATCAGGTACTTAAGACTGTGTGATTGTCTTTTCTACACTAACAAAACACAACTATAGTTAATTATATTTGTCTTAATATATTAATTGTAGTTGTGTTACATAATTTTAACTCTACATTCTTTATTCAATCTATAAGGGTTTTTCAAGTACAAGAATGCATAATACTTCAGATTACATGTCTTACTTAATATAAAACTCATAAGGGCAGTTGGGACTGAATGAATAATGTAGTGTTGAAAATATATAGTAGGCCTGATACTAACATCTATAGTTATGTGTACATCATTTACTCACCCATTTCTATGTAGATAAAATCTTTCACAGAATTGAGGAAAACCAGAGATAATTGTATATTTCACAAATACTTTATTTATTAACAGCCATGGTTTTTGTTAATAAATGCATCATCAGGTACAGATTGACAAATGTAACTGTGAATTTCAATGCCATGTTTGTAGCATTGTAAATATCACTATATTGTCATTGAAAATGATTAATTATCAATATCATGATCACAAAATCCAGAAGATAATATTTATTCATGTTCAATTTTTGATTATACATACTACCACAGCAGACACTGAACTGTAAGTTTGGTATTAATAAAGTTTTCATTTTGAATTTCTTTTATGAGTTACAGTTATTCTTAACCTCCAGTTATCACTTAAAAATCTAATATCTAATAAAATGATTAATTAGCTGAAACTAGTCATTTTTGTTTTTAAATTTCGTGCAAAGCTGTGTGAGGGATATCTGTGCTAGCTGTCTCTAATTTAGCAGTGTAAGAGTAGAGAGAAAGGCAGCTAGTCATCTGCACCCACTGCCAACTATTGGGCTACTCCTTTACCAACAAATAGTGGGATTGACCGTAACTTTATAATGCTCCCATGGCTAAAAGGGCAAGCATGTTTGGTGTGTAGGGGATTCAAACCTGCAACCCTCGGATTACAACTCAAATGCCTGAAAACAGTAATTGATTGGTTCTACTAGTTATATTCTGATTCGAGCTTTTATGATAATTTGGGTGAGGAATAACTCAACAGTGAAATCTTAATCCATTAAAGTTTTAAGGGGGATAAAAGTTTTTGTACTGAGGCACACATATTTTCTATTTCAATGTGAAAATTAATTTGTTTATTTGAAAAAAATTTACTAAAAAAGATTGTTTTTTCATCCAGGGTATGCATGAGCTCTTAGCACCAATTCTGTTTGTTCTACACTTGGATCAACAGTCATTTCTTCTTGCTTCAGAGATAGGATATGTCAAGTAAGAAATTATATAAGCTTTTTTTGTTGTATGTTGATTTTGTGTTTATAATGATAATAAGAATATATATATTAGATAAGGTACAAAATCTTTGCAACAGCTTACATCAACAGGAAGGTTAGCATGATTTGTTTATACAATATATCCTCAGATGAAATATAGTTAGAAAGGTTCAATTTTTTGGAAAAAAATAAAAATACAGTCACAAAAAAAAAAAAACATTTAACACTGGGGCACAATGCTTTAAAATTAGGTCATTATGTAATATGGATATTTGTTTATGGTATCAGTGAAAGTATTATCCAAATTGCAGTTGAGGTACCATATTTATCTGATTTAACCCCAATTTCAGCAATCTCATATGTTGAAAAATAAAGTGGAAAGGAGAAGGTGCAAATACTCAAGTTCACATTGGGAAGGTGATTACTCTCTCTTATTTGGAAAAACAAAATTAATAATAAAAATAATAATTAAGAGTACTAAACCTCAGTGGGGTATAGAACAAAACTTCCTTTTAGTTGGCATTTCCAACCCCTGATATGATGTTTGGGCATAAAAATCAAGATGTTATGGTGCTGTTATACTAAACTTTATTACACTATTATGTTACTCAAGTATATTTTATAATAATTTGTTGATAGTGTTATTCAAAAGATTACCATGTTCTTAAAACTATGTAATGGGTTATCCAATAGATTTTGAAGGCATATTTAAATTTTTATTATAAAAACTTGCGTTAAAAATGTTAATATATTATTAAGTTAATTTATAAATTTTAGTATGTCTGATTAGGGAAAACTTAAATATAGAAAATAAATCATTGATGTGCTTACTGAATTATGATGTATCAAATTTTAATTTATTTCAAACTACATATCTCTGTTGTGCAGCTTTGTGAAGTTTCTTTAGTAAGGGTAAATGTGCAATAGCTAGTAATAAACATTTGTGAATTTTACTGATTATTAGTTTTGAACAAATACTCTGTCAAATAGGGAACAAATAATAATTTGTAGAGTTTTTTAATAAGAAGTGTTGCAGAATATTTTTCCTATTTTTTATGTTTAAGGATTTCAGAGAAGATTATCTTATATTTCTGTATAATTGTGAGGCATTACAAGTATAATTAGCATATTTAATTCTTCTGTCTTAGAATTAACTATAGAAGCAAAAGAAATGTTCTCATTATGAACTCTAAATTAAGCTATAACTATCATCTAGTGATTTTGGTAAGAATAAAAATGATATTAGGGATTTCCCATTTGTGTAATTATAATTAGGTTCAAACAACTTGTTCTATCAACCATATGTCATAAGTTAATAAGTTAAGAGTGAGTTTCAGTGTTACTGTTAGTTGTAAGAAATCTGGTGTGTGAATCATAGCTGTAGCTCTATTTAGGCAACATTTTTGTGTCAGACTGGAAAAAATAAATCAAGTACTCTAAAAAATTATTAACATGGAAGAAGGAATCTAGCTCCCAAACAGAAAATTGTTTCAGAATAAGGGACATAGTTTTGCATCATATTCATGAACATTTTTTAAGCATAGTAATAATAGTATTGTAAATCTATTCACTCAGTATGATAACATTGTCACAAGTTGATTGAGATTATTTGTTCCATGTAAGTGCTTTAGGTAGTGTACATCAGTTACAATTTCCATGAATTTCT
Organism: Tachypleus tridentatus; assembly: GCF_004210375.1. Lineage (NCBI taxonomy): Eukaryota > Metazoa > Arthropoda > Merostomata > Xiphosura > Limulidae > Tachypleus > Tachypleus tridentatus. Next base: position 30,041,273 of record NC_134826.1, on the reverse strand, counting down.
GTTGCTGCTTCATGAATATTTTGATCAATATATTTTTTATTGCCTGTAATATCAGGAAGTTTATTTGTGTTTTCTGCTGGACAGACATTCTGTACTGTATGATTATTGTTGGTGAATGCATGATGGAAAAATCAGTTTTCATATAGTGAGAAAAGGTGTTTTAGGTAAGTTAGCACAATAGTCTATTTTTTTCCCTCTATCCACAAAGATAATTCTCATTGTGTTTTGTCCCTAAATTATCTTTGCATTTTTAATTAGTAAACAGTTAATACTATGAATATTCCAGATAAACAGATTAATCAGTAATGATCTTATTGACCATAAAATAATTTAATTGGATGCTGACAGTTACCAAAATAATTATGGATTTCAGAGTTTCATTGACTGAAATTCAAAAGAGAAGTAACAGACAAAAGTAATTTTTATCTTGTGCATATAATTTAAGGAAAACAAAGAATCTATGTTATGTGTAGGCTAGTACACTAAACTCTTAGCTACATCAACCACTTCTAAAAACAATCCATTTCAAAGGCCAACCACCCTCATAAAAAAATTAAAGCTGTTTTGCTGAAGATGACTCATAATATTTATGACCCATAAACTTACCATTTTCACCATTAAGTACAAAAAGATGATGCATCACCACTATCAGTTCTCCTTAATAATTTTAAACACATGCTTTGCTTTCAGTAGGTGTTATTTGATCAATGAAATTTTCTTTGAATCCTTTTGACTCTACCATCTTCCTCCTTTCTATCCCTACAAGTAAACTTTGCTAGTGACTTGACAGGGTTAACACCATGATGAGTTTTCCTTTGCCTTCTCCTTATCTTACTTTGCATCTCTTTACATATAATCTTCCTATTGGATGAAGGATATATTTGAATTATCAGAAAATAGCTGGTAAGTAGTCAAGTCTTCCCTACATGTCAACCATTTGGAACTCCCAGCTATTTGTTGTACTTTGAATAATTTTCTACCAATTGTATAAGGCTACCTATTTGTAATTCACTCTAACAGTTTGACTGTTTTCTCTTACATCAATCATCAATATGGAACAAGATCCCATTTGTTTTACTTTGAAATGCTGGATTTCCTTTTCTGAGCTCAATCTCGGCAGGTCTATTTTCTTGCTTGTTATATTTCGTGTGCTCTGTATCTTGTGACAGATTGGCAATCTTGTCCAGACAAAATCCTGCCAATGGAGTGGTCTCTTGCTCCTCCAGAATTCTGATGGTAATTTTCTTGGCAGGATACCTTCTTATGGGTGCATTTGCTTCCCAGTTTTGTACAAAACTTCCCCTTTTCTAGTCTCTGATTCTGCATCCTTCAACTTTAGCTTATTCTCCCATCCATCTTCTTCCTTGCATTCTCTTTTCATACAATCCACTCCCTGTTGAGTCTTTCTCATTCCTCCATTCTGGCCTGAACAACCATATTTTTTCACTGTTTAACTTCCTGTTCCTTTCTTTGTACTGAAGGTACAGAAAAGTTATTTGAAAGAGAAATATGCTTAACTTTTTATGGATTTTTTTTCAAATATGGTACACTGATAGATCTCAAGAACTTACAGTTAGATGTCTAATTAGGTTCAGGTATAAGCCACATGTGCAGTTATTCAACAGAAATTGCTAATTTGTGAACAGAATATTTACACATTCCTATGCAGAAAGTAGTGTGAGCTATCAGTCTAAATATTTTACTACACCTAAGAGTAAAAGTGGAACTTCTTTATCTTTTTCGTTTGGATTAAAGATGGCTGGTTTAGATTTGCAAAAATTATAGGGTGAAAGCACATACAAATACACGAGTATTGATTAGGTCAAGTAAACTAGGGAAGTAGTTTCTAGCTCATGTTTTCAAGAGAATTATAAAGGTGAATGTTTATTATTCATTGCTGATCTTTAATCACAAATTTGCTAAATTTTGTGAGATTCTCTTGATTAAAAAGTGTTTTGCATTATGTGATATTAGCTTAAGCAATTAGTGTAAATAATAATGCTTGATAAAGATGCAGGTAGTGCACGCAAATGATAACAAGAAACTGTTAACCTAGAGTCCATGGCATTACTATAAAGGCAATTATTCACACTGTTTTAGAGAGGAAAGCTGCCACCGTATATTTTAAAAATTCTAGTTGGTTTGCTAAATGAAAAGGTTGTTCCAAATAATTGGGTTATGATCTTAAGGCTAATATGAGTTAATATTGAGTATCTCTTTTTCTTACTTGCTATGATTTGTTGGTGTGTATTGACCATAAGTCATAACATCTAAAGAAAAACACATTAGGTGTGAAAAAATAGGTGTAGCTAAAAAAAAGGATTGAATGTGCAACTTGAAAGAATGAAATGAAAATTGGCAGCTAAACTAGTAGCTACACACATAAGAATTTTAGAGCAACTATTCATTCATTAGTTAGCTAGCTAGGCTCTGTATTTTGGTTTTCCCATCATTGTTCCTCAAGTTTAACAAAAATTATGGCTTAGTTAACTAATGAATATTTGCTGTGTAGTTATTAACAATGCTATAAGTGTAGCTACTAGTTTGGCCACCAATTTTGATTTCATTTCTCTAAGTTGCATACTCAGTCTTTTATTACACTTTAGACTATTACACTTACCTAAGAGATAGGGTATTTCACAAGATTGCTGGAGGCTGTTTAACAGTATTTTACTTAATAAATAAAGCCAGTACCAGATCATACCAACCCACAGACTGTTATGAGTAAAGCTCCCCACTATGTGATTACCTTCCCTCTCCCAGTGAAGTACTGGAGTCCTTGTCACTTACCAGTTCTTTGCCAGTGGGATAGTGTAACATGGAGGCTTCCTCCTGAGTGTGACCAACTCCTCTCAGCTGAAAGTTGAGTAGTGGTGTTTTGTTGGTGTAGGCAATAAGTACTTTCCTCATACAGTTGACTGGAAGACAAATATTTATATGCAAAAACAGCTCGTTTGGGTTGAGAAAATATTTTACCTAGAAGAGCGAACAACGTTTCGACCTTCTTCGGTCATCGTCAGGTTCACAAAGAAAGAGGTAACTGACCGGAAGCTGACCACATGTTTGAAAGGGGTTGTGTAACTGAGTGTCGGAATGTAAAGGGCGGTATTAGATGTTTGAATATATAATTTTATTTATTTTATTATATTAATATAGGTATAAAGGCGTTCCTTTATATTGGTTTATTTTGGGTTTAAGTTGTTGTATAAGTAAGGCTTCTTTAATTTTGTGTTTGTTTATGTTTGTTTCTTTATTTAGTATTTGAGTGTTTTCTATGGTTATGTTGTGTTTATTTGACTTGCAGTGTTCGGAAAACATGTGAAGGTGACTTTTTATGTTCTTTGAATCTGGTTTCCATTTTTCTACTTGTTTTTCCAATATAGAAGTCGTGGCAGTTATCACATTGTATTTTATAAATAATGTTGGTGTGGTGTTTGTCAGTGTAGTTTTTACATAGTATAGACCTCAGTTTTGTGCCTGGTTTTTGAATAAATTTGGTATTAACTGGAATGTCATATTTTGTTACTAGTTTTTGCCAAATGTTGGTTATTTATTTGCTGATGTCAGGAATATATGGTATAGAGCAGTATATGGTTTCATGATTTTTTGATTCGTGAGATATATTTACTTTAGTTGGTTGATTTTGCTTTCTGTCTAGGTGTGTGCGTAAATGTTTTCTACGGTTTGTGGAGGAAACTTATTGATGTTGATGAAGTATTGTTTTATTTTGTCTAATTCATCGTTAATTTTATCTGGTGAACATAGTTTTATGGCTGTGTTTATTTGGTTTCTTAGTATGTTGAGTTTTTGTTTTGTTTCATGTGCTGAGTCCCAAGGAATGTATAGTCCAGTATGGGTAATTTTTCGGTGGACTTCTGTTTTGAATTGTGTGTCGGTTCTTGTAATTTTGAGGTTAAGAAATGATATTTGATTGCTTTCTTCCTGTTCACATGTGAAGTTAATGTTGGGATGTATAGAGTTAATGTGATTGAAAAAACTAAGTATGTGCTCTGTAGATTTGAATTCCGCAACCGTGTCATCTACATATCTGTACCAGTATAGTGGTGGATGTAATGCTGTGTTAATTGCTTGTGTTTCAACTTGTGTCATAAAAATATTGGCTAGAACTGGTGATACTGGGTTGCCCATGCTTAGGCCATTTGTTTGTATATAGTTTTGGTTGTTGAACATGAAGTTTGTCTTTATCGTGGTGAATTCTATGAGGGTTGCTAACTGGTTACTGGGAATGTCTATAGTTGGGTTAGGGTCTCGGATATAGAGTTCTAAGGCTATCTTGTAGGCTTCAGTGGTTGGAACTTCTGTAAAGAGGGATATAACATTCGATGTTATATAAAAACTATATACAAACAAATGGCCTAAGCATGGGCAACCCAGTATCACCAGTTCTAGCCAATATTTTTGTCCCTTTATAGACTGGGACTGAGGACCAACAAAAAAAGTTTCATTTGTTCTATTCAACCTGTTATATAGGAGAAAAACAGATCAGGACACACTTTAGTATATGTCAATTACTGTTTATGTAATTGCAGCATAGAATTTTAAATATTGTGAGATAGCAAATTCTGCTTTTATTTTATTATGGTTTTCTGTTCATTTATTATTCCTTCTGTTGCTCAGTTCAGTTATGAATTTTTAATCATATTAAAGTGCTACTCACCTTCTAGCTATAGCACATTGAATTGCTCTTTTATTGTTAATCTGACACATGCTTCCTCTAGTAATGTTGAACAGGTATTAATTTGTAAAAAAATATGTAAATTAGCTAGTTAATGAGTTGTTACCTCATAGTCCAATCATTAAATAAAAACCCTTCCTTGATCTTAAAAAGAATTAGTTCATAAGATATAAATAGAACAAATTATTGCTGATGGTAGAACACTGCAAATCAAATAAACAGAGCATAACCACAGAAAACACCCTGATATTAAGTAGGGAAACAAATATAAACAAATGCAAAATCAAAGAAGCCCTACTTATACAGTAACTAAAACCAAAATTAAACCAATAAAAGGAACACTTTATACCTATATTAATTAATAACCTAACATCCATCTGCAATGGCCCCCTACAATCTCGTACCCATTTATACTTTCATCCCTAAGATGTGTCTGTAAATGGTCACATTTAAACTCTCTTTCTTAACCTGAAGATGACCTAGGAAGGTCAAAACATTGTTCTCTCCTTATCAGTAAAAGTGTTAATACCCATACCAGCCATTCTGAGATACATTTTTATTTCAAGTGCATTTCTCATCATAAAGAAAAACTAATTAAAATCAAAATTTTCAAATCAAAAATTATTTTTTCATTGTGGTTAATTGCAGAAGCTAATCATTTAAGTTCAGTATTCATGTGTATTCTGACTAGTGCAATTCAAATGTGGTTTTGATGGGATAAATAACACTGGACAAAATAATATTTTTCTCTCAGCTGCTAGAAAAATACAGTTGTTTCTGAGTATTTTGATGATGCTGATTCTAAAAATCATGTTGAACATTATTGATCACCTCTATTTTACTAGCTATAATAGATTTTTTTAAAAATATTCTTATATATCATGAAAATAACTTTATTTATTTATTTAAAATTACATTTAAGAATGTTCAAAAACAATACATAATAACAATACCAATTTAAAAATCTGAGTGTAATAAGATTATATATATAATAAAAATACATTCAGACTGTGTTCAAACTTCAATTATATGTTTTTGTTGTTATAAAATACCTGTATGACTTGTGTGGCCTTTTGTGTATGTTCTTAGTTTCATGCTGTAAGAATCAACAGTAATCTTCTGTTATTGCAAGATTCCATCACCTTTGGTATCACTGTTCCATTGTAGAAATATCTTGACAGAAGCACTCACCATGCTTATTGTTTAGTACATCTAAATCATTTGGAAATAAGTCTAAATCTTCAGTGACAACCTTGATGCCATTTTCTTGTAGTGTTTAAGCATATCATCAGTCATCATAGCATGACTTTCGTCTCTGTGATTCCCTAAGAAAATTTTGAGAACTACTCTGAATGATTTCCAGGCAGTGAGTTCTTTCTGACTGAGTATTATTTCAAAATAAACTTCAGTCAGCACTAGACAAATCTGTGGCTCAGCAAAGATTCCTCTTTTAATTTTTATTTCACTAATTTTTGAAAACTTAACAGACAGATATCTGAAACAATTATCATCTTTGTTTACTACGTTTATAAAATTTTATATGAGACTCAGTTTAATATGAAGTGGGAACACAAACACATTTTGAGAATTCACTAAAGGTTGATACTCAGTATTTTCTTTCTTTGTATATAATCCTCTCTCACTGGTCATTCCTTTATTTTGAAATGATTTTTATTTTCATGGCTGTACCAGAGATGATACAAATAGTGTTTGGTATATCCACTCTGCAGGCCTAGCAGGAGTAAAGTAACTTATAGATCATCACATGTGTTCCACCAGTGGTGATTATATTCAATGGCTTTAAGTGTATATAATCTACATGCTTTGTTAAGTTTCTTTTATGTTCCCAGCATGAGCTACAGGAATTGATCGTATAGTGTACAAAAGTACAACTTTAAAATTATCTTTGATTAAGTTGAAAGTCACCATTCTTGAAGATGTACCTAATTCTTCCACAAGTGCATCAACATATTTACCAAAATACAAAGTATCTTGCATGCTGTAGTGAAAAGCAATACTTTGATAGGAACTTAGATAAAAAGAAGCTTTTTTTTTGGAGCTAATAACTTTATTGCTGTGAACAAGAGTCAAGAAGTTTCCCATACTACTTTGACAGAGACAAGTCATGAATAAAATCATTTAGCTTTTTTCTGGAATCAGATGTGCCACAAGAATAAAATTACTAAGTGAAGAGTATGAAAAAGTTTCAGTGTTCTTTGCAAGTCTGCTGTTTCCCAGTTCATTGGTGAATGTGGTACTGGAAGACCATCTCCATGGTACTGGTTTCAATGTAGATAAAATATCTGGATATTTAATGGATTGTTCAGTTTGGTTTGAATATCAAGAAATATAAATCATTCAAAAATAATGGTTAGTTAAATCTTTTGATTCACACCATATCATGTGAACTGAAAGTGATATATTTGCTACCTTCTTATTTAGCCACTTTGCCAAGCCAGATGTGCAAACTCTACAACACACGAGACCCAGTGTTTTTCTTTTTCACCACTTGTGCATCTAAAATACTGTTAGTGAGCTACTTTTATTTTGTGTGTGATGTTTTCCTTTATGAAACTGTAATATATTTTCCACAACTGTATTTTTGTACATTTAGACTTCAACTCTCCAGTATTTCAAATTAATTTCTAGAAAATATAGAAACAGTTTACATTTACAAAATAAGAATTTATAAAATTTAAAAAAAAAAAAAAAGTTTTGCAGAATTTCATTATATCACAGATATGATGTGAGGAAGAAAGTCAGACTTTGTCTTCATTATGTGAGAAGTAAGATGATTAACTGAATGAGTGAGAGGCATCTGATGGAGAAGCTTTTGACTACACTCTTTTCTGTTCAGTTAAGGAAGGAACATTTAAAATGTTCTCTCTAGCAAACAGAATAGGTGAGCATGGGAATGGAGCAAAAGTGGTGCAATTTGCTATGTTTTTGTCAAGAACACATATTGTGTATGTAAAATATATGTTTGGAATTTTATACCAGTGTAATACAGTCAGTGTTTGAAATTATCAGAATTGTATGCCATTTACCCATTAAACTGTCCAGGTGATCTTAATTTCACAGCATAAATCTATTGTACTGAGTTGATTGCATGGTATTTCACATTGGGCTGATCAAATATTGAGATATTACAATAACTCAAAATTTAGAGGCAATGGACAAATTATGACTACATTTTTGAAATCAAAATCATCAAATCACCCCAAGTCAGTTGAGATTTCCCTAGTTGCAAGTATTTTTTGTTGCCCTGTGTAAATAAGTGGTCCAGGTCTAATACTAACTGATTTTTAACTCAAAGTAAGGAATGCTCTAGAAAAAGTAAGTTTCGTTCTGATATATACATTGTAATTTTTCTAGAAATCATGTTGAATTTATTTTTTAATAAAATCAACAAACATTAAGAATTGAAGAAATTCCTCCAAAATCAGAGATATTTACAATTATTTTGAGCTAGGAGAGTAGTGAAATTTAGTGTTTGATTAATCATTGTATCCATTAATAATTTAAATTCAAATAATTGAGGATATTAATAATAGGAATCACTGATTTTGAGTAGCTGATTATATGTATAAGTTGTGTAACACTAAATGGTTAAATTAAACATCCGTGAATTAATAAAATAATACAGTCATTGCTCATAAGTAATAAATTACATTAATCAGTAAAGTTAATTACACAGCTCTTTCAACAGATAGAGAATTGATGACAGTTATAAAAGTATGTTACAAATAATTAGTTATTATGTACATTTTTCGTTTGTGTTGTATTGGATTATCAGAATTTATTATTGTGTTTATAAACATACATGTTTATACATATAATTAGATAAAAGTAACACTTAAATGTTATATTACTTTTTAAAAAAACTTCAAAAATCAGTATGTTTCTCAGATGAATATTGTGTTTCCAACTTTGATATCATAACATTTTCACTGTTTTCTGATCATTTGTTTGTGTCAAATGCTCTTTAATTAAAACCTACAGTTAATAATGTTGTAACACTACTTAGATAATTTTACAATAGCATTTTATTAGCTGAGGTGCTCTTTGTCGTGGTTATTAGTGTGCATGGTCACTGAAGTCTGATTTGTATTTAGTTACTAGATCTGTTTGATACTACTTTAGCTACTAATAACCAATTATTTTATATTCCATGTCTTGGCTGATAATGTGCTGCTATCCTCAGGAAATTCTCATGAAGGACTGTAGGCAAATGTAGTAGGTTTGATTGAATACTTGATTTTCTTCTTGGAAAAGCAAATGTTCTGGGAACTCATCATGTTGTTGTTATATTGATATTTTGATCAGTTAGTTATTTGATTGGTTTCACGATGGATGTTCATGTTTCATCTTTTGCTGATTTCTATGGTTGATTTACTGAGTGTGTGTTAATCAATAAGGTAAATGTAGAAGGCTTTTTTTATAATTATTTTCCTTGTGTGTAATTCATATCCATTATATTAGGATTCTGTGATTTCTGACATGCCAGGCATTTACAGATAGGTCAGTATTACAGTCTTTTATATCGATTATGCTTCTGAAGTCTGACTTTTGTTGGTATTTTTGTGTCTTCAACAAATTAGAATTCATGTTCTTAAGAGGCGTTCTAAATTGAATCTTTATTTGGTTTGGTGTGTACTGTGATCGTATTGTGTTTTAGTTTCTAAAATGTTATTTTACTTTGTACTGTATATATTTTTATCTGAGATAGATATCTTTCACATAAGGAGATACAGCTGTATATCTATTAATTTATTCATACATATTCTTAATGTTTATTTTTACATAAATCAAGTGCACATAATATTCTTTATCCATGATAGGTGTAGTGGTGTATTTACCTATCGTATTTTTAACATATTCTATGTTATTCATTTTGGAGACTAGCAGTAGAACAAGATAGAAATCTCTCATTTCTTGGCATTATAATTATCAATATGCATAACTTACATACCATAGGAGTTTACAGGAGACTCATAATTATGAGTAAAGAAGCTCATGATTGGCTAATTTAATGCACCTGTTAGTTGTAAGTGAAGTAAACATCAACATTAAAATTTTAGCTTTTATTATGCAAAAAGTAGAAAATGTTATGTAAATAATCATATAAATATTACTTTTGAAATAAAATTGTCAAATTTAAACAGTAAATGTTTCTCAGTCTGTCAGTAAATAACCTTAAGAGGAATTTTAGAAAACAATCAAATAGTAAACTTGCAGCATGTGAAGCTTGTACTTAATCAATAATTGACTTCTTTGTAAAACATCAATAAAGTAAAATGTAACAGACCTACAATTAGTTCAAAAGGCGTGATCCAATAAGTGCAGTAGAAATATAAGAAAAGAAAAAAAACATGATACAGTTTTGGATTATCAACTCTTCATTTTCTTTTTATCAAAAATGTGAGAAGCAAAGGAAAGAAGACAGAGAGACCAGTAATAACAAACAGCTCAAAAAATAAGAGTTTGTATATCAGAGGAGGTTTGAAGGAGTATGTGATACAAGTGAAAAATGATGAAATGTGTAACTGTTTAGATACGGATGTGCAAAGTGCAAACATTGTTGAGACTGTTATAACTTGTCTCACTCATTAGCACTTGTTCAGTTGTTGACTTTATGATATTTCTGAATGTCTTAATAAATAACTAATTATATGTTAAAATACTAATTGTATCAGATATATATAATAAATAATTAATTATGTGCTAAAGTACTAATTTTATCAGATATATATCTTTTTTAGGATGTACTGTTCAGTTTACCCCATTAATATTACATTAAAATACTCATTATTGCTACCATGTATAAAATGTAGTTTGAGAGCCTGTCTAATTGAATAAGTTTGAAGTTGTATGGATACAACAAAATTGCTTTTTTAAAACAACGTAATTTTTATGTGATAAAATTCTCTAAAATCTCACTTGTTAGTAAAAAAAAGCATTATTATATTACAAAGATAATACATGCAATGGTACAATCTTCAAATATTGTTAAACAAATCATGCAACATGGTTGATATGTGTAAATGCTCATTGTAGAGATAAACTAAATTCATTATAATTACTTATGGCATACTATTGAAACTGAAATCAGAGTTTTGTTTAATGTTATATATATAAAATGTTTGCATTATTTGCTCCAGCCTTTGTTAACATAAAAATATAAGGAGTTTGGCTTAAGTTAATATTGCTTAGAGGAAAAACTACTGTTATAAAACATTCAGTTACACTTTTTTTAACACCTTTTTCTTATTCTATGAAGGGAAGAAATAAAAGAGCTTTTGAACCCTCAGTTTACTGAGCATGATGCCTTGTAAGTGCAAAACTATATCTTTTCTGGCATGTTTTTTTTAATATTATATATCATCTGAAAGGATATTTAAATTATCTGAGAAAAATTTTGATAACTACAATGGAAACTTTGTCCTAAATTTTAATAATTTGTTCTAGAATTATTTTTTTTGAAGTAGTGACACATGATTCTCTTTCTCTCTCTCCTATTTTTAATGCCATTTTTAGAATGAAAAATTTGTCAGAAAACTTAAACATTGTTTTTAATATTAATGTTCTAATACATACTTAACATCTGCTGACATTATAGCTTTTTCTCTGTCTCTATAATTTCCATTCTTTGCTGATCTAAGCATTGACAATGCCAATTCCCAATCTTTTATAACACATTTGAATGTCTTAGGTAAATTACAATTTGTAAATTTCTCCACCAGCCTCAATGTGTCCTCTACTTAGATATTGTATATGAGTATCTCCTGATAATGTAATCACTTTTACTTGACCAACAATTTTGCATGGGTTTATATTAACAGGAGTGTTGTGCTAATTTACACTGCAACTTCGAATGTAGTTGGTGTTTCTACAGTTATCTTTTTGTTGATAAGTGTACATTATTTAACAAAAACACCAATGGGTATGATTTCCAAAGTTAACATTTCTTCAACAGAGGTCAACCAGACTTCTTTTCCACCATCTATTTGGTGTTTGTCAACAGGCAGGAAGGGGTCATATTCAGTTGAGGCCGTCTATGACATGATCCATTGTAAGGTGGAAACATACACGTGGACCCGAGGGTGTCTCTCTGGATGGTTCTGAATCAGCTTTTGCAAATGACCTGGGAGTGACTTGTGAGAATTTAGACTTGCTTTTTCTGGCTCCTTCTTTTACTAGTTCAGTTTTAACAGAAGATCATTTTGAATAGCTACCTCCAGCCCCTTTTCTTGAGTTAGTTACTAGTGTTTGTGAGGTTTTGAGAATCTCTCATATTGCATTTAACTCTGTTCCTTCTTTGTCAGCAGAAAGGACAGCAAGTGGTTATTTGGTTTTTCTCTTTCTCTTGATGTTGCTGCTTATTCATTGGATATTTGCAGCTCAGTTACATGATGGGATTGCTTTGAATTATCATTGCCAGGAGGAGGCCTACTTTACTTCTCAATAGATAGGGACCCCCTTTTTGACCTGTGGGGTCTAGATTGGAACCTGTAATCACTTTATACAAATCACAGTTTTATTTTATTTGTCTTACACTCACATTGGTTCTGAGGTATTTAACTTCTGTTCAATCCAGTGTGTCTGAAGCTTATTAATATTCCCTTCAGCAATCTGAGGATGAGTTAGGGATTTTGTTGACCTCTACCTTAATCATATTGTCTTCTTTTATTCTGTACTTAGTAAATCCTAACAACAGACAATCCAGGACAACAAAAAAAAAGTTCTCTTACCATCTTCTGCTCTCAGGGAATTATGAGAAACTCTTTTCTGCCCATTTACATTCTTCTTTATCAACTTTGACTTCTTGTCTTTCTGACTCCAAACTTGGAATCTTGGTCCAGAGTATTTCTCGACCTCTTTCTTTGGTTCCAAAGTCTAATGATTCCTATAATAGAGCTCATCTGTATTCTCAATAATATTTGATGGACCAATGATGATAATGTTGGTGACTATCCCTGGGGTGGGGGAGCATGACTACATCACTTTTTAGTTGTTTGGAGCTCTTTCACCAAGGATCCATGGGTACTCTAGGTCCTGATTTCAAGGTGGTCATTCAGTTTACATTGCCTTCACTATTGTTCGTTCATCCTGTTTCTTTTTTACCTTGAATAGATCCATGGTTAGTAGAGCTACATTCCCAGCCCATAAGAGAGGTCTTGGTGAAAAATACAGCAGAGAAAGCTGATTCCATATTTATATGTTTATATTCCCATAGAAGAATCTTCTCAGGGGTTTTTTAGGTTTGTGTCCAAGAGTCAGGTGTTACTTTTCTGGGCTATTTCTTTTGGTCTTGATGAGTTGTTTGAGCTTTTCTCATCATGTGCATTCCTTGGTTTTGTGCACACGTCATTATATGGATGACTGGCTTTTTCTGGCTCCATCCCATCAATTAATAGAACAACACTCTCATATTCTCCTTTCAGAAGCCACAAAATCAGGCTTCCTTATAAGAATGGAGAAATCTATTTTGTGACTGATGTAATGTCTATTTGGGTGTGTTTTTCAATACTCACTTAGGTCATGCTCAACCAACCCCTTTCAGGCTTTGAGCCATGGATAGAACCATCAGGCTTTTGCTTCTGTCTCCTTCTTCTGCTGTCTGAATGATTCTCTTTCTCTTTTGAGGATATGGACATCCCTTGAAACTCTCATTGCTTTGGAATGAGCATATATGAGGTCTCTTCAGTGGTCACTGCATGACCAATGGACCATGCATTCCAATCCTTTGGATCATCCTATTTCGTTAGTTAGGAGCAACATTCTTAATTGTGAATGGTGATTGAATCAGAGCAAAACCATTATTATGGTACCCATTCCACCTTCTCATCCTAAGATCCAGCTGTTCACAGATACATCTCTTCAGGGATAGAGAGCTTATCTTCATGGTAAGGAGTTCCAGGGTACTTATACACATGTGAAGTCTACCTTCTGTATCATCTTTCTCAAACTTCTTGCAGTACATTGGGCAATGGTTCAATGTCTGTCTCTTTTGACGGGAAAAATTGTCGTGATATATTTTGACAATTCCATTTTATATTAGATTTCCTGACAAAGAGGCACACATTTTTGGGACCTTTATTTTCATACCTTGGGTCTTATCTTATGGGCTCATCCTCATTGTATCAGCCTTTTAGCATATTATGATCCAGGAGTGCTTACTTTAATAGCAGATCATTTGTCTTGACTCAGAAGGATACTTCAGACAGATGGGTGCTACATCATGAGGTTTTAAGAGTGGATTTGCTCTCAGTTTGGGTCTGCAAAGATTCATACCTTTGAGACTCAGTTGAATTTTCATCTGCAGTTGTTTTGGTCTTCAGTACCTCATCCTTAACCATTGCTAGTAGATACATTCAGTCTGTGTGCCTTTTCTCCAGTTTGGCTATTGCTGCAGATTCTCACCATGGTTCATTCTACTTCCTGTCAAGTTCTCTTGATTGTACCTTATTGGCTAGTTCAAGCATGATACCTGTTATGTCAGTATTTGCAGGAATGTCAAGCTTTACGTCTTTCACATGGGAAGTTCTGTTGAGACAACCTCAATCACACATTTTCCACTAAGATGTTTGAAAACTCAATCTTCATGTTGGAAGTTATGCAGTCCTTTAATTCTAAGGTTTCTCTGTACTTAACTAAATTTCTTCACATGCCAATAACTATCGTTTATCAACAGAAATGGAATATTGTTTGTCAGTGGTGTATTTAGAGAAATTAAATCATTTTTATTCAAAACTATCTACCATATCCTGTTACTAACTTGGGTATTTGAAAAGGGGTTTGCTTTGTCTACGATACCTTTATGTAAGGCATCCTTATCCATAGTTTTTAAATATTCTAAATATCAGAAGATTTTTGAATTCCCAGTTCTATCAGATCAGCTAAAAGTGTTTTATATTCTATGGCCCAAACAACCATTGCAATTACCAAGTTGGTATTTTACAGTTGTTTTTACATGTGTTGGCACATCATACTTTTGACTGTGGTGGAGAAAGAAAGATCCTTCTCAACAACCAATTTGCCAGTCGTTTTACACTTTCAAGACCACTCTGATCCTGATTGTTTGTTATGTTTTTTCAAGGCCTTCAAGAGTTATGTGGGTCATATTAACTCATTTTGAGGTATTAGGAACCAATTATTAATTCTTTTGGATACATATATTCCCATTACTTTCACAAGGTGACTTTGTAAATTGATTTACATAGCCTATAATGGATTATCATTACAGGGAAGGAATCTTTTGCATGTCACATCTCAACACATTTATCATATCTCTATGTCATTAGCCACCTGGTTGGGTTGCCCTCTGGGAGATATGTGTGGGCTTGTATGTGGACTACTTCTAATACTCTCCTTTTTCATTACTTACATGATCTGGCAGTATTTTCTTCTGTGAGTTATTTTAACCACATTTGTAAGACTTTAGTCAGAGGTGAGTATTTTTTTTCATTTGTATACTCTTTTATTTCCTGGGCCCTTTTATTTTTCACTGTATCCCACTGTGTGTTGGGTATTGTCCAGGTAGGTATGCTTTATGTTCTTAATTACATACTAGCAACCACTTTCACTATAATTAATACAGGTTGCAAAAGGCTCTGTTGAAATTGGGTGTTCCATAAGACCATCTAGTTGTCTACTAGATGCTATTGTCTTTTTATGGACTGTCACTCATGCTCAGTCATGATTGAAGCTAAAAGGTGCCCTACCCCTCCCTGCTGATGTTCAGGATGAATAAATCTGGATTACTTCGCTGTTCCTCATGTCTCCTCAACATGATTTACACCCCCAAACTCTACTAGTGAAGCTCAGGAATCCTTACCACCCCTAGTTTTCAGTCCCTGGAGTGACAGAGGTTTTTTTTTTCCTACAAAGTGGTTGAATGTACTCCTCCACTCTTGAAAAAAAAGGGCAAAGTTTGGGGTCATACTATTAGGGTTCTTGAATGTTTTTCCCAAATGTCAGTAAAATTGGCATCAGCCTCCATGGGAGCCTACTCATAATTCCAGGTTAAGATTTGGTTAGTGAGTGCATGGTCCTCCTATTTGATCAATGTTAATTTAGTATATCTGTCTGGGAAAGTGGTCCCATCCTATGTCCTTGGTTGAGCACAGGTTCTACATCTTCTTCATAATTCCAAAAGCAAACAGAATACTCCTTGTCCACTTGGTGGAAGAGTGAGAATGAATGTTCATAATTTTAGAGCAGATGAATTCTTCTGTTTATTTGGTTGAATATGGCATGCACAATCCCATCACTCTGAATCTGGGGTGTTGCCTTTTGGACTTCTTCAGGTGGAGGAGAAAGTTTGTCCACTTAGGTTTGGTTTACTTTTTCATCATAATTCCAATGGTGTAAAACACATCATTCTGTGGCTACAGGTTAGAATCAAATCAAAGTATATATAACATTGCAGTCCAATAGCCCTAGCTAACAACATTGAATATGGGTACCACAATCCCTTAATTTCAACTTCAAGTTATGGAACCTTGTCTCTCTGGTTGGGGTTGGTTTATACTGATGATTACTCATATTATTTTCTTTTTTTGATATTGAAACTAAGTGCCAGGTAAAGAACATACTTGTTCTGAATGCCATGTGGATCACTCACTATTATGTCATTTTCCTCCTGGTACATTCCTGTTATATGCAGATACTTTCTGTAAGGAAGCTAGTTATAGTATCAGCAGACAGTAAGTTTGTTTTGGAAGTTAACATTTTCATAAATTCAAAATGTATATCCAGTAATACCTACCTCAGCTGGCACTTTCCTTCCCAACTTCCCCACTAAAAGCTGGCTTATGTCTCAAAAAAGTGAGTACATTATCTGGATGAGGTACTTATACATATTACATAGATAGAGAGCACATTGAAGTTGGTAGAGAAGTTTACAAATCAGGAGTTGCCTAAGGCATTCAAGTGGGGTATGAAAGACTGGGAGCAAGCATTTTCAATGCTTAGATGAGCAACGAGTGAAAGCCATGGATATTGAGAAATAGCTGTAGCGTCAGCAGAGGTATTATTGGAAATACATAGGAAAATGTATTGTAATGTTTGTAATAAATATAATTTATGAATGTCAGTGTGATGAATGCCAAGAATTGCTTATTTTATTATAGTAAAGATTACCATTTGTATTCTTGTAGTTTTATGTTTTGCCAAGTGATGGAAACAGTTGAAGCTTGGTACCTGACCAATGAAGAACGTTATGTAAAGGTGAGTTTCTTAATATTGGTTGTTGTGTATAGCTAGATGATTTATGTAATTAAATAAGTATCTCAATGATTTTACTTATTACTAACTGAATCTTATAACTGGCCTCATTTAACTTCTTTTAGAAAACATGCAGTGGTTAATTATTCACTAGCTGCTACCCTTTATTTGTAAAGAAGTCATGAGGTAAATCAATACAGACCTAAGTGTAAGGCAAATTAGTTATTTGTACAAATTGTATCAATTACACTATACCAAAAAATTAAAAGGGCAAATTATTTGGTGGAAAATTACACCTATATTCAATAGTAAAAGTCAATATTTCATTAGTTACAAGTATGTGTACACATCATGTCTTTGCCTGTGGAAATAAATGAATTCTTTAGTATATTTTTTGTTTCACTCACTCATGGAAAACACTATTTCATCTTGAGATTTGAATGTTTTTACTATTTTTATGAACACTTTGATCTTTATTATTGTTTTGCATAATATTTTTTTATGGTTATACATACTGATGGTGTTCTGGTAGGCAATTGGCACATATTAAAGTTTTCAGTACTTTTATCAAGATTTTCTTACTGAATCTGTTGAAAAGCAAATATATATAACCTGTTGAATTTGGTTCTAGATATCTAGCTTCTGTTGTAGGTGCAATTCATGTTGTCTTATCCATGAACTATTATAGTTGTATTGGTGGCTAATACTTCCTTAGTTTAAGACTAGTTTAAAAATGTAATGGAAGTAAGAAGAAAACCATATTCTACGAATTTTACATGTCATTGATCAAGCTATGGGAGATTTGTGTATGGTTTAGGTCTATCTAGAGATTTGTGTTCAATTTGAGAACATCCTGGCTGAATAGTGATATGTTTGTTTTAATTTTTGGTTCTTTGTTTGTGATCTGTTTCCAATTGTGTTTTGTAGAGTCGTGTTTTTGCTTTTATCATTTTCAATGCAAGCTAGCATAGACTTTGTTCAATTTGAATTCAGCTTTCAACTTTATTGAGCATCAGTAATTTTAGATTACCATATGTGTTTGTGTGTGTCTTAGCCAAGTATCTTTATTATATCGACAAATTCAGTCCTTTGTGTTCCTTTGTGAGGAATACCACAATGTATGATACAGATTACTGTTCTGGTTTTTCACCAAGGTTTAGTTTATGCAGAATTATTACATGTATCTTTCTCTTTCATTCACAGCTTTTCTTTCTTTTTATGTTATTTTAACCCTCACACCACCGTTAGGCAGTGTGGTTGATATCACTTTTACATTGTAATATTGCATATTTACATTCAAGTAGTGTTGTATAAAACCAGTTGTACTGCACTGTTTGAAGTCAGTATTCTGTTTCATCTAAGAACTTTTGCTGCAGATAAAGTCTTATCTTTTTCCACAAAATATGTACCACAGAAGACATCTTGCAATTATGGAAGAAGTAAGCCTTAACCACTGTTTACTTGTGGAGTCAGTATCTGACTAGTCAGTTTTATCAATGCATCCAATAAACAACAATAGCATTTGGTAGGATTAGCTCAAAGCTATAAACCTTATCATCAGTTACCCATCAAGACATGAATGGAATGTTGGCTGTCACAAAACCTCTTTGCTGCATGAAACATTCTTATACTGCTGCATGTTGGTAACTTATAGATGTATGATAGTTTTATTAATGTGTTACATGTCACTTCTGTAACTTACTTTTGTATTGGTCAACTTTCCCTTGGCATTTCTAGGAAAATGCTAAAGTGCAATTGTGTCTAAACCAGACAAGTTTACTATTCTGCTGAAAAGTTACTTCTGAACTACCATACGTTTGTTAAGCAAGTGTTTACACATTTGTTTAATTTGCCAGCTTTAGTTATTGTTTAAATTGACCAGTTTACTTTTCCATTGCCAATTTGGGCATTTGTTGTTTGGATGAGATGTCATAACTTTGTCATTATCGTAAAATATTTAAACTTTACCATTCAGCTGGAAGGCTTTGTCAAAGTACAGTTAAATGTTTAGTTCAAAGATGCAGCAATTACTCCACCTCAACTTGCAATGAACATAGACTTTTTTTTGTCTCTTCTTATTTACCAAAATATTTCATTCTCTGAAGATGAAGGAGGGGATGAGATATTTATCTTGTTTCTGAGAAGTCCTGGGACCTCTGAAGTCATACTAGTGTATGATCCACCTTGCAATTCCTTCCTTATGTGATTGTTGATCCTCATTCTTGACTTTGGCAGAATCAAAGGCATCAACATGTGATAAGACTGTTGCAGTTGCAAGAAGAAGAATTTTTAGAAAATTTGTCCCTTCTCCATGAGCAAGATATTTTATACATAGATAACATAAAATATGGATTCACCTTCATTATGACTACAAGCTGAAGAAAGCTTAAAGTTTCAATATGCTTGGTTGTTAACCCTTAAACAGCAATTATCATCAATTGATTCTTCTACCTACAACATTTCTGCTCTTTAAGGGTTAAGTGGAAGAATATAGAAATGCTCTTAAGCATTTCTTTGAAGCTCTACTACTAAACTAATAAGTTAAGAACTTTAGGACTTCTGATGGAGTTTCTGATGCAAATCCCAAAAAGCCTGAGTGTTTATCTTACAGAAGAGGACCACGGCCTGAAACCAAATATAGTAGGCTTACAGAGAGTGGTTAAAAACCTGACATCGCTTAGGCTCATCAGAAGTCTGCATGTATATATGTATATTTTGCATCTTTTATGAGTGTATATTTCATTCACTAATGTTTTCCACACATTATACTATCATATGTAATCGTGTTAATTCAGCCAGTAATGTTAATAGTTTAATGTGTTTAAATTATTCTTATAGTCTGTTGATGAAAATCTAGAAATTGTAGCTATGCAGATTTAAAGAGTTTTCATGAATATAGTGTTAATTGGTTTACTTGTCATATGTGATGGATATTTCCTTGTTTGTTTCTGTACATATTATGTGCCTGATCATACAAACATCTTTTTGGTTAATTTTGTCTCAGTGTTTCTGTTAAGTGAAGGTTCATTTTGTAAATTTAGTATGAAATCTTAATTTTTAAGTATTTACTGTATTTTGTATACAATTTTTCTGTTACATATGGTGTATGTTATGTAGTGTGTTTAGGTGAGAATTTATTTTTTTATGTATTTTTAAGCAACTAATTACTTGCAAAGTTTCAGGAAAGATAAGAACATCCATTATTATGGATGGTTGTAGAAGTGTATTTTTTCTGCCTTTTTTGATGTCTTCAGTATTTCCAATCTTGTTTGCTCATATGACTAGACAATCTGTAAATCCTGGTTTTACGCTGCTGGGTGGTTTAATCAAGGTATTTGTTAGTTTTCTGTAAACTCTGATGATATATGATTGTGTGTCTTTGTAACTATTTTATTCAAGAATGGGAGTTTCATCTTTTCTTTCTGTTTTTATTATGGTTGTATCATTGTATTTTGTATAATCAAATGGTTTGTGAACTTGAATTTTGTTTATAATGTGTGGCCACATTACAAATGCATTGTCAACATATATGAGCCAAATTCTGGGTATTAGAGTGTGTATTTTGAGAACATTATCTTTGAAATACTCCATCAGTGTAAAAATTTACTATTGGTGGTATGAGTGAGTTTGTGACTAGTTCTTTTTGTTGTTAGTAATATCTATCTTCATGTTAGAAATAAACTATGTTTAAAGAGAAGTAGTGGATATCAGTATCACACAGATTTTCAGTTGAATATGCTGCTTGAGAGTTCAATTATTTTCAAGTTGTTGTGTTTCAGTGATTGATATATTAATAAATAAATTGTATATCTTGAAGTTGGTCACTGTACCATGCAAGGCTATTGTTATTGTTTTTATAATCTCTAAAAAGTGGACTGATTTCTTAGCATGTGAGGATGTTTTGTAGGTTAATGGTGATATTATATCTATGAGTATCTAGCTAACAAGGATGATGTGGAATCTCTGTAGAAGGCTGCCTTGTTTGTGAATTATAGATAGACTGCATGTGTCTTAGTTGTTGGGTTGGAGTTGATCTTCTTGAAATGGCCATTTTCAACTAGAGTTTGTAGCTTGGTGGTCTGTTCCACATTATCCATAATTAAAGTGGCTATTGTAATAAGTTAATCTACTCCTACCTTTTTGTAAGATTACTTATATTAACAGTATTTATCATGATATTTTTTATAACTAATTTTAATTAAATTTGGTTATATGAGATTATTTTACATTGTTGGCTTATTTTGTTCATGCATTTAGAACTAGTTTAAATTTACTAAGCTGATCTAAACAAGTGAAACTTTGACCAACGTTAAGGTTTTGTGTATATGTGAGCTAAGGATTCATCTGCAGTAGGTGTCTGAGACTTGTTGGTAATGGATTCAAACAGTAACAAGACAACACACATCCACATGTTTTAAACTAATACATTCAAAACAAGTAAAGGTATGCACAAAAATTCTTTACATATGGAATATCACAGTTGTATCTAAAACTCTATATAGTTCTCTTTCCTTCTCAAAAGTCCACAGAGATTGATTCACTTACTTTAAAATCCAAATGATAAAATGAATTATTTTTCATTATCATATTTGCTCACAATACAAATCAGTGAGTAATTCACTTATCTTAATCCACGGGTTATCACAGTTGTATCCTAAACTTCAAATAAATGTCTCCTTTCATTAGAGTCCACACGTATGGGTTCAGTTACTTTAGATAACCCCTTGATTTTGTCTTATCTCTGTTAAACTGTGAAGCTCTTTAAAATATCAACTATTAAAGCTAATTGCTCACACAATAGCTAACTTCACATTGTTTTTCATTGTCTAATTTTCTGACCGAACTGCACTCAGCTTCACTTTACTGTGTATTTCTTATTGATTTGTTCTCAACTTATTGCTTATATTTATACATTATTAAGTGGGACCTGGAACTCTTTAAGGTAACAAGAAAAAATAGCAAAGGTTTGAGGACCATGATTCAAAAATATTAGTAAAGTCTAGATAACAATGTAATTGCAAACACAAAATATGGCTCACATAGTTACATAAAAATATGTCATACCTAAAACTTTTAAAACAATCAATCTTCCACACTGCTGTCATGAAACTAAATTATCGTTAAATATTAATTCACAAAATAAATTATAATGCATACATAAAACAGTCATATACATATTCAATAACCACAGATAGTAGTTTGTACATGAGCACACAGAGTTTAGAAACATATGTTAACTTTCAGTTATTATTTCCTTATATTATTATTGTACACTATAATAACTTCATTCTCATTATAATGATCATGGTTATTCTCCATTGTTAACTTAGTACAGGATAAATGTACATGCCCTGGGTTTGTTAAACCTCTTGAGATAGTTGCTTAAAAGTCAAAAACAGTGCAATTCCAATCCATATAAATAATACTTTATTATTGAATATATCTTTAGTTCTGAACTATACAGGTAGCTTGCTTTGATCAGAAGCTAACATTAATTCAGTTATTACTTCTCTTAACATTTTTATTTTTATATAAATTTTGCTGCTGGTTTTGAAAATTTTATTCCAATAGTGTTTCCCTAGTATTCAAGGAATTTTTGTTGCTATGTATTTGTGTCATTATTGCTCAGTCATCTGTGGGTGTTTCTGTTTCAAATCTAAAGGTATAATGAATGCTAGTTCAGAAATGATAGTTACATCTCAACAAAACAGAGCTATTACCTTGTGTCACTGCTAAAACTTCTTTCACATAAGTCAAGTTTTTCAATTAAACTCTCACCCCTACTTGTATTAATAAGTACTGCACCAGTAATATTATGTAGTCAGCATTAGAATTTGCCCTTCATGTAAAGTACATCTCTTAAGCATATTGTATTTTACCACTAGCATTTTCTTTCTTTGGCACTTAATTTTGGAATTGTAGGAATTTTATATTGTGCTTGTAACTTTATTTTTGAGTTAAAAATCCTGTACAATTTATTTTTCACTTGTTTTTTGATTTTTACTCACGTACAATTACATATTTAATTAACAGATTGTCTCAACCATGAATTTACATATCTGTTTACTTAACATCTTTGACAGAAGTCAATTTCTCTACTGTTTCAGTTGGAGGTACTTTGATGGCCAGTGATATTGCCACCAGTGTGCACCAGGTAGTCAGTTTCATTGTATCTTATTCATCAAAGTTTCAGGTTCTAGACCTTTGGCTTTATCATTTCAACTAGGCCTGCAATGTTTAACAATTTAGATAAGCCATTCCCACCTTCATCCTTTGCTGCTTTGATTACACAAATATAGGATGTGCGTTTACTTTCTGCATCTGCTTTTGTTGAATTTCAGGCTACTTTACTATTGCAGTAATCAAGAAATTTTGGCTTATCTACTCTTTCTCCCTCCTCTCTCTCATCCTTCCAGTTTTGAGAATATTATTCTGTTGCATATGATCCAGATTCTACTTCTTTCCTTGAGCTTCAATCCCTTGAATCTCTTCTTCCAGCTTGGGGATCTTCTCCTACTTTGTATGTCTCTTATCTGCAACCTGTTTGTCTTCATATTACTGTTACTTTGATTTTTTTCTTACCTTTCTATCCTTCACTGGTAAAAGTGATGCCTATCTGTTTTCCACCTTGACCTTGATTTATGCATTTATAGTGTTCCAGTTTATTTAGTTTCTTTGTTTCTGGGATTTGAAGAGTCAAGATGCTTTACTTTCTGGAGTTTGCCTACCTTAGTCTTATTTCAGAGACTTACATTTGGAATCTCCACTTTGAGATAAAGTTTGTAGGAAAACTTATTGCCATCTTGAGCTGAGGCAAACTTGAATTTTGTTTATAATGTGTGGCCACATTACAAATGCATTGTCAACATATATGAGCCAAATTCTGGGTATTAGAGTGTGTATTTTGAGAACATTATCTTTGAAATACTCCATCAGTGTAAAAATTTACTATTGGTGGTATGAGTGAGTTTGTGACTAGTTCTTTTTGTTGTTAGTAATATCTATCTTCATGTTAGAAATAAACTATGTTTAAAGAGAAGTAGTGGATATCGGTATCACACAGATTTTCAGTTGAATATGCTGCTTGAGAGTTCAATTATTTTCAAGTTGTTGTGTTTCAGTGATTGATATATTAATAAATAAATTGTATATCTTGAAGTTGGTCACTGTACCATGCAAGGCTATTGTTATTGTTTTTATAATCTCTAAAAAGTGGACTGATTTCTTAGCATGTGAGGATGTTTTGTAGGTTAATGGTGATATTATATCTATGAGTATCTAGCTAACAAGGATGATGTGGAATCTCTGTAGAAGGCTGCCTTGTTTGTGAATTATAGATAGACTGCATGTGTCTTAGTTGTTGGGTTGGAGTTGATCTTCTTGAAATGGCCATTTTCAACTAGAGTTTGTAGCTTGGTGGTCTGTTCCACATTATCCATAATTAAAGTGGCTATTGTAATAAGTTAATCTACTCCTACCTTTTTGTAAGATTACTTATATTAACAGTATTTATCATGATATTTTTTATAACTAATTTTAATTAAATTTGGTTATATGAGATTATTTTACATTGTTGGCTTATTTTGTTCATGCATTTAGAACTAGTTTAAATTTACTAAGCTGATCTAAACAAGTGAAACTTTGACCAACGTTAAGGTTTTGTGTATATGTGAGCTAAGGATTCATCTGCAGTAGGTGTCTGAGACTTGTTGGTAATGGATTCAAACAGTAACAAGACAACACACATCCACATGTTTTAAACTAATACATTCAAAACAAGTAAAGGTATGCACAAAAATTCTTTACATATGGAATATCACAGTTGTATCTAAAACTCTATATAGTTCTCTTTCCTTCTCAAAAGTCCACAGAGATTGATTCACTTACTTTAAAATCCAAATGATAAAATGAATTATTTTTCATTATCATATTTGCTCACAATACAAATCAGTGAGTAATTCACTTATCTTAATCCACGGGTTATCACAGTTGTATCCTAAACTTCAAATAAATGTCTCCTTTCATTAGAGTCCACACGCATGGGTTCAGTTACTTTAGATAACCCCTTGATTTTGTCTTATCTCTGTTAAACTGTGAAGCTCTTTAAAATATCAACTATTAAAGCTAATTGCTCACACAATAGCTAACTTCACATTGTTTTTCATTGTCTAATTTTCTGACCGAACTGCACTCAGCTTCACTTTACTGTGTATTTCTTATTGATTTGTTCTCAACTTATTGCTTATATTTATACATTATTAAGTGGGACCTGGAACTCTTTAAGGTAACAAGAAAAAATAGCAAAGGTTTGAGGACCATGATTCAAAAATATTAGTAAAGTCTAGATAACAATGTAATTGCAAACACAAAATATGGCTCACATAGTTACATAAAAATATGTCATACCTAAAACTTTTAAAACAATCAATCTTCCACACTGCTGTCATGAAACTAAATTATCGTTAAATATTAATTCACAAAATAAATTATAATGCATACATAAAACAGTCATATACATATTCAATAACCACAGATAGTAGTTTGTACATGAGCACACAGAGTTTAGAAACATATGTTAACTTTCAGTTATTATTTCCTTATATTATTATTGTACACTATAATAACTTCATTCTCATTATAATGATCATGGTTATTCTCCATTGTTAACTTAGTACAGGATAAATGTACATGCCCTGGGTTTGTTAAACCTCTTGAGATAGTTGCTTAAAAGTCAAAAACAGTGCAATTCCAATCCATATAAATAATACTTTATTATTGAATATATCTTTAGTTCTGAACTATACAGGTAGCTTGCTTTGATCAGAAGCTAACATTAATTCAGTTATTACTTCTCTTAACATTTTTATTTTTATATAAATTTTGCTGCTGGTTTTGAAAATTTTATTCCAATAGTGTTTCCCTAGTATTCAAGGAATTTTTGTTGCTATGTATTTGTGTCATTATTGCTCAGTCATCTGTGGGTGTTTCTGTTTCAAATCTAAAGGTATAATGAATGCTAGTTCAGAAATGATAGTTACATCTCAACAAAACAGAGCTATTACCTTGTGTCACTGCTAAAACTTCTTTCACATAAGTCAAGTTTTTCAATTAAACTCTCACCCCTACTTGTATTAATAAGTACTGCACCAGTAATATTATGTAGTCAGCATTAGAATTTGCCCTTCATGTAAAGTACATCTCTTAAGCATATTGTATTTTACCACTAGCATTTTCTTTCTTTGGCACTTAATTTTGGAATTGTAGGAATTTTATATTGTGCTTGTAACTTTATTTTTGAGTTAAAAATCCTGTACAATTTATTTTTCACTTGTTTTTTGATTTTACTCACGCATAATTACATATTTAATTAACAGATTGTCTCAACCATGAATTTACATATCTGTTTACTTAACATCTTTGACAGAAGTCAATTCTCTACTGTTTCAGTTGGAGGTACTGTGATGGCCAGTGATATTGCCACCAGTGTGCACCAGGTAGTCAGTTTCATTGTATCTTATTCATCAAAGTTTCAGGTTCTAGACCTTTGGCTTTATCATTTCAACTAGGCCTGCAATGTTTAACAATTTAGATAAGCCATTCCCACCTTCATCCTTTGCTGCTTTGATTACACAAATATAGGATGTGCTTTACTTTCTGCATCTGCTTTTGTTGAATTTCAGGCTACTTTACTATTGCAGTAATCAAGAAATTTTGGCTTATCTACTCTTTCTCCCTCCTCTCTCTCATCCTTCCAGTTTTGAGAATATTATTCTGTTGCATATGATCCAGATTCTACTTCTTTCCTTGAGCTTCAATCCCTTGAATCTCTTCTTCCAGCTTGGGGATCTTCTCCTACTTTGTATGTCTCTTATCTGCAACCTGTTTGTCTTCATATTACTGTTACTTTGATTTTTTTCTTACCTTTCTATCCTTCACTGGTAAAAGTGATGCCTATCTGTTTTCCACCTTGACCTTGATTTATGCATTTATAGTGTTCCAGTTTATTTAGTTTCTTTGTTTCTGGGATTTGAAGAGTCAAGATGCTTTACTTTCTGGAGTTTGCCTACCTTAGTCTTATTTCAGAGACTTACATTTGGAATCTCCACTTTGAGATAAAGTTTGTAGGAAAACTTATTGCCATCTTGAGCTGAGGCTGCTCATCATCCCTGTTTACTTTGTTTTCCACCTTTTCTGAAGTCCTAACACATTTATTGTTCTCAATAGTTTTATAGGATTACCTCTTTTTCTAATCTTTGTCTTGCTTCTTTGTGATCTTCTTTTCTCAGAGATAGTTTTTCTCTGTGAAGAAGTTTATCATCTTGGAGTTTCACCTTTACCTGCGATTGCTGAGACAAATCAGAAAATCATTGTTACTTGTTTTTTTATCTATTATATGTACAATACAAACCAATAAATTAAGTAGTATTTTGCATTCTTTTTCGAAACTTCAAAATGTTGTATTTGACATTATCAGCTAGCGACTGCATTCACACCCCATTCAAATGTTTCTTGATTATAATGTTAAACATGCTAAAAACTTTGACATTTTTCAGAAAATTACTATTATTGTGCTCATCCAGAAAGTCTGAGGTTCCTATAAGCAAAACAAATTTGATTTAACCATTTTCAAACTACCTAATCAGGGCTTAGTTTCATGATTAATTACTAGTTAATGTTTTTAAATTGATGGTTTGTTCTTTTCCAGGACATACTTGTATTTTTTTCACTTTTTTAAAAGTCCCCTAAGATTAGATAACATCTTCAGTTTGATTAATATTGTGTAGATTCTTTTCCAGTTATACACACTATCATCAGTTAAGATAAACTGTGCCAAAGTACAGAAATACTACCTTCTATGTCAATTTGTACTGCTCTTACACAGAGAAAAAAAATATAAACTATATTAATCACACTTATTCATACATTCAATAACAAATTCTTATAAAACTGTATAAACATAGAACCTTCTAGTAATATATCTGTACTCAGTGATGTCGAAAAAACCCACTTGTAGAGAAATATACAAATGAGAATCATCGTCAGGTTCACAAAGTTAACGATGACTGAAGAAGGTCGAAACGTTGTTCACTCCTCTACGTAAAAAATTTTCTCAACCCAAACAAGCTATTTTTACATATATAAATGTATCTGTACTGTTCACCTGGCAGAGGCATATATGCATGCACATAAGACTAGACTCTGGAACTTACTACATGAATAACAAAAAATGACCAAGCCTCATAGTTCTATACACATTATTGTAATTAAATGTACTATTTATTACTTCATTAATTTTTATAAAAATGTAGAGGCATCATAAAGTGCTATGGTATTTGATTATACTATATACTTCTGTCTTTTGGTTATACTATAGCATTTATTCTGTATACGTGCAGGTTTCACATAACACAACTGAAAAAAAATAAATTTCATTTTAGCTGCATTGTTTTTTGTTATTCTCTACAATATAACATCTGTTACGTCCGTAGTAAAGTTTACAGTGATACTATATATTGTGAAAGAATATTGACAGAAGTTACCTTCAATGGTAATCCAAATAGTATCTCAAGATTACGGCCTCAACTATGTTTGAATAAGAATGGTTAGTCATGTTCATAACATTAGTTGATCAATAGTTTCTTGTTAGTTAAAAATATTAACTAAAATTACTCAAATCTGCTCACTTTTTAAATTACTTTTTAGTTTCTTTTTTTTCTTTCTCAGAATCATTATTCAGAGGTTCTAGCATTAATCTATAAAAATGCTCTAATCAAATTTCCTGTTATTAAATGGACTGATCTTAACATTCTTAAGTAAATTCAGTTTAGAGATACTATAACTCCCAACCTGGAAAAAGTTGTTAACCTTTTAAAGGTCATTATCTAAAAAGCATTTTTATATTTTATTTATTCAAGCCACCAGTAAGACAGAAAACTAATGATAAACAACAGTTCAGAGTAACATATAATGTTTCTTTAAAACATATATGACAGATGTTCATTATATTAGGTTGTTTGAAGAATAATGGCAGATTTTTATATCAATATTTATAGGTATAAGAAACCAAATAATGGGGTGTTTTGTTTCTGTAGGCAATGATAGGATATGGTCTGGAGGAGATTGGCTCTCCCACTTTCTGCACCTGTAGATTCCCTTTGTTGAAGGTCTTTAGGATACACAGGTGCTTTTCCATATGCTTTCCCCAACATTCCACTCTTAGTCTCTTCTTTCTATTTGTCATGTTCTTCATGGTCTTCTGATCTTTATGCTTCAGGTTATCTCCAAACTTATCAACCCTTTCTTAAGTTCCAGCAGTTGGAATCCCTTTTGCCCACCTTTGTCTTACCCTACAGCTATCCTACAGTACTTGTTCAACATACACCTCCTTTCTGAGGTTCTACACTAATCTCTGAGGATTTTTTCAGAGGATACACTTTTTCTCCTTCCTTCTTCTTGGTGCTGTTGCTCTCTTCAGCCATATTCTTTAGCACATGGTTTTGTTACTGGGATTGTATTGAAAAAGATTCTTATTTTTCCCAGGTTCATCTACCTTCCTCTTATCTTTGTGGCTTCTGAATGATTTCCTCTCACCATCCGTTTCATTCTGGAAATTTTCCTGGCTCTTTGGAATCACATGTGAACACTGTAAGTCCACATTTAATAATTTAGTTCTTGATTACTAATTTTTCTAATTCTAATACCATGACCTCTCCCATAACTGTTTCTTATCCTGCAACATTCCATTCTGTAGTAATTCCTACTTTTATGGATTTAAAATTTTACTGTGTGTCTCAGAGTCAGGTTATTGATTGTCAGCAGTTACAGTGACTTTATGGTGGGGACACATTTACCCAACTTTGTTCTCATGTTGCAGTTATTCACTACTGATTCTTAAGTGATCCATGTTTTGCCCACAGATTTTTCTTTTTTGCTTTCCCCCTCCACCTTTATATCCTGTACTGATTTTCTTACCAATATTTTGAGATCCAGCTTCCTGTCTGAGATTGTGCTAACACTTGTATTACAGAAAACTATTAAGCTGGTCAGCCAACCTTCTCTGGACCTTTGTCTTGTGACTCATGTGTCCTGCCTAAACTAATTTCTGGTTTTCCTCCAATTCCCCATGGAGTTCTTTATCACATTCAAAAATTTCTTTTTGCCAGAACTATGAATGGCCAGGGTAGACATCTCAAATGCCTATCTCTGTATTTATTTTTCTCATCAGTCCAAATGTTAGGTTTGTCCACTACATGGTCGTGCAGCAGTTTCATGTTTGATGTTTTGAGCTTGCCTCAGCTTGTATTTATTTTATGAGGTGGTTGTGGCTTTTGCCCATCTTACACATGCTCTAGGGTTGTGTTTACATTACTACATGGATGACTGGTTCTTTTTAGCTCATTCTGAACTCTAGTCTCAACACACACATCTGCTGCTGATAGAAGTGGTATGTGTTGGTTGTATTCCAAAGTTGGGGAAGTTTGTTTTTGTCTATTCAGTACCTTACCCATTTGGTTGTGTTTTTCAATATCCCTCATCATTTGGGCCTACCCTTCTCCCTTTCTTCTCTCTTTGATAGTGTTTCAGTTCTCCATGTGTTTACTGTTTTCTCAATTTCTAAACAAAAGGTTCTTTCATTTTTAGGACTTGTGCTTCTGTGGAAGCCCGTTTTTCTCTCGGTTGGGTTAATGTGTGTTCTCTTCAGAGGTTTCTTCATGGTCGTAGGAACACTGCTTAGGATCTCTTGGACTTCCCAGTTAACCTTTCCCTTCCCTTACAGACTATCTGTATTGGTAGTTGAACAAGGAACACCACATTGAGAAAAGTACCACTTACTCCACCTCTTTTAGATTTGCTTCGAATCACATATGTTTCTCTCTGTAGTTAAAGAGAGTTGATCTATCAATAAGAGGCTTCTGGGCAATGATCTCACATTGTAATGTCTTACCATTTCAAGATCATGGAACTCTTTGTAGTGTGATGTGCTTTGGCTCATTTTCTTTCACTGGTACAATACCAACACATCCTGCTTTGTTATGACAGTTCCACTAGTGTGGCCTCTCTTTGGTTCATCATCTTCATGCCCTAATAGTATAATTCCTTAGTCAGGACTAGACCAGCTAATTCCATACGTGTTCCTTTCAAATTTGTTGATCTCCTTGTCATATTGTTCTTTTGAATCAATATTTTGAACTTTACACTTTGGCAGTTCAGGAAAGCTCTCCTTTTTTGTCACAGTTTTTTTTCCCTTCCATTTCCTACATTTATTCCTGATCTGTTCCAGATACATTCTGTGTTGAGTAATGCACCCTTCATTGTTTCATTGCCTGCATGACCTCTTTTAGATGTTCCTGTTTATACCTTTTCATTTTCTTGCACCATTTATCTATATGTGACCTCTCTTCTTCTACTTATATACTTTGGGATCATTAACTGATTTAATTGATCTTTTTCTTGCTGTCTCTTTCTTGCTGAATATTGTTCCACATGTCTTTGCTTTAGATCAGGCAACTTCTCTTTTCCTAGAATCTCACCTCCATTGCCTGTTGGAGGAAACTTAAGTCAGGCATGTGGCCTACTCATACATTCATTTTCCACTATCTTCATTGGGTAGTTGTTTCTTCTGTGTTGTGTTAATGTACTGCCTTTTGCATGTTTCCATCTTTTAAACTTTGGTATGCCTGTGGTTAGGTAGGTTTTCTTTTCTATATATATTTTCCCACCAGGGGCACATCCCTTTCAGGATTCAGATCCTTCTCAGTAAAAAGTATTGCTTGTCCGTGTATACTTCCAATGTCTCAACTCTGTACTGTATGGCCAAGATGAAATTATATTGCAAATAATGCACATTGTTGAGATGGGGTGTTCTGCAAGATCATTATAAGGTTTTTTTTATTGTGATACATTTGCTTCATTAATATGCCCGTTCTGGACTGTAGTAAACTCAGGAATTTGCATAGGTAAAACAGAAGAGGTTAGCTGTCCATTCCTGCCATTCCTTCAATTGAATAAACCAGGGATAGTCTGCTTTTCATTATAGGTTTCATGGTGACCTGTTGTACTGTTTTTAGTGGTGGCATTCCTCCAGATTCTCTTCCATATTTTATCACCATTGTTATTCTAGTGGAGTATGAAAATCCTTGTAACCTTCCAGTTCTGAGTTGTTGGGATGGTGGACCATGTAGGTATCCTTCTGAATGTGATCATTTCCATTCAGTAGAGAGTAGGGCAGTAGTTGCTTGCTAGTGTAGGTGACATGTGACCCTCTAATCATATGCTCCACCTACATACAACAGGTCCCAGAGGCTGATGTTGGTCACATCTTCTGTTCATTTCTTTCCAGAGGATGAGGTTGCCTATATGATGTAGATAAGAACCACTTACATTCAGTGGGACATAGACGTTAGTGTTGCGCCTCAGCTTTTGTATAGTCTTATCTGAGTGATGATGTGCAAATTTCCAAATGCATATTCTCCACCTTCTAGCAGTGGGTCCCACAGTTTGATGCTTTGCCCAGCCTTTGTGTAGTTATATTGAGAGGGTGAGGTTGTGTGTATTTTTCTGAAATAATCCACTTCCAATCTGAAGGTTGATGTTATGCTCCAACTTTTGTATGATTCTACCTGGATGATGATGATGCTTTAGAATACATTAGTCACACTGTAGTTCACCTTTTCAGTTGAGACCCCTTCTCTTACCATCACCTGGATGATAGTTCTCAGTTAGTGGTTTTGGACTAGAGCTGGACCAAGCAACATGTGTTGGTTGTGATTCTGCATTGTCACTCCATAGTTTTGCCTCATATTCTCCACCTCTGTGCAATGAGTCCCAGAGGTTCATGTTTTTCACACATGTCCAACTTTTGTGCATTTCTGTCTGGAGGATAATATTGCTTGGGGCAAAGGCTCTTCCTCTAGTGTTTCAACTTAAAGATTTTCTCCTAACTGAGGAGTTTCAGTAAGATTGGATTTAGCTTGATGTGAACTGCCACATTGGCACTTCCTTTCTTACCCTCATTCAAATATTGGGTTCCTGGATGAATAGGTGGTTGTAGATTTTCACACATGTCTCATTTAGTAGATTAGTTTGATGTGTATGTAATTCCATTCTACTCAGCTTGAGGTGACAACAGGTGGAACCACCTCCTACCACAGGTCAGAAGTAGTAATCATGATGCACTTGGCTTTGGACTGGAGTTGTCTGGCCTTGAATGGTCAGTTGCTCCCTAGCTACTCTTATCTTTTAGCAAATCTATCTTAGCTTTCCCCACATTTTTATCTGTAGATGGTTCTTCTACATTGTCTTTTCACTGGGATTGAGATTCTGGCTCAGAATCAAACCCACCTGGCTTTACTATATGTTTTAGTTATGTTACTCCTACTTTCCACCCATGTATGCAACACTTATTTCCACACAGAATGCACAGTATACCTTGTACAGAAGTGGAGCAGTCTCTTAAGTGTGTTCCTCTCCAAACCAGGATCACACTTCATGGGTGTTCTTCTGACACTTTAAAATAATTATATGTATTTCCATCCCTTGCACAGGTCCTTCTACTTCTTCAATGTGTAATTCTAGATAAACATGTGAGTGTAAATAATGCACTATATTGGAAATTATTATTATTTTTCTGTACTTAAAATATATTTCCAATAGGTACTTTACTTCTCTTGCATTTCTCAACCTTTCTCCACACCAAGAACTGGTACTTTCTTTTCTTCATAATTTCAAAGTAATAGTTTGGTAGTATGAAACATAGGAAGTCACATGCATCAAGAGGGCTTGTTTCATTCCTATTGGTTGAGGGCTATTGCTTGATAATTTACATGCAAGATGCTGTTAAACCACATTGATCATGGGATACATAGGAGTTCAAAGCCTGTGACATGTGAAAAACTTTACCAGATGAAAATACCTATACATGTGAGTAGAGGTAAGTTCCTATTGGAAATATATCTTCATTGTAGGAAGATAATAACTTCATAATTTTTTTGCTTCTTGTGGAATTTCTGTTTATTTTATTTCATTCTCATCATAAATATCTCTTAGCCTGTTATATGCCAGGTGATATGACCATTCTTACAGATTCTCTTTTCAGAGATTACCAGCTTCTCCTCAAAGGGACTCTTCACTTTTTTACTTCTTATCCAACTAGCGTGGTTGTCCTATGATAATGCATTCTCAACAGCAGGTTATTATTATCTTCCACTGTACTGATCCATACCTCCAAGCCTACTTTTTAATGAAGGATGTTTTGAGTTATTCTATACTGTCCCTCTTATCTGTCTTCTTCCTTGAGTATTGGGCAAGATCAGATTATTGAATTGATGAGTGTTTGTTAGTTCTTTAGACTATTTGGCTCATTTATGGTGTCTACTGCTATCTCCAGGGGATCATATTGCACTACCACTTTGTTAACATTTATACCAGCTTCAAAAATCCATCTTCAAAGTTGTCTATTATGTGGTCCTTTATTTAAAAAGTCCTACTTTTTTTTTAGTTTCTTGAATCTGATCACATTCTTGTACAATTCATCCCTGCACATTTATTAATCTCTTGGGATGTATGAAGTTGTTTCTTGTATTTCTCCAACTTATTTCCAGATTGGAAAATTTTGTTCATGGTTTAACTTTATGATCATGGCTTGTCTGTTTCAGGCAACAGAACTATTATCAAGGTTGTTTTTCTCTAATTCTCTTGTTAATGTTGTGTTCTTGTGAATGATAATAATATTTAATTAAAATAACAGTAAATAATAAGGAATACATAAATAATTAGTTTTAAAAAAATGTTGCATAAGTAATTTTTACCTTAATGATTTGTGTTAAGTATAATTGAGAATAATTACAAAAAGCTTGCTAAATCTGCTTCACATGATAACAGTTACTGTTCATGAAAATTTATTAAGTATATATATATATATATTGCTTATACCACTGTCACATCCTAGCCAGACTGATGAACCATAATATTTTTCACTTACGGGCCCTTATTATTCCCCTCTTTTTCTTTTCTTTTTTTCAGGCTTTCACTTATTTTGTCCTCAAGCCCTTAGACATTCTTTTCAATGGGTCTTGACCTTATGTTTTGACGTTTTGCTTCTGTTTTAAAACCTTTATCAACTTTCTGTTCTGTATTTTACTGAAGTTGTATTCTTGCTTATTGCTTTTTTAAATAAGTAGAATATCTAATGTTTATGTCCTCAATGCTTTTTGTACTTTTTTTTTTTATAAGTACTTTCATCATTCATTTATTGAATGATACATCTAAGTTTACTCAGCCAGATACTGACCTTAACCCAACATACAACAACAAATTGAGAAAATTACTCAAAATACTATTATAAGAAAAAACTGTTACCTTTAAACTTTATCATTTTTGCATTAAAACCAACCTAGAACAACAAAAATCTATATTATTACTAAAATTCCCTAAAATCAAAATAACCTTATAACCATTTATGTCTTAGAATACAACTTTGATAAATACTTCAGTTGGATTTTAGAACCTTATGTTTCTAACATAAGTACTCAGTCAAAACCTGCTCCACATCTTCTACAACACTTGCATAATTCAGACAGAAATGTTATTATGTCCATCTTTGATGTCATATACTTAATTCCTCAGACCCCTCATCATGAACTGTTACAACTAGCTATATTTAATTGCTTTGAATACAATAATTTGTACTTCCTTCAGTTGTATAGACTTGGCATGGGAAATCCATTGTCAGGTACTTTGACCATTCTTTTTCTTACATCACAGCATGCCATAGCCACTTCCATCTACAAGCCTGCATTTTGGTTTAGTTTTGTAGATGACTCTTTTTGTGACTTTACTTGCTATGACTAAACTTCTTCAACACATAAACAGTCTACATAAAGACATACATTTCACAGTTGAAAATGAAAACAACTATGTGATAAATTTTGTAAATATTAACATTTCTCTAACCTCCCAAAGTTTCACCACTAAAATTCATGGAAAAAAACATATACAGTAAAAAAATACATAAACTAGTTTTATAATAATGTAATACACCAGAAGCTAAACACTTTAAGTATCTTCCTAAATGTACCATACACTAATTTCATCACAGAAAACATTGATAAAGAAGTTACGCATTTAACTGGATCTTAACTAGTTTCCTACCAAGGAAGATACAGAAACTGTTAATAAATTTAAAAACACACAGACAAGAGACATTTAACTAACAGATAAATTTAAACACTTAACTCTACAAAACAAAGAAATCTTAATTTCTTGCACCATCCCTATGTAGAAAATATTATTAAAAAATATTAGAAATTTTGAAAAGACTAGCACATAAATATAACCTTTAACATAAAGTCTAGATTTGTTTTCACTCCTGGTATAAAAATCAAATATAGATTAAGGAAATTATTTAATGAACCACCTACCTTACCAGGAAGCAATTACAAAACAAAGTGTAACAGTTGTCCAATCTAAGTGAAACAGGATATAACTCAAAATTCAGATTAATTAAAAGAACACCACAAGCCACCTGCCCAAGTCCACGAGTACAGTGTTTCAGAACAGAATATAACAGTACTAAAGCATGAGTCTGACACTAAAATAACTAAAATTGGAGAAGCTTTATTAATAAAATCAAACAATCTCACAATTAACACAATCCCAGACACATCTCTCTGTATCTTTGATATTTAGTTCCCTACAGATTCCTAAGCCTATGCAAATATTTTGCATAAAATAATCCATAGTTTTTCTATATATTTATTTATATTTGGATTGATATTGTTTAGCTATTACATAAATAATCTGTAAAATTTACACAGATTGACATTTATGTGAATAAGTAACTATGATCAATTACAGAATTTAACTACATTGTTGGATTTTGAATGTTGATTTAAATACTAAGATGTTCTTTACTGTACAAACTTGTGTACTTGATAATAATTACACCAGTAATTGAAACATCATGCCTGTTTTAAAAACTAAAGTTACTCACTGTAAAAGCTGTAAATTGTAATAATAAATAAAAGAGCTAACCTGCTGAAAATGAAACATTTTCTGAGTGTCATTTTGTCCAGCATTTATATATAGCTAGTGTTTACCACTCATACTCCTTTAAATCCAATTCTGTGATTATTATCTGGATCTAACCTTTACTCCAACTGTGGTTGACCACATCCTAAATATGCAGTTATTTTTTCTTCCTTTGGAACAGATGTATATGTTTATTTATACATTCATAATCCCCCTGTATCTACACTTCCTTTTTAAGTGTGATATTCATGCATTAATTGTTTCAGAAACAAGTGTACCTGACTTAAATATTACATTTTTAGGATTAAAATGAATTTCAAATAGCACTGATTTCTGAAATTTTTACTCACTCAATTCCCAAAAATTGGGCATTATATGCAGTTTTCAGTCATACCTGCAATGTATAAATTTGAATAATTCCAAGAAACCAGAACTTGTGTAAGATATAAAACTTATGCAGTTATTCACATGTAAGGTGAGAGAGAAAGGAATTATGACTGACTAAGTGATGTATGCTCTGCTTTGCTACATTTAAAATTTTGTGCCACAAGATTCTAGACAATATGAATGTAACTCAAGAAGAAGAGTCTTTCAGTGTTTTAGAAGTAAGAACCTGTTTGAACTTTAATCTTAAAAATGGAAAATTTTCATGTTACTTAATAATTTTAATTAAGAATTTCTGAATTTCTTGTTTGTACATAAGAAATCAAACCATCAAAACATTAAATAAATATTTGTGCTTAAACTGAAAACACTACAGTGGTGATGATGTCTGGGTAGAATTTGCCTAAACATATGCAGTTGCTCAATGAACATGGTTTTATTTTGTTTAATTATTATGCACATTTTAATGTTGTGATGTTTGAAATTTATTTTATATAAATGCACTGTTAAAAATTGTAGTCTTATATATTTTTTTCTCATCATCCGTGTGATACCATGAAGCTACTTAGTGTGGCTTTTTTTAGACAGTGGTACTTTTATTTATTTTTGCATTATATCATAACTGTAAACCAAAATATTAGTTTTAAAGGGTTAATTTTGTTTGAGAAACCAAAAATTACTTCTTTTTTATCAAATATGTCAAATAGTTACTATAGTCAGCACTTTGCACAATAAAAAACATGCTTGTAAGTATTCTTAACATTCCAAAGATATATCTTACATTGTTAAACAACTTGTATTTTCAGAACATGGAAGTTAAAACCATATAATTGTTCTAAGAAGTAAGAGTACTTAAGGTACGGTAATTGAAAAGTATAAATAAATATTTAAGTACTTTGTTTCTTTTTTTTATAATTCAGGAACATGTGCTTAATTAATTTTAAATGTATTTCATCTTCCTTAACTAACATGTAACAAGGGTTTAAAAGTATTTCGTAGATAGTGTTAATTCTTCAGTACTTATATTTTTGTACATTTTGAGGAAGGAAAAATTAACCAGTTATTATGAAAAAAAAAAGAATAATAATAGACATTGATAATGTTACTTTCATGAAGTATGTTTTTACTTATTTTTATTTAATCTTCTAAAGTACCCAACAGACCATTTCAACTTGGCTCCATTTTCTCAACCTCCTGAATCAGGCCCCTGTAGTACTTTGGGTGTTAAGCTCACCAAGATCCATGAACAGTTGCTTCGTCATCAAGATCCAGAACTATATTGTCATCTAACAAAGTTGGAAATAGCACCTCAAATATTTGGCATGTATGTAGGTATGAATGTTGGAGATATTAGAGTTATACATGTTGTACATTTTATGTTATTTTTTAAACAACAGTCCACTTACCTTTCTTTTAACAGAAAGTTAGTTGTTCATGCATTTAATTTCATCTTATACTGGTTCATCTGACTTTTATAGCTAATTTTTATGTTGACAAATTTTCAATTTTTAACTGAGGAACTGGTCTTTTTCTCTAATTAATAAGCTGAGAAAGTATTCTTTAGTTACAATTCTTTTGGGTTATTTCATATGGCTACTACCTCTCTCTCTTTGACATCTATATGGGAATGAATTTTATAGCCATTAAAGAATGTGCAACTGAAGAGTGAGGACATTAAAAAGTTAAGCTCTTTCTGATTCCTGAATATTATTTAATATTGATACTATAATTGGTAATAATTTGGATTAAATAACATGATAATAAGTAGATACAGTAATTTTGGTAAATAATAGTAAGATGTTAGAAGTTTTAACTTAGAGTTTACTGATGTACATTTTACTACAACATGAAAATAAACTTAGTATGTGCAACAGTACTTTAACTTAGGTATGTTTCAATTTACTTCTAAATTGCAAAACAGGATAGATACATTACTTTATTAAATAAATACAATATAAAAACTAGATTATAGTCTCTTGGTGTTTTAAGAATTAACTTGGTTAGAACTTAGATCCATTTGTTTAAATTCAGCTTATATACTGTTATAGATATAGATGTGTTTTAATTCAGCTTGTATACTATTATAGATATAGGTGTGTTTTAATTCAGGCTAAATACATTTTATTATTAATGTTACATATCTTTTTAGTTCTCATAAGTTATTAAATGCTGTTTCTAAGTTTTATATTATTAAAAGTAAACTTTATTATATTAATGTGAAAACAAAATAGTGATAAAAAATAATATTATTTGTTGTTAAATGTTAGCAATGTTAAAAATAGGCTACTGGTATTTGATATTAAGTAGTTATTTTCAGGCAATAAGTATAAATACAATGGTTAAGGCTACTCTATAAGTTGAGCATTCTGTTTGTTAGGTGTAATGGGTGCAATGAGTGGAACTTAGGACTGGCATGCACATTTAATGAAGCTTTATACAGAATTTGTAGGTTGGAGGCTATCCTAATCAAAGTAGAGGCAATAGATAAAGAGAACCATAGATTGTAAGAAATGGCAGCAGGATTTCAGGAGGAGCTTAAGCTTTTATATGCACAGATTACATCAACTAACAAAATAACTATCAGGAAATTAGAAAGAGCACCACTGGAGTCAAAAGTTGTGAATTTAGTTATAATAAATCTATTTTGTTGAGCAAGAAATTTCAGCTCTTGGCTTCTGCAAATGAGGAGCTATTGGAGGTAAGGAAAGCAAAAGTGTAATAGAAGGATGTGGATGATAAGGAGGTAACAGTTATAGGTGATTCCTTGGCCAGGAGACACAAGAATATATTTTGACAGTGTGAGTCATCTTCAGCTAAGACAGGTTTATTTTTCTAACAGGATGGTTAACCTTTGGAATGGATTGCCTTTAAATATTATAGAAGCAGTAAACTTAAACAAGTTTAAGAAAAAGCTTGATGAGTATGAGAATGATAAAGGCTGTCTTCATGGTTCTTTTGTTTTATTTTAAGTTTGGTATAGAATGTGGAACAGCCATGATGGATTGATAGATCCCATATAGTCCCAAAAGGTTATGTTATGTAAGTTATACATGTTGTAGATTTCACGTTATTTATATAAGCATTTATAAGTAAACAACAACTCATTTAAATTTCTTTCAACAGAAATTTATTTGTTTGTGCATTTATCTTCCACTTATTCAGGTTTTTTTAACTTTTATAGTCAATTTCTATGTTGACAAATTTACCATTTTTAACTGAGAAATTTTTTTCTTACTTAATAAGCATAGGAGAGTATTTTTTGGTTACAATCCTTTTGAGCTATTTCATATGTCTACTATCTGCATGCTCCTACATTTTTTTTTAATCTGCTGTTTTCATTGTTTTATCACTCTTAGAAATTTCTCTCCAATCATTTCCTGATGCATCATGAGAAATTTGATACAGCTTAGAAGCTAACCATGGAATGCTCATTTGCCTTAACCATACCAATCAGTTTCTTGTTGTAGTTTTTGTAATTCCTCTCAAAGATCAAATGTTAATTGAGTCGAAAGTTTTCATATTGATTGAGGTGTGGTACTAAGTTAGGTTCCACTGCCTCCTTTCATCATTGTCTTTTTATTTCACATCAGTACACCATGACATGTTTGTTTTCTGTAACAATTATTTTTCAGTGTGTTGTCCAGTCCATTGTATGGTTTAAAAGCTTGCATGAAATGTTTCTTTTTAAATTTCTTTTCTAAGGAAGGTTTTTTTTTTAATTATATTACCTAAAAGTCCACTATTTTACCTACATGTTTACAACTTGTCTGTGGTAAGTTTTGATCTATAATTACATTTTGTGTCAATTTTGTTGAACTGAACTAACAAGAAAATTAAGTTTCTAGATCACAGCCTATACTCGCTGTAAACATCTTTCAAATCCTTGTACTTATGACCTCTCTGTCAGTTACTTCAAATGTTTGGTAATTCAACAAATCTTTGTTACATACTTAGTCTTACAGGATACATGTAGGATTTGAAAACAGATTTTTTTTTATTTTTATGAACTTATCGCATTATTTAGTAAGATTGCTCGATATGATGCAATTTGTGATCAGTTATGTCTGCTGGACATCTTTTAGTGTGGAGAATAAATGTCTTCATCTGTGTTTTCCTGAAAAGGTATGGTTGAAAACATAACTCTTATTATAATTTTGTGAGTGGTGCTAAGCTGTAAACATCATCACAACTTTTGTACTAGGACTAAACATCTGTTACCCACTATATTTTCTTCTTGTTAAGTTGTATTTAATTTTCTAACACACAGTAGTGATCACTATCTTACTCTTAAGTGTAACTATTTTAAGTAAAATATTATTCTTACAGTAGACTTAACATAGTGGCTTATTTAATGAATTTATAAAGTTGCTATATTTGTTTGATATGTGAAGGTTAATATTGCCAGCTAGTAGATTGAGTACGAAGCTATAGGAACAAGTTTTTACTATGTATTAAAATTTAATGAAAAGTTATTGTAAGTATGTTTCTAAAACTTTAGGTTTTCCTTAAAATAAATGTTAATCATTATCATGTACATGTTGAATATTTTTAATGATTCATTACCTTAGAGATTTCTTTAATCCTTCTGGTTATGTAAATTTCCTGTAAAACAATACTTGTTGCTTTCAGGTTGTCAGGGCTTGTTTTTGCACTGCATCTGTTTATATAAAGATAATTTTGGTTTTCCTATAATTTATCAATTTTTGTTTTCAGTCGTTGGCTTCGTCTTCTTTTTGGTCGAGAATTTCCAGTGCAGGACTTGCTGGTAATGTGGGATGCCATCTTTGCAGACAGTTTATCTTTTGATTTAGTTGATTACCTATTCACTGCCATGCTTATTTTTATCAGAGAATTGTGTAAGTCTATTGTTTTTATTATTTTGCTTACATTTATTTTATGTTCTTTACTAAAAGTATGTGTAAACTGCAAATCCTTTTTGAAGCAATGTTTATAACATTTTTATTTTCCTGAGCTGTCTTTCACAAAATCAAAGTAAATTATCAAAGTGCATATTTTATATGTGTTTATAAAGTGTTTATTCTTATTTAGAAAAGTTAAAATGTAGAAACAAGATATTCTTGGCCTGCACACCATTATTCTTTGAAAATATTAGAAACAAAAGTGTGGGGTTTGGTTTTTGGCTGCATATTCAAAGGCAATGAACAAAAATACTGCACAGTTAAATATAATTTTGGCTTGTGACTATTTTGTTTTAATCACAATATGTGAAATATATTAAAGCACATAACATAAATTCATGGTACATGTGCTGTAATAATTATATCATATAACTTATGAGAAAAATATGCATTTGTAACTTACAAATGTATTCTTATTTGCATTTCATCAATATATAGCTGGACTGACTATTATGGAGTTTCCTTTTTTATAAGGATGTTATATTTTGTTACAATGTTTCATGTAACACTTAATTAATTTTCAACTTTTCATGAATTTTGCTCCTTTATGTAGAATGTTAACACTTAACTGTAAAGACAATACATTGCTCTGTACAAGAGGGGAAGAAGGTGTAAATTTAGAGATAAAAAATTATTTTTTATTCTTAAGTGCAGCTTTTTAAGTAAAATATTATTCTTACAATAGACTTCAATATACAGCACATTCCAAAACCCTTCCTCTCATACTTTGGCTTTATCCTGATGAAAGTTTTCTTCTTCGCATTAGATGTCCTATCTAAGCATTAGTATGAATTTTGCCTCACTTGCTCCAGTCATGACACCCCACTATACTGCCCATAGAAACTGGAATCTTGTAATTTTTTCCACCTACATCAGTGTGCCTCCTATCCCAGCACCATGTATAAGCTCCTTGTTATTAATTTCTAATCATTTTTCTCAAAGACAGAACATTATGATGATGGTTTTATGTACCTGCTGCAAGTTTTTCTTACTTGTTGTATAACTTTAGTTATATCTGTGCTTTGGATGATTTTTTTTTTTTTTTACTTGTCTTATTGGGTTTGAATTTATTCTGTTGTTTTTTATTTCCCAGAAAATGGATGTTTCACAAGTCTTTTCTTTTATCTGCTTTTGTCTTGGGATGCCTCAGATTGATGCTTTGCCAATCACCAAGCTCCTGTCCCTCACCCTCTGGCTTTGGGTCTAGGTGGTCTCAGCCAGGATAGGATGGGTCTTCCTCTTTACATGTTTCTTTCAATTCATCTATTAACAAAGGTTCTTGCACAAATTTGCTCCTTGTCCTGTCAAGCTCTTATGATGGCACCATTTTGGTCAAATCTGCTTTGGTTTTCATTTCATCACTATCTTCAGAAGTATCCACCTCTTTCACTTCATATCTGGCCATCTCTCTCTTATGTCAGTCTTGGCCAGATATTATTCATCCTAGTGTTTAGGGATCCATTGTACAACATTGAAATTGGCCTCTCAGGTGACATCTTCATTAACTTGGTCCATTTAACATTCTTCACCTACCTTAATTAATGGAAATGGTTTACTTGTTATTAATGATATCTCAGACATGGTATTGATCCTTTTTGTCCCATTGTTCTATATGTTTCTCAATTTCTGACCTGCTTATTTAGTGAATGTTTGGCACCTTTTTTCTGTTTCTGTGTATAAGGTGCCTTTTTCAGCTACTTTTGTTTTTTTAAGAAGGCATAAAATTTTTGAGTTCCTGCTTTTGTCCTAGCTTCTGAAATCTTTTTGTGTTATTTGTCCTTAATGTCCTTTCCATGATCCTAATTTGGATATCTCAGTGGTTTTCCACCCTTAGCCTTTCCACCCTATGTTCCCTATATTTCCTCTCACTTAACACTTGTTTTCATATGATGTTTGGGTTGTGGACATTGACATTCAGAAGTGTTTTCAGTTCAATTTCACATGATTCTTTACCATTCTGCATGCATTCTGTTACATCTCAAGAGGTTTTTCTTCCCTAAACTTCCAGTGGCTAGAGAAGAGGATAAGGTTTTCTCTCCTATTCATCTTTCCTACATTTCTCATTTTTATGAACTTGCATATCCAGATCATTTTTTATGTCTGGTTTGGACTTTTTAATGTTATGTACACTTGAAGGATACCATGGTTCACATCACTGTTTGCTTGTTTGTTGAGA
Source organism: Tachypleus tridentatus (assembly GCF_004210375.1). Classification (NCBI taxonomy): domain Eukaryota; kingdom Metazoa; phylum Arthropoda; class Merostomata; order Xiphosura; family Limulidae; genus Tachypleus; species Tachypleus tridentatus. The sequence continues at coordinate 29,996,842 of NC_134826.1, read as the reverse complement.
TTCAAAGGTGTTATATGACTTTTTCTCTGTCATTTTGACAGGTAGGGTTTATTATTTGGTGTGTATTGCTTACTGTGGGTTTGCAGTTGTGGCAAACATTTCTTTGGTTCTCATCTCATCAAATTTGCCATATCTCAATGTCCCTGGCAGCTCAGTTTCTTTGCTCATTGGAGAAGTTTATACAGACTGATATATTAATTATGCCAAATACGTATTTACATGATTTGGTAGTTGTCTTATTGGAAGGTTTTCGTCTATCCCCATAGTTATTCTCCATGGCCTGGTTATTTCTAAGAGAAGTGAGAGACTTTTTGTGTGTGTGTTTATTTCTATTCATTTTCAGAGACCCTCTTGTCATTTTCCTTTGGATCTCACTCTGTGACAGTTGTTGACTGGTTAGGTATGCTCACTTACCAAATCTATAATAGGTACCAGTTTAGTAAAAAACCTTTTTCCTGGTAGCAACGAACTCTGTTGAGATGGGGTGTTCCATAGGACAACCTTTGCTTTCTGGATGGTAAACAGTTACCAACTATGGACAATACACTAGTAGACCATCATACACATAGTATCATGTGTAAAGCTTAAGGTATTTTGCCTATCCATGCAGATCTTTGTATTGAACAAATTGGGGTCAGTTTGCTGTTCAGAATAGTTCACGTGTTGCACTATCTTTGGATCATAGTTTCTAAGGACTCCCCAAAACAAGTATTTCCCACATTTTTTCCAATGGAGTATGGGAGTTCTTACCACTAACAGTTTCCAGTCAGTGGACTGGTGGACAAAGGTCTATTGCTCCTTTGTGATGCTTAAACTCATTACTCCACTCAAGAAGAAGAGGGCAAAGCTGAGTGCCCTCCTTCCAATAACTCTGATAGGCCTTCCAGGATATTTGGTGATAGTAGGTCCAGTCCATGCAGGAGTCTTCTTATTCAGAGATTACTCTTCGCTATCCAGTTTTGTTGAGTGTGGTCCTTATATTTTGGTCATTATCTTCATTTTGGTTATCAATTGGCTAATTGTAACTTAACACTCCTACGAAAAGACGTTTCTAGTCCTGATTTCTCCAAGCCTGTTCCCCTGGCTGTGGTTTCGCTAGATAGTAGATTGGGACAGTGGGGATCTCGTTAATCCGTTCATTAATGGATTTAAATGGCAATTTCATTTAAATACAAAATTATTAGCCTAATATTAATAACCTTTCAAGTTGCTCTGGGGCCTATTAGGCCCCACTTTTCGTAGGAGTTTATAAAATTTAGTAACTAAGTAATTATTATAGAATTTCTCAAAGTAAGTTTTCAAATTTAGAATTGATATATAAATTGAAATTATTTAAACAGTTACAAACTAAATATACAAATGCTCTTAAAAATTTGAAAGATGTCTCAAACGTAGATTTATACATTTTGATTATGTAATTGTTTATCATAAAAATAATATTTTAAATGAAATGAAGTTTGTATAATCCACTGGGTTAACTATTGCTTTTTACCCAGGAAACCTGGGATAAGTTTTTTGATGTGTGTTACTCCCTATAGGTATGTTTATTAAATTTATGTGACTTTGTATGGATGTATCTGATTTCCATACTCAGTAATTTAGGTTTTTCATGTATTTGCTTAATATATTAGGTTACTTTAGTTTAAAACTTGCATTTAGAGTTGGATTATTACTTTGTTTTTGTTCAAATTTTGGTTTTTGTATTGGTTTTGCACAGTCATTATTGTTGGGGCAATTATACATTTGGCTAATGTTGTGGATGTGTTGATTCATTATATTTAGTTTATTGTTTATGTTATTTAGTTTGTAACTTCCTTTTTATTTATTAGTAGTCATATCTATTTGGGGATTAGATTTTAGTCAGAATTTGTTATTGTTATCTGCTTGCCTTTTTATTCTCATTTTCTTCAGGGTAAGTGTTACTTTTATGTCCCTTGTTTTATGGATTCTCTGGGTGGATTTATATGATTGATATTTAAGGGTCTTTTATCTTCTAAGTTCTTTTAGTAGTTTTGTACTTTTATGTTTGAGGTTGAATTTCATAGTTTTGCAGATTTGTTATTTATATGTACTGTATAGACTCTGCCAATTTCTAAATTTTCTTTGTTAGTAATGAATACTTTCTCTAAGGATGTTTAGTTGATGTGAACTTTTGGCTTCACTTCATGATAGTTCTGTGAGTTCAACAGGTTCTATATGAATGTTTCTACTTTTAGTTCTGCTTCCCTTTATCCATTTTTGAGATCTTTTTCCCTTTTCCATGGAATAATGCCTCATCCAGTCATCTTGCCAAGTCTGTTTGAGACCTACACAAAGGAGCTATTGAATGTGTGATGCCCATCAAACTGGGATTTTACTTCTCTCTCTTATTCTCTCCAAAAACATGGGAGATTAGAAACCCATCATATATGTACTGGCTGGATACCTGTCTGGAGACACCTGACTTCACAATAGAGTACTACCTCTCACTTTGGTGTTTTATTTTGCTGGGACTTTGGAAAACTAGGTTCAGTGTGATGCTGGTGTTTGCTTTTTCTTCAGCTCTGTATACGTTTTGTGAAATTTATCTCACAAAGCAGTTCTTAGTAGCAGGATATCATTTCAAGAATACCTCACTTTGACTTAGAGCTCCACTCATAGTCAGGGTTGTTATCTATGAGCTGATCCATGATTTGTATGATTGCTGTGATGCTGTTGCTGAGAAATTCTGTAGTAGGTTCTCTCACTGGTGTTTTCTCCTCTGCATCATAAGCTGTAGATTCACTCTGCATGTGTTGCCCTGCTAATTCTTGAAGTTCATCATTACTAAGATTCTCACCATGGGTCTGCAGCAATTCCTCAACATTGTCCTCATTAACATTCTCTAGTCCCACTTCATTGGCCAGTTCAACAATGTTTTGGATAACTGATTTCTCTTTAATTTCTTCCAAGTTGCTGCATGCTTTTGGCCATAAATTCTTCCACACTCTGTTCATGCAGTTTGGAGTCACTTCATTCCAGGCTGCTCCGATATTAGGTATGGCATTCAAATTGTTCTAGTCTTTCCAAAATTGCATGATGGATTGTTTATCTTCACCATCTGTTTTCTCTACAAGTTGCTTGAATGTGCAACAGAGGTAGTAGGCTTTAAAATTTGATATTACTCCCTAATCCATTGGTTGTATTAATAAAGTGGTGTTGGGTAGATGGTAAACCACTTCTACAGAAATGCAAGTTTGAACTGTGTCTAGATTATTGGGGTGGCCTGGTGCATTATCAAGCAACAATGATGCTTTAGGTTCAATATTGTACTTTTCACAGTGGCACTTCACAGAGGGGCAAAAATTTGAAACAAACTAATTTTGAAAAATATGAAGCATTACCCAAGCCTTCTTGTTTGATTCCCAAGTCACTGGTAGACTTGATATTAAAATTCCTTTCATTGCTCATGGTGTTTGAGAATGACATACAAGTATTGGATTTAACTTAAATTCACCTTTAACATTGCACCCTAGCAAGAGAGTTAACTGGTTCTTTTCAGCTTTAAACCCAGATGCACGTTTTTCTTCCCAAGAGATAAGAGTACGAGAAGGCATCCTTTACCATAAAAGGTCAGTTTCATCCACATTAAAGACAAGTTTAGGAGGATACTTTCCTCACTCGATGATGGCTTTCAGAGTTCCAGGGAATTCCTGGGCTGCCTTTGTATCCACACTAGCCACTTCACCAATGATTTGTATGCTATTAGACCAACATCTGCTAGCTGTAAATGTTTCTGTTGTACCTCCTTTTTCTTCTTCAATATGTGTGAAGATGTTTCTTGCCTTTTCCATTATTATCAGTCGGCTCAAGGGCATGTTCCTGTGCATTTGATCACCCACTCAAATACTTAGCCTTTTTTCCATTTCTTCAAACAAATGGCTTCTTGAACGAGTTACCTTTGTTGCTGACAATTTTATATCAAAGGCATTGATCTTACTTCAGGCTTTAGACTATTCACCATGGCTTCTGGATTTGGATGGGGTAAGTCAACATATTATCTTATTTTGATGATATACATCTTATCTATAGGATCCCATCTGTTGGCATATGTTGTCTTGTTGGGTATGCTGAATATTATATCTTAGCACTGTATCTGTATGCTTTTCTAATGCTGTCTGTGGAGAAAGTGTGTTTCTGTATGACTTATCTAGTAGTGTGTATTTTAGCCTAGGTGAACCACACTTGGCCATAATATTATATTTCTAAGGCACTTTCCCTGGATGGACCTCACTTGGCGTAATCCAATACATCCCAAGGTGGTGCTTTTACAAAACATTTTTGGGCCATTGGACCATACTTAGCCTATTCATAGACAATTTAAAGTCCTTTAGTCCTAGCTATGTATACTTACATCAAATTATCAGGTATGGTACTGTGACTAACTATCACTATATCCTATCGTAATACTTGCCATATGTGAACGAATTATGTAGTATATGTTGACAACAAGCTGACTTTGTATTATCTGATAATTTTTCATCAAACCACATATATTTAAAACTGTAAACATATTGCAATATTTAGTAATGCAAGCATTATACAGTTGTAAGTGATGTCCACTGTATCATTGAATTAGCTCTACACCTCAGGGGCCCAATAGTAAGTATATTTAATTTATTATTCATATTGTTTTTTGTTTTTTTTCATAGTTGATAGGATTATAAGAAAAGCTTGTTTTTAACTTTTATTTATAAAAATGTAGAAACCTATCTTAGAGTAGAGTATTATGAAAGGTTGGTTATGATATGAAAAAGTATGTTCTTTATTAGTATGGCCAGAAAGACCTGTTCTAATAACTGTTTAGCCATTTACATTTGTAAAACTGATTTAATTGTTTCATTTTAGGCTTGCATGTGAGCACACAAAACAAGTTTTCTCAATGGGTATAATTAAATGTATAGGTTTTTCTAAACAACCTAATGACTACTACTGTCATATAATGTTGGAAGCTAGTAAATTCACAGAGCAAGATAGATCTAAATAATAGCAGGAGATTAAGGAAATCACATTTACAATGTATGTCCTGGTACTGATAAATAAACTCTTTCTTTCACTGCATTATGTGTTGTATTTTTTTACGTGACTTTTTTTTTTTAATATACAATACTGGTGTATATTTCTTGTGTCATCTTATTCATTTATATTTGAACTCCTTTGATTTTACATTTGAGTATTTAATTTGTTCTGTAAATTTGTAAAAAGCCACCAGTGGTTGAACTGTTTGTGCACTTGTTCCTACACATTGTATAATTTCGTATAGTACAGTACTTTCACTTTTATTATGTAGAGAATGCTACCCGTTTCCCTGAAAAAAGATTAATTATATGTAAAAAAAAATAGCTTTCTCATTTATTGCTGACTAATGGCTGACATGATTAGTTATTTCAGTAATGATTAATTCCATTGCCACATTTATTATGTAACTGATAACTAATTTTTATCAGTAGTTAATATAATTAGTATATTGTTTATTGTAAATAGGCTGTTAAATAACTAACAGGCAGCATTATAACAGTTTTGAATAATATTGATTTTCCTGGTTAATGAGATTAGTAGCCAAGCGATTGTGCTTTAACTTTGATAACCATAAATTAGTATTTTATTCTGAAAACAATTGAATTAGTTATGATCTGTTAATTACTTTTCATTGGATGTTTACAGTACTGGATGGCGATTATACCTCTAGCCTTAACTACTTGATGCATTATCCAGTAATAACTGATGCCCACTGCATCATTGAATTAGCTCTACACCTCAGGGAGCCACTAGTAAGTATATTAACTTCGTTATTTGTTTTGCTTTTTGGTTGTTTTTTTTCACAGTTGTAGTGATATAACAGCTTTTTCTAAGAATGATAGTTTTGCTTGTAAGTATATTTCCTCAGAAGTTTAGTCTGAAGTGGAAGAGGGAAGGAAACATTTCTTGTTGAATTTTTATAAATAATTTCAATTTATAATACTTCAGAAGGTTGTGAGTTTTTGTCAAACAGTGTTTTCCTTAATTTTTAGGATTAAGATGTTAGTTTGAGACATAACTAAAAGTTAGAAAACATTGTTTATGAAATTATTTACTCATAGCTTCATTCTTTATGGATTAGCAGGGTGAAAACCTGACACTCCACTTTGCTTTGTTTTCACACACTTGAATTAGTTAGCGTTATTGCATGAAATGTGGTACACGTTCTCTACGTAATATCTAGTTTGTACTTTAAAAACATTATATTAGTCTAATTTAGTTCTTATATAGTATTTTATGTTGTGAATTTTCTGAAATTTTGCTGTGAAAAGCTACTTTCAAAAACATTAAAAATAATTTCTTTCATCTTAAAGTTTCTGCTGTTGCTTTTTATTGGATGCCTAAAATCTTGCAAATGTAACTAGTTTTTCAAAACATGATCATTGTTGTGTTTGTTTTGATCTAGAAACATCATGCTTATTTTCTCCTTTATTCATAAAAATTGTTACATACAGTCAAAGTTATTCTTTAAAAAGTACGAAAAAAAATTTAACATTATAGATTAAAAGGCTCCATATTTTATAACCATTGAGTCTTAACTTGTTTTATATTATTAATCATGTATATTTGTTATTTGTTTTTACCTGTTGAAGTGGTTGTTTGGGAGTGAAAATAGCATAGAATGACAGCAATACAACTTGACCCATATCTCAGTCCTGATTTAAATAATATTTTTCTAAGTTTTTCTCTAATAAATACAATTTCCTTTAAACAGGTTAGAAGTTCTTTCACTTCTATGAGTTAATTGCATAACAATAAATTTACTGGTACACACAAGTAAAAGAATCTTTTGTGTCATTTAAGTAGTTTGCCATCCCAGAACTTCTAGCTTACCATATTACTCTTAGTAGTTTTATATGATGTCATCTTATAGAAGAATATTACTGTAGCTTTCCAACAGAAATAACAAGAAAAGATTATTCTGAAGAGAATAAAATGTCAAAACTGTAAACACATTCTCATGTTTGTAGTTTGTTACTAAGCTTTGTAAAGTTTGTTTAAAGTCATTTGATTTCCCCTATAATGATTTCTCTTACTTTCTCAAAAACTATAAATCTTTTTTATTCAGTCACTTCTAGATGTTGGTTCTACCTGGTTTTAAGGCTAAAATTTATCAGTTACTGTTCAACCCATTTACTGTATCATTGTAATAGGTTATATTTACAAAATCACTTGCAGAAAAGGAAAGTCATGTGAGAAACAAAATATCAGTAAATTATTTATGAGGGTCGACAGTTTTGAGTAAATATAGACAATATCCTTTGGAGCTCTGCAAAGAATAAAGTTTAAACGTTTTTTTTTTTTTTAAACTACGTTAAATAAATTTTATAACATTAGAAAATATCAATTGTGCATTTTTTTAGAAAAAGTTGTTGAAATAGTTAAAATTATTATGTAACATTTGATATGCAAGTGTGTACTTGATGCCGTAAAGTTGTTTTCTGGTTATAATAGGGTAATTGATTAATAAAGGGGAGGGGTAGATTTCAAGTTACTGATATTTAATTTTGGAGTAAAACACCTACAGAATGTGTGGATATATAATACAGTATTGAATAAAAGTAGAAGTAATGCACTTATTTAGTGACCTATTTTTGCTCCTTGTGTAAGCTACTGTGATTATTTTACTTGCATACACCAAGCATTAGCTGTGGCAACAGCAAATTCTGGTACCATAAAATCCAGTTTGTATACCCTTTAACATGATTTCTGTTTGTGTTGTGGAAGGTTCTGCCTGTTTAACTTATCTGAAATGTTGCATACAAAAATAAGTTATGTAAAAATTTGTCACGATGACTTATTAATTCTTTGAGGTAACATTGGCCCCTTTTGTTCAGTGAAATTGTTGGGGTTTCATTATAATATCAAGAGACTGTTCAGTTTATACCACCCCTTGTGTATTTGCTTGCAAGAAACTTTCTTGAAAGTTACTGATACTATTACTTTAAAATAGTCTCTATTAGTAAGGAAGAGTAAATTATGTGATAAATGTATTTTTGAGACTGACTTATTGTGAGCCATAGTACAAAATTATAAAAATTGTATAACCCTATAATGTATTTAACCTACATATTTTTCTGAATCAAGACTTTTTGAACCTGCATGCTTTTTTAATCAAAACTTATTAAACCTTCATGTTTTTCTGACATCATGCAATTACTGTGAGCCATCATATTCTACCTGCATCTCTTATCACATGGATTCCTCTGAGGCTACTCATGGAAGTTTTATTGTGCATAGTTAACTCTGGGGCTGCACTGATACAAAGGATATGGAAAAAAGCTATGGAGTAGTTCCACTTCCTTTCAGCCTCCCATTTCTTCCTCTCCAACACTGGAAATATGATATGCTCCCCTTGCTACCTGAGTAATCCTTTCTTTGCCATAGAATTGTCTGTTTGTTTGTTTTTTTGTAGTGTTTGTCTTTTACTTGGTGCAAGATAATCTATGTAGCTGTAATAATTTTCCCATCATAGCAAAAGAGGTTGGCCATAATGAATGTTATTTGATATGTGTATTTAGGGAAGATGGAGAAGGCCAACTGACTTTCTTTCACCATTCTCTTGTAGTTTAGTGATTCAGTTATTAACTTTTCACTTTTTAACAATTCATTGCAGATAGTAACAGATTACTTTGTTCAGGCAACCATACTATCCTGGTCAATAGCAGCTCTCTGGGAATCAGTCTTAAGTATCTCGTTAGCACCATTCTCAAGCTTAAGTCTAATCAGTCTTAGATCAAAGGAATCAGAAGTGAATCTCACTTTGTTCATGATATCTCTTCTATCACCGTTTAATAAGGTGAACAATAATGTTTTGTGGGTTGGATGGTCATTTGCCCATTTTTCATTCATAACTTTTTGATAAACAGATATTTGTTTTATTCAGAGATTCTACAATAAAGAGTCTGAATCTCATGCATAATCAAGAGTTTTGTCTCTGTGTATTTGCTTACACCTTTACTTGTTCTACAAATTTCCACTTCATGGTTGATGTCTGCAACTTGCTACAAAAAAGCTCTGAATCTTGCACAGCATCTGCTTTACATTACATCTTTGTGCTCTAGTGAGCCATGCTTTTTTATTTTCATACATACATCCTGTTATACCATCTTTTGATCATTTTGTATTAGGACAGTTTGAATGAGATGTGCCTAGGATTTGTTACAAAGACCTGAATGTAATCTTGGGCCTCCCTGATAAAGTAACAACCTCTATTATTTCATTCTTTTTTATGGATGGCTCATAATTTGAAGACACTGTAGATTCTCTCATGTTTGCTTTAACTCTTTCATTAATTGGTGATTTTATGTTCAGTTTTTAGTAGGAATCCCATTTATACTTTTTCCAAGAGAGATGACAAGTTCAACTGTATGTTCAGAAGTTTATTTGGCTAAAATAGATATAATTGTATTGTTATCTGTTAAATTTTACTCTGTTTGTTACAGATATATAATCTGGTTCATCAGTATTTAAAGTCAGTTTTCCTGCTCAGTTTAACATTAATGATAAATGCCACATTATTCAACTGTGTAACATGATTTGAAAACTGTTGCAAAATGTATCTGATTGTGATTTGATGCCAAAACAAAGGGCACAGAAATTAAAAATGTATGGATGTGAGATTGGTGTATAGTAAGGCTCTTGATCAACTGATCATTAAATTATACAGTAAAATAAAGTCAGTTAATTTGTAAAAATGACATCAACAATGCTTGTCATATTTGGAAAACCCTTGAACAATATTTGAATATGAAAGTTCACATCAATGACTTAAAATCTCAAACTACAGTATTTCAAGTATGTACAGTTATAAAATGTATGTTTTATTTCCAAAAGTAGGTTAAGCTTTTTAAGCTTGAAAACATATTTATTGTATTTTGACTTGTGCAAAGAAACTCAAGTCAAAATACTGATCTTTGTGCAGTGTTATTGAAAACTTATCAGGTAAATAAGACATACACGTTTTTCCAGTTCAGTTTTAAATTTAGAAAATCAGTTACTAAACTGAAGTACTGACTTAACATAAACATGTCAGCAGATCGTCATTTTACATCTATGTAGTTTTAAATTTATTCTTATTACAGGGTTTTGTGCTAAAAGCAGATCAAGTGCTATATGAGATTTGTCTGATGTTCAGATCTTCTGTGACCGGGATGGAATTATTTATCCAGAGGCAGTTGTAATAAGTTTTCTAGTGTAAAATTCATTATCACTGAATCAGAAAAAGAAAAAAAATGAAATGTGAGTTGACTTGGTGTGAATTGTTCCACAGCTTCCTATAAGACAATATTTGGGGTAACAAAAACATTTAAAACCAAGTCATAGATTTAATTTAAAATATTGTTTTTATATGAAATTGGATGATAGTACAAACTTCTATTTTCGAATAGTTTCAACAATTCCTTCTAGCTACTTTTATCTAGAGTAGATAAAATTTATGGTTAAAAGACATTTCATCAGTTAGTGTGATAAAGACTATGAGTGAAGCCTTGTGTAATAAAGTATCATCTTTCTTTCAGCAAAATGGTATTCTTTGGATTAACATAATGTCAGTACTCATGGATATATGTACTTTATGATATTCAGGTCAACTGATACCCAGCAAAAAAAAAAAAATAAAAAAATTGCAAAATGCAAATTTATGACCATTAAACAAAAGATAAATTGAACAGACAGAAGAGAAAAACAGCTATGAATATTTATTATGAAGTGAATTTCAAGATGTCTCTTATGAATCCACAAACTTTCTTATGTGCATAGCATCTCTTTGCTACATGGCACTCCCCCCCCCCACCAAGGTGTTGGAATATGTAAAAATGACATTTATGTCTGCATTTATTATCAATATTAATTTTAAATATGTTTAATAATGAAAAGGAAGTAACATATGAATGAGGAAATCACATAGTTTAGAAATTTGCTTTAATGTCAAAAAGGTATCCAGATTCAGTATTAGTGATGTATAAATCAATTTAAAAACAAGTATTCACACATAAATGGGATGGGAATTTAAAGCTGAAGTACCATTAGTCAAACTCAACATAACTGAATATTAAGAATTAAAGAGAATAATATATGGACTCAAAAAAGGCAATAGGAAAAACAGCTGTGTATTATTTCAAAAATAGTTTATTTATTCTAGGTAAATGAAAATATCTGTAAAAACATTTAAAAATGTGGAAGAGAAAAAGAAAGAAATTGTACTTGTTGAATCTAAAGGTGGGATAAATAACTTAAAAGATAGCCACAGGACTGTTTGTTAATGCAGATAAAAAAAACACTTGAGGAGGGTCACTCATATCTCTTGATTTCTTTCCTTTTCACAGTGCAAATACTTAACAAAGTGCCAAATAACTTATCAACTTATTGCAAAATAGTATCTAGTTTTGGCTTAAATAAATTAATGTAATTTTATTCTTTATGAGTATCCTTTTATATGTTATAAAATTTCAAAACTTTAGTTGTGAGACATTGTTTAGAAAAATTTTTAGAAAAATACTTTTTTCTTACCATTACAGTTTTTTCTATTATCAATTAGAAAGTTTCTTTTGCATAAGCTAATCAGTTTTAACTTTATTAATATTTGTTAACATATTTCTTTTCACCACAGCTCGAGTTACCAGTTTTAGCTATACATTAAAAAAAACCTGACAAAAAAATGATTGACGACTTAGTATTTGATTTTACAAAATAGCATCACTGTTAATTTTGTTAAACTGGGTATTATTGTTTTGATAACAATATTTATTGTCAAAGTAAATTTATATTGAATAATATTTTTTTTTTCAATAAATAAGGATTTCAGTAATTGGAATATTTTGTTATAGCCTACATAATGGCTAGACCTGACTAAATATCATGATGAATTGTCACCAAAGAAAATTTCTTTAGCTTTCAAACACATCTAATTTAACATGAAAGCGTTTTGAGGAATAAAATGAACTTTTAAAGAAATGTTTTAAAATTCTGAAAGGCTTCATTTTTTGTTCCAATGTCTTCTAAATTTCTTGTGAGATTTGTTTTCTTATCCCTAAGGAGCCAAAACTTTCCCAGGAAACTATAACTCTGCTTACTCATACTGATATTTCTACTGCCTGTTGGTGTGAATAACTTATATCCTGCTGTATCCATTCATTTCCTCCAGTGGCACAGTGGTTTGTCTGCAGACTTAAACACTATAAGTTGTGTTTTGATACCTGTAGTGTCCAGAGCACAGATAGTCCATTGTGTAACATTGTGCTTAATTACAAACAATAACTATCTAACCATAGTCAAACATTTTTTGTAGCTATATTCAAAGCTGTGCTTCATTACAAGTTGTTCAGGGTGGTAATGAAGGGTTTTAGTAATGAAACCACTAAAAGAGAAGGACAATTAGGTGAGAAACAAGACATGTACAGTGATATTCTCAACAAGTGATAGATTTATAGCAAATATACACCTATATTTCAGGATGGGCAGAAAATTAATGAGTTTTTTTCAAGTCTGTATTCTACCCACCATGCCTATCAGAACCTGGTTTCTAGTGGTGTAAGTCCACAGACATACAGCTGTGTCACTGGGAGGCAAGTTTATTACAAGCGAAACTCTTCAGAGTCACATTTGAGTGGAAGTTGTAATATGTTTTATAAAGTGAAATAGCCAACATTTGTGAAAATTCTTTAATTCCTCAATGTTTTACCTTAAAATTTTATTAAAAGGTAGACACCCTGTAGAGCACAAGCCTACAGATATGTACTTTAAAAATAACAATAGTGTGTTACCATGTTAAAGCTGTAGGGTGAAATATTAAATAATGTTTACAGAAACATGCTTTCACTGTGGTATGCATTGTACTGTTGCAGTTTAAATATTGCTTTCGTTTTCTTTACACACTACAAAATATCAATAACAAAACATTTTAAAATTCATTGTGCAGTGATTTGAAGATCTTTGGTAACCTACTACATCTTTAAGTGTTGTGCTTAACATTTATAATTTATCCTTTCAACTGTTACCTATTTTTATGTCCTGAGGGTGTTGTGAGAATGTTCTTATATTTTCATTTCTTCCTTTTTCTGGTGTTTTGTTTCATGCTATGAATGTAGTAATTTATTTAGTCTGCCCAGAAGAGTTAATTTTCTGTTAGTGGAATGGATTTTACAAGATGGCTTATTTTAACTTACTGACTCATTCTACTGCATCAGATATTTTTTTGTAAATTATCTCAAACTTTTTAGGTTTTTTAATATTTTGCCTCTTTGTATCCTATACTTATATATTATTGAATTATAAGTTCTTTTATGGCCTGTTATTATAGTTCTGCACAAAATTCACTCAATAAATAAATGTTATATATCTGTTTACTTACATGTGATATATATATGACTTCGGTAAAACAAAGGAAGAGGAATTCTTCCTTCCAATATTTGTGATACATAATTTAGAATAAATCCAATTAGCTCAAACACAATTTGAATGTTATCTAGCAAACCATGACTGCAATATGTGATAACATCCGAATAATTTCAGACATGTAATTGAAAATTCATGAGTAATGGTTTGTCTGAATTAACTTGGGCAAATATCGTTTTGAAATATGGAGGGTGCCAGAGTTATCATGGACAAATCACAGGAGGCATTAATATATTTTCTACCTGTTTATTGGACAATCTAAAGTAGATTTTATGCTTCTCTGTTAAATTTATTCCAGGTCTCTACAAGGATCGACAGGTTTTTAGCAGCAGCTGTCCATCTCCCTTTACATCAGTATTCTTTAAAAAATATTTATATGTAGTGCAATCATAATATGTGTACATATTTTTCTGAAAATACTTTACATTTCCCTTTATGTGGCAAACATGATGTTGATTACAGTTTTTCAGGTTAATTGTGCCCCTTCCAGACATCTTTTTATTTTGTTGTTGTTTGCCTAGGTAGCATTTTGATGTACCAGCCTACTGTGCATAGGAAGGTTCTTGTGTGTGTAATTAAGACACTTTAAATTTTCTGTTTGAAAACACTGAGAGTTCTCATTGTAGACCTTGATCCTCTTTTCATGTTTCAAATTGTGAAACTGCTTCTCTCTTTTAGCTGAAAGTTTATCATTAATGTTCCTGCAGTGTTAGCCAGTCACATATTCTTTGTAAAACATTTCCTGAATCTGTTGTTTATTGTTAATTTTAATACTTAAGTGTTGGATATGTATCTTAATTTGTTAATTCAAAAACATCCCAGTATTTCTGCCAATATAAGTGTTATGTTTAATACCATCAAATTAAAATATATTGTTATGAAATTGAATATCAACTATCTGAAGTATGATTGTTGATCCAGTATTTAAGCTTGAGTTTACCTTTTAATATTAGTACACTATGTTAATCTATTTCAGTAATGATAATTTATGTCTTTAGGTATTTATTGGTTCTCTGCCATTTTATAAAAAAAGAAGAGTATATTTCTACTTATTGTCAGGTCATTTAGTTTATGTAACATTAACCACATTTGAACTCCAACTTTATTTAAGTGGTATTTTTATATACTGGCACAAGTTTCATGTATTGGTAAAACTGAACTAAAAAAACAGTAACAATTTTGTTAGAAATATTAGTATTTTCCATGCATGCAATAAAGTTAAAAATGTGGTGCTATTTTCACTTGCTTGTTTGCTTGTTAGGATTAAAATGAAAGTTGCTAATAAATACATACGTACAAAATCTGAAAAAATTAGCTTGAATTTCATATCCATAAATTAATGATGTCTGAAAAACATATATTTCAAAAACCAATTAAAGAGAAAAATATAAATTCCAAAACAATATCTTACTTTTTTTTTCACACACGTACTGCCAACCATATTTGCAAGTTTTCACTTACCTTAATTCTCCAATGTAACTTCACTTATTTTGACATAAGATAATTGTGTGAGAGCATGTGACAACCCTCCACTACTAGGAGTGTGGCCTAACTTGCAGCACAGCTGACTCCTTCCATACAGTTTAACTAAACTTTTTCATTGGCTGGAGTGTTAAAATAATTTTGTGCTCACGTTTTACTTCACAGAATTTTCAGTCAGTTATTTCTTGTTGTTTGTGTGAACTATACTTCAGTTCTACAAGTTTAGTTTATACAAGATAATATTATGTGCCTTTTATTTTCATACATTTCTATCTCTGTGTGGATTTACCTACTTCCACTCATAGTTACAATGAATTCTGGGTTTCACAAAACATCTTCCAATGCTGTTAATCTTACTTTGTCTGCTGTGGCTTTGAATCTGCAGTTATTGGCAAACAGTGTTACTGCCTTGGTTCACTGGGAGTGGACTACCTTTATGCAGGCTTCTGATTAACCAGAGAATTATCTTGTCATGCCTTGCTCAGTGGTACCTGAATATGAGGGTGATAACTTCAACAGCCTCTTTCCTCTCTCATCCAGTGCCACACAGTCATGTTTAGATCCAGTGGAAGAGCCCACACCTCCTCCTTTTCTCAAGTTGATCAACCAGATTTGTTACCTTTTGTCTTTGTTTCCCATTTCCTTTGATTCCTCTTCTTCCCTTTTAAGTGAAGCACTTTTGGACCAATATCATGTTCTACTCCCCATCAGATAATTGGAAGATACTATGGGTTCATGCCAATAGGTTTTCAGACCAATTATATTCTGAAGTCAATATGCCTTTATCTCTGCATACTATAGGTTTGTATTTCCTTTATTGGACTACCAAGAGGATTGTTTTCTGCCTCTCTGGGGTTCAGATCCCAATAGTTCGGTCACATTTTTCCCATATCCATCTCACATTATCCTACTTCCTTCATTCCCTTTCCTTGATTTACCTTCTGTCTGATGCTCTGGGGTTTCACAATGGTCACTTTTGTCCTGTTTCTCCATTCCTGAACAGTTGTTCTCTTTCACCCTTTCCCTCTAAACATGGTTCCTCTGGTGGTGGGATTTCTTAGGTTGGAATATTTTTTGTCTTTTGTTCATTTACCCCAACCTCTTTATGGAACTTGCATAACAAGACAGTATGTTTTTGTGGGTTTTTCGTACACATTGGAAATCAGAGTTGAGTCTGCCCATTTACACACCTCTCTTTCCTCATTGGCTTTCTGTTTGTCTCAACCTTCTCTTTAATTTGTTCCTGTGTCTTGCCCCTCCTTCTTTTCCTGCTACACATGTCTCCAAGGTTAACCTTCAGTTCTTTCATTAGTTACTTCAACACCCCAGCAGTCTCGGTAGCTATATAGTGGGTACAGTCTCTGTGAGGGTTAGGCTTTCGTGCTTTGCCACTGTGTGGGAATCCTTCATCACAGACCCTTGGGTTCTGCAGGTGTTTTCTGAAGGACTTGAACATTGGTTTTGTTCCCTTCCTCTCATCCCATAACCTTTCCCCTTCTTAGGATCCATTTTCAACCAGTGTCTTTCTAAGGTGGTTCTAATTTATTTTTTTTTAACACAGGCACTGTGGAACAAATGGATCCTTCTGAGCCAGATTTATATTCCTGTTTGTTCATAATCCTCAAGAAGACTGGAGACTGGTGCCCTATTTTAGATATTTCTTCCTTGAACCACTTCACAGACCTTTCATGGTTTATCATGGAGTCATATCTCTCTCTCCAATGGGCTTTCATTCCTAGTATTTGGATGACAAAGTTAGATATCTCAGAATGCTTACCACCACATTCCCATCTCCCTAGCATCCTGACATCTTTCTGTCATTGGCTTCCTACCTTTTTTGGGTGGTCCAGGCCTTTGGTCATCTTCCTCATTCCAGGGGACTTCATTTCTACCATTACGTGGATGATTGGCTGCTTCTAGCTTCTTTGTGCATCATTTCTTCCCTTCAGACTGGTCAAAGTGAAGAAGTTCTTCTTTTCCCCAACCAAACCTATATTTTTACCTTTGCATGTGATCTATGGAGCTTCTGGCTCAAACTGTTTCCTCCTTTTCTCCTTCAAATGTGTGAGATGTTGTATCTCTCTTGGGGACATGGGCTTCTTCTGAGTCCCTTATTCCCCTCAGTTGAGCATATATGCAACCTCTTCAGTGAGCTTTACAACATCAGTAGAACCTTGTTTGAGATCCCTTGAATGATACTATCAATCTCCCTCCTTCTCTTCCTGTAACTTTGCCTAGTAGTTAAACAGAAACAACATCACTGTGGGTGTTCTCTTTCTCCTCCTCATCCAGAGCTGCACCTCTTATCTTTCAGGTTGGATATGTAGGAGAGTTCAGAATGTTGGTTTATTACTGATTCATCTCAGCATGTCATTCTCTTAGAACTGCTCAATTTTCATTGGGCTTTGGTTCATTTCCTTTCATCTTTCTGGAGCTAGTTGGTTATTATCCATTCTGACAACTCAAGAATTGTCTTGTATGTCACTCAGCAAAAGGGCACATATATATTTTGTTCTGTGGTAAGCATTACTTCACCCATTATATTTATGCATAAACCCATACTGTTTAACCATTCAGGTTAATAATGCCCACCATTGAAATGAGGTGTTCTGCAACATCACATGTAGGATTTTCCTTGTGATGCTTTTCATCATAAATATGTTCATTCCAGACAGTATGCTCATGGATTAACATGTGAAGCAGAAGTAAATTGTTACTTCTTTGATTGGCTTTATTATGAACAGCTGCCTTTTAAGATAAGTATTCATGGTCTCTGGTGTTGCATTACTCTTAAATCTCCAATGCATTTTTTCTTCATTTCTCTTCCAGTTCATTTTGGGGGGTTCTTGCCATCACTAAGCTGTGTTCAATTCCACTCAGTTGGGAGTAAAGCAGTGGTGTTCTGCCAGTGTAGATGGTCTATAGACTTTGGTTCTGGTGTACTATTCCAGATGGTGCCTAGTAATGACTTGTACGGCTTCCACTACTATGCAGTTCACCCATTACCTCAATGTTGGTTCCAAGGGGTTACTGGTGTTGGTTGGAACTGCACCAGCCACTTAATTCCTCTCATGTGAGTGTGAGCTAGGTACCTTCCTTTCCTCCTACCATGGACTGGATGCCATCTGATTCTGGAATATAATTGATTCCTAACTTTTGTGTTTGTCTTCCTACCATCCTCTTGATGTTGATTGTGCTGGGCATGCACACATAATGATGTAGGTCCTTAGAACAGATGGTCTTTTTCCCTTCCAGTTCCTATGTCCAAGATGAATGGTAGAGGACCCTTTTTTCTACCAAGGGCCAGATATTCTTATCATGGTTCTGATAATAAACCACTTCTGTTTATGGATTGTGAATTTAAAGTAACACATAGTATTCTAATACTCATAACATCAGATATTAGCTGGTCCTTTATTATATACTATTTGTTTTTGTAGGTAGCATCACAAAATACTGTCTCAAACATTAGTCAGTGACACTGTTACCATATACACAGTTTTTAGAGTTGAATCATGGAGAACAAAATGTCATTTGTCCAGTATTTCAATATGTGACTGTTGTTGCTAATGGTTAAACAGTTACTGCATGCAAGGGTTTATAGTTTCTGCTGGGCCTAGCTTATGTTAGGTGAGGTAGTTTGACTGTAAACTGACCTTAATTTATTTAAAGGTGATGACAGGAAAAAACAAAAACAGTGGCTATTCAAAATTAGTGCTTATGACTATTATTAGATATTTGAAGAACAATTCAGTTTATGCTTAAAGTTTATAATAAATGAATGAATAAACAAATTTGAGTATGCATATTTTATGGAATAACACCTCTAAAATGAACTACAACAAAACACAAAGTTATGCAGATTACTTATTCATGTATTTATACTCATATATATGTGTGTGTGTGTATATTTATGTATTTTGCATCCAAAAAAGTAACATTTTAGTCATTTTTTCAATAAATACTTTCAAGTAGTTTAATTTGATGAGTGGTCTAAAGGTCAATAAGTTATGTAGCTGTCATTTTATAAAGGTATTACTTAGTTGTAAGCAACTGTTAGTATGAATTATATAGTACATTAAAAAACAATGAAATTTGATAACAATAAGCATGTAACCCCTTAGGATTAGTTTTTGTGCACTGTAATATCTCCTTTATCTGGAAAAGTTAATTCTGTTAAATTATTTCACTAATTAAATATTTATAATAAATTAATCCCAAGTAACTATACATCTATTGTTTAGCACTATCCTTAGCTGACAAATCTGCACAACAGAGCATGTCTGAAAATGTTTTATAGAAAAAAGTGCAAACTTGTTTTGTGTTTTCAGGTTTCATCGCTTATATCATGAGTATTTTAGCTGGAAAGACTGAGCATTTATGTGTAAAATTTGTAGACTAGTGTAACAAATATTGCATGTTCACTAACAGAGTAATGAAGTTGAGAGATTTATTTAAACAACTATACAATTTTGTTTCTCAGTTCTTTATGAATTTGAAAATAGCCAAATGTTTCCTGCATGACAATAACAGTATTTTAATTCTATGATCTTTTCAGAGATACAATCGTCCTGCAGGCTATGTGAGTAAAATGCTAAAGCATGCACCAAATATTAGAAGTCAGCAAGATATTTATCAAACTTCTCTTAAGCCATTGTCACCTTCATTACACAAATTACACAGGTAAGTATCAACATAAATTTGGGGACTTGTGACTGGCATCCGTGTTTATTGTTGGATGTTTCCAAGTTTGCTTCTCACGTTCATTTCTTTTAATGAGCTGCAGGTTAACCTTTTTGCTGAGTTTATCTATTCCAACTGCTTGATCATTTAGAGTGAATAGTGTATAAAATCTGTACAATTTTAGCATTAAAGTGTGAGAGCAGTTTCTGAGATAATTTTTAGAATTGTATACTTGGCTTGTTTGTTATTAGGTAATTCAGTGAAAGTTACTAGTAGAATTAACCCACATACCTATAACAAGTATCATAATGCTGATATTATTACGTCATTGATAGCTCCAAGAAAGAGCTTTTGTCCTCACGACCCAAATCGTTAGTGCTGGAAGAAATCATGCCAACTAATCCCCTTAGAAAAAATGAGAAATCTTCTGTGGAAACTTTTAATGATTTTAAAGGTATGTACAAAATTCCAGAAATGTTTAGTTTTTCTCCATACATCTCACATGAAAAATAGTTTTGCATTTAATAAAATAATCATGTTATGAAAAAGAAGGAACATCTTCTGAACTGTAAAAGACTAAAACAAATATCCTCTGAAGTGTAATTTTATTTTATACATTTGCTCAATAACAGTTGTGATCTAAAATACAGACATTTGATGTTTTTATTAAAATAAATAATGATTTTTGTTCACTGTGTAATGAAAGGAAAGTAAGCTTTGTTCTTTAATGAATCTTAAATTTTTTATAAAAACATAATAAATTAATATGGGAAAAAATTACTGGATTTTATTAGCTTTTATAGGACTGCTATCTAGTTTGTAAATCTTATTTTATGTGAAATCACTGTATCTCATAGAATGCAACTTTTTGTGAAAAGTGGTATGGCAAAAACATGTTTCCTGAAATATTTATAAATCTAAAATACATAGAAGTAGAAAAATGTTTGAAAAATATAATTTCAAAACAAATAAATCAATATTATAAACAAAACAATATACCCCAGTGAAACATGCTCACCTGGTTTGAGTTTCCATTTTTATACAGTTTGTTTTTTTTGCCTTGTTCTAAATGTTAATGGAGAATTTCTCCAAGCTCTCATGAAGTGTTTAGAATATTAACAGGTTTATTGTGATTACATTTCTATGTTAATTCTCAGTTTAAAATTTATCTTTGATTAGAGTATAACTTCAGAAAATTTCCTCTTAATGTTTCCATTCATCACCTATTTGCATATATATATAAGACTACATGAATATCAAGCAACCACATTGCAATCATTAAGGAGTTTCTTTTTATTCTTGTTGAATTAGTTATCTTTGAGCATGAAGTTTCATTGTGCCAATGGTTTATATTAAGTTTATGTGCACTGTTTTGTACATAGACATTATATGCACTTTTTATTGTTTTGCATCTGGGATTATGCTAGTTTCAGAGTTGTAATACTAATCTAACAAGGCAGAGTAATTTTTCAGAAATATAACATTTTATTTCAAAAAATTATTCACAAGTGTATTAAACGTTAGGTCCAATAAGCTTTACTGAAACAAATGCTCTAAAGGAAAGTGAAATAAAATGTTACTTGTGAAACATGTGAAAAACATATCTTGTTTCCATGGAGTTTACCTGAATAAAAACCTTGATTGTGCATTTGTAATAGTGCACATTCAGTATCAGAAAATGTTAGATGATACAAAAATAACTAAAATTCATAAAAGCTGCTAGTATAGAGAATTATACCAATGTGCTGTCATGGCCACTGTTCTAAGACCCATTATACTTGTATTCTTTTGCATTACAAAATGACATACCCACTTTTTTATATTTTGTGTAAAGAAACATTGAACTTATAACATATCATGAACATTAGTAGCTACATTTTTCATTAATCAAACACTAATTAGTGAACTTGAGCCTTCAGGAATGAAGAGACATAGTGGTTTGCTTGCTTGGCTTAAATAAGATGGTGCAGGGTTTGATTCTACGTTATGCCATTGAACATTTCCCATGCACACATGCACCAGTTTTGAGGCAGTAAATGTCATTGTTGATCAAGATTTTAATGTTGCATCTTAAGAACATCACGAGTTTGCTCTGACTACTATGCACATCAAATAAACATTTTCATTTTTGTACTTGCCTGACAAAATATTTCATTGTTAATTTATATTACATTATTGTTTATTTAAGTTATAGTTTTGCATTACATGACAGTTTTTAGGTTCACGTATTGCTAAAGTATTTTATCTGTGACATTTATTCCTGGTATACAAACCATCACTTTTGCATGTTCTTTTTTTACAATAAAATATTTGGAAAAACTGACAAAATTTAAATGTATTGGAAAAAAAAAACCCAAAAAACTGTAGTTAGAATTTTAGAACTTAGATGTTAAAATTGTATGGCAACATTTAAATTATGATTAAATTTTGACATTAATTCATTGATTTGGAATATAAATGGATAGTATGAGTTTCATTGATAAAAGCTCTGCATTCAAACATCCTTATTATCATTTTGAATTTCAGTTGTCAAGTAATCTAAGTTTGCAACTTTTGGATAACATGACATATTAGATAAGGATATATAATATCGATACATATTAATTTAGTGTTTTAAGCAGATATATTGGTGAAGATACATGTTGCATACTTCATTATTTTTTATTAATAACATAATGTTTGACTACAATATATAATGCATACTTTAGTTTTTATGAGCATATATTGTACAAATTTATTAATATTTTTTAATAACAGCATAAGATGTTGGTTGAGAATATTTTATTGGTTTGTGTTTTTTTTAAATAACAATATGACATGCAAGATGAGGAAGTAATATGGTGTGCACTTGATTAGAATTTTAGGGACAAATATATATTTTTATTATTTTATAATTTATTAAGTGCTTTTATCTGTAGCAGTTAAGTGTTTTTGATCTTACAGCTGTTCTGAATTTTTGTTACTGTGTATTGGTAGGAATCCTTTTGTAAAATGTTCTAGTGCAGAAAATTGAAAAATGTTAAAAGGTTACTGAAGATTTACTACACCTACTCCATATTTTAATATAAAAAAATTCAAAAAAAGAAGTACTAATGAAACCCCTAACCTCACATTTAACTTATGACACTCTTTGAAAGGAAAAATTGTTGTACATAGTTTATGCAACATTTAATGTTTTTTACAATCTGAGGCTTTAATTGTTTAATCATTTTTTTAGACAGTGTGGATGCTAGTGGTCAATGTGTACCAGAAAAAGGAGAAAATTCTGCAGAGAAAAAAACTTCAAGGGAAAGAGCACCAAAACAATCAAGACATATTCGTCACCAGAGTGATGGAGTTGCTGGACATCAGGTGGTTATGTCAGAAGAAACCTTACTCAAACATTCTAAATCAAGCTATAGACACGATCGGTCTGGACTTAGTCAGAGCCTGGGAAAGTTAAGTTCTGAAGATGCTATAAGCAGTGAAGTAATGTATAAAGAGATGGTTCCTCTAACACAGCGATGTTTGATAGGAAACACTGAACCAGTTGATTACAATAGTTCTTATTACAGCAGTGGAAAAAAATATATAGTGAGTATATTTGTCCTGTGAAATACACTTTTATTCTCAAAAGCTTTTGTATTTGATAACTGACACATTTTATAAGGCCAGATTCTTTGCAGTAGGTGTCTGTTAGTGATAAATTTCATCAAGAAACAGACAGCAAACAATCCACATTTTAACTCTTTCATTAGTTATAGTTTTCATTGTTATTTTTAAATTAGTAAGTGTATGTTCATGACATTTAGCAGATTATCAGTAAACATTGCAAGGTTTTTATATGCAAGATATCATATTTTATTTATTAGGTCTTAAGGTTTATTAAACAATATTTTTTCTTATGCCATTTTTTCTTTTCACATGTTGGCTATCCAACATAAAAAGTAATTTTCATTTTAAGATTAAAAATACTTGTATACATCAGAAAATTTTCAAAGCTCCATATGTAAAATCCTTATTATGTCCAGATAGTTCCACCTAATGTTTCTGAAGAAAAAACTCTTTTATGTTATTTTCACTAACAAATCTCAGTATGGGTTCAGTTGATTTGACTAATCTTGTAACTACCATATAAAATGAGGAAATTAATATAAATTATGCTTTTTTCCTTCTAGAATGACTACAGATTATAAAAGTAAAACATAAATGTGTAGACTAAATAGCTTAAATCTCATAACATTATACATTTTCATTATATTGATCTTTCAGTCATGCTTGGCTAACAATACAGAAGCTATAATGATGTGGTGCACGTGCATTCATGTTACTGTATCCAATAATATAAAACTAATATTTAGTTTTTATATGATTATGCTTCTATCTTGGCTGTGTTTTAGTGGACTAGTATTTAGTAATATACAGTTACATTTTAATTACTATACATTGTTTATGTATATAGAATATTACAATTTACAAATATTTTCAACTTATTTTTCTTAAGACATAGAACAAAAATAAAGACATGCAGCACACAGTTATCTTTTCTAATTATGACCTTTGTACTCATTGTTGCTTATATTAGCTTGCTAAGTCTTAAGCAATTTTTAATGTAGAGGATATGAAAAGAAATTATTGTTTTAGGTTTTATATATACATATGAATAACCAAGAAACTTAAATTACTTCACTGGTACTATGTAATTGCATATGATTTATCAAATTTAATAACTTGTTTGTATTTGTAGGTGAAAAACAAAAACAAAATCATGAACAAACTAAAGATTCAACTTACCAGCTCGAAGGTTTGTTTTAAAAGGGTGGATGTCATTATATTTGAAAATGTCTGAGAAAATTGCTAATGGAACATTCTGGGTTTCCAGTTGGTTATTCACATGTCATACTGTATATAGAAACAGGGTTAAAATAATATATTTAAAACAAGTCAAGCATGTACAACAATTTGTTACACTCTTCGTTATTATGGTTGTATCCAGATTTTGAAATAGCTCTTTTGTCAGAGCTCACACAGGCAGATTCAACTACTTTAGAACACCCTAATACATGACAAATTGTTCTCATCTACTTTGTCGTTACAATACAAGACTGTGAATTTCACTTTAAAATCATCATTATAACTGTTGGTTACCACAGTTATTTCTACAGCTTTAAATAATTGTCTCCTTTTCATCAAAGTTCACACGGGTGGGTTCCATTACTTTAGAACACTGTTCTTAATCAGCATGATAAGAAAAATTACTCTCCTCTAGCTCCTCTATTAGAATTAAAACTTTCGAAATTGCCTGTTATGACAATTTCATATGTAGTCTAACTTAACTTGCTCTCATGTATTTATAATATGCAACAGAAAAATCTATAAATGTCTAGACCTTTTACAATAATAATGATACATAATGAGAAGAACTTAAGTTTTGAGTAAGATGATGTCAACAATATTACAAAAGCCTAGTACAACAACCAAACTACATAAACAATTTAAATTTCATACAGTTATGTAATAAAACTATTGCTTTAAAGTAGTACTTGTTATAAAAACTTAATAATCATTAAATATTAGATCAGTAAATAAACTAAATAGTAACTCTTAAAATGAACAGTCCTTTATATCCAACAATAAACCCTTCTTCAAGGAACAAATTAACAGTATTTCTTTATACTATATACAGTGACTGTTCTCAATTCATACACAAAGTAATCTCATTGGATAGGGAATCTGGTAGGCTTCACCTTGAGTGAAACCCTGGTTGTCATCTTCATCTTATGGTGCACAAAAATTGTTTTGCCTGGTCTATCTATGAATACATCTGCATATATGAGTACCTCTTTTTTTCTTTTTTGCCAGTCAGTTATTCACTCATGCTGATGGCCTTGTACATCTCTGACCAGTGGTCATAGGTTTGATAGGCTTTTCATCATCTTTGACAAGTTATCTTCTGGTTCTACATTTATGATAGCCACATCTGCCATGTTTGTCTGTACTTGGTTTTCTTCCCTCTCAAAGTACCTCTTCAACAGATTGGTGTAATAAATCTTGGTCTTTTTGTCCATTTTTGTTTCAAAATCCATTCTGTGCTTCAAAAAGTTCTTTCCATTTCAGGATGGGTTTGTTGTTGTCTGTAGGTAGCAGAACTAAGATCTTCTGTCCAACCTTGAAACACCAATCCTTGCTTTCTTGTCATAGAAGTGCTTCTATCCTGTGAATGACTGCTTTGAGTTGTATACCAGCTCTCTTGAGAGAGTTGATAAGTTTCCTCCAGTTAGTTGCTGAAATCTTAACACATGCTGATGTATTTTCCTCACTTCTATCACTTCTTCTCTTGTCTCCAACTCTTTCAATATCTACATTGTATTGCATAATGTTCTTGCGTACAGCAATTTGAAAGGTGAAAAACCTGTATTTGTGTGACTTTTCAGGTAAGCAAGTAATACTGCTTGCAGGGACCTGTTTCAATCACAGAGTCTCTCCTGGCACATATTCTTTAACATGCTCTTTAAGACTCCATTGACTTTCTTACAAAGTCCATTACATCTAGTGCTGTATGGGGTAGTAAAGTGTTGCCTGATGCTGATGGGTCTGCACACCTGTTACATTAGTGCTGAAGAAAAAAGTTGTGTCCTATATCACTCAGAGTTTCTTACAGCAAACCTACTCTGCAGGACATTTGCAAAACAGCTTGTGTTACTCTGTTCATCATCTTTGGTAGTGCTTATAGCTTCTGGATGACATGTCACACAGTTGATTACTGTTAGCAGAGGTGTTAGTGATCCAATCAAGTTTACATCTATTCTGTTTTCTTCTGTAAGAAGCATTTTATTTGGTGGCACCTTAGCTACTTTCTTTCTAGGTATTGTCCTTTGACAGATGCTACATGATCTGCAGAATCTGGTCATATCTCCAACAACTCCCAGCCAACAGCTAACAGAAGTTGCTGCCTATTGTCTTTTGTCTTCTTTATTCCTAGATGTCCTCCTATAATCAAGTTGTGAGCTAACTTCATCACTTGAATCTGGTATTTTGTTGGTACTATGATCTGTATAACTTCTTCAGTAGAACTGCCCTGAGAGACCTAGTGCAGCACTCCCTTCTGGCCCTGTATTCTTTAAGTTCCTTTTCCTTTGATCTTATGCTCCAGTTTTCTCCCTGGCACTGTCCCAAAGTTTCTGCTGTGAAGAGTTCTTCTTCTGTGCTTCCTTCCTGTAAACTTACATGTGGGATGTCAATTTTCAAGACTTGAAAACTTGTGGTGACTGCAGATGCTTCATCAGTCCTTTTTTCTGCCTGGCTCATTCAAAGTTCTACTACTTAGTATAATGCTAATCATCAAATCATAGATGGTGCCTTCATGCATGTGGTCTCAGGGTATATATTGAGTGTCTATCCCTTTTCTTGCTTTGCAAATCTTTCTCACTGTCCCATCAATCAGCACATACACAGATGTGCCTTGCTTATCAGCTGTTTATTAGATACAAAACTTATTCTCACACCTGTACTATTGCACCCAGTGTGTCATAGAACTTTCACTTTATTGTCTCAACAAGGTTATCTCCGACTGACATGTTGTGATTTGTTAGAACTTCTCAATGTTTGTCACATGCTCCAATCATTATTGGCATTATTGATCCATTTGCTAACTTGAGCTGTTTCATTATGAAAATAGCACTTTCTTCATGTGGGAAATCTTACAGTTTATCTTTCTTGTTTCTTCTTGCAGCCAAACCCATGGCATTAGGCACTCTATATATATTTTTATTTTTTTGCCAGTACCATTTTTGTAGATAGCTCCAGCTATTTTGTGTTGAAATTTCTGCTGTTGTTTGTTGGTGACAGATTTGCACTCATTCACAATGTACCCCATTTTATAACAAGCATGATGTCTCTTTTCCCCTTTGTCTTTTGAGTTATCATCTTTGGTGGTATCCTGTTTTTGATTAGCCACCCCTGGTTTCAACTTTAACTAGTTATTCTTGGACTTGCCAGTGATACACTTTCCATGGTCTTCCCTATACAGTACTTTGCAAATGTGTCAGGACAAAGTCAAAATTTAGATTTCAGGCAACTTTCAAAGAACAATGAAAGGTAAATCACAAGAGAAACATCAAAATTTTATCACTTTTTATTATTTAGTACAGCACTACCCCAGTGGAAGTGCTCAAGTTCAGTAAGCAATTAATATTTTGTGTGCCCCCTTTTCACTTCAATAACTGCAGACTGAATCAAAGTGTCCTTTGGGATTTTACTCCAGTTGTCTCTAATACACTCCCATAAAGTTTCTTTGGAAGTAACTTTTGATTTGTCAAGTTTTTGATCTTTCAGATCCTATATCTGCTCAACTGAGTTGAAACTGGGGCTCTGTGTAAGCAATTGCATTATTTGAATGACTTCAAAAGTTTCTTTCTTAGCAAAGTAATTTCTGCATAAGTTGGATGAATGTTCAGGGTCATTATCTTCTTGTTAGCAGAATCCTTCACCAATGATATGCAAATTAGTAGATATAATGGTTCAGTATCTGGTGGTGTTTGTGCTGGTCCATTATTTCATCTATTTTGCAAGTATCTCCCATCATCTCAGCTGAAAAACACTCCTAAATCATCACACTACCTCCCCCATGTTTCATGGCAGATGCTATGTATTGAGGTAAGTATCTTTCACCTTTCTTATGTCAGATGTACAACCAGTTTTGAACCAAATATTTCAAACTAGGACTGATCTGTTCATAACACCTTTTTCCAATCATCAACAATACAAGTTTTATATTTTTTAGTACATTTCAGTCTCTTGACAATATTTGGAGATGGACATAAAGGTTTTTTTTAACTGCTACACAACCAATATTCCATTCTCATTGAGTCTTGATACTGTAGATCTGGACACTTTTCTGTCATTTGGTGTGTAGTTATTTGTTTTCTTTTCATGCTTAAGAGCAGTGGCAGTCTTCTTTTTGTCTCAAAGGTTGCATGAACAAGGATACTTACCATCTATATCATTGAATTTATGTGTTCTGCCTCTTTCTTTCCTATTTTCAAAGTTAACTCTCTCAGTCTCACAATCTAGGGTGTAGTTGCCAGTATTTAGGGAAGCATTTCAAATTTACAACAATTTGTCAGAGAGTCAAATCACTATCATGTAAAGATTTTATGTGAACTCTGTAGTCTACTGACAATTCTCTATGCTTTTTGGTTCATAGCATGACAACAAAACTTAATATATAGTGTTGAAGTCTTTTTTTTTTCAGGGTTTATTTTTGAATGTTACTAAATTTCTTATAGCTTTTCTCTGTGTGGTTAAGACACTGCATGGAGTACCGTGACATTTATTTCAGACCTTAAATTTGATTGGTATGTTCCTTCAAACAGAACCCTTATGACATGGCTTTGGTACAAGCGTGTGGGAATTCTCATCCTGGCTCATTCAGTTGTCAACAGTATCATTGAAGTATTACCATAGTTTTTAGAATTACCTTCTGAAATGACATGGAAAATCTAACTTCATAAAATGGAAAGAACAACAAATATTCTCTTGTTCTAACACTTCCATAGTACCGTACTATTCTGCTAGCTTTACCAGCTCATCCACATCTTTAGTGTTCTCACCTTTATAGGAACAGTGGCATGTCAGTTGAACACAGAACTGATCATGGATTAGTAGATCTACCAATCTGTCAAAACTATTTCCACATTTGGCTATGTCAATCCACCTTGTGAAGCACTGCCCTGTATGTACCACAAATTGAAATACAGTTTCTCCAATGTTATAATTTCTCTGAACTTCCAATAAAAATCTTCTTTGGTAAGTTTATAGCATTTCAGTGATGCCACTTCTAAGCTTTTTCCTGTGAGAAGTGGGCAGAAACAATGACTGCCAATTCACTTCTGTTTGTATTTCATATTTCTTCAGGAAAGTATCCGTGTCATCTTTCTTTTTATTAAATTTGGACTACTTATGTTGGCAGGCCCTGACCTGAACCCATTGTGATTCTTTGGTTCTTAATCATTCTGCTGGGTGAACTTTACCATCTGAATTTGTGCTCTTATCCTCTCTGTTTGTAATCTCCTTTTATTGTTTCTTCCTTTCTTCTCTGTCCATGCATTTCTCTCTCTTGATCTTGTTTAACAATCACCATCTTTTAGTCAAAGTTACTTATCAGTCTCTATCAATTTATTTAATCAGTCAACAGTGTAGTCAATATGACTACAGTTGTGCATATGGAGGCTTACTTCCACTGTCATTCATATTCTATTCTACTACCATTTGTCAGCATATAATCTTGGCTAACTCACCAGATATCACTTTTATAGGGGCAGTAGATGTCTGTGACTTGTTTGTGACACATTTCATCAATAAATGGACAGCACAAAATCCATTTGTTTTAAAATAATATGTTCGAAACATGTCAGATGTGCATACAAAAATGTGTTTCACTCTTAGTTATCATAGTTGTATCCAGAGCTTTAAATAATTATCTCTTATTCATCAGAATCTATACATGGGAGCTCAATTACTTTAGAATACAAGATAAATTATTTTCCTCTATTTCTGTTATTAGAAAACAATTCAATTTAGAAACTGCCCATTACAACTAACTTACATGCAATTTAACTTCACTTTTACTTTCACAAACTTCACTTTGCTCTCTGTATCTGCACATATTTATAACATGCAACAGAAATATCTAGATATCTAGCCCTCTAGTAACAGTAGTATGACACATAAAAAATCTTAAAAGCTTACAATAAGATAACATAAACAATAATACAAAAACCTAATATAATACAACAATTAAACTACACACATAGCATACAACTTGTACAGTAACATAATGAAACTAATCATAAGTGTCACTTTTAAATTACTTAACTTCAAACATTCTTGTTTTGAAAATTAAATAATCTTTAAATTTGAAATCACTAAATAATTACTCTGTTAACTGAACAATTTTGTTTTATCTACGACAATTATTCAGAATATTTTTTTCTTTACTGAAGTAAAAGAAACAAAAGATATAGATAACCTATTGCTATTTTTCAGATTTTGTTCAAATAATAAGAGAAGAGCTGCTAAGTTGTTTTTTATTTGATATATTAAGTTAAATCATATAACTGCTCTGGGACCTTTATAATAACCTAACTAAGTTATTCTGTCAACAACTGTTTTTTTTTTAAATAATTGGACTAAAATGTTGAATATACATTTATATTTATAAAATTACAGGGTTAGTTGTTCTTGATTTGGAAAGTAACTCAACATAAAGCTGTGTTAAATCAAATATGTACAGAAATTTTGTGCCTGAGTAGACGTGATATATAAAACAATAAAATTCATGACTAATAACAGAATTGGACCTGTCAATGCTAGTAATATTTTATTATTTAATTTAAAGTAGAACTTTATAGGCTTTATTTAGTATTTGTTTTATTAGTTTTTGGATGAAAAACAGTTATATATATTCTAATTTTAATGACGAAACTGCTATTGAAAATATTTTTTTAGGGGTTTTGAAATACACAAGGTATTTTAGAATACAGTTACTTGTAATATATGATGTACAATTTGGAATTGTTACTACAGAGCACAGATGAAGAGCTACGAGCATTACGATCTCAAGTCTCCGAGATTCAAGCGATGAACATCTATTGTTGCAAGAAAATGACCCATCACCTTGGACTGCTTCAAGACTGTATGTTGAAGCAGTCTCTTGATCATGAAGATGAAATGTTTTTAGCTGTTGCTGGTTTGAAACGAGTGAGTTTTGTGTCATAGCATCAAGTCTGTTTTGATATTAAATTAAAATGTAATGACAATATTACACAATAGTCATCTCATATGTATGAAACGACTATTGTGTAATATTGTGTAAGTCATTTTTATAGTTATATATATGTGTGTATATGTATCTCTTAAATATGCATGATAAAAATTACAAATTCTCAATAATAGATAAACAAACCACATCCAAAATCTAAATGTCTAAGTTATTAAATCATCATGCATGTATACACTGGTTTGACCAATTTTTAAAATCTTTTAACAATGTTAGTTTAAATTGTATATTCTAAAGTATTTACAGTAAACTAATTTTTAAACGAGATTAGATTTTATAAATAATAGTCCTTAAAAAGCACTTTTTGGATTTCTTTTTTTTTTTATCAATATGTTGTTTAGAAAATACATACAGAAAAAAATCTTGTCATATTTATACTCATATGCTTTTATTCTCATGCTGTCTTATTCATTTTACAAAAAAAATAACTATTACAAACAGTAGAGTTTAAGTTTCGTATTTATACACAGCAATAAATGTATGTAAGATTCATCTATTTGTATGCCAAATTTTATAGAATGATTTTGTGGAACATGCACAGTGTCAGTTCTAAATTCTGTAGCCTTATAATCCTTTGGTACAATGTAAACAACAATAATATAAACAGTAGGTAATAGTAAAAATACTATTATTCAATAAAATTATGATATAAAAAGAATAACTTGCGAATTATATCTGTAATTTTTACATAAATTTACTTTGGTATGCATTCAGATTTTGACTGGTATGTCCTACAGAGTTAACTGTACTTTGTAAGAATTATTTTCTCATGCAGTGGCATTATACTACAGATTCAAGCTGTGGGCAACACTTTATTACCCATGTGTCTGGTTCATTGGAGATTCCTGATTGTTTGATAAGCATGATATTGTGATTTACCCTACATGGAAGAATGATGTTTAACTATAATTCTGAATTTAGTTTGTATTTCTCGCATGAAATGTGGCAAGCTTTTAGCAGTACATACAAATATGTTGTGCCAAAAAATCAGATGTTTTACAAATGTATAATTACTCAAGATGGGTCTTTGAATTGCTGACAACAGTCTAACTTAGCCTTTGGCATGTCAGTGTAAGGTGAATAATAATAATTATTTCTAGTTTCAACAGAACTCAGTAAAAGAATTTTGGAACATACATGTACAAGACTTGGTTATCTTATTCAAGGTAGAGAGTACAAAAGTTGAGAATTTTCATCAGTTGTATTTTTTATAGGTTTCTTTTGAAACAAAGGAATTAAAACTTAGCTATCATAAAACTTTGATTTATAGCATGCATTATAATGTTAAGGTATGATAGAGAAGTTGTTTAATTAAATTTTGAATGTAACATAATGACTTGTGTAGAGAGGAATTTAAAGGGGTACCCACTGTGAACAACAAACTCGGTATAAAAATATCAAGTCTATATACACATTTACATTTGTAAAGTACTTACGTTCTAGCATTTAATGCAGTATGTATATCTTCAACAAATTTGACAGACTTTTGGGAAACATTACAGATCTTTTGTGAACAAAATTAGATTTTTTAATAAAGAATTTTTAATAAAAATTTATATGTGAATATATCGAGTAGTCTTGTTTTGTTATGAGTCTGAGTGCAAAGTGATATTTAATTAATAAGTAAAAATACTATTCTTCATCTTAAAAATCCCAAATTCCATTTGCTTAATCTCAAAAACCTATTAAATACATTTCAAATATTTGTTTTCAGTAAAACATTATATTTTATCTCATATTTTTCAACCCTACCTCTATATAAAGTTGGTCAATTTGACTGATCTTGTAACCACCAGGTAGCTTTGAACTTGTAACATTAAACTATTTATGCTTAAATTTTATTGTTTTATTACTCTTTGAACCATGTATAATTACTATTTGTACATTATAAGTTGTAAATAACTTGGAGAATGTGGGTCTCACATTATGTTATCAAATTGTGTTATTCATGAGCTGCTAATTTATGTGACTCATTAAAGTGTTTTTATTACATTATTATTTATTTTACCTAACTTAACTAAGCTAAATAAATTCCTATTTTTACATTTTAATTACTTTTATAATAATAAACATAGAATACACATGGAAAATGGGAAATACAGTACTTACGTGGACCTTTTTTCTTTTATTGTCCAAATTTCTAAATTTAACATGGTAGTAGTTTTGGTTTTTAAACCTCTATGGGAAAAACCCGAGAGGCAAACCACGGGTACTCAGAAACTGTTGTTCCTCTTAATCCCCATACTCATTCATAGGTTAGGCCTGTCTTGAAGGATAGTGGAGTATCTTGTTTTATGTGTGGGAAAACTGAGAAATCAGAAAGGTTGTGGAGAAGGACAGCTGAGCCATATCAATTCTTTTACTGTCAACTGTTGTTGACACTTAAATACATGATGTACCAATGGGAGTAGTGTACTAACTAGTTTTTATTTAATTACATAATGCACCAAAGAACATAGAATAATGACATTCAGAAAGTAGGTAGTGTTTCTTAACTATCACAATTGTTTGGCTTTCTAACTTTATGACAAAAGCCCTTTCAATTTTATCTAAACTAATCAATATGTTTCTTATGAGAACTAAGCTTAGAATAAGAGAAATTGAAAATTCTTTGTTCAGAAAACGATGTAACATACCACAGATTTCTGTTGGTTTTAAATAATATAGTTTTAAATTTAAGAGAAAACTATTAATAAATCCTGAAAGAAAGGATGTGACAGGTGGGTGTGGCAAGAGGAGCCTGATTTTCTAAGGATGTGACAGGTGGATGTTGCAAGAGGAGCCTGATTTTCTAAGGATGTGACAGGTGGATGTTGCAAGAGGAGCCTGATTTTCTAAGGATGTGACAGGTGGATGTTGCAAGAGGGGCCTGATTTTCTAAGGATGTGACAGGTGGATGTTGCAAGAGGGGCCTGATTTTCTAAGGATGTGACAGGTGGATGTTGCAAGAGGAGCCTGATTTTCTAAGATGTGACAGGTGGATGTTGCAAGAGGAGCCTGATTTTCTAGGATGTGACAGGTGGATGTTGCAAGAGGGCCTGATTTTCTAAGATGTGACAGGTGGATGTTGCAAGAGG
Source organism: Tachypleus tridentatus (assembly GCF_004210375.1). Lineage (NCBI taxonomy): Eukaryota > Metazoa > Arthropoda > Merostomata > Xiphosura > Limulidae > Tachypleus > Tachypleus tridentatus. The sequence goes on along the minus strand of NC_134826.1, from coordinate 29,962,351 downwards.
GGCCTGATTTTCTAAGGATGTGACAGGTGGATGTTGCAAGAGGAGCCTGATTTTCTAAGGATGTGACAGGTGGATGTTGCAAGAGGAGCCTGATTTTCTAAGGATGTGACAGGTGGATGTTGCAAGAGGGCCTGATTTTCTAAGAGATGTGACAGGTGGATGTTGCAAGAGGAGCCTGATTTTCTAAGGATGTGACAGGTGGATGTTGCAAGAGGGGCCTGATTTTCTAAGGATGTGACAGGTGGATGTTGCAAGAGGGGCCTGATTTTCTAAGGATGTGACAGGTGGATGTTGCAAGAGGAGCCTGGTTTTCTAAGGATGTGACAGGTGGATGTTGCAAGAGGAGCCTGGTTTTCTAAGGATGTGACAGGTGGATGTTGCAAGAGGAGCCTGGTTTTCTAAGGATGTGACAGGTGGATGTTGCAAGAGGAGCCTGGTTTTCTAAGGATGTGACAGGTGGATGTTGCAAGAGGAGCCTGGTTTTCTAAGGATGTGACAGGTGGATGTTGCAAGAGGGGCCTGATTTTCTATTTGATGGCTCTGTAGCCAATCAAAATTGAAAGTTATAAAATTATGCTTCATCTGAGTGATGTACCTTACAGTTCATACTTACTGTATGGGTTATGAATAAATTAGAGAAGAGGGTATGCTTGTAGAAGAAATGTCACATTTCTCACCCAGAGGAAATTCAGGATTTTTTTTAAAATACTGCCTTATAAAATTAAGAACTTAAACTTATATAGGGTTAAAATATGAATAGAAAGCTTAATTAAATTTTGAATGTAATCACTAAAATCCTTGTGTCATATGCAGTAAAGAATATGATGCGAAGAGGATCAATTTTTTTTTTTTTACATTTGCTGTAAATTATTGTATTTTTATTCAGTATTTTATTATCACATCTAATTTACTTGTTTTTACTCAGTTTGTTTAGAATTAAAATACTGTGCTCTTCAACATCCAGTATAAGTGTGTGGAGTTTGGTTTCGATCAGAATTAAGAACAAGATTCTGATATGTAAAAGTTAAGCTACAATAAAAGTTAAAATGGAGATTAGACTAAGTATGGTTTTAAAAGTAAGGGATTATGAACCTGTTATGTGTAAATATTATATATCTGTAATCTTTTAATAACTTAGAAAATGAATATATTCTAATTTAGATTTATTAAATCTTTTCACCTCAGGGTGGTGCAGTTTGTATCACTTCGACTGGGAAAGGACATTTATGCAAAATACATAGGATAATTCTGAGCAATTTTCTCAAGATGTTGCAAGATTTTGTTAAAGTTTATTAGTATTGTGTGTTAAAAGAATGAAATTATTTTCATTACACCTTTCAAATTAAAGCGTTATTTATCTGTGGTAGGCCATTGGCAATCAAACTGTTGAAGCAGTTAAAGATGTTTTTATTTTAAGTGTAAAAATACTTTTCTTCTTCATATGGTTTTCATATTTCAGTTGCATGACCTATATGACTTACTAAATGGATATTAAAAGGTTTTTAAGCCTATATTTTATTTTTCATTTTCTCAACCACATCACTATCCCTAGCTATTATTATTAACATGGAGTGCAATGAAATAATTAAAATTATGAAATAGAAAAAAATGAAGCATACTTCTTTTAGAATATTTTTAAAAATGTCCCTTTTCTTAAATTTGTGATTACAAGTCTCTTTCTTTTTATGTATAGTTAAGTTTCAATGTTTTATTCTTCTTTTTTGTATTTTACCACCCATTACTCATCTCACCATAAGTCAACAGTGTCCTTGAGGCATAATACAATGTCTCTGACAGACATGCCCCTCTGACACCACGTATAACATATACTTAAAAAATCTTTAAACCTAAGTTATGCATTTTAAAATATAACTAACTAAAATATAATGGTAAGACCTAAATACAGTTTCAACTGTATCTCTAACTATAAAATATTTAGGTAAGAAACAACTAAGCAGCCAACAATATTATAGTTAGTCACATGTACTCTGTGGCAATAACTGTGTGGTAACTTAAAACTAACTGTTGTTAGATTATAATATACATTGAGCTCTTTCTTATGATTATACATGTGTATATATGTTGTTATACACTCGTACATGAGAGTATATGTTAATACATGTAAGTTGCAAAGTTCAAACACATCTGTTGAAAGTTGGTGTGACACCTATCTAGAGTTAAAAAATTACTTATTTTAACTGCATTTATTCAGAGAATTTTGAATGTTCAAGTCAAAAGGTTAAGTAAGCATTTTATAGGGTTGACACGTCTACATGATGTCATTGTATTACTGAAAATATAAGAGTGCCAATATGTCTGAAGTTTTAAGTATTTTTTTCTAAAGGTTTCTTTTGAAATAAGGACTTAAAACTTGGATAACATAAAACTTTGAATTGTAACATACATAAGTTTATAAAAAAGGTGTTTAATTAGGTTTTGAATGTAACATGATGACTAGCACAGAAAAGGGGTTAAAGGGTTAATTATTTTTAAAAAATGTTAGTGAAAGTTACCTGCACTTAGTTACATACTATGTATAAATACAGTCAGTATCTAACAAATTACAATCATTAGTTTTAGTGTAACTGATCTTTTAATTTGAACTCTCACTCTTTGTAATGGTACATGGATGAAATATGAATATATAGTTTTTCATTATTTTTAGTTCCCAGTTCATTACTCCACAAGTTTTTATCAAACTTAATGAGCTTTTGGCATTTTCATGTTTTTCAGAGGAAATTGAACAACGTTACCCCTATTATAAGTATGAGTGAAAACATACAAAGAGACATTTTATGTAATTAACATTTACAATTTTGTATTCTAAGATAAGAAGAACTGATTTAAAGAATTAGATTTAGTTGATCCTTGGAGGTATAAGTTGAGATTTTATATTTTCTTATGGTAAATATACAATATCTATAAGTAACAAGTTTCGAGTCCTTGCTATGAAACACTACATTTAAATATTTTTTTCTGTAAGAATTATTAAATTTTCTTATGAATTCTTGGCCAGAAGATGCTTGTTTGTATTTCATCTCTTATTTAGCCACATTAAATGCTGAACTCAGAAGTTTTTTTTTAATATATATTTCTGTTTATTTTTATTTTACACCTCTTTGTAGTTGCTCTGATATGCTGCAGTGAACATGTGTATTTGTAAGTAATCAGGTTTAGGCAATCATATACAATTCTTATATTTATAGGTGCGAGACATTCTAAAAGGAACAGTAAACTTTGCAGAGGAAGTGACTGATGAAGAAGATCTTGATTGTGGAAGTTCCTTTAATAAATGTAAATTCCAGAGTTTAGAGAAAGAATTCAAGAATTCAGGAAGTTTAAAATTTAAAACTTTTGATTCATGTACAACCTCCAATTCAACTATCTTAGATAATCCGTGTTCTCCTTTTAACGAAAGTAATTATGTCTCAGAAAACCAACAGTCTGTGTACACAAGCAGTAATTTGGCACCTACTGAAAATAAACTTCAGAACATTTTTCTTGATTCTCATAACATTCCAGATCAGATGGAGAGTCTAGAATGAAAAGGAATGGAAAACAAGTTATCTGTCTACATATATATATATATATATGTGTGTGTGTGTGTGGTATTGCTTATTTTGTGGTAGTATATGAAATGAAACTCTGAATAATTCATCTTTATTTTTACTTTATTCATCATTTTCTGCAATTATAATAGTATGAAACATTTTACAACACTCACTGAAATTATTAAAAGTTCACTATTTCCTGCTTTTAATATTAGGCTGTTTATCACTAAGATATAGGTATATTGTATAAAATGGCAGGTTTAAAGAAGTAGCTGCATTTAATTATTTCATAGCTATGGAACTTAGAAAGAAACAGTTATTTTATATTTTCAGTTATAATTTTTTGCTGATAAAAAGTAGTTTTATATTTAATAAATTTTTCAGGGCTGTACTTAGTTTCAGCTTGTTACCTTTTTCTAATTCATGATTCTAAATTAGTTTAATAAATTATTTCACAGGATGTGGAGGTTTAAACAAAAGAAGAGAAAATATAAATATCTAACATTATCAAAAATTTGAATTAGTGTTCTTACAGTTAAATAATATAATTTATATTTGTTATTAACCAGCCTGGTTACATTTGTGACATTATAATTTTCAACCTTCTAGTAATCAATTAATTATTAAAATGCATTTTCTCAGGTTTTTTGTACGTTATTTTTTTGTTAATTGTGAATCTTTTAAATCTTGTTGGATTTTAAAACAAAATTACAAAAAATGTATTTTTTCCCATAAATTTTTGTAAGTTTAGTTGGTCTATAAAGAAGCAAAAACAGTTTTTAAAGAATTATAAATCCATGTTAGTGATAGTGAACATCATTGGAAAAGCAGCTACAAGTTATAATATTAATGGCAACTAGATAATTCACACTGACTGAGGAAATAAAAATTCGAAGTGGAGTATTTGCCCACATTCTAATATTCTGCAATGAATTGTTTTTTTTCTTACTCCTTAAAGTAAAGGCTTGACTTGCATAATTTGTTTTTTATATTGACAGTTATATGCTAATTTTAGTAAACTATAATTAATCTGTACTTAAGATCACATCCACTGTAATGCTCCACAGCAGAAAATCCTTTTTGTTTATTATCTTTAATGACATACTCAAATACTCTCCTATTTCTAAGACACTAGAATAATATCATAAATTTTTGTATATGTACATTTTTTAAAAATATCCCACTGATGTTCCTTTTCATGTCTAAATTGATATTAATGTGCCCTATTGAAATATATATTTTTCAAATTAATTGATTTATATCCATATAAAATAGATTGAGCATTTGATTTGTAAATGAACTTTGTTGTGGCAGTTATTACATAAGGTCTGCTTTTTAATACAGTACTGTGTCAGGTAAATTAAATGGTTTTAACACATAAGTAGGAAATTAATTTTGATGTTGCAGACAAGACAGTAAAAAGTATTGGACTTACACAAGAATTAGTTATGATATATTATTCACTTGTTTTGATAACTAACCTTTTCATATAGGAGCTTAGCCTAATAGTTAAGGTACAACTAGGTGAGAATGTTTGTTTATAATTATGTCCACAATTTTCTAAATTTATGTGTATAACTCCCAGTTACTACTAAAATATATGATGCTTTGAAAACAAAATCAATTTGATGTAGGGTAGTACTTAAATTAAAATTGCAAATTACAGAATGAGTTATAGTTTATTTTCATTTCATGTGTAACTGTGTTAAGCATAAGAGTATGAAATTTATTTTTAAAATGTTTTAGGATAAGTTCATGCACATAATAAGCAAATAAGTGGTATCAATAAGTTACACAAAACAAAGCAAAGAGAATAATGGCTCTGAGATTCACTCCATTAGATAAATATTTATATCCTTTGTTTTTAGTTTTATTAACATCATATGAAAACCTAAAATAGTAGTCTATTATTATTAAATAATTATTGTAAATTTTGTATTCTTATTATGGTTTAAGCTACTAAGAAATTACTTTTCCTTTATAGAAAATATAGATTTTACTTAACATGATAATTTTAAAGAAGATCCTAAAATGATTCTAAAGTTGAAAATAAAATTTAACATTGAAGTACAGATGATTTTTGTTAATTGTGAATTCTTTAAGTCTTGTTGGACTTTAAAATAAAATTGCAAAAAGAAATGTATTTTTTTCTTCATAAATTTTGTTGGTCTCTAAAGAAACAAAAAAAACTTTTAAGCATGTTAGTGATGACAGTTGTAAGTATCATTGGAAAAGTAGATAAAATATTATTAGTTCCGTTATTATGAAAATTTGTTTTGCTAGAAATAAATACAAAGTTTAAGCCATAACTCAATGTGTTGCCAAGTGTCATTGAATTTATGGCCTCATTAATAACCCTGAACAAACCAATATAAACAAGAAAAGCTTCTTACAATGGTGAAATGTATTACAAGTATGATGTTTATATAGGGTTTGAAGGATATCTTGTATTAATACTATTTATCTGTTATTTTAAAGTATTCAGTAGACAGGCTGATTACGATATTAAAGTATAATTCTCAGTCTAGACTGACTATGTGGGAATTTTAATTTAATAAGAAAGAGAAGTAACACGATCATACAATGACCATCATATTTAATTACTGGTTTCATCAACACCATACTTTCAAATAAGCACATTTCAACTTCAACAAAAAGATAAAATCACATAAATAAAGACAGTTAGTGAAATTACAAATGGACGTAAAAAATGAAATTAATTATTCATAAATCTAATGTAAAAACAAAAGTGCAAAATTATAAAAATGTATTACCTTTAAAGGCTCAAATACAAACATGCCCCTAAAATTAACCCATAAAGGTATAAACCAAATATACATATAAACAAGGAAATGCAGTGGCTGTTAAAAGAAATTGTACTAAAATTAACTTATGTTATTTAGCTAAGTGTGGAGGTGTTGAATACCAAGAGTTGGTTGGATTAGCTAGTGGTCAAATAGTGCTCTTGTAAAAAGAGTGAGTAATGTAAGTATACAGTGTAGGCACAAGCATTAATAATTTTTTTAGTTTTAAATGAGAAACCAAAATGTTCATGGATTATGAATTTAACTAGCAAGTTGTGTTGTCAATAACCATATGTATGGGACCTGTAAAAAAAATATTTCTGTACCAAATCAGATTTGAAATACAGTGGAGTAGTTATTTAAAAACCCTAAAATTATGCTTATTGTACTTTCTTCACCCTCTTAGAATTACCAAAAATGGTCAAGTCCAACATTTTTGTTTGTCAATGTGTCTGTTGTCTGTAGAGAAGTATTTTTTTTACCAAATTTCATATAAAGTGGTCAGAATATGGCTGAGAAAATTACCAAAACTTCCCCAAATATGCTTTTTTCTGAGTTTGCCTCATCCCCCAAAAAAAGACTCAACGTGGCTAATCCAATTTTTTTGCATTTCAATCTGTTGGATGCACGAAAATTTATATTTGTGTCAATTTTTATCTTCATTTCTGTAAATATGACTGCAGGTAAGAATATGGGTTGTTTGCCTTTTCACCCCAAAAGATCCTTCAAAAGTTTCAATAAAAATCTATATATATTAGTGCCTCCTGTTTTAAAATTACCAAGGCTTTCTTTTTACAAACGTTTTTATGATTTTAGTATTGATGAGTATATTATCACACGCAGTATGACATTTGTTTTGCACCTATGATAGCTTCCGATTTTTTGTAACACAAAGCAGCAAAAGAAAAGTCAGATTGCATGGGACAGTGGTAATGTGATTCGACTTGAAGATACAAAGTTGATGTTCAAACATTTATTCAACCAAATTCTGACGTAAAGAGACTGTTCTAACCACATTTACAAAAAGTAAAATGCATATCCCCCTCATCTGACTGCGATAATTACGTCCGTTGAAAATTTTAGATTAACACTCCTACGAAAAGACGTTTCTGGTCCTGATTTCTCCAGGCCCGTTCCCCTGGCTGTGGTTTCGCTAGATAGTAGATAGGGACAGTGGGAATCTCCTTAATCCATTCATTAATGGATTTAAATAGCAATTTCATTTAAGTACAAAATTATTAGCCTAATATTAATAACCTTTTAAGTTGCTCTGGGGCCTATTAGGCCCCACTTTTCGTAGGAGTGTTAAACTTAGTCTTTATTTGTCGGAGGTTCCGTCGCGTTTATACTTTGGGTTGAATTGTAATTAGTTTTTTGAGAATATGGTTTCTCATTTTCCTCCATCTTCTAGCTTTCCAATGTCAAGTATCCCTCTATGAAATAACAGACCACGTGACCGTGTTAATAATTCCCGTATTATGGGAAATTGGCGTGCACATTTCAGATTGAAATTACGCTATAGCTATTTCTAGCATAGTGGAATTCCCCATTAATATTTTGTTTTTGAGCAGCAGATCTAATTATTTCTAAAAAAGAAAAAACTTTCATATCATGAAACTTAAGATAATTTCATTGGATTTAAAAATTACAGGTTATGAAAATTGTGTTTCTATAGTCTAAACTACATGTTATACTGCTTAGTAAACTACATGTTATACTGCTTAGTAAACTGTACCCCTCACTGCTAAAACGGTCCTGGCATGGCCAAGCGCGTAAGGCGTGCGACTCGTAATCCGAGGGTCGCGGGTTCGCGCTCGCGTCGCGCTAAACATGCTCGCCCTCCCAGCAGTGAGGGTGTATAATGTTACGGTCAATCCCACTATTCGTTGGTAAAAGAGTAGCCCAAGAGTTGGCGGTGGGTGGTGATGACTAGCTGCCTTCCCTCTAGTCTTACACTGCTAAATTAGGGACGGCTAGCACAGATAGCCCTCGAGTAGCTTTATGCGAAATTCCAAAAAACAAACAACTGCTAAAACTATAAAAAGATAGTGGTTGTGAAAGCCTTGCAAATTTAAAAAATTAGAAGGCAGTGCATCCTGTGAATCAAGAAATTCAGAAGAGTTTGGGCAGAAGTCATTCAAAATGGCATCAGTAATAAACTCCAAAAGAAGGCAATTTTCTCACAATTGGTAAAAACAGATATTTTAGTAGAAGAGAAGAATTTGAGCTGTGGGACCTAGCATCAAAACGAGGTTTGCGTGATTCCGCGGGTTGGTAACATCTCTAACAAATCCGCAAAAACAGCATTTGCCAGGAAATTATAAGGGTTTTCATGTGGGAGGTAAGTCGACTAATTTTTTTTTTTTTTTTACTTTGGTTTGATAATTATGAACCCTGAGATATTTAAACAAATAAACAACAGCTTTATTTTGATCATAGATCAAAAACCAATGTGTGTACCCAATCTGAAAACTCTCTTTTCCTTCTCCAGATAATCTGAGGGTCGCGGGTTCGCATCCCCGTCGCGCCAAACATGTTATGCTCACCCTTTCAGCGTTAGGGCGTTATAACGTGGCGGTGAATCCCACTATTCGTTGGTAAAAGAGTAGCCAAAAGTTGGCGGTGGGTAGTGATGACTAGCTGCCTTCCCTCTAGTCTTACACTGCTAAATTAGGGACGGCTAGCACAGATAGTCCTCTAGTAGCTTTGTGCGAAATTCAAAAACAAACAAACAAACTTCTCCAGATAACGATTAGTTTTGTCGCCTTTTTTCTCTCAGGATCAATCGCAACAAAATCAACACGACGGTCATCAAAAAGATAGATCGGCTAATGGAGAATTGAACTAAGAAAATGCTCACGAATCTATGATGTGAATTCGCTTTATCTAATAGAGTTCGTCGCCTCTGTTCCTTGAATGCATTTATTAGCAGTTACTTTGAGTCAACGTCATATATCAGCAGAGGATATTTCAGTGCTGACCCGCATGCTTCATCTAATGCTGAACAGATGAAATACCACCTACTTTTCTGGTCCATGGTAGTGCGGAAACAACGTAATAAAAAAATTAAAAACAAGCTACAATATCATAAAAATACAGTAATAATTTACTAGTTATAGTTGTAAATAATATACATCAAAATAACATGGGCACAAAAACAAAAGAAGTATATGGAAATAATTAGATAAATTGACTCAATTTGTAGTAATATTATCTTTTATGTAAATCAACTCATCCAGGATTATCCACACAATTTTAAATATAATACTGAGAAAAATGATTCAGTGACACTTTGAAGTCATTTGTTCAGTATAAATCTATTAATCAAATCAAACTGTAGACTAATTAATTTGGAAAAGTTGTATATCTTCGGAATTTGACCCCACTGGCATGGCGGTCAGCCTTCGGACTTATAACGGTAGAAATCTGGTTTCGAATGACAGCTCACTCTGTTGCTTTATGCTTTAACACGAAGAATCTTTAAAATTGGTAAATACACATTGAACTGAAATGAAACACCCATTAACTATATTGAATGGAGATTTGTAGAATATCTGTACATTTTTTATACTTAGAACTTCTGGAAGAGACTTAACATCCTCTCATTTAATGAATAGATACTGGTAATATTAAATACCTAAAAACTACCAAAAGTTGCCATCATTACACATCCAACGAGAATGTTATATTTAGTAAACTATGCATAAATTATACACGTTTTTCAAATGTACTGAATATTTATTGTTCATTGCTAACCATTCAGTTTCTATTATACTATAATTAATTCTGTTTACAGCTAAGTAGTGAGATGTCTATCAGGACGCGGCCCGAACAGAAATACTCTATGTTGTAAAATACTGTTCAAACCAATTTTAAGATTTGAAATGTATTTATCACACTAAGTTGTTCACTAAATTACTTTTACACATTTTTGCTATGAGGATGAGTAAAAATGCCCTCAGTGGCTCAGCGGTATGTCTGCAGACTTACAACGCTATAAACCGGGTTTCAATACCCGTGGTGGAGAGACCACAGATAGCCCATTGTGTAGCTTTGTGCTTAATTCAAAACAACAACAACAACAAGTATCAGTAAAATATTTGCAAAATTAGTTCATTTGAACTATTTAGACTTGTACAAAAAAAAAACACAACAACTTAAAGTCGGTTTGTAATATTGCATATCTTAGAATTGTTTAGTAAATGTCTGCTGTATAAGAGGAATTAGTTACGCAGAACTGACAGGAGGTTTGGATATTTTGAAAGATATTTGGAATTAATATATAAATACTATCAAAGAAGCAAACTGTATAAGTACAAACACGTATTACATTTTACATTAAAATTCCGACCTTGCGTATTAATAATAATATGGTGCAATAGCTTTTAAAATACAAAAACTTTAAAATGCTAATACTAATGCATATTTTCTGCTATTTAATTAGTTAAAAGATTTTGATTAGTAATGCATAATATTTCTGACTTGTAATTTCTGTAATTTGAGAAAGAAAACTGTTTATAAAAGAGAAAAGCCACAGAATAAAAGACATTAGGATAGAACACAGTACACCAACAAACTACTTCTTGTGAATCAGTCTGAATAGCGGTGAATTAATAAGCTCAATTTGTTTTTAAGTGAAAAGCCATTGGCCACGAAATGGGTGAAGAAATAATAGTTGTATCGCCCCTAGTTATTTTTCAAAAGAATAAAAAAGATATTAAACAAAATAGCCACCAAGAATTGAACATACTGACACACTGACCTGAAGACGGAATACTTTCAAAACATCGTCCTCTATACTTGTGTTTTTTGTTGTTTTATTTACAACAGGCAATTTCCATCCATTATAGTTTATTTACAATCCTTGTTAATAACACACAATGTGTCCTGCAGGTTGATTTGTCCGCACAACACACTAATGTGCGTCTTGATAATTATTTGTAAGCAAATGCAATTCGACGTAACCGTATGAATAGCCTCGAGTTAGCAGGCTTTCATTTAATGATTGGTGTTAGTCCTCCGTCTTCAGGCAGAATTACTTGGAAGAGTCAGAATAGTATGACTTTCACAGCATAAAACAATGACTCAGCTAAAACGTTGAACTAATTGTAGTATTAGACATTCCTGAAACCACACTGTTCTTCCAAAACTAGAAATGATTCGAGTTGTTGCAATGTTCTCAATATCGTATATTTAGATGGATTTTCTTAAGAACATGGTTTTTAAGACAAGTGTAGATAAAGCATTTGAGTGAAACCCCAGAGATAATACGTGACTAGTGGGACAACCAATTTAGTAAAATACACTGTTTTGGTATGTTAAGCTATAGTTTATAATATAACTCGATTGTCTTTTGTACTTAACTTAACACATAATTTGAGAAATTAAAAATAATACTATCAAGCTGTTGTATAAGTCAATTTTTACCTGTCGTCTCAAAATATTTAATCTAACCAATTACACATTCCTAACTTTTATAATGCTTTTATTACTTTTTGATACAATAAAATTTTTAAAGTGTATAAAGTCCAAACATCTTACTGATTTTCCAACCATTTAAATGCCTATATTGATCATTTTGACAAAAGTTTCAATAGCTCTTTTTTGTGTAATCTCAGAATACAGTAATTCAATTTGAGTTTATTGTATTATGGCCCGGCATGGCCGAGCGCGTAAGGCGTGCGACTCGTAATCCGAGGGTCGCGGGTTCGCGCCCGCGTCGCGCTAAACATGCTCGCCCTCCCAGCCGTGGGGGTGTATAATGTGACGGTCAATCCCACTATTCGTTGGTAAAAGAGTAGCCCAAGAGTTGGCGGTGGGTGGTGATGACTAGCTGCCTTCCCTCTAGTCTTACACTGCTAAATTAGGGACGGCTAGCACAGATAGCCCTCGAGTAGCTTTGTGCGAAATTCCAAAACAAACAAACAATTATTGTATTATCCAGAATATCGACCCTGAGAAAAAAAACACCTTAAAACTAAAAAGTGAGGAAACACTCCTAAATGTTACTTATGATTTACTTTTATGAAAATTTAGGCGTAATTTTTCAAGCGAATAAAAATAAATAAATTATTATTAATTAAAAATATTCCAAATACAAAATACAATTCACCACAATCAGACACATAAAAATCTAGCATTCAAGCATCACACTAACAAAAGAAGAAAAAAAAATACAAGAAAACCATAAAGAACAGTGTAAAATTGAAACTAAAAGTGTTGGAAAATACCATACAAATAAAATGATTTACAATAATAACTACAGCAATCTGATTATTTTCAAACTAGTTTTCTTAAACTTAATTTTGCAGTTAAAAACAATCTCCTCATTCTTCTCAGCTATATTAAAATTAATAACATACCATACATTTTTAAAAATTGATTTGCAAAAGTGCAAAATATTACTTGCTTTAGTATTATGGCGGTTAAAGAAAGTTTGTTTTCGAATTTCGCGTAAAGCTACTGGAGGGCTATCAGCGCTAGCCGTCCCTAATTTTGCAGTGTAAGACTAGAGGGAAGGCAGCTAGTCATCACCACCCACTGCCAACTCTTGGACTACTCTTTTACCAACGAATTTTTTTACCAACGAATAGTGGGATTGACCGTAACATTATAATGCCCCCACGGCTGAAAAGGCGAGCATGTTGAGTGCGACAGGGAAGCGAACTAAAGAAAATTATGCTGTTCATTGCATTACATCTCACAAACAGTATAGTATCGGAAGATCCTTAACACTCATGCAGACTTTCACGGAAGGAGCACATTTTAGATTATGTTAAGTGCTTCTTGCTACTGTTTTCCGTAAGTCCTTGAATAGTTGGCAAGTGCTACAAGACTATAAATCTTTTTAAAATAGCTTATATATACACTAGCGGTAGTATAAAACATATTATATAAATTAATGCACAATTCCAAAAAATCAATCCACTTTATTTTTCTTTTACTTTTTATTTTAATATAAAACTATATAAAAAGAAAGCTTTAACAATATATTAATCATTACATACATTTAAATCAGTAGGATTATTAAATACTGATTTAATCAATAAGGATATAAGATTTTAATTTGAAATGTTCTCGCATTGAAGTCTGTTATTTTTTTCATTAACGATCTCTAATACAGTTATTGAAACAGAAGTAAAATGATGATCCCTGAAATCTAGGGTTTATCTTATATCTCATGTTATAGCCTATGTCTTGATGATACTTGCAGTATAAACAGGATTTTTGTTGAAGTTGTTAAAGTTTGTTTAGATGCCTTTAACACAACATTTCATTCTCTCCCGTTGTCAAAACGGTATGTCTTCGATCTTACAATACTAGAAAGTTGGTTTCGATACTGTGGCAGCCGAAGCATAGATAGTCTATTGTGTACTTTGCGCTTAACTAAAAATCAACAACACTTCATTTTGATATTAAATTCATAGTTATTCTGATTTTGTTATTATGCACGATTTTTAAAATATAGTAATAGTCAAATTAATTCCTATTTTTATCTCAACCCTTACTAACTTTTTCAGTGTTATTTGTTAAGCAAACAATATTTAATTATACTCATGTTCTCTATAATGTTAATCGTTCATCAGCAAGCCCGGCATCGCCAAGTGTGTTAAGGCGTTCGACTCGTAATCTGAAGGTTGCGGGTTCGAATCCCCGTCGCACCAAACATGCTCGTCCTTTCAGCCGTGGGGGCATTATAATGTTACGGTCAATCCCACTATTCGTTGGTAAAAAAATATCCCAAGAGTTAGCGGTGGCGGTGATGACTAGCTGCCTTCCCTCTAGTCTTACACTGCTAAATTAGGAACGGTTAGCACAGATAGCCCTCGAGTAGCTTTGCACGAAATTCAAAAAACAAACACTTGTTCAGCATTATAACCTCCATATTAACAATGGTTACCTGTAGTTTAATACTTGCTCTTGAAAGGTTGAACTCATATGTTTGCCCCTGTCTAGGTTTATTACTAAACAACAGCAAATAAAATAATACATTAGACGTCACGTTTTATTTTCAGTTATGCGTAGATTTGAAAAAAAAACATTACAATTCTGACCAGGTTTATTCACATACAGGTAGTAATCAACACGTATTAGTTTTGACAAGTTGTCATACGCTAGTTGAATGGAAAGTTTAAGTATACAGTGTACCAGAAATGTCAAATAACAGAAATAAAAGTTCTGAGTAAACAACATAAGAAAATTAAGGTTAAAAAAAAACGAAACAAAGATAAACAAAATTCAATTAACGTGATAAAGGAAGTACTCTGATATGTTATATAAGTTGGCCAATGATATTAAGTTAATAGGAAAGAAATATATAATACTGGTATCCATTTTTTTCTCTCAAAGTGCGCTTTCCCGATTAGTTATAGTCCTTTTCATCTTCCTCGTCTAGATGTTTCATCATTTCATCATACACAAGTGAACTGAATAATTGTATTGTTCTTTTTTCATCACACAATTTTTATTGAAGCATTACTTTCATATCTGTCGATAATGTTGCTCTTGCGCATACCAGAAGTTCATACTATTTTTCGTTGTACTGTAGCTACTTCTTCTATACTGATATTACTGAATGTTGAAATTTGTGGTCCCAGCATGGCCAGGTAGTCAGGGTACTTGACTCGCAATATGAGAGTTTGATTCCTCTTCCCACCAAAAATGCTCGTTCTTTCAGCCATGGGGTATTATAATGTGACGGCCAATCCTACTATTCGTTGCTAAAAGAGTAGCCCAAGTGAGAGGTGATGACTACCTGTCTTCTCTCTAGTCTTACGCTGCTAAATTAGAGATAGCTAGCGCAGATAGCCCTCGTGTAGCTTTGTGTGAAATTCCAAACAAACCACACCTGAAATTTGGACATAACAGCTATCTCTTAGCGCAAAAATGCTTGATAAATTTACGCACTGAATTACAAGAAGAAAGACCAAAACTTATTTACTATCCATATATCATAATTTAATGACAAGCAAACACTATGATAAATGACAAACACGATTAAATCATAGACTGAATAGAATTTAACTTTGTAGAAACAGTTACATTTATAAAAACAGCTATAACCTTTTTCAGTTGTATTCTGCATTATTTTGATATTCAAAAGAAAAATTAAGAGAAAAAATAGATGCAATTGGGAATTTATTTTTCTATTTATATTAAGCAAAAATCGAATTTAGCCATTTTTACTATTAAAATGCTAATTTATAATGCAGGCACTATGTTTTAAGGTTTTAAATATGAATTTCCGTGCGTCCCTCTTGTCTTTCATTATATTATTTTTTATTTAGATTTTTGTTTATTTGTAATTCAGCACACCACAATATCGAAACCAGATTTTTAGTGTTATAAGCCTTTAGATGGTGATATTAGGGACACACTTACATCCAGAGCTTTAATAACTGTCTCCTTTTGGTCAAAGAACACACAGACATGTTCAATTTTTTAAAAGTACCATTTCACAACACAAATTATTAACCTTATCTCTGTTAAACTGTGAAACTTTAAAATATAGCCTGTTATGGCTAAACTAACAATTACGTATTCTAACTTCACTTAACTTCGTTTATTGGTTACTATAGTTATAAATAGAGATTCAAATAACTGTCAGATTGATACGACAAAATATTTTTTCTTATATCTGTTGTTACAATACATCTCTGTGAAATACACTGTAGAAATCATTCATACGCCGAATTCAATAACTTTAGTTAACTTGCACTAGTTTGGTCGCATATATCAAAAACGCCGCACTAATTGAAAGGATCCCCAGGGTACCGACAATAATGCCAGATATAAAATGTACCCAGGGGCGTACATCCTGAAGGGATGGGTGAGATACATTTCCCCCTTCATTTTAGGTGGGGGGTAAAGTGCATACAATCATCCCCCCCACAGTTTGGTCTGTTGAATTGTTTTATTGCATCACAGGCCTACAAATTGTGTGTTTGATCTTGTGATTCTCGTGTTCTCACCAATTGAATCACATAATTAGGCCTATATGTAGGCTTTTTCAGTAGCCGAAATGTACATATTTAATATAGGCGTGCTTCTAAGCTTTTCGATCTAAGCGATAGTTCGTAAGAATCAGTCAGTAGGCCTAAGTATACATGCAAGGCTTGCAAGCACTATCACAGAATCTACCTACGTCTTTTACGTAGTGTAAGATTAAGTAAAATTTTCATCACAACAGATTGAACAGAGCATGAAATTCGAAAATATTACTCCCAAGCATAAACTTCTATGATCTAGATCTGGCAGGCCATTTGTAGCTTGTAGCTGCATCAATCTTATGTATATATTGTGCGGTTTTCTTACGCCATTTGTTCTTATGCATGTCTAGCCGGTTTTATTTTCGAACGCCTTACTCTCCTTAGCTGCCGAATCCGCTGACCATAGTGTACGTTTAGTGCACAGTTAACCACAGGTTCGGGCCGCTCGGATCCAGACGCGCCCTACATCACCCCCCTCCGCTCCCTTTAGTCTGAGCCTCGATTTTACAACAGGGCTCATTAAACCTGTGTTTGTGGCCCTCATTAATCCATGAAATTTCAGATTATCACCGCCCTCTAATAAAGTGCTGATGCTTTATGGTAAAAGAACAATATATTCTCTTTTCATAGATAGTAAAAATATTGTATTTTCTTGTATAATTAGAACACAAAAGGAGCTATTTCAACGGCCTGAAGCCTCTACTCAATTGTATTGTTAGTTTTGTTTAGGTGTTTTTATTTAAAAGACGTGCTTATAAACATTATATCACAACGTGTTTGCCTTTTGATGAGCTTTAACAGGAATATAATATATTTGTGATTGTTTAAGTATTTTTCGAGAAAGTTGTAATTACTTGTGTTGTAACTAGCACACATTATTGTCCAAGCGATGCCCAGGCGGTCAGTCGGCTTGGTAGTCACTGTGAGGTTCGCGCGTTTGACTTAAATACATTGTTCCTACTTCAGTCCTACTTCCATTCTGTTTTATCTTCGTTCGTTGTACGTTAGAGTTTTTCAATTAATACTATATTTTAGCCTGTTGAGTCATCTGGGAAAATACATTCCAATTATGACAAGCAAGCGTCTGAAACTTTCCGATATTAGACAGTTCTGCAAGCCAGTTACTAGTACTACAAGTGACAATGCAGATGCAGATAATCCAACAACCTTAAGCAAAGGAATAGAAACTTGCCATACAGAGGAAATACCATGTTCATGAGAGGACGAGTCTGAAAATGCTTGTGCAACTATTGCATATCATGAACCACCAGATAGTTATGAAACAAATTTGTGCAGTAATGAAAAATCTGACACTCTACAGATACAGTGTGAAAAGCCATATCATCCAGACGCACAACTAATACCACAACAGAAAGCAAAAATCTCAAAATATCAACTTCCAGGGCAAGTGGTTTGATGAGTTCCCATGGTTGCAGTTCGACAATCAGACTCAAAAAGTCATATGCTTTCATTGTGCCAAGGCCTTTTACAGGAAATTGGAGAGGCCAGTGGAGTATACCTTCATATCCACCGGTTTTTGCAACTTAAAAAAGGCAAAACAGAAATTCAACGAGCACCAATCCTCCTCTCAGCCCAGATTCGCTATATCTCCAGAAGATTCACTTGATGTAACTCTAGTGACTGTCCAGCTACATGATGAAAAAAAAGAAGCATCAGGAAGAATGCAAAAGAAGTCTAGCCAAAATATTCAGAAGTTTACGTTTCTTACTGCGTCAAAGTTTAGCATTACGTGAACATACTGATACGGAGGGGAACGTAATGAAGCTCCTGGAAGAGAAAGATCCTGAGTTGACGACCTACTTTTCAAAGAAAACCACATTCACATCACCCCAGGCTCAGAATGAAATAATGGAGATGTTCAGCCATCAAATATTGAGGAACATAGCACACGAAGTGCAGCAAAGTAAAATCTTTGCATTAAAGATTGATGGCACTCAAGATGTTACAGGTGCCGAACAGGAAGCAATATGAGACATTTCTTGGTTTGTACAGTGTTTCCAATACAACTGGTGAAACAATATCCTCGACTATACTTGATGTACTGACTAGACTCAATTTATCACTGTCAGGATTAAGAGCACAAACTTATGATGGAGCCGCTAACATGAGTGGTGCGAACAGTGGATACCAGGCAAAAATAAAAGAGAAGCAACCGTCAGCTTTGTTTTTCACTGTGGAGCACACAAGGCTAATTTAATTATACAACATGCAGTTGAAGCTTGTGAATGTGTTCGAGATTCTATCCAGTGGGTACATGAACTTGGTGTCTTGCTTCAGAGGTCTGGCAAATACAAGACAATCTTTGAAAATATTGTATCGTCAGACAGCCCCAATGGTCCAGTTAAATACATCCGTCCACTGTGTCCAACCCGCTGGTTGTGCTGCCTATCTGCAATTACATGTGCTAATGATCACTACAGTGACATTGTTGATTCTTTGTCTGAATTAGCAAATGAAAAATCAGATGTAAGAGTGAAAGCACGAGGTATGCTAAACAGATTTGACAAAGGTAAGGCAGTTTTAGGATTGTTGATGACTCAGCATCCATTCGCTGCATTAGAGGAACTACACCCTTGCGCAAATTAATTGAAACTAATGGTCATTTTACAATATTTTCAGCATGGCGGCCAGTATAAGCTCGCTGGACCCGATGATTTCTTTTAATAGTCATTTTTTCACACATTAGCTGTGTTTTGCACTACGGTCGATCTATTATTGGGATATATGACGAAATTTTAAGGAATATTATGTCATTCGAAATTGCGTTAGAAGGGCAAGGAGACCAGTCAAAAAACTTCTTACCAACTCAATGAAGAAAAAACGGTATCAATGGGGTCTGAAATACAAGAACTGGACGCAAGAACAATGGAGGAAGGTGCTATTCAGTAACGACACTCATTTATTCGTACAGGGTCAAAAAAGTCTGTATGTTCGCAGATCTCCAGGTGAGAAACTTCGAGAATCTCACATCAATCAGTTCGTAAAACATCCCTTGAAGAAGATGTTTTGGGGCTTTTTCAACTACTATGGCGTCGGAGGCTTACATATCGTAGAAGGTATGATGCGAGGGCCACAGTACATCGAAGTTTTGCAGAGAAGAGTCGTTGCAGAATTGAAAAAGAGATTTCCAGATGGATCTCGCATTTTTCAGCAAGATCTGACTCCGTGCCACACATCGAAACTTGTGAAGAATTTTATGACTACAACGCGAATAAAGGTGCTGGAGTGGCCTGGAAACTCTCTGGACTTAAATCCTATTGAAAATCTTTGGGCGATATGTAAAGAAAGACTTCGGGGAATAGACTGTACTAAGAAAGATAAGCTAATTGAGGCCATAATTGAGGTGTGGTACCGCGATCCAAAAAATTATAAAGATTGCAGTGAACTCGCGGACTCGATGCCAAAGCGGATTAATGATCTTCTAAAAAATAAAGCGGTCATATCATGTATTAATTTGTGAGTAATTTTTGAATTCTCATAAATAAAACGCAAAAAATTGAAAAAAATCGTAATTTTCCGTTTTCAAGCAATTTGCACAAGGGTGAAAACCGTGCATTCCAAGCGACAGTATCTGGCATGATTGAAGCATCTGCAACGACAGTTGAGCAATTGTGGGTATTGCGAACAGAGGAAAATGACAACAAGATATTTGATGAAGCTGAGAAAAAGGTAACTTCCCTGGATCTGATGCCCATTGAACTACCACACATTCGCAGACCCCCCAGAAGGATCACAGGTGATGGCTCAGCACACCATTCTGCAACAACTAGACATTACTACAGAAGCCAATATTTTGAATTTATGGACACAGTCATAGAACATCTGACCACTAGATTCAATGCAGACAACAATGACTTGAGGCAATATCTGGCACTTGAGAACACGATCACATCTGGCAAGATTGACAACTCGGTTATAAACTTCTATCCAGAAATCTCTGCACAACGTCTCGAGTTTCAGTTGCCCATGTTCAAAGAAACAACAAAAGCAGTATCTCTGAAAGGTGCGAAGGATGCTTACTGTAAAATGCATGAAACAAGCTAGCAGATGTTTAGTGAAGTGTTTCTTCAAATGAAAATTTTGCTTGTATGTCCAGTATCCAGCTGCAAATGTGAACACAGTTTTTCTTCATTAAGACGGTTGAAGACGTGGTTAAGGTCAACTATGTCTCAGTGCCGCCTCAACCATGTGGCAGTTTGTCACACTCACAAAGATGAGGTCGACAAGATAAATATAGAAGAGCTTATGAAAGAATTCGTAAACAGATTATCACAAAGGAGGTCTACGTTTGGGAACATGTAGACTAGAGAACTAAATGAATCTTACTTCAATGAAAAGTATGAATAATTATGTGATACATTGTATTGATGTGTGATTTTCAAGAGTTCGCAAATACATTTTAATTATTTTTATCAAACAACATGAACAGTTTTTCAGTAGATGCAAACTTATCAAGGGTAATTACTAATTTTATTAATATTTGAAAACGTAATGCATGCAATGAAAGTTATTAGTAACCTTGTCAAGTATAATGTCCATCTTTTATACTGTGTGGTGTGTAGGAATAAATTCATGTTGTAGTTAATTTGTGACACAGTTGTCTTTATTACCATTTTGAAAACTGTTCACAGCACCTCACTTATACAAACTTACATGGAAACCTTGAAGTATCGTGGCAACAAGATTACTCTGTAACTGCATGTTTACAGCTTTCAGGTTCATGTAATCAGATATTACCAATTTGAAAATTGAACAGTCCACATAAGTTGTTACAAAAATCATCCCTCCCATCGGGTGTAAAACATCTACGTCCCTGAATGTACCGTAAGTTTTGGAGGTGACTGAGAAAGTAGGACCCACACTGCGATGGTGATATACCATCTATAAGTCTTATACTTGTAACTATATACTTGTACCAACTACTCTTCAATGAATATAATGATCAAACTTAGGGCCTGAAATAGTCCTCATAGGACCTTATTCAGTGTCCTAACTATGTGGAAAGAAGATAATATATAGAACTCTATATGCTGGAAGAAATAAATTTAACAGTATTCCACAAATAATCTTTCACAAAAACAGTATTTAATACCATATATTTAGTTTTGTTGTCACACAACAGCCTCAAAACCATAGAAAACTGTCAGTAGAGCAGAGAATTTGCATAAAATCTTTTTGTGATGCTAGTTGTACTCTTTGACAAATTGCTGTTCCCCAAACACTGTCAATTACACCATAGATTGTGAGGCCAAAACAGGTAAATTTGAAAATGGGAAAGGTTTGTTTGTTTTGTTTTTGAATTTCGTGCAAAGCTACATGAGAGTTATCTGCTCTAGCCATCCCTAATTTAGCAGGGTAAGATTATAGGAAAGGCAGTTAGTCATCACCGCCCACTGCCAATTCTTGGGCTACTCTTTTACCAATGAATAGTGGGATTGACTGATAAATTATAATGCCTCTATGGCTGAAAGGGCGAGCATGTTTGGTGCGACAAGGATTCGAACCTGAGACCCTCAGATTACGAGTCAAACGCCTTAATCCACGTGGCCATTCCAGGTCGAAAATAGGAAAGTTAGATGCAGAATACTTAATGATATTTATGTTAAGTATTTTTGTTTGTGCAGCCTTCTGTAGAGGGAAACACTGCCATTGATCTCACGCAATCAACATCATAAATTACTTCATAGTCATTATAAGAAAGATGTTTGTTTGCTTCCGAATTTTGCATAAAGCTGCACAAGGGCTATCTGCATTAGCTGTTCCTGATTTAGCAGTGTAAGAATAGAAGGAAAGCAGCTAGTCATCACCACCAACTGCCAACTCTTGGGCTTCTCTTTTACCAACGAACAGTGGGATATACTGTTACTTATAACACCTTCAAGGCTGAAAGGGTGAGCACATTTGGTGTGACGGGAATTCAAACTTGTGAACCTCAGGTTACGAGCTGAGCTCTCTAAACACGTAGCCATGCAGGATCAGATGATGATAGGTGAAAGATACCTTAATACATAGCACCTACCATGAAGCATGGGATGAAGCTGTGTGATGATTTGGGTATATTTTCCAGCTAAGGTGACAGGAAATATTTGCAAAATAGATGAAATAATAGGCCAGCACAAGAACTATCATGAACTGAGCCATCAGAATATACCCATTGGTTTGCATATTATTGGTAAAGGATTCTACCAATAAAGAGATGATTACCCCAAACACTCATCCAACCAATGCAAAAATTACTTACCTAAGTAAGAAGCTGCTAGAATCTATCAAGTGATGCAATTGTCCCAAAAGAGTTCTAAGCTCAAACAAGATGTGTAGGCCTGAGATTTCATAAACCAAAAACTTGACAAATCAAAAGTAACTTCCAAGAAGCTTTATTATAAATACTTAGAGTAAAACCACAAAGGACACTCTGAGTAAACATCTTGCAGCAATATCAGAAATACTGTCTGTAGTTATTAAAACAAAAGGGGAACATACAAAATATTTACTATTTCCTGAATTCAATCACTCTCACTAAGTTTATGTTGGACTAAGATAGAATAAAGTTTTGATGTGTCACCTGAGATTAACCTTCAGTTATTTTTTAAGGTAGCCTGAAATCTGTTTTTGACTTTGTCATAAGTTTTTCGCAGTTCTGTATTTAATATTTTACAAGTTTAATATTTTTTACAGGGTACAGCATTGTAATGATACATTGACATATGTTAAACTACAACTCTTTACCAACATGATTTGTAAAAACAAGGTCAAAGCAAGTGTACTGTAAACCAAACAAGCACTGTAGAAGAATCTATAACAATTCATATTTAATCATTCCTCTGTAAGCAAATGTATTCTAGTTTAAAATTTCTATTGATAAAAATGTTATCTATACTTTATCATAAAAAACTCAGAGAAAGGATATTACAAAAAAGTGAAAAAAAACCAAACACACTCCCTAATCATTAGAAGTCCTACATTGGTATTTCTATAATTTCTTGAACAATTCTCATTTTTATAGTAATATAAGGTAGTACAGAATTTCCTTTAGTTTGCAATAAAACTCGAAGAACTCAAAGCAGGCATCAAAATCACATAAAAGAGAAAACCAAAAATGAGAAAATGCTTTTAATTGTTTCTCAAACCATTAATGAAATAAAATTCTCCAAGAATCATTAGAAAAAACGTACATACTTTGTCATCACCACCTTCAAAATATTTGTATTCATTATCACCTACATTTATAATGTACATGTGTTTTTAGTAAATCTCTTTCTTTTTCTCTCACTTATGCATCTGAGAAAGTATTCAAAAAGATGGAAATTTCTAGAGATTTCCATAAATGTTATTTCTTTACGAGAATTTACACAAACCATTGCCACAACTCTTATTGTTATTTTAGTAATACATGACATTGTAGGTGCATCACTTTCTTTTTTTCTGAATTATTAAAGCTTCATAACATGATATGAAGGACTAGTTGGTATAATTTCCTCCTCAAGTTATAATATTAAACATTTTATTTGTAGCAACATAAACTGGCAAGTATATTTGTTAAGATAGATCTGCAAATCATAACAATTTACTTATTTTATAAATAACACATATTTGAGATTATAACACTATCACAAAAACATTTGTTACGGAAAAAATAATAGAAATAAAGCAAGCAAGTAGTAACTCTTACTAGCAAAACAAGTAGTAACTTATATATATATACGTTATTTTAACTCAAAAACAAAATAAATAAAAAATGCTGCATCAACTGAAAAAATCTCAGCATACAAGCTATGGTGTGAGATTATAAAATGTGTTTTAGTGAAAATAATTAGAGTTTAATGAAGTTAAATAAGTAAAATCATAAGGAAGGACTGCATTAAAAACAGCAAATCCAAACCTCTGGCCTTTGTTAATTTAACTCAAAAACTAGCCAAACTAAAAAAAAATGCTGCATCAACTGAAAAGATCTCAGGATACAAGCAGTCGATACAGTGTTTTTTGTTTAATTTGTTTTTGTTTCAGCTTGTTTTTGAGTTAAATTAACAAATTATATAATTAATCAGAGATTTGGATTTGCTGTTTCTAGCACAGTCCTTACCCATGATTTGACTTATTTAACTTCATTAAAATGTAATTATTTTCACTAATATATATATGTATGTATGTATAAATAAGTTATTAACATTCTTCTTGTCTGAAATAGTTTTTTTATAATTAGTTTACATATGTATACAGTGTTCATGTATGAATAATGACCAAAAAAATGCAAACACTGAATCAATTTCTTGTTATTAAAAACATCAACAGAATACTACCTCTTAGATGAACCATACAAAATATAGTAAAACTCAGGTGGTTTTTGTGAATGGTAAACACATTAAAATTTAAAGTATCTTAATATGAGCTCCAACAAAATTTTAAGTTTTATAATCTCAGAACTTTTATCATAGGAACATTGCAATCAAGTTCAAACAGTGTTTCCAATTAGAAATCAACTAAAGTAAATGGAAATGGATGGAGCTAAATAAAAGTGAACATTTTTACACAAAAGGCAGTCAGCATAATTGTCCACTGTCTTGTGTGATGTATTCTGACCCAATAACTCAACCCAAGTGTTTGTAAAACTGATAAATCATCTCTTGATGGAGAAACGAAAGATATGGTCAGGACTGCAGAGCTATTGGGATATGCTGGAAAGCACTGGTGGCATTCATCTTGGTCATCCATATACATGAGGATGAGAAACAATTTTATGATAAAACGAGAATTAAATGAGATGGAACAAATCTATGATAGTAGGCTACCAGTCTCTATTTGGGGAAGGGGGCAATAATCAGCCTGGAATAAAACTGAGATTTGTCTTACCTTCAATGGGCTGTCGGTGATAGGATCCTGAGGCTGATTGAAGGAAACGGGTAACTGTAACAAAAGGGGTGAGAAAAGAGAATGTAGGAAACATCCATCTGATAGAACCCAAATAACCCACTCATCTGTGACAAAAGATCACCAAATGCAACCTACTCCACCACTACAGAAAAGAGGTAGGACAAACAGGAGTAGGGGAAGAGGTAGAGCTATATTATCTACAGGACTGGCCCTTCCCAGCAGAAAAGTCCTCTCATCTGTAGCGACACCTGGTCCTAGGTGCAGATAACTGAAGAAGAAATTACCCAAATACTTCAAAAGGGGTGAACCCCTTTTATTTAAACTTTGCTTTACATTTGAAATCTTAAATCATATTATTGTCGAAATAAACCAGTATGCTCAATGTAAGCAGTCATATGGGGAAGGTGAATCCCAAGCGAAAAAAAATCTGTAAAATGGAGTAATGTAACTTGTGAAGATATTTTAGCATATACTGGAGTAGCAACAGCCATGGGACTCAGGCCTTGTCCTTTTTCTGAATTCTAGTCACCTATCTTTCCTTCCATACTCCTTGATTTTCTGATATTTTCTTTAGTAATAGGGTTTTAGCTGTCCATACTAATTTGTATTTCAGTAACAGCATTAATACTCTTTCTTTTACAGTATTAATATCCTCAAAATCCCTATAATTTAGTGGGATCTCTGAATAAAGTATATGTAGGTTGAACAAATTCCATTCCTACTCAGAGCAACGACTTGTTCATCACACTTCAACACTTGGGGTCCCCTGGTGGTATAGCAGTAAGTCCTCGGACTTACAACGCTAAAATCATGGGTTCGATTCCCGTTCATGGATATAGCAGAGAGCCCGATGTGGCTTTGCTATAAGAAACAAACACACACTTAACAGTTTGCACAAAATTATCACTTTCTTCTTCAAGCTACTTATAAATAATTGTCAGAACTACGTAGAGAGGAAAATTATTTTTATACTAGTTATAAAAAAAGAGCTAATTATTAGTAGGTGGTGCTAAATAAGAAATATCAAAAGATCGATGCAGTGCGCGGAGCCACACTAGTAGATTCGCTAAAAATATTGTTGTCTCAACAAATCATAGAGGTGGAGAGTCGTGATTTTATATTTAGCATATCAATATCTCGCGTTCGAGTTTCTAATTCGATAGCTAATTGTACATGTTATATAGCACGTAAAATAAAATAGAAACTGAGCAATAAGGCAAAAATACGTGTTATCTAGCACGCAAAAATCGATACTTAACATTCTTTTAAATTAAAACACATATAGTATAAAAATTTAAATTATAAACTACGTTTTCATGCCAGACTCTTTGACATAAGTAATAAAAATAATATTTATTTAATATTAATATAATGTTATTTAATAAAACTGAAAATAACGCTTCAAAACGTTGTGACACGTGCACTTTAAGCAAGGTGTATTTGTTTGTTTGGAAATTTCGCACAAAGCTACTCGAGGGCTATCTGTGCTAGCCGTCCCTAATTTAGCGGTGTAAGACTAGAGGGAAGGCAGCTAGTCATCACCACCCACCGCCAACTCTTGGGCTACTCTTTACCAACGAATAGTGGGATTGACCGCCACATTATACACCCCCACGGCTGGAAGGGCGAGCATGTTTAGCGCGACGCGGGCGCGAACCCGCGCCCCTCGGATTACGAGTCGCACGCCTTACGCGCTAGGCCATGCCGGACCAAAGCAAGGTGTAACAATATCAACTCAGAATTAACTTGCTAGTCGTGGACCTGTATCGACAATAAAATATTCATCTGCAGACCGAATATAAGACTAAGTGTTGTCTGTAAGTTTGTAAAACTATTGTATATAAACCATCATTTGTAATGACTATTAGTAATAACATCATTATAAATTGTATTGTTTGAATATTAAAGTATATTTTTGTTAAAAAAGAAAATTATGTCTATCAGTCTTGTTGGCAAATATCATAAATTTGAAACATATTAAGAATTAATTAACTTCTAAACCAGGGCCGGCAACTGATGCCCTAAGCACAGTCCAACAATGGTGCCCCCCTCCATTGCTTAACTGACAAGACATTCAGACGCAAAAAGTGCTGAAAGTGAAATAAAAGTTTAAAAATATATAACCCTTCTCCAGTTTTCTTCCAGGCCAGACCCCACAACTATATTAAATAAAACTTTTTTATTTATTTAGTAAATTGTGCATGGATCAAAATTAAACAATGACTGATGCCTATTATTTAGAAATGACGAGGGAAATCACTTCTTTGATTAATGATAATTAAAAATAATTATTTTTAAGGTATATTTTTTCACTCTGACTTAACAATTCTCACTTTGATGTCAGCAAAAATGAAAAATTTACTCAAAACCCTTTTATTCAAAAAAATTCTCACTTTGAACTTAAAACCCTGTAAGCAAATTATTTAGTTATGCCTTAGTATTTATTTGAATTTTAAAAAGTTTTCTTCTAGATTTTTTAATTTCAAAGTCTTTGATCATGTCCTCAAAACTAATATGGCGTAAAAGATTTGCCTCTATACTTAGCAGAGACAAGGCATCCAGCCTTTCTTGTCGCATTGTTGTTCTCTGGGGATTTTCAATATGCATGAGTTGAGAAAATGAACGCTCAGCTGTGCAATTTGTGATCAGTAGTGTTAAAAACATACGCAATGCAATGTCTACGTTTGGAAACGCACACTCAATCTTGTCTTATGAAATTATTTTATAAAGTTCAACATGACTGAATTTGTTTTTTACAGTTTTTATTGCACTGAGCTTATGGCGCACATATGAGTGAAACTGCTGAAGCTCGGCAGAGAAATCAGTCCTCTGGATAAGCATCAATTCGATTTTGGGAACACTGAAACTACCTTTCAGTTTCAGCAAATGAAGTGACATCATTTGGCACATCACTTAAGAAAGAAAATCTTTTTGCTATTTCTTTGTACACCCCTCCTCTTTTTCTCATCTGGGTTTCTAGTTTGTCAACATTTGTATAGAAGAAGGTGATACGAAATATATCTCTGGCATTCAGATCTACGTCTTATGCATCTCCGTCATTGAGTACCTTCTTTCTGACATGTTTGCGAGTTTGAGCTGCACTGTAATCAACATCTGGTAGTATTTCCTTTATAACTGCTTCAAATCTTTTAAAGTTATCCCTTAAAGTGCGTAGTTGGCCAGCTAATGACCCGTACAGATCTGCACATGATTTAAGTTCACATCCTCATATTGCAGAACTTGCTTTATGAAACTTTTGCAAAATCTCATCCCACATGATCAACATAAAAACAAATTCTAGCTCTTGCATCTTATATGCAATATTATCTGCTTCTCTTCTAATGTCTCCCTTTTGTAACTGGTCTTCAAATAGACATTTTAAAGCTTCCAAAATCTGAAAGAAATACTTCAAAATTGCTGTTGTTGCCATAGCATGTGCCTCCCATCTAGTATCAGAGAGGGATTTTAACGCACTTTCATTTCCAACACAAGCTTTAAGAATCTTCCACCGACTAGTTAAGGCTGAAAAAAAGGTATAGAGCAAATGCATTATAGAGAAAAATTAACTGCCACTTGATAGCAGTCAACAGCACTTCGGCCTACCAGATTTAGTGAATGGGCTGCATAGGGCAGATATATGGCAAACTTATTTTCTTCTAAAATATTTTGCTGCATCTCCTTATAACGCCCAGACATGTTAGCAGCATTGTCGTAAAACTGACCTCTACATTTTGAAAAATTAAGTTTTCAAATTTCATGTAAGTACTGCAATACGTGCTTTGCCATTTCCTCACCAGTATGGCTTTTAAGTTCCAGAAAGGTTAAAAAGCGTTCAATAGACTGCCCATCTTTTAAGTATCGAAGTACAATACTTAACTGACCTATATGTGACAGATCTGGCGTCTAGTGAACTGACAAACTAAAAGAACCAGAGGAATTTACTTCATCAACAACGAACGCTTGGATCTTCTCAGCCTTTGGTCAATAAGTTCTTCACAGGTGGTTTTGGACAAGTAAGAAGGATTTCCTTTTCCACAATTTCCACATTTCAAAATGTGCACTGCTAAAAATAGATCAAACTGACTTATAAGCTCAAGCAGCCCTAAAAAATTCCCATTCTGCAGTAAACCAAAATCTTTATCTGTTCCTCAAAAAAGCCAGGCTACGTTTAGCTAACGTACGAATAACAGCTATTACACGCTCCAAGACATGCTCCCAGTAATGGCATTCTTCTTTGTTTTTCCAACTCATGTCGCAAGCCTAAACCTTGTCTGCGAGTTAAGTATGTTAGCATAGAATCTCGGTGAGTAGTGCTTCTTTCATGATGATCAATTACAATAGTATTTCGCCAGTCACTGAACCCTTCTCTTTCAACAAAACACGAGGAAAATTTAGGGGCAAAATGTTTACAAACAAAGCAGTAAACTGTCCCTGTTGATGGTGAATACAATAACCATTCTCTCTTGTATTGCTCACCATTGGCTTTTACCCCAAAGAAAAGTTTTTGCGAACAGTATCTCGTTGGTTTGCCACTATTGAAAATCCAGCAAGATTTGCCAAATGGCCCACTGTGGTGTTGACAGTCAGTGGGTCCACAAGCAATCCAATAAGCAACATCATTAGCAGGGGAAGTCGAGCCACAACCCTGGATCTTTTGTTTTAGTTTCTTTATCTTTTATAGACTGAAGCATTTTACCATAGTCGAGCAGATTTTCATTTACAGCAATTATTTCAACTTGAGACTGTCTTGTAACTGACATCAACATTAACACTAGAGATATAAGTAGAATTTACAGGCAAAGTGAGATTAGTTGAGAGACTTGTGACAGCTGAGCCAGCCTGTGACATCTCAACGTCATCATAATGTTCTGACTTTGAAGTGGACAAAATAGTACTTGTAGGTGTGGAGCTTGGTTTAACTCCAATCTTGTCAGATTCAGATGCAGTACAAGTGACTTCTGATGACGGAGATTGGTTTTGATTTGGAAGATTATGTTGTGTAAGTTGAGTGAAAAAGCTTTCCAGCCTTAACCACTTAATCCAAAGCCTTTTGTTGGTTCTTTTTTTTGCCAGGTTTCTCTTTTGTGCACAACTTAATTGAACACGTTTCATCTTGCAGTCTGTAAAATACAGAAACAAAAATAAAAAAACGCAAAAGAATATGGGTCATACATAGTTATAATGATTAGAGAAACACTGAAATTCATAAAGAAAAACGTTGGTAAGACAGTCAAACATACTAAACTCATGGTCTGTATTTAGACAAAGGTTGTCAGAAAGTTATCCTAGGATCTAGGTCCATCAGCACGTAAACATGAATTCATAAATACCTTTATTGATTTGCTGCATTCTCTTTGGTTGAGAATTATTGTCCAATCATTACAAAAGTTTCATTAAGTTTGTTGCTATGGTCGCTGTATGCAAGAAGCAATGTCAATGGTGATATACAAATCCATTGTGAGCCAAACAGTATTCCAAAACAATTTGTGATCAACAACCCATACTGTAGTAGCCTATATACACAGTGATCATTATGTACTGGTACACATACATAACATATAATTAACTGTAAACTGTACTGCACCTTTAACTACTAAATACTGGGTTAGGCCTAGGCTACAGTACCTTAATCCTAATCAAATATCTGACGAATGAGTTGTAACTTCAACTTGGAGCTCAGGTTTGACCTGAGAACTTCAGATGGGCCAACAAACCATACATCAACAAAATAAGCATATGTCTGAAACTTTATCCATGCCTGGATGCAAAGGCAAATTCAAAACGACGGCCTTAAATTGGAAAGAGTCCTCTTGATTACTCCAGGCTACAATATCGTTTCCAGTATACTTACATTAAACTAGTTACAATATTTAGGTCTAATGCTATTGTCACTCACTTCTTAGACAACAACACTAACATTAGGCCTAATGCTAATACATTGCAACTGAGGCCACTAACGTTAAACCTAGTACTCAGTACTAACCTTGCTCACATGAACTTATTCAATTCATGCACTTATTTCAGACAATCCTAAATTGATTTTCTTGATTTGTCGGTTTTTTACAGTATCTTTGTATAACCACGATACCACAGTACTGTACTACTACTAGTAGTATTGTGTATACATGATAACGTTAAGAATCATGTTGTCGTAAATGTCGAAGACTTACGTAATTTGATATAAAAGGTCGAATTATCGCTTTTACACTGCTTCGATCAGTCATTTGCTTTCCCAGCTTTTCAGAAATGTAATAGAACACATACTGATCTGAATTTATAGTCGCAAAATAGTTTAATTACACCTAAAAGTTTGTCGTCATTGTTTCTGTCTTTCGGTCACTTATTGTTTGTTTGTCTCATAAAAAGTATCACCAGAGGGCGAGCCGGGTAAGGGCATTATGACGTCAGGATAAGATCAAAGTAGGAGTGAAGAGAGTTCGAGTTTCACTGTGTCAGTATTTGGGTATTGATGTTAAATACCCAGGAGGGTCAGGTACATTAGACCTCTTCCTCCCTCCCGAACGATTATAGCGTCTGTCT
The DNA here is from genome assembly GCF_004210375.1 of Tachypleus tridentatus. Taxonomy (NCBI): domain Eukaryota; kingdom Metazoa; phylum Arthropoda; class Merostomata; order Xiphosura; family Limulidae; genus Tachypleus; species Tachypleus tridentatus. The sequence goes on along the minus strand of NC_134826.1, from coordinate 29,930,578 downwards.
TTAGGATTTTCTTTTATATAGCTTTGGGCCAGAATAGAAGTATAACATCGTACTCAGGTCCATTTCAGGGCTCAGTCCATGCATGAACGAACAAGAAGTTGTTTGTTTTTTCCTGTTATTATTTCTCTTGTATTTTTTTCTTCTTTTTTGTTTTTATATATATTTTTTTGTATTTTCATAGATACATATATATATTATTTTTTTGTATTTTCTCCTTTTTCTTCATAGAGAGAATGCTACTACTACTTGTAGTAACAAAAAAAAATATTATTCAATAATTGAATAATAATTCAATAAATGAAAGAAAAAAATAATGATTAAAAAGAAATAATAATAATAATAATAATAATAATAAAGAAACAAGGATTAAGTGTCTAGTGCATAGTGGCCAGCTTGTGTTACATTTCTTAAATACATGTTAAAAGGGGAAAGGTATTTAGGACTATTTACATCATGTACGTGGTATCTGTCGAGATCACACATTAAGTCATTCTTATTGAAATATTTTAGAGAATTATGCAAGAGTTTTTCAGATATTGTGTCTATGTTTGCATACTTGTGCATGAGTGAAGAGAATATAATTGTGATCTCCATTTTTGGGTCTAAAAATGACATATTTGACAAAAGTTTGTTGATTATTTATGAATGAAGATAAAAACAAGGGTGCCCGGTCTTTGTAATATATGTTATGATTGTTTGTTTTGAATTTCGTGCAAAGCAGTGTAAGACTAGAGGGAAGGCAGCTTGTCATCACCACCCGCCGCCAACTCTTGGGCTACTCTTTTGACCTTCACATTATTACACCCCCACGGCTGAAAGGGTGAGCATGTTTGGTGCGACATGGATTCGAACCCGCGACCCTCAGATTACGAGTCGAACGCCTTAAACTACCTGGCCATACTAGACATATGTTATGAGCTCTGTCAGTTATGAAACAGATCAATTAAAAACTGATAATTTCCACTTACAGAGAAAAATATAGTATTGATAGCACATACGATTTCATTAAATGTTTATCAGAATGTTCAATCAGGAGTTAAGAAACTAAATATAATGGTAATTTTATCACAGCACATTTTTAAGGTCTTGAATTGACAATATGTTCGTACAAAGCGAGACATGAAGTGAGGAAGTCTGTAAGAAACTATAATCCATATATATCCTGGAACCAACAGACGCTCGAAAAGAAATCAAAGACAGGATATTTATGCTGAGAGAACGCGTGGAGTCGACAATTTCCTGGGCCTGCAAGGGTCCTGGAACTAACACGACCTAGACGAAAAAAATTGCTCTGCAATCAGATGACCCTGAACTATTTCTTGCAACATGAGATCACATGCATGCATTCCAGATATTTTGAAAGCATCGTATTGAATTAATGGAAACTAACCTCTGAGATCTACAATGTTACGTAAAATAATTTCAAATATCTGTAGATTTTAATTTAGAAATTAACTGAATTTTGATATATATCAAAAATTATTATATTTACAAACAAGATTGATACACGTAAGTTTCTTTTTCAATGCAAATATAATGTAATATACGAACAATAGTAAAGTAAATAATAACGTAGATTACAAATAACTATTTATATACCAAAATGCTAGAAACTCACAAACAATATTCAATATACTATCTGGTCTGGATCTGAATATTTTATCGACCGTCCAGATCCACGAGGCGCAAATTACTTTTATGGTGGTAAGTAGGTAGACTTCGCTTGACAGGAATGCTAACTAGCTCTATTCTTGTTTGGCCTAATGTGGTTCACAAGTTTGTTTTTTACAGAGGACAATATCTGACGTCTTCGTAAAAATAGTAATGTCCGAAGTTAATTCTCTGAAGTTAAAAGGTGCGTAATGCTCGAAATCGATAAACGTTCCTGATCAATTCTTTAGTTTTCTATTTAATAAGCGTTAATCACAAGTATAGTTTTCGAAGCTTATAGTTAACTAACTATAGTTGACCAATAATATACAACTGTTTCTTGGTGCTTTGTGATGGCTTGCTTTTATATACCAATCACGCGATATTCTCGAGCGTTTAATATTAATAATGTTCGAAACAAGCTAGTATTTTCATAACCCATATATTGTTAATTCTTGTTCTCGAGAATCTTTCACAAATTTAAAGAATAGGCGGGAGTTGCGCAATACACATCCAACAATATACGTCACATGCATGAAAAAAATATACTGAAACAAACGTAGGTATCAAAATAAATTTATAACAATGAATCCGTTACAATCCGTTACATTTTGCTGAAGAAGAAATAAGTGTACTTCGAAACGTTCGTGCCTTGTAAGTAAAATATTTTCTGTTTTGCCAACTTTATTATTGAAGAATTGTATTTCTTTTCATATTTCTTTTTCTAAAATAGCATTATTTAGTTAAATTAAATATCTACATGATATTTATACTTGTAATGTGAAAAGCCTGTGTTGTTAAAGTTATATAACTATTATACATTTATTGTGTTAAGTATTTGAGCAAAAATATCTTATTTTTAATTACCTGTCATGATTGTAATAGTGACATGGAATTGACAATATGATAAAAAGTAAGAAGTTACTCTTATTGACTGTGAATATTTGTGCTTATGTTAAATTAAGGAAGGTGTAGCATACATATATGTCCAAAACAAAGGACCATTTGTGTACCGGATGAAGTTGGTTCAAGCATTCTGTTATTCACATGTGTTTACATTCTTCACTAGCCTACGAATTTAAAGGAAAGGATTGAATTTCTCGTGCTGTGATAAGCGAGGTATCTGAAACTGAAACTTGGCCTTCCTCACTTAATAATAGTTGACCATCAAATATTCTTTAACTGCAAAAAAATTATGCACATTTAAACCAGCATGATTTAAATTATTTTATCATAACCACATAAAATAGCATCCATTTATAAGATTTTATTTCAACCAGTCATTGTTGCTGCACTATCCTTGAAATATACCATGGGGTATATTTCCATTGGCATGGTGCAGACTTTCGTCTTCAGAAAAAAAAATCACAGATGAAATCTAGCCAAATTAAGACTTTTTGGCTACGTTTCTCATAAATCACATTTAATATTCGTGCTGTTACTACAGTACAAATCAAAATACACTTAGAGGAAGCAAAACCCCTTCATAAAACTTGTATATACCATTACACTATTCAGATCTAAATAGAAGAACCCAGCAAGGACAGGGTAGTATGCTTCATAGAACTTCTTCCTGGCCCAACATCGCCACGTGGTTAGGGTTCTCGTCTTGTACTCTGAGGATCGGAGGTTCGAATTCCCGTCACCCTAAATATACTTGCTTTTTCAGCCTTGGAAGAAGAGTAGCACAAGAGCTGGCAGTGGGTGGTGATGACTAGCTGCCTATCCGCTAGTCTGACACAGCTAAATCAGGAATGGCTAACGCAGATAGCCCTCTTGTAGCTTTACAAGAAATTAAGAAACAACAACAAAATACAAGCAAATAGGACTTTTACTACTCAGCTTGATCAGGTTGGTGATTCTCTTAAGACTTTAGACACAATTTTCCTTGAAAAAGTCATTTGATAGCTTAGAAAATAAAGTTACAAACTCTTTCATCGAGTTTAAAACACATAGATTTGGCTGTATAAAATATTGATGGTCTATGTACTATATCTACTGACACCAGCCATTGTAACTCTTAATTAAACAACTATTATCTGACATCATATGTTTAGCCGTCCCTAATTTTGCAGTGTAAGACTAGAGGGAAAGCAGCTAGTCATCACCACCCACCGCCAACTCTTGGGCTACCTCTTTTGCTAAGAGGTAGACTGACATTATAACGCCCCCCATGGCTGAAAGGACGAGCATGTTTGGCGCGACCGCGATTCGAACCCGGATTACGAGTCGAACGCCTTAACACGCTTGGCCATGCCAGGCCTCGTGGCAAACGTACGTTTCAATATATTTTGTTTGTGCGTTCTTGAACCAGTACAATACTTTTCTCACAGCGTTCTGTGTTTTTCATTTTCAGATCCTGTTTTTCTTCACCCATCGTTACGGTTGCTTTTAAAAGAAGAAAAGTTGACTCTGAGTGTCGTGCTTTCAATGAAGAATGGGGAGAAAAGTGCTTCTTTGTGGAAACAAAAAACCAGACAGTTACTTGTTTGATATGCACCGAAAGTGTTGCCGTTTTGAAAGAGTACAATCTTCGTCGTCACTATGAAACAAAACATCTATCAACATATTTGAAATTTTCAGGAAAGTTCCGTTCTGAGAAATTTGAATCCATGAAACGTGTTTTTGAATCTCAAAAGAATCTCTTCACGAGAAAGTTTGCTGAAAATGAATTTGTCACTTGTACAAGTTACAAAAAAGTGCATAGGATGGCAGAGCGAGGAAAACCTTTTACTGACGGCAACTTCATCAAAGAGTGTATGATGGAAGCAGCAAATGAGCTGTGTCCTGATAAAGCCAATTTCTTTGAAAGTAACTTCAGTTGTACGGAGAGCAGAAGAACTTGGAGAGAACATCGCATTACAGATACGCCAAAAAGCTAGAAACTTCCTATGGTATTCTCTGGCACTGGTTTGTTTTTTATTATATGTGTGTATTGCATGCTACTCCCACATGGCTAATGACTTATTGTTAAGTCTTTCACAGAGAGCTTTCGTTCTAGTTTATGAGTACTGAACATAATGATCATGTGGCCCGCACTTCTCATTCCCCAAGTAATCTGGCCCCCTGTGAAAAAAGTTTGGTGACCACTGCGTTAGATTATTGTTGCCAGTCGGACTTCGGTAAAGATTCAAGAGATTCCAGTGATTTGTACTAGAGTAACGCACCGAGAAGAAGAATATTATAGGACGACTACAGTGAGTACGCTCTAGGCCTAGCAAGCTGTAACTGTGATTAACGTCTATTAATCAGAAAACTACAGAATTTAATTAGGATTGTTATAGTTTTCGAACTATTGAAACCGTTCAACTTCAGTGAATTACTTCGGACGTTACTATTCCTAAGTGAATATTAATTATCTTCGCCGAAAGAAATGAATTAGTTAGGGTGTGGAACTAGCTAAGAAAGATGGCGTTAGCTTAAGCGAGGTTGTTGCGAGGTGCAACAATGACAACTCAGAATTAATTTGTTCGGTGTGGACTTGGATCGTCGATAAAATATTTAGTTCTAGACCTTATATTGTGTAAATTTGGAAAGCTGTTGTATATAAATCATCATTTGTAATAACTGTTAGTAATAACGGTTATTGTAAATTGTATTCTTTTTTTTATTTGTATATTAAACTATATTTGTGTTAAAAAAGAAAATTGTATGTATCAGTCTTGTTGGTAAATAACAGATTTAATACGTATTAATATTTAACTAACTACTTAACTCAGTTTGAAATTCTGGTTATTTGAAGTATCAGGTCATCCCATAAGAATGTCCGAAAATTGAATACAGAATGTGCATCTTCATTTCTGTCTTTGTAGAATGCTTTATTGATTAAAATATATAGTGGGGCGTGTATAGAAATGTTCAGACAAACAAAAGAAACCAACCCAATTCCATCTTTTCAGGTCATTAATAAAATAAACCATTATGAAGATGGACGTGGCTGAGGAGCACATTAGGCATATAATGCTTTATGAGTTTAAAAAAGGCAATAGTGCAGCAGAAACTACACGAGTCTCTCAATGAAAGAAAATGTCGAAGGTGGTTTCAGACGTTAAGATCAGGTGACTACAGCTTAAGTGATGCGTTACGTTGAGGTTGTTCTGTTGAGTTTAATGATGACTTGCTGCTGGCGGCACTTGATGAAGATTGTACTGTAACAGTTGAAGAACTAGCACAGAAGTTTAATTCAACCAATCCAACAGTTCATCATCATCTGCAACAACTTGTAAAGGTGTCAAAACTTGGAAAATGGGTCCCCCATGATTTGACAGGAGCCAACTTTAGAGTAAGTGTGACATTTGCACATCTCTGCACTCTCGTGAACGTAACTTTGTTGGACAGGTTAGTGACTGGAGATGAAAAATAGATATTTTATAGGAATGTTAAACACCGCAGACAATAGCTCAGTGCAGATAAACTGGCTAAATCACAGCCCAAAATGGACCTACACCCTAGGAAAGTCTTGTTAAGCGTTTGATGGGATATTGTTGGTGTGTAACGATTGCATCAGACTTCTATTGTCAACATTTAGAGTGCTTGAATGTTGCACTGAAAGAAAAGAGGCCTGCTTTGATCAGTCGTAAAGATGTTGTGTTACACCAGGATAATGCACGACCCCATACAGCAAAAACCATACCTGTAAAGATTGAAGAGCTAGACTGGGAAAACTTCCACATCCTCCTTATTCTCCAGACCTTGCCCCATCTGATTATCATCTATTCCAAAGTTTGCAGAACTATCTTGATGGAAAAGAGCTTGGAACACATGAAGATGTCAAAACTACCCTCTCTACATTCTTTTACTCCAAACCCCAAGAATTTTATAGAAGTGGCATTCAGAAGCTTGTGAATCGTTGGCAAAAGTAGTTAATAATAATGGAACATACATTATTGATTAAATAACATTAAAAGCATTTGAAATCCTTTCTCTTTTTCTGAATCTAAAATCGGACATTACTTAAAGGATGACGTTACGTGCATAACGTAATAAATCGGAGGCTAGTCGGAAATAAAATGATAATATGTGACAGTATAATATCTATCTCTTTCAAATGATGGATTTGCTCATAAATTAAGATATTATGCTTCAAAACCATATCACGTGATATGTGTAATGCAAATTATTATTTATGCTATAATAATTATCTCTTTAAATTAATACTCTGACTTCCTGATGACGAGAACCACATTTGGAGTATAAATGTATATCAAGACAGGTGTTATGAGTATTAAAACTTTTATTAAAATAAAGTAGAGGACAACGTTTCGACCTTTATAAGTCATCTTCAGGTTAACGAAGAGAGTTTGGAAATTACTTTTTCTCTGACTTGTAGAGTATTCAAACTTTTATGGCTCATGAAAATTAATTATTAAATTAAAACACAGTCAGATATAATAACTGTCTTGAACAAATATCTATTTTACTTGTAAAGTATTAACTAGCTTCTCAATATATATCTAGTTAACTGTAGAAGTGAAAACCGCACTTTTGATGATATAATTATAAGTTGAGATCTCATCTGACTATTTACTGGTGACGTCACTTACAAATTCGCCATTGAACCATGCTGTCAATCCTACTGTAAGACATTCTGTGGTGCAACTTTGCGCAAGTATGACGCTATTGCCTTCACCCTTATGACAGCCACGCCTGTTATCTATTGATAAGTTCTTTTGCACATAACACAACTGTTTTTAAACCTTCAGGTCTATTACTTAACACGTGTTGGCATTCTTTGCATAATAGGTAAAAGTCATTAACATTCAGGATACATTCTTGACATGTTATCAGGTTGTCCAGAAATAAATGTCGAAATTCTCACAATGATTTTAGAAGCTGAATATTGAGTAACTTATCTTTGGTTGGTTGGTTTAATCCAAAATTTGTTGCTTACAACGTGTATTAATTGTCTGCTGTTTCAACTTTACACAGAGTAATTTTTGCAACGTCCAAGACAACATGAACAAGAAGGACTTTCGTCTGATTTGCCTCAACAACCTCAAACTTGGACGAAAACTACCGAAACTGCGTGAAACATCAACAGGCATTCGGCCATGGATCTGTTACTGAATGTATAGTTCAGCGTTGATTTCAAAGGTTTCGACATGGAGATGAAAGTCCATCGTGGAAGGAAACCATCCTTAGATAAAAGACACATTAAGGGAAGAAGTTGAGTCAGACCCTCGCACAACAGTACGTGTGCTTGCAGAAAAGCTAGGAACAAGCAAATAAAGCATTGCCAATCACCTGAGTGCGATTGAAAAGACGAAAACGTTGGAAAAGTGAGTTTTGTATGAGCTGACTGAAAATCAACAAAACTGACATTATGAGACCTGTCAAAATGACGCTCCAAGAATTAAGTAACTTATCGTTGGTTGGTTGGTTTAATCCAAAGTTTGTTGCTTACAAGGTGCCTTAATTGTCTGCTGTTTCAACTTTCAATAAACGCTTTAAAAACAAGGCAGCTGGAGAAGAAGCCTTCAGGGAGTTCATTGACCATAGAAACTCTGATTTCTACAGCAGGGGCATAAACAGCATCGTTACATGTTGGCAAAAGTGTGTTTAAGCAAATGATGCTTACTTTGATTGAAGTATGTTTTACAACACTGGTTTATACTTTTCCAAACTTGGCGGTTCAAGAAGGACATTTATTTCTGAACAACCTAATAGTTTCATTCAAAAAGTAGAAACTCACATGTTAAATAAAAAATAATTTAGAAATACATAAATTAGAATAAAAACAAAAAATAGAGAAAAGTGCAGTTTTGGCTGAATTTTGTTCAATTTCAAAATCTTATTTTTGGGGAAATTTGAACTATCCTAACCTCATCGTCTTTCTTGTCGCTAATAGCAGTGTTATGTGGTACGTGTTGATTCTTTGAAATGCCATGTTGTATTTGATGCCTTTGATTAACCAAGTCAGATTTCATTTCATTTTCTCTAGTTAAAGTATTTGGTATCTTTACAAGTCGTGGCATGTTATTTAGTTTTTTAAAAAATATTATACAGCTTGGATACCGTAATTATTCTTTAAATAATCCTACTAGTTATATTCTTATGTTTTCATTTACATTAAAACTAGTTAGTTTTTTAATTGTTTGGGTATTTTCTTCATATAAATTGAATTGTTTCTAATTATTTTTTGTATGATACTTGACAACCTGCAACACCATTAATTTTCGCTGATAACGAGAAACATGAAGTAAAAATGTATTATAAAGACAGATGGTATGGGTATTAAAACTTTTATGAAAATAAAGTAGAGAACAATGATTCGACCTCCTAATCATTGTGAATAAGAAAGTTGGAACAGCTCATTTTATTAACCACATTTATTACTGAGTATATCTTTAATTTTTATATGGGTAGATATATTCATCTGTCGGAAGTTAATATTAAACATTTCATGTATCAAAGAAAAATAAAAAGTTCTTGAATAAATATAGCACTGCGTATTGTTTACTCGCTGTTCCATAAAACAAAATAAACACACGATTTCGTAAATAATTTTAAATAAGTGTAATTTTTTGGGATTATGTTTTATATAACTTTTTCCTTCCAGTTACACTATATTTTTGTAACTATGAAAATCTACGTATTTAGTAGATATTTAAAATACCATTTTGATGAAGAATCCACACCATTCCAACATAAGCAGAGCTGCTTTATGCCTGATAAAGTATATATGCAGTAAAAGAATACTTCAATAAAAATACACCATTTAGGTATTTCAATGGAAATATACGGAATATATTTTTTATGCAGTGAAGCAGATTCTTTAAACAAATAAGACTGAGATTTCAGCTGCAGATCTTATAGTCTTCCAAAGTGATCACTATCACAGAAGAGTACAATTACCAAACTGATAATCTTACTGAGCAGCATGCCTAACAGTTCTGTTAATGGGAAATAATCATGTTTCGAGTTGTATTTCTTCAAGTCTTATCTTCTCTGACATCTATTAACTCAATAACACAATGAAAATTTAATTTAACTTACGCATTTCTTTGCCTTAATTAAATAGTATTTTGAAACACTGGCAAATGCAAATTAGTCTTGACGACTAAGAAATAACTACATTCTATCATCACACGTTAGTTATAGACAATATTTGTTTATCAAGGTATTCTTATGCAATTTTTCATAATCAGCTCAATTTTTTTATTCTACTTAAATAACATGACAGCATTATTACTATAGATTAAATTTTCACAGTTTTAAATGTAATTTAATGTGTATAATTATAATATTTTAAAGAGATGTCTAAAAAGTTAAATGCTAGAACACATAAAGATCATTCAAAGTTTTAGTATTTTGCAGCATAAAAAATATTATTTACATCGTCCATCCTGACAAAAAAAAGAAGAAAATATCTCATTGTTTTTCATATATAAGTGAAACTCTGTTCATCATATTTTGGATACACTATACTAACTGTAAATATTAGGTTGTCCAGAAATGAATGTCGTTTTTGAACTGCGAAGTTTGTAAAAGTATAAACCAGTGTTGTAGGACATGTTTTAATCAAAGTAAGCACCATTTGCTTAAACACACTTTTACCAACGTGAAACGATGCTGTTTATGTCGCTGCTGTAGAAATCGGAGTTGCTGTGACCAATGAGCTTTCTGAAAGCTTCTTCTGCAGCTGCCTGGTTTTGAAAGTGTTTATTGTTCAAAAAGTTGTCAAAGTGCTTGAAAAAATGAAAATCTGTAAGGGAATGATCTAGGGAATATGGTGGATGAAGCAGAACCTTAAAGACTTTCGTCTCCATGTCTAAACCTTTGGAACAAGCGCAAAACTGTTCGTTCAGTAACAGAACCATGGCCGAATGCCTGGTTGATATTCCATACAGTTTTGGTAGTTTTGCGTCCAAGTTCGAAGTTGTAGAGGCAAATCAGACGAAAGTCTTTCTTGTCCATGTTGCCTTGGAGATTGCAAAACTTACTCTAAGTAGAGTTGAAACAGAAGATAATTAAGACACCTTGTAAGCAATAAACATTGGATTAAACCAACCAACTAACAATAAGTTACTCAATATTCAGCTTTTAAGTGTCATCGTGAGAATTCCAACATTTATTTCTGAAGAATCTAATAGTATGTTGGCCTTGATATTTTGTGTTACATCGAAAAAATTAATACACTTTTTCAAAGGGATTTGTTTTTTACTACGCCTACTTAATGTTTATAAAAAAATACGATTTTGTATTTGTTGGGAAAGTTAAACGCAACGATGCCAGAAGTTTCTTAACATACTTCTAGCTTTGGTTGATTGGACGTAAATTATCACCTGATCAATCCACGCATCTTCAGAATAACATGTGCTAAGAGACGCGATCTGCATTTTAGATGTTCAATGTGAAGAGAAATGTAGACGCTTTTGCACTTCCATAGGATTTATCTAAACATATTCTTATATACGTTTGTAGAAAAAAAGAAAATCGTATGAAGGAAGTAACTTGGTAAAATCTTTGAAAGATAAATTAGTAAGAGTATGAAATTCGATAATTAATTAATTTTTCAAAATTGCTAAACAGCACCGTAACGAAAGCTTATATTCAACCGATGTAAACTTTTGGTTCGTCCCGTATCTTCCAGTTAGATACATATAAATATATACATGTGTGTGTGATTCAGGACAGCCAGAAGTGAAACGAGGACACGATCTGAACACTCGACAAACATTTACTTAACTTTTCCTTAACTCTGAAGGGTAAGTTAACAAGGAAAGCTTGTTGTTTAGTATCAGGTTTAAATAGTAATTACATAAAATTGTTTTAATAATTTAAATAAGTGTTTTTACGTAAAAAATTTATTTACTGACATATTTGAAATTAATCTCAGAAGTATCAGAAGTATTAATCTCAGTGTTTTGTGATTTAGGTAAAGGTAAAATGTATTGTTTGTTTTGAAAAATTCAAGAACGTTCATATTTTGATACCACGTTTAATTAATTATATATCTATATATTAATTTCTTATTATATATATATTTATCATAGACAGTTGATGTTAAATCAATCGTCATTGTCTAATTTCATTTATTTTTATTCCGTAAATAATTAATACAATTTTAATAAATGTTATATCAGTTTCTAAGAATTTATTTTAAAACTTTTACTTTGTCCTTAAATACTTTTTTGCAATGGTTAACTTTGTGGTTAGTTTACTTCCAAGTATACGTTTTTATTTTTAGTTTATTTTCTTTTTCAAGTGTAAATTTGGTTCTTTTCGTGATTTATAAAAAAAAAAAATCTCTTCACATTTGTTGTCAGTAGAATGAGGTCGAATTCAGTTATGGATGAGGAGAACGGAAAATATATCAAGTTTACAGTACGTGAAGGAGAACATTACGTATTCCACAAATGTAATGGTAGAGACATGGAAATCACAGACCTTTTTTGTATAATTTAAGAGGCTTCCGTTTTGACCTTTTATTCACTTTTTATTTGTATATTTCCCAATTTAAAGTTGTAGACTACTGTAATAGAGAAAGGTAGTGTGTTGTCCGTGACCAATCCTCTACCAACACATCCAGCAGAATATAAAAAGATATTCTCATCCCGAAGAGTAAAGGGGAAGGTTCAGACTACAGGTAGTCTTACCTTTTGAATATTCCTGATGATTGGAAACATCAACATTATTTAATAAGATGCATTTATATAACTGTATTATATTTCATATTATGCAGGATGTAAGATACAACTATTCTGGCAAATCATTTGGAGACCAAGCAACAATATTTACTCAAAGGTTTTGAAAGCGTTTAAGGTCTGGTTTGTTGAGACACTTATCATTTTCTCCAAATTATTGAAAAGTGGGCAGATTGGAAATTAGTTAACGTTACTCCTTTTTTCAGTGGGTCCCCTGGTGTGACGGTGGCAAATCTTCGGGTTTACAACGCTAAAATCAGGGGTTTTAGCGTGGGGAATCCCCACGGTGAGCATAGCCCCATGCGGCTTTACTGTAAGGAACACACACATTTTAATGGTGGGAAAAAGTTTCTCAAGCTCTGATAAAATATAATTTATAAAGAACCTTAAAAATGTTTTACATTTTATTGGATTATCAGCTTGGTTTCATTAGGGGCAGAGCTTGCCTTACCAATATTTTGACATTCTTTGAAGAAGTTATTATGAAGAGGACAAGTGTAGATGTATTGTATCTGGATTATGAAGAAATATTTGACAAGATGTCATCTAAAAGGCTTGTTAGAAAAATGTCTCTATAGGTGTGGAGGATGGGTTGGATCACTGGATAGATGGAACCAGAAAACTGTTTTAAGTGTAGTTCAGTCAAGCTGGTTTATTGTAATGAGGGTGGTATCCTAGGCCTCAGTATTAGGAACTTTGCTCTTTTTGATTTACATCAAAGACATAGATGAAAGAATGATCATTATATTATTTAAATGTGACTGATAATATTAACGTCTTGGATGTTGCTAGATGTGGAAGTGGAAGGCTAAATATGGTTTTAGGTTATATATATAGAAATATTTAATATATGTTTGTATAGATTGAAATTGCATTGTATATGTCATTTGTTAGGACACACTTGAAGTATTTTATTCAGTCTTGGAGAAACTTTCTTAAAAAAGGACGTTGAATTGTTTGCAAAAAGTTCAGAGGAGATCTACTGTGATAATGCCTGATATGGAAATTTTATCATATGAAGACAGGCTAAGATCTCTGAACTTGTTTTTTTCTCGAGAAAAAAAGAGTTGAAACATATTTGATTAATGTGTTAAAGAGTATTTTTGGAACTGATAGTGTTAATACATCACCTTCATTTTTAACGGCGATAATGTTGAGACAATGAGACACAATGATCAACACAGGGAAGAAATTATCTTCATCTAAGGCAGTTTTATTATTTTAACATGATATAGTCCTGGCTGTTTTGTATTGATGTTATTGTCTACATACATTGAGTAGTTATTAAATAATACGAGAGAAGATAGTGTGTGATTGGACAAACATCAGAAGAGACGTTATTCTGATCTTTATAAGTTATTTTGAGCAGTTGTTCTTCAAACACATCTGTTTTATATAAAAGGGTATGTTTTGGGTATAATCGTTTTCAAAACAGACCAGTGATTTATTCAGACAGGCTCTCTATGCCTGATGTAGAGTTATATCTCGTCACTTTTTGATCATGAAGGTTAAAAGAAGTCTAGTCTTTATGACAAAAATGGCACGAACACATTCATTGCAGTGTATCCAGAAGCAAAATAAATAGGAGAAGAACCAAACAAGGTTATTTTGTAAGAGTTATCTGTAAACTGATGTTAACACGAATTCACCACCATCACCATGTTAATTGAGCAAGACAGCATACCAAGTTACACTCAGGACACTGGTAACATGTCATCTTTCCAGATAAGTCCTGTTTCCAACTTCTTAAAACTGATGATATGATACATTTTCGTTGTTTGGCTGGAGAAGAGATTAGGGAGGAATGTCTGTTCCACAGATGGTGGAGCAATATATCTTTGGGCAAATATTCATCATGGTATAAAATCATCTTGATATACTCCGTGGAAACGTCAATGGTGCATCCTACATGCATCACATGAAGATTATATTTCTGATATATGCTATAACAAGATTTGTCAATAATTTTGTGTTCCAGGATGACAGTGTCACTGCTCACAGAGCGCGTATTGTATAGGATTATCTCGATCAAGAAGACGTTACAAGATTTCCATGGCCAGAAAAGTCTTCAAATTGCAATTCCATGGAGAACTGTTGGATAGAACCAAGAAGGAAAACTGTTGATCATGACTCCAAGCCAGCTATTTTAGTTGAGTTGCAACACTTTCCAGTGTCAAGTTGGGATGAAATTAGAGTGGATTATATCAATAACATTATCAAATGCATATAACTTTGCCTTGCAAAGGTTATTAAAGTACTAGGAGGTTCAACTCAGAACTAAATGTTCGATACGGTTCATTTTTTTTTTTATTTTGCGCAAGGCCACATGAGGGCTATCTGCGCTAATCGTCCCTAATATAACAGTGTAAAACTAGAGGGAAAGCTGCTACTTATCATCACCAACCGCCAACTCTTGTGATACTTTATTACAAAAGAATAGTAGGATTGATCATCATATTATAGTGTTTACATGGCTGAAAGGACGAGCATGTTTGGTGTGACAGGGATTCGAGTGCTTTAATCACTTGGGTTTAATACGAACTGATATAAAGTTGAAGACTCTACTTACAATAATTTAATATCATATTTTGTCACTATGTATGTTTTGGTAAGGATCTGTTTGGATAGGTAAAATACTGAATAATACATCTTCCTACTGGTGTCTGACAAGACTATTTACCATTTTAATAAAAGCGTTCAGAATGTCTATAGAACCTGTCTCATTATACAAATTATATAGTAGAAGTTTATTATAGCATGCATTTTTCAGTTTGACAATATTAAGTGTATCTATATCCCGTTTTAACAACAATGATCTTATTTGTTACAATATATGCAAATATTTTGGCCAAGACTGTAGTTAGCCTTTGGAACGAGTTGCAGTTAATTTATAATTGGGCTTGATAAATACTTCATTAATAAAAGTTGGCATTCGGGTTTCTTTATTTATTTTCAATAACTTAGCTTAGTTTAGTGAATAGGACAACCTAATTGGTTCAAAAGGTTCTTTGCCGATCTTTAATGTTAGGTTATGTTGATAAAGAAAGTTAAATTTCGCTTGACTCGTAAACAGAATTAACAAGTGACTGAAGACAATGTGAAAGTAAGCAGTTTGTGAGATGACATTTTTATTATGTTCACTTTGTTCCAGGTTGTGGATTCAAAGGTCCAAGACTTGAAACGCGATATTTCACCTGGCATATTTTCAGTTCTCTGGGTTTTAACTTGTGACTGTATTCAGATAAGAGTCATAATAGGAAGGTGTTGTTTCCATCCTTCTTATTTTAAATACTATCCCTGAAAATTTATTTGGAACATATAATTCCTTTTCTTAGTTTCTCACTTAAATTTTTATTATTAGGTGCTTTTTAACTCAGTGTCTTTATTAGTAAAATGCCTTTAAATCAACCTCATTAAATATATTCAAGAAGAATAAATCGTCAGTTCCACAACCCCTGACAGTTTTAAATCAGCTTCAATAAATCGTTTTTATGTGAATAAATTGCCAAGTTTACCATCAACGCTAGTAGGTATTCTTCAATATCATTTCTCAGCTGCTATACGAATTTGTACTTCATTTCCACAGCGATAGCCACTAGACATTCTATGGACCAACTATGCAATCTGTCACTGGCTGTTAGTTAAATCATTTATACGACTTCTCTAAGTAGGAGTGGCTAAGTGTGTATTTAGTGTACGATTTCTAATACTGTAAGAGATATAAATGTTCAGAGCAAAATGCTACGAAGATACATATTTATAACCACATCAAACATTGTATGCTCGACATGTTTTCATGTTTTTTACAGTTACGTTCATTGCCCACTGTACTAATGGAAAACGATTATACAAAATACAAAAATACTATACTGTTATTCTGAAAAACGAACACTTTCGACAGCCACTTATGTTACAAAACTTGCGATTTTTACGTTACAGTTGCACTCATAGCAAACAGCACTCAATGGCCAGTTTGAAAGTTTCTTCTCCAAAAGTTGCTGTCATGGGTGCTGGTATTATCGGTCTTTCTACGGCTCTTTGTATAAAGGAAACCATACCTTCTGTTGACCTAACACTTATTGCAGATAAATTTGACAATGAAACTTTGAGCAGCGGAGCTGGTGGACTGTTTGGTCCGGATGTAAGCATTGGACCCAATGAGGAGGTTTTCAGGTACGTCATCTATGCGAAATAAATTGAATAACAAAATAAGAAACTTAAATCATTTTTGCATTTTTGTTATCATTTATTTTAAAAATCAACAAAATTTAGCTACATATAAATAACTTATGTAAATAAGAGTTTATTGTTATGAGTTTTGTTTTAGTATATAATATCTTAATATTGCATAATCGTTATGGTGCAAATAGTACTTAATAACTTGACATTTTATGAAAAAATTAAACAACTGAAAGCTCAAACTTGAAGTCTTGTCAGCAACATACAATAAAATGTAACAACCAAACCAATGGTTGACTTTTTGTAGGAAAACAATAGGGAGTCCACAATAGCCGTGGCACTTACAGTTCTTTTAGGCAAGATTAGAATATATTAATTAACAAGAAACTTTTTCATCCACATTTATTTAGCTATATTCTTGTATACCAGCAACACCAAGTGGGGAGGGGCGCGTATATCCGATTCTATTTTATTACCATGAAGATCTTTAACAGCATACCATCAAACTGAAATTCCTATAAGTAAGGATTAAAGTAAATAAATCAATCAAAATGGGGCCCGGCATGGCCAGATGGTTAAAGCGCTCGACTCGTAATCCGGGGGTCGCTGATTCGAATTCCCGTCACAACAAACATTCTCGCCCTTTCAGCCGTGGGGGCGTTATAATGTACGGTCAATTCCACTATTCGCTGGTAAAAGAGTAGCCCAAGAGTTGACGGCTGGTGGTGATGACTAGCTGTTTTCCCTCTAGTCTTATACTGTTAAATTAGGGACGGCTAGCATGATAGCCCTCGAGTAACTTTGTGCTATCGAAATGGTTTGACCTCTTAGGTCCAAAAATGTAATTAGATCGCAAATCGATCAAGGTATGACGAATCTATAAGCTACACCTTTACATATGAAAAGCACGGAGTTATTCTGTGGGACGTTGGGGCTGAAAATACAGTTTCAGGTCATACGGTTTTTATCAAAAATTTGAGACCTACTAAGTTCTAACGCTTAGTCTGCTTCGGCGTTTAAATAGTAATATTTAAGATTGAAACAGCAACTATATAAACAAATACACCGTGACTTTAGAAACGTTTTCTGTAAGTACATCATATATAAAGTTTTGCTACAACCCGAGACAACATTGTTTCACTTTAGTGTCTGCAACATGTATATACCAAAATGGTGCATGTCCGAACAGACCAACTTTCCCTTCTTCACGAAGGTGACTAAAAATGCTCAGAGCAATAGATGAAAAATCCATGTACAGTCCATTCTAATTATAAATGTCTGTCAGCTTGCTTTCTTATGGGTTAGCACACAGACCAAATTGAATGCTAGAAATCTAATAGAATCTCAAAATATGTAAACTTGGTTTAGTTAATAGTTCAAAAAGTTTGTTTTGTTTGTTTTTGAATTTCGCACAAAGCTACTCGAGGGCTATCTGTGTTAGCCGTCCCTAATTTAGCAGTGTAAGACTAGAGGGAAGGCAGCTAGTCATTACCACCCACCGCCAACTCGTGGGCTACTCTTTTACCAACGAATAGTGGGATTGACCGTCACATTATAATGCCCCCACGGCTAAAAGGGCGAGCATGTTTGGCGCGACAGGGATGCGAACCCGCGACCCTCAGATTAGGAGTCGCACGCCTTAACACGCTTGGTTGAAAAAGTTTCATTGGAATATTGTACAGTTTATAAGTATAGTGTGTTTAGCCAGTAATGAACTCCGAGTTCATTTCGATTTCTCTTTTGTTTTTATAAAATTTATATGACTTCTTTAGTCTCATCCGACAACAAAAAGTTGCTTTCACTTATGTTAGTTGTAGCATTTATAATGATATAATAAAAAATTATGTTGGTGTTCAAAAGAAAATTAATTTTGCTTGGCAATTACAATTTTTTTCGAAGAAAATTCTTCCAAAAGCTCAAACTAGCTATATTTAAGTAAAATTATTTTAATGAGTTTTATTATCCTTCAGATATTAGTTTTTATATGCCATGTCAAACAGTTATTACGACTATAGTAGTATTTACAATGATGATAAAGTATTGTATTATCCAGTTTTCACACTTTTCTCGGTTCGAGTAATTGTTTACGACATTGTGGATTGTTGGATCCGAATTAGTGTAAAACTGTTTTGGACACTATGTGATGTAAGATAACTTCGATTTCAGTCATCCAAACACATACATACATCTTTAACAAACCAACTAGACAAATATAATACAGCAGACTATCAACAAATACTGGCAAAAAACAAAAATATTCCTTGAGTTAGGAAAACTTGATATAAAGATAAAGCTGCTAATGTAATTAACAAAAGTGGTCACAGAGTCTGTTTCTTGTTTAAATATTTTGTTTTGCTCCTTCTGGTTGATAACCGCTTGTGGCATAGAGAGGATGACTAACTAAATGTAGACAGGGGTGAGTTCATGATACCACACACGGATTAGAACTTCCTACGATTTCAAGATGCTTTTCGTTTTCTTCTTTTGCACCAGTTTTTGGCAAGGTTAAGATCTGAGCTTTTTCTGGCCAGCATATTGTCTTGATTCTTTCCCTTCAAAGATAGTCCTTCAATAGAAGCAATGAAATACAACCAAAGATGTCTTTCAATACACATAGAGTGAAACTGTCACTTTATTTCACATCTAATGCATAGAATGAATGAATGTTACCAACCTTTATAGCCCTGTAGTAAGGAATATAATCATCCTGGAATGTGCACTGGTCAACTTCACCGAACTGATCCCCATTTATTGGCTTTAACTGGAACTTGAGATATTCGAAGTATTTGTTGGCACTAACAGTGCCTTTCACACAATGATCACATCCTGGCCAGAGATTCTGTCCCGTATAATCTGACCCTGTGAATGTTTTATTGTTGTATTTAAGCACGTTAAATAAAACTGCTCTCCACACTGATGTCTCATAAAGTGCTTCCCATCAGATTCTTGAAGTTGAACCTTGATTTGTCTGAAAAGACTTTACTTCCTGTTGCTTCAGTTCAATTAGCTAGTTCTTTGACTCATATTAGTCTCATCTTCCTCCTCTTGATGGTGAAGAAGAGTTTCTTTCTTGACCACCTTGCTGGAGACTGGCTAAACACAGGTAAGACCAGAAGGTGACAGTGACCTTTGAAGTTTCTACCATGCTGTTTTGAAACCTATGGAGGAAAGTCGACGATTCTGGAGGATCACGCATTTCATAACATGGTTGTCAACTACTCTGGAAGCTTTTCTCTTACCTCTTCGTATCTGCTGTTCCACACAACCAATGTCTCTACATCTCTGTAACAATGGCTCACATTTGACTGGTTAACTGTAATTCTTCGAGAAGTCTACGTTGTTGAAAGTCTTTTTGTTCAAAGAAACAATGACTTTTTTGTGTGTGGAGTTAACTCTCAATCCTTAGCTATGCAGTTATACTTGTAAATCGGCTGTCGTTAAGAACCTCTATTAGTAGCCAAAAAATAAAACAAACAAAAATATAGTCTGATCTAATACCAGATAGCCTATAAAGCTGCTTGTATAATAAACAGATAATATTGCATCAGTCATGAAAAACATACTTCTATCTACATGCACTGGGCCTCAGAACAGACAATGATTCCGAAGAATCTCCCGCTAAAATCAGTAGTTCGATTCCCCTCGGTGGACAAGGCAAATAGTCCATTGCGGCTTTGCTATAAGAAAAACACACACAGTCATGCTAACACACAAATTCCGAAGAAAAGTGTAAAAAATTGGATATTGCAAAATATGTATCCTCAATTAATAATACGATAATAAATATCACAACAGTCAATACTGTCCTGGGATTATTGTATATGTGATGATTTGTTTAGTTCTAACTTGCATATTATAACTGGCTAGCTACTGCAAACCTCACATGGTAGATTTCATAATAACAACAGAATTTTCAGCAATTCCTCTATCTAGTATTAGAGCAACTAGGGTTTAGGGTTACTGCATGTAGGTGAATATTCATATTTACTATAGTTGGTATTATTTATTGCACATTTGTAAAGCAGTTAAACTCTTTGTTTTAACTAAGCATTTAACTAAACATTTTTTCTTACAGTAAATTAGATACATAGAAATTACTATGAACAAAGTTACTTTTTGATACTCTCAACAGTGGATGACTATTACAGCAATTTATAATTCATAGTTTATTTTTCAGTTTGCGATGAAGTTACCAAAAGTGGAATAGATTCGCATTTTGCTGTTCTATTATATCCCTTAGCGAAAAGAAATTATTTGGTCACTTTAGAAATTTACGTAGCATCATGAACACTTTCAAATTTCATTTGATTTACATTCTAATTAATTGAAATTATCTTATAACTTAAACGGTTGATAATCTGCAAGTATTTTCATTGTTAACAGACAATGGTGCAGAGACAGCTACGAGCACTTTTTATCTCTTCTCCTGTCACCTGATGCAAGTACAACTGGAGTTATACCGTTATCAGGATACGATCTCAGTACTACTACTGAAGAGGCTGTTAAAGTAAGAAAACTATTCTCGAAATATTGAAAATGAAAAATTTCAATGTTTGTTGCATTATGTTGTTATCAGTAGCACCCTAAAGACATGCAGTATTTTCAA
This sequence comes from Tachypleus tridentatus, assembly GCF_004210375.1. NCBI lineage: Eukaryota > Metazoa > Arthropoda > Merostomata > Xiphosura > Limulidae > Tachypleus > Tachypleus tridentatus. The sequence continues at coordinate 29,909,497 of NC_134826.1, read as the reverse complement.
ATTGTAACTCAGCAGAATATATGGTTATCAAGGCTATGTTTATTTCGTATAATCTAAACATCAGTTTATCTGTATGTTATTATAAATAAATCTAAATCCGATGTTTTTTCGCATATAATGTAGATATAAATCACTAACATCAAGAAGATAGTTTGTTTGTTTTTTGAATTTCGCACAAAGCTACTCGAGGGCTATCTGTGCTAGCCGTCCCTAATTTAGCAGTGTAAGACTAGAGGGAAGGCAGCTAGTCATCACCACCCACCGCCAACTCTTGGGCTACTCTTTTACCAACAAATAATGGGATTGACCGTCACATTATAACGCCCCCACGGCTGAAAGGGCGAGCATGTTTGGCGCGACGGGGATGCGAACCCGCGCCCCTCAGATTACGAGTCGCACGCCTAAACACGCTTGGCCATGCTGGGCCCAAGAAGATAGTTAGCTGACATTAAAGGTAAACTGTTTGATAGTTGGCTGACATTAAACGTAAACTGTTTATTGCAAACTTTATATTTAAGCGTTTATACATACAAAAATTGAGAAGTTTTTTTTGCATTTTCTTATTAACAGTTTGAGATCTGGAAAATTAGACAGTATATTGATAAATTATCTAAGAGTTTAATATTTCGAAAAATCGGACAGGATACAAATAACTGAATTAATTAAGACATTAAGATTAAAAAAATTATATTGATGTATTAATTAATCAAGAGATTAAAATAAAAACATACAGTGTATTGATGAGGTAACTAATTAAGATATTTCAAACTCCAAAAATGTTGTTTAAACGAACTTTCGCATGGAGTTGGAAAAACAAACCTGTACCGAAATAACCTTATTTAAACTTTGTAAACTATTTAAAATTGTTTATTGTTACCTAATGTTTTCCGAATTAGGAATGGTACAATAATTTTTTCCGATTATATTTGTCCTCCTTGACAAAGGTAAGTCTTTGGATTTACAACGCTAAAATCAGGGGTTCGTTTCCCATCTGTGACCATAGAAGATCGACCGATGTGGCTTTACTGTAAGGAAAACACATACACGCACTAATTGTATTTATTAAGTTGTCCAGAAATGAATGTCGTTTATGAACTGCGAAGTTTGGAAAAGTATAAACCAGTGTTGTAAAACATGCTTCAATCAAAGTAAGCACCATTTGCTTAAACACACTTTTGCCAACGTGTAACGATGCTGTTTATGCCCCAGCTGTAGAAATCAGAGTTTATATGGCCAATTAATTCCCTGAAGGCTTATTCTGCAGCTGCCTGGTTTCGAAAGCGTTTGTTGCTTGCTGTTTCAGCTCTACCAGAGTATGTTTTAAAACTCTAAGGCAGCATGGATAAGAAATACTTTCGTCTAATTTTCCTCTATAACCTCAAATTTGGACAAAAAGTTACCGAAACTACACGGAACATCAACCAGGCATTTGACCATGTATCTTCTACTGAACGTACAGTTCAACGCTGGTTCCAAAGGTTCTGACAAGTGCTTGAAAAAAAAGAGAAAATCTCTAAGAGAAAAGTCTGAGGAATATGGTGGATAAGGCAGAATCACGATTCCCAATTTGTTCAATTTTTGGAGCGTCATCCTTGACAGGTCTCATAACGTCAGTTTTGTTGATGTTTAGTTTGCTCATGCAGAACCCACTTATTTAACTTTTTCTTCTTTCCAATCGCACTCAAGTGATTGGCAATGCTTTATTTGCTTGTGCCTAGCTTTTCCGCAAGCTCAGGTGCTGTTGTGCGAGGGTCAGTCTCAACTGCTTCCCTTAATGTGTTTTCATCTAAGAATGGCTTTCTTCCACGACTTTCGATGTCTTAAAGACTTTCATTTCCATGTCAAAACCTTTGGAACAAGCGTTGAAGCAGTAGAAGATCCATGGCCAAATGCCTGGTTGATGTTCCGTGTAGTTTCGGTAACTTTTAGTCCAAATTTGAAGTTGTAGAGGAAAATTAAACGAAAGTCCTTCTTATCCATGCTGCCTTAGGGGTTGCAAAACTTACTCTGAGTAGAGCTGAAACAGCAGGCAATTAAGACACCTTGTAAGCGACAACACCAACGATAAGTCACTCAATTTTCAGATTTTAAATGTTATCTTGAGAATTCCGACATTTAGTCCTGGACAACCTAATGCTAATGAATTTGAAATTTTGCCTAAGAAGAAGTCTGGCTGTTTTATAACTGGCCTAAAGTTAATTGGATTTGTATGTAGTTTGAGAATAGCATATAAATACGACAATTCTGATGATGTTTAAGAAATTTATTATTCAGTATTGCATTTATTCTATTCCATTGTATTGTGTTTGTTTGTGTTTTCTTATAGCAAAGCCTCATTTGGATATCTGCTGAATCTACCGAGAGATATTCCATTGTAAGCCTCTAATTTAAACACGAAAATTTCGGGAAATTAATATACACCAAATATAATAAATTAAAAGATAATATTCAAATTAATCATGTCTTTGAGTTGTTATTTATTACTAGCAATTATCATATTTTGTGTAACTTACGTTTTCTTTTGAAACAATATGTTATTTTAGTATCTGTCTGAGGCGTAGCTAGCTGTTAGCACAAGGGCTCTATGCCCGAATCAACAGATGGTGTTTTGAAATATCAGAATAGAAAACCGTAATTGACTTTGTACTGAAAATCCGAAAGTGTCTGCGCCTATGAGTCTGAGCCCCGAATATTTTAAGCATCTATCGACGCTTCTAATATCTATGTTTCACTAATTTTGTCAGATAATACATAAATCTGAGATAGTAGACTGATAAAATAAATGTTTATATGCATATTATTTATATACATTTAGTTTTCAGTGACATTTGTTGTATTACACTATTTCATCAAAACACTATGCATATGTTAAATATTTGCATGTTCATTTTCATTTACCTATCTAATCTTTGTCATAAGTATCAACTTCATTAGTTTTTCTGCTTTTATTTCGACTCATGAGAAATATCAATGAAATATATATTGACTTTCTCTTTGTCTCCCAGTGAGACAATAGTAAGTCTACAGACTTACAATGCTAAAAGACTTTCGAAATTTCTTCCTCCACACTCGTGTTTCTACAACAATTGCCGTCCATTGAGTTCAGTTTCATCATAAATACTCTGCCTAAAACAAGATATCAAAGATATTGGTATTTTGCATGAAAAATACTGCATTAATGCTTTATTTATATTCCGCTATAATTTATAGTTTCCATGCCAGAGAAAGTTGGCTTATAATTTTATACATCGTCGTATAGTTTCAAATATTTTGGCCATTGGATTTCATTAAAATATTCTAGGAAGTAAATTAAGTTATTTTACTTAAATAAATAAAATGTCAATTTAAAAATGCAAAATTTCAAATGGTTTTATAAACATAACATATGTTTGTCATAAATAAGTTTGACATCTTGAAAATATTTTGTAGTAGGGTGGAATTTATTAATTAAAATATTTATGTCCCTCTGGTGACTCAGCGATGAGTTGGAGGGTTAATAATGCTAAAACTAGAGTTTGGATCACCTCGATGGACATAGTGCAGATAGTGCATTGCCTAAATTTAGGCTTAATCACAAATAAAATCAAGATAATTTTGAGATTGTAATTTTTCGTAATCTATTATTATGTTCATTTTGTAATTAATTTCATTTTTGTGAAATTGTTGCCTAATCGCAATTGCGATAAAGTAAAAGTATTAGAACAAACAGAATCAAATACGCATGGAAACTCCCCGAAATATTCTAAACAATTTGACAGTTGTATTTTTTTCAGATGATGTGTAAATGCGAGAAATTAATGAAACCTTGTTCACACACCCTGTCTCCCGCTGGTGCCGCGGTAAGTCTTCGGATTTACAACGCTAAAATCAGTGGTGGACTCAGCAGATAGCACAATGTGGCTTTGCTATAAGAAAACACGCATATTTTACACACCCGTGCACCTGGCACGACCTAGTGGTTAGGTTATTCGACTTACAATCTGTGTCACTGAACACGGTCGCGCGCGTCCTTTCCTCTGTAGAGTTGTTATAATGTTACGGTCAGTCTCACTCTTCATTGGTAAAGAACAGCCCAAAATTTGTGATGGGTGGTGTTCACTATCCTTACAATAAATTCTGAAACAAAACAAACTATTGTGCACACATAAAGTTGAGATTGTTAAAAACAAATATGTTCAGTTTATAATGTAAATAGTTTAAGTACGTGTTTAATCACTTATGGCACCCATCCTTTAGGTTTACTTGTAAAAAAATAATAATTATATATCAATTGAACTTATATATTTATAAGTTAAATAATCTTTAACTTACAAGTTAAGCAAACAACCACTGAAATTCAGTTTTTCGTAACGGTAGGTTTGTACTATACCAATTTGTTTAACGTAATGGCAACTGAGTTGTAGCTATTCAACAAAATATCCAATTAACTAGGTTTTCTGACTGCTTTGATGAAATTCTTCTTTGATATTTTGAAGTCGTTTGATAAGGAATGTAGGACCGTGGTCTAACTTTTCAGTTTCAAATTTATCTTTTCAGAAGTTCTAAGGATGTTATTTGAGGTTAAGGATGTGGGTTGTCAGCAATACGCTAGAATTATTTTGTTTTTCTGATCTAAAATGTAGTTTATATTATTCTTTTGGTAAGAAATATTACCTGCTGGTACAAACCATTCGCTATTCGACCAAGCATGTCTGCCACAACTTCTGCAATGTACCAACTGGAATATCTTGATATTTATAGGTAATTGGATATCTAAACAATTCACATATGGGGTCAGCATTCAATTACTAGAGTGGCAAGACATTCACAGGAAATTATAATATCTGAATTCTTGACCTGAGTACCTATTGAGTCATAGTCGGCCATCAGTCAAAAACTGACTTAAACATGTCATTTATAGGCGATCATCATCACATTAAAACTGCACATCAGTCACAGTCAGCCATTGCTATAAAATCAATTTAAACATACCAAACATTGGCAGTCATCACTCAATCACTGAATTAAGTCAAATTATTTCATAAAATGCATGACTACATGTCAAGATTCCTGTACTCTAAATACAAAAGGCACAGGTCTTAGTTGGGGTTATCTAAATGTTTCGAATTTACCAATCAGTTCATATGCTGTGTTTCTTAATTTACATAGAGATGTGTATTTATCAAAATAATAAGCTGATTTTAAAAATTACTAATAATACAATTGAACAGAGACATACAATAATACTACAATGATCAACTACCAGAATTTGTTTCTTATTATGATTTACCGATATTTGTTTTTCAAGACTGATGTTTTAGTTGAGCTGATACCGTCTATGAGATCAGTCACTGATCAAGAACTGAAGCTTTTCCCTCCGGAAATCAGGTAAGCAGGCCGATTTGTACAGTGAGTTATAGCTTATGAGTTACTATTTTTTTTTATATAGAAACACATTGTAATGATAAATATATAACAAAAATAAGAAAATGTAAAAAGACTTTATTATAACGTACCTAGTTGTCAGTGTGTTAGGAAGTTCAATCCCCTAGTGGTATGTTCCCGTATTTAAAACTCTATAAACTGGGTTTCTAAACCCGTGGTGAGCAGAGCACAGATAGGCTATTGTGCAACTTTGTGCTTAAGTTAAAACAAACAATCCAACAGGAAATTTAAATTTTTATGCGTAGGATTTGTGTAAATATGAATTTATTTTAAATATAATAAATATTCATGACCTTAAGTTACCTCATTGGCTCGATTATAAGGCGTTGTTGTTTTTAGTAATAATATAAAGCCATTTTGCTTTAATTTGACGTTCTATCAAAGTCTTGTTTCAAGTTGATACCGAAAGGATAAAATACTGCAACACACAGAGTATTTGGACACCAGAGGGTTCCTTAATAACGTGAAATGAGTGAACTAATACGATTACCGTTGATCTTAGAATTGAAACGCTGTCAGGGTACATGCTAGCAAATGCAATAGCTGTTGCAGCAGTGTTACGTTCAATTGCACCATAAAACATATGTGGTTTAGTGCACCCTGCAAGTATTATTTCTAATCTTATGAACACGTGCTTACCCTCAGTAATTCAGTAATGAACTTGAAGGCTTATAATGTTGAAATTTTGGGTAGAACAGCGCAGATAATCCACTGTGTAGTTCATGCTTAAAAATACAGTTAACACCTGTCTTTCTGCTGCGAATACTAAAGAAGTATAGGCCTCGTTGTTGCTGAAAATTCCTCTAACTGGTTATGTTGCAATAATGATACAAGTACATAAATATTTTAAAATATAACGTTTTACTAAGTTTTGTAGTTTGTTTGTTTTTTGGAATTTCGCACAAAGATACTCGAGGGCTATCTGTGCTAGCCGTCCCTAATTTAGCAGTGTAAGACTAGAGGGAAGGCAGCTAGTCATCACCACCCACCGACAACTCTTGGGCTACTCTTTTACCAACGAATAGTGGGATTGACCGTCACATTATACACCCCCACGGCTGGGAGGGCGAGCATGTTTAGCGCGACGCGGGCGTGAACCCGCGACCCTCGGATTACGAGTCGCACAGCTTACGCGCTTGGCCATGCCAGGCCCACAAACCTTTACGAATATGTCACTAACATGAGATCATGAGTAAGCAACATTTTTTTGTTGTAGTTGTAAGTTAATTTATAAAATACATCTTAAAATTTGTTCATGAAATTCTCTGTTTGTTTCCTTAGCCCTTTGGACCCTAACTTAGAAGTAGAATATGCCATCAGATACGAAATAGTAAAAAATAAAACCAACCTTATACTTGAAAAAATGTTTTTATCTGTCTATGTCTGAAAATTTAAGTTATTTAATTTCCAGGGCTGGAATATTTTACACCTCATTTGTCGTTGACTGTCGGCGTTATTTACCTTGGTTGAGAAACAGGTAAATATATAAAAAGTACAATATCATTATTTTATGTAAATTTTTATCCGTTATAATAATTAAATACTGGACAAAGTTTATTTAAAATTATTATAATTTTGAAATATATGCAGTTTTGTGTACGTCATTTTTTGAAATAAGTAATGAATGTTGGTCTCTCTGAGACTGCAATATGACAATAGGGTTATTTAATTTTTATATTTGTGGCAATTAAACATCACAGAATACATTTGTAACCGTAGTTGTTACAAGTTTATTAACCTTGAGATATGTAGCTGAGTACGCTTGGTAAAATAAACTATACTCTTCAAAAAAAGAAACGCAAACATATTGTTAACAAGTTTATTCCGGGTAGTTCTGTATGACATGTGTGAAACTTTGCACATTCACTGCTGAACATCCAAAGTCTGCAAAGGTGAAGTCCACGCTCACTAGTTGAAGCTTAACGTCACTCAACGTCAATAACGAGTATGTCCCCCGTGAGCATCAATAACTGCTTGGCATCTCCTGCCCATGGAAGTGCTGAGATAACGAATCACATCCTGTGGAATGGCTGTCCACTCAGCCTGCAAAGCTGCTGCAAGCTGAGGTACAGTCTGCGGTTGAGGTTGTCGCCGTCGCAGACGTTAGTCCAACTCGTCCCAAAGATGTTCGATGGTGTTAAATCTGGTGATCTGTAGGGCCAGGGAAGAACGTTGATGTTGTGGTGTCTCAAGAAGACAGTGGTGAGTCGGGCTGTGTGAGGACGGGCGTTGTCATGTTGAAAAACGTCGTTGACGTTCACCATGATGGGTTGCACATGGGCCTAAGAATCTCGTCGACGGTTACGAACGGTCTGATCGGAAATCCTACGCAGCCCTGGTATGGTTGAGGCAGTAGATGTCGCAGTGGTGGTCCTATTCCGAGGGTGACGTAACCGGATGTTGCGATCTTATGCGGGCGTGGTCACACGAGGTCTGCCAGATCGTGGACGGTCAGAAGTAGATCCATGTTGTTGGTGACGATTCCATAGCCTTGTGATGGTGCTTGGGTAGACATTCACAGCTCTGGCAACATCTGATTGAGATTCGCCTGCTTCCAAGCGACCAATGGCATTGTTGCGTTGTGCTTCAGTCAGTCTTGGCGTAACTGTATTGCGTGTCGGTGGCTTAACACTGAGCTATGGAAACCGAGAACCCGTCACTTTTATAGGGATTTTGCACATGTTGCACTTGCAGAGCATGCAGATCTCTCAAACAAATTTATTGGACACGAATGCGTTTTGGCGAAAAATCCGATGTTTTCCTCCGTATTCAAAGTGCACAACTTTTATTGTCATTTTGGTCTGACAATCAGTGCCTTAACACGTGTAACATTACATACTCTGAGCTTGTAACGTTATTACATATATTTCTCTTTAAAATAAAACAAATATCTCTTTTGCGTTTCTTTTTTTGAAGAGTATATTTGGTAAGAACCTTAAATACCAAATGGCATCATTTTGACCATACTTGAATTAAGCTAGGTTGAACATCGTTGTTTAAATTGATAAAGGATACAATACAGAAATCAATTATACTTTAACTGACTGGGCATTACCTGTGATGATTTAGACTGGGCATTACCTGTGATAATTTAGACTGGGCATTACCTGTGATGCATTACAGTCTTATTCACAATTCTTATGAACATATCTGACCATTATTATAGGCTTTCAGGGCTTTCTATTTCAATATGTGTATTTAGTGAAACATTTTTTCATCATTAAATTGGCAAGGATAAAAGAGAATCAACTGAAAATATTCTAACTTGAGACTTAATATACATGTTAATAAATAGTTAACAACATAATGTATGCTCTTAAGCTTACTGTTTGTAAATCTATTATATTTCCGTTAAATTATAAACATTAATAATTTTCTATGCTCAAGAGTGTTCGCGATATGCTCAACTCACAACTTGACCACTTCATGGTACACTACTCCTTCTGAACGATAACCTCCTCAACACGAACACAGTGCAGTGTGGTTAACATTGTCATTCATAAGGATGAAGTTGTCACCAATGTTTTTTGTAAATTGATAAGACGTCACCCCTTTACCCCTGTACTGCGCAACTGTCAAGTTGTTATGCTGTGATTGGTGAAGTTCAGTTTTCCTGTTAAAGCTGATGCTGCTTGCTTCCAACCATAATGGAATCACGTTAGATATGTTGGCACCATCTAGTTCGGCTGCAAACTTTGGCACAGTGCTCTGTAAAGTCTAAACAAAACTTGCACGTATCTCTCATCGGAATTCCAGTTTGAGACGTAGTTCTATCAAGCACGTTTCACAGTTTTAGCTGACAGTAAATCTCGCTGTCCATTTGAGAGTAACTGCTTCAGGCGACGATTGCAGTTGACTGATTGTTTTCATTTCGGTCCGCAGTTCAAAAGTAGAGATGGCTGTACTTGAAACTTAGGTCTCTCTAAGATGCAACCTTCTTCGTACATACGGCATCATTCAAGTAAAAAACCCTTCGAAATATTCAAAACATAAAAATACAAAATGGATACCGACAACTAGTAATTCAAGACCAGTAATAAAGTTGTACTCTTTACCTAATGACAGGGTAACGAACAGTAGAATCATCAAACTGTATAAGAAATACTGATATACACAACAAAAATATAAGATTATGGGGACATTACTTTCTATAATTATAAACTTCTAATTAAATTACAAATTCTAAAATACTTACAATTCTAATTTGTGGATCACGTTCATAAATACTTCCTTTTTTCACCATGTAGGATCGAACGTAAAGGAGTAAAAATACAATGTACTAATATCAAAAGTTTTAAAGAGGTAGGTAGTATATTTTTATTATTTAGTCATGTTTACATATTTAAATGTCAGGTTCCTTTCAGTTACATTTCTTATAATTCATATGTTGAAATCTTTATGAGTTTCAGTTTTAGTTTCAGAAGTAGAGCCTGTTTTCTTTTGTTAACCTGTAGTCTTCTAAGTTGAATGACGATGGTTTCCAATGCACATAGATCACTTTCATTGTGGCTTGTATAATAGTTTTGTGTTGCTGCTTGACTGGATGAATATCACTGTACCCCAGCATTCTCAACACGTGTTTGTAATAAGGTACAGGGTTTTAATTTCCGGTGTTTTTTGTGTCTTAGGTATGCACAAAGGAATGCTTAAAATAAAATAAAAATCTTAACAAAAGTTTTGTCCGTAAAAGAAAACATGAATCTTAGTTTGTTTAATAGTTTTAAAGATTCAGGTTAAGCTGTGGATAAGATCTTTAAAGTTTTTTTTTAATTTCCTTTTTTATATTATTATTGTATTTCTATTCGTTATGCTCGTCCAAGTTTTTGTTTTTGTTTCTTAATTTTCGCGCAAAGCTACTCGAGGGCTATCTGCGCCCCAATCATCCCTAATTTAGCAGCGTAAGACTAGAGGGAAGGCAGCTAGTCATCACCACCCACCGCCAACTCTTGGGCTACTCTTTTATCAACGAATAGTGGGATTGACCGTCACATAATAACGCCCCCACGGCTGAAAGGACGAGCATGTTTGGTGCAACGGAGATTCGAACCCGCAACCCTCAGATTACGAGTCGAACGCCTTAACCCACCTGGCCATGTCGGGCCTTCGTCCAAGTTGAGAACTTGATTACATTGATCCCACCGCCAGACGGCTTCACCAGAGGTTTGCGTGTTTTTCTTATAGCAAAGCCACATCGAATCGAATCCCTGATTTTAGCGTTTTAAATTCGTAGACTTACCGCTGTACCAGCGGGGGACTTTGAGCAGAGGTACTAAGAACAAACACACAGTTGAGTGCAGTTAAACTTATCAATTCAAGCAAAAGCTTAAGAAGACACCAATGAAAGTGACCTACGTGTATTGTCAATCATCGTCATTCGATTTATATTTCATAATAGAAAAAGGAAAGAAATTGTATTTTAGAAATTTACAGACACCAACAAAACTAGATTATCAACATAAAACACTCTCCCTATCCACTTCAGAAGATTTAAAATTCTTACCACTCACTTGTCATTAGAGCAAGGACTAGAACAAAATTTAATCTTAACACGAGAGCTACAAAAATCGAACAATTTATCACATTAATTAGTTGAATGTTAAACATAGTTACTTTCATTCTAACAATAAGTATACTATAGATAATAATTATTGTTTATATTAGGAATTACTGTATTCTAACTATTACTTTCTGGCACAGGAATAGCTGCTAGTTATTTATCCTGGGGATTACTTATTATAGCCATTAGTTATATTTTATCTTATGAGAAGCCATATTAACTACTTTTTATAGCGTATGAATAATTGTATTATAACTGTTAGTTGTTTATCCTGGGGATTACTTATTATAGCCTTTAGTTATCTTTTATCTTACGAGAAGCCATATTAACTACTTTTTATAGCCTAGGAATAATTTTATTATAGTTGTTAGTATATTTTTACTTCCTGGGGAGGACATTCTTATATCTATTAGTTACTTTTATATCCTACGAATAAACTTATTTATTATAACTAAAAGTATTTTTTGATCCTTGAAATAACTGTATTATCATTATTGGCTATTTCCAACATTGTACATTTATGAATGCATATTGTTTTACTAGTTGGGATAATTTGACAAAATTAATTATTTTTATTTGCAGCTAGCTGGGCAGTTTGATGTTCTGGTCAACTGTACAGGACTGGGGTCAAAACAGCTGTTCGATGACAAATACTTGACACCGGTGCGTGGACAAGTAATCAAGGTAGTTCTATAACATTTTCGTTGATTTATAAGGTGGATCATTGTGCAGGGAAAAAATATTTCTACTGCAGATTTTATATAATATGTAAAGCGACATTTTATTTCTGTGAAAATACGAGTTATCATTCCCATATTAAATGATGCACATTTGGAAAGGTAGTTGCTGTTTGACAGACTTATAATAATTATCTCAGTTAGAAATATTAATTTAATGATGTTCAATAGTTGGTGTATTTTAATTTAACTCAGTCATAAATGTTACTTACCACGATGTTCCATAATTTATGTATTTTAATTCATCTCGGTCAGATATGTCACTGTATCCCGCTGGAACAGCGGTAAGTCTTCGGATTTACAGAACTAAAATCATGGGTTTGATTCCCTTCGGTGGACAAGGCCGATAGCCTGATGTGGCTTTGCTATAAGAAACCACACACAGAAATGCTACTTAGATGACCTTTTATAATTTGTGTATTTTAATCCATCTTGGTCAAAATTGTTACATACCACGATGCCCCACAACTTAAATGTTTTAATCCATTTTAGTCAGAAATCCAATGATGTTCCATTCAATGTTGAATCCAATACTTAGATGATGTTCCATAATTTGTGTATTTTAATTCGTCTCGGTCAGGAATGTTAATTACCATGATGTTTCATAATTTGTATGTTTTAATTCATCTCAGTCAGAAATGTTACTTATATGATGTTACATAGTTTTATTTGCATGTCGTGAAGTTTAAACTATGTTTATCAATTCAAAAATATTAATTTATTTTTTATATTACATATTAGGTCTCAGCTCCATGGATCAAGCATTTTTATTTTGCAGAACACACTTACGTCATTCCAGGGTAAGTATTAACGAATTAAATCTGTTTGCAAACGCAGAATGTGTTAAATATCTATCACATGTGATTTCCTAATACTAATAGTGGATTTTGATATTCAAAATTTTACATTGTATTGAATTCAGACGGAAACGTTTATTATGTTTAGTGAAGCCTTCCAATTCCAAGCTTCCACGGGTGGCTAAGAAAATGTTTGTCACAACTTTAAGTGTATTTGTAATCTAATTACATAATTATTTTTACATAATAATTGACTCAATACACACGTAATTTACAGCTAACTGAATAAAAAAGAAAGTTTGTTTGTTTTGGAATTTCGCACAAAACTACTCGAGGGCTATCTGTGCTAGCCGTCCCTAATTTAGCAGTGTAAGACTAGAGGGAAGGCAACTAGTCATCACCACCTACCGCCAACTCTTGGGCTATTCTTTTACCAACGAATAGTTGGATTGACCATAACATTATAACGCCCCCACGGCTAAAAAGGGCAAGCATGTTTGGTGCGACCGGGATGCGAACCCGCGACCCTCAAATTGCGAGTCGCACGCCTTAACACGCTTAGCCATTCCGGTGTAATGTGAGGTTATATAACAACTGATAGGTCCAAACTGTATATTTCAAACACACTTTATACACAAATAATAAACAAGGTAGAAATAAATAAATGGGATATATATTAGTGAAAAATTATATAAATGTATTCATTATAAAATAAATAAATAAAGAATGTCGGTGATTGGCTAACAACTTCCACGAAACATAAACAAGCTTCCCACACAATCTATCATCACCTAAACTGCTGCATTCAATCGTTTCTTAACTGCTGAATTAGAGACGGCTAGCACAGATAGCTTTGCGTGAAATTCAAACCAAAACCAAAAGAAAATTCTACAAATTACATTAGAAATATTTTTGGTAAGTTTAATTAATGACTACTAGGAAATTAACTTCAAAAGTTGTATGTATTAGTGAACAAGTAATATCAATATAAATTTGGTAACTCAATGAATATTCCATTTGAGACCAAGAAAACTGCAAAAAATATATCCCAAGTTCTTTGACCATAAACTTTATAGATTATTAACGTTGTCTGTGAAAGACAACATAATGAGATGAAATTTAAAAAAGAAATCTTGAAATGGCTAATTGGTTCTATTGAAAATTTGTTAGATAATTTATACTAAATTTAAGTGTAGTGTAAAATGACATTGTTATTTTATATTTTTATTAGAATTTATTTCTTGGCAACTATGTTTCATATATTTTCTCTCTTTTTTGTATTTTTGAATTATTGTAGTCTTTAAGAAAACAACAATGGATTGAGCGTAGATCCTTATCATGATTTGTTCTTCGCCTTTCTATTTCATGTTTAGTGAATTTAGAATTCTAACTGGTATAACTTACAGTAATTATATCTATTTAACCAATAAATGTAGCGAAGTGAATGTTATGGCTGGTAATTGTTACCATCTTTTCACCCAGTAATAACCTGTACTTGTCAGTTATTGGTAACCCACAACTTATCTTGTGTAACTAGTATCGAATAGATTTTAAAATTGCTGTATAAGTGATAGGTATATAAGAATACATGATAGAACCTAGCTAGTAACTGTTGATATCTTTCTAGTCAGTGACGTATCAGTTATTGATACATCATACGCAAATGATGATTCTTTGCTTTTATGTTTATATTTAAAAAATTCTTCCTATCTTACCAACTACACAACTTAGCTTCAGAAGCATGTTTCTCATTGACAACTCATATTGTGGTAAAATTCATTATGTGAAACAAATAATTAATCTTATCTTATAAATACTTATAAAAATGTTTCTTATACGAAAACAAACCTTTAGCAATCTCCAAAAGAAAAATATACAATATTGTAAGAAAATATCATGATGGTTACTTATTCTTATTAGCACAAATAATATTATTCATTCTATGAAATGTAATTGTTACTATGTTATGCTATATTTTGTAAGATATTCCTCTGAGGTGAACAATTTAAGCTTCACAAATTTTGCTTATAAAAGTAATATGAAAGTATTTTTCGTTGAAATGAAAATTACTTTTCGCAACTCTTTAGGACTGATTATGTAACACTAGGAGGCACTAAAGAACTAGGAAATTGGAAAACTGACTTGTCTTGTTATGACCGACGGTCCATTTGGGAAAGATGTATCCGACTTGTACCGAGCCTTGAGGTACTTAACTTTTAGTTAATTAGATGTAAATAAGGAAATGTGATTAAAGATTTATATGCTATGCTATAAGGGTTCATAAAGTGACAATTTCTAAAATGGCGCTCTTATAAAACATAAGATGAACAAGCCATCTTGAAATAATTGTAATCTAAACTACTTTCATATGAAGTTTTTCTTAACGTGTAGTAAATAAAACTGACTAATCATATTAGGAATAACGATTACAGTATGTAGTTTATTATTAATTTCTTAATGTTTCTGAAGTATAAATAATTGTGATTAATTACACTTATAAGACCCTGGTATTAGGCCTATCATATTTTCAACAATACATCATTTGTTCATTTTCTTATGGTTTTTCACCCCCAAACAATCGTTGTTGTATGGCTTATTAAACAATGTTTCGACCATTATAGTGTTTGTTGTGTCCCAGTTAGTCTGAGAAGTTCTGCAGAGTGAAAGCGTCGTCGGAAGTTGATGTGACAGATTTAATATGGTTGAAACACTGTTACACACGTTACTTTTTTCTCAAAACTCCCAAATGGTTGATTAAAGAATGTCGTGTTACAAAATACGATAGATCTAATACCAATGCTTTGCCAACTTAGAAACGATGTTCACGTCATAGCAAATGTTGGTGTAAAAAGTTTTGTTCTCACAAAGTTAAAACAAGATAAAATGAGCATTAAACAAAGTTTTAAGTATCGACAGGCTGATTGATTTATCACATGTTATTCAACTTGCACATAAATAATATATATATATATATATATATATATACACACATATTAAGTCATAATATTGTTTGCTTCATAATCACATTATTGTGAACTGTACATTAATAAAATAGTCCATTTTTATTAACCCATTTTCTCAAAAACAATTTTAAGTTAATTTTTTTGTTAATGCTCCAATGATGTTTTTACGTAAATGTTGTGAGTTTGTGCAAAACAACAATCACCATTTACATTCATTGTTAAAAATAAGTTAACTTTGTTCCTAATACAATAAGTTATTTTTTGTTGTTTTCGGTTTGTGTTTTGGCAAACGATCCTGAAGAAGTTGTAAAGCGAAACGTTGATTGTTTAATTAAAAATGAACAATATTTTGGTCTTATAAGGTCACTTATTTCTAGTATTAATATTTTCTATACACAGATATGCACTACAAAAATTAAATAAATCTTTTTTTAGTTAATAAAGTGTGCTTTCATAGTTCCTCAAAACAATTTTATGTGTTCATACCTGTACCTTCTGTAGCCGGTGCTTTTGTGAGCATACCTACACTGAATCATATAATTCATGTGAGAATAATTTAAGATGTTTACAACACATCTTTTTAGAAAGCAGAAATTTTGTGGGAGTGGGTCGGACTTAGACCCTTCCGCCAGCCTGTTCGTGTCGAGAAAGAGACAATAAAATTGAAGCATGGAACTCAGAAGGTATAAAATATTTATAATAACATAATTTTATAAGGTTAATATTAAAAGCATCTGTATTAACTTTGTTTAAAAATACGTTTCAAAATATCCAAGTGTTTTTTAATGCTGAAGTTATGTCTACTGAAACAGCATGTGTGTTGTGTAATATTAAACCTAAAAAATAATTAATGTTATCAGTAGTTATTTTGTTCATTTATATGCACATGATTTTTTAGCTGTTGTTTTCTGCTATAAGTTGCATATCAAATAAAACTGTGATCACACCGAAACTGCCACACGTAAATTTATTCCCTGAGTTTTACATAAAATGATAAATTGTCTCACTTGATAAAATCTTTACTATAATGATCAGTCAAAATTGCAGAATCATTTAGACCACTATTCATCTTCTAACTCTAAATATGTTAATATTCACTTGTTACTCGTACAATCATACTCAGACCAGCACGAGATCGAGCTGGGTAAGACCTAGAGATTAGCTTGAAGAGCTGTGTATTGGGAAATCCAAGATTCATATAGCGATATACTACTGAACGCTTAAAACTTGAATTGTGATTACGTTTTGACAGAGACGTACAATCCCAATATTCGGTTAAGCGTAACTGAATGGACAGCGGTTGCTACTGACTGGCTGCCCTTCATCAAGTAATCATTTCTAATTCAGTGATAGCTATGATTAAATCTTAGGGGGTCTGTCCTTGTTCTTTCGTCTATGTATCGCATAACATGTCATCAGGATTGAAAATACCAAATACTTACATAAGTATCTTTATTACCACTTCTTAACTTAACGATAAATTGATACTTAAACCTACACAAGTACATATGTATTTACTTATTAACTACATAATAAGACATAACCTTACAACAAAAGTACTTTAATACTCTTCTTTCAAACTTCATATGTGGACTTGATTTTTATATAAACATGATAACGTTCTTTGTAACATATCACATTGAATCATCGTCCCATTTAAATTTCGAAAATTGATTAACCAACTCAATGAGACATGGTTTAATCACACAGTCACTTTCTTGCTGAACAGTTGATGGTTGTCTTCTTTACTCCAAATCACAGCATCTACATCTGTGTATATAGCTTGTTCCAGTATTATGCTAGTGTGAGTCACAGTCCTTCGGACCAGTATTTACTTTACTGCATCACATGTTAACATTTAATTACACCTGTTATTTCGCTGCGTTACATCAGCCAGAAAAGGATCTGTGAATGTGACAACATCTCGAATACGTCTCATATAATTCTGTAAAATCCAGGGAACTTGCTTTCTTATTCTATTTACTTGATAATGTGGTTGTATTCTGTTTTCAGTGTGTAGAGACATTTCTGTCGATACTTAGAGGCTCATCCCCCCCAGTAGCATAGCGGTGTGTCTGCGGACCTACAACACACACTAAAAACCGGCTTACAATTCTCGTGGTGGGCAGACCACAGACAACCCATTGTGTAGTGTTGTGCTTAACTACAAACAAATAATCAAACAAAAACTTGGAAGTCTTTTTGATGTTATCAGGGCACACTCTGATAACACATAGGGACCCTTGACTATCATTATAGGTTCCGGTCTTGGCTTTTATAGAAATTTAGTTCATTTTTACATCGAGTTTACTGTGAAGAGGGATTATTCATCAATAATATTATGCAGTTTCTTCTACTAGACTGAACTGTTGATGGGTAATTTTAATTGGATAGAATTGCATGACTGTTTTCATCTATTCATAAAAATGTTAACATCAAATGAGCTTCATGTGAAAACAGGAGGCACGACCTGGTAGATTGAGATATGAAGAACAGAATGAACAACTAAGGATCAGTTAGAACCTGGTAGATTGAGATATAAAGAACAGAATGAACAACTAAGGCTCAGTTAGAACCTGGTAGATTGAGATATGAAGTACAGAATGAACAACTAAGGATCAGTTAGAACCTGGTCGATTGAGATATGAAGTACAGGATGAACAACTAAGGCTCAGTTAGAACCTGGTAGATTGAGATATGAAGAACAGAATGAACAACTAAGGATCAGTTAGAACCTGGTGGATTGAGATATGAAGAACAGAATGAACAACTAAGGCTCAGTTACAACCTGGTAGATTGAGATATGAAGAACAAAATGAACAACTAAGGATCAGTTAGAGCCTGGTAGATTGAGATATGAAGAACAGAATGAACAACTAAGGCTCAGTTAGAACCTGGTAGATTGAGATATGAAGTACAGGATGAATAACTAAGGCTCAGTTAGAACCTGGTAGATTGAGATATGAAGAACAGAATGAACAACTAAGGATCAGTTAGAGCCTGGTAGATTGAGATATGAAGAACAGAATGAACAACTAAGGCTCAGTTAGAACCTGGTGGATTGAGATATGAAGAACAGAATGAACAACTAAGGATCAGTTAGAACCTGGTAGATTGAGATATAAAGAACAGAATGAACAACTAAGGCTCAGTTAGAACCTGGTAGATTGAGATATGAAGTACAGAATGAACACTTAAGGATCAGTTAGAACCTGGTCGATTGAGATATGAAGTACAGGATGAACAACTAAGGATCAGTTAGAACCTGGTAGATTGAGACATGAAGTACAAAATGAACAACTAAGGCTCAGTTAGAACCTGGTAGATTGAGATATGAAGAACAAAATGAACAACTAAGGATCAGTTAGAACCTGGTAGATTGAGATATGAAGAACAGAATGAACAACTGAGGCTCAGTTAGAACCTGGTAGATTGAGATATGAAGAACAGAATGAACAACTAAGGATCAGCTAGAACCTGGTAGATTGAGATATGAAGAACAGAATGAACAACTAAGGCTCAGTTAGAACCTGGTAGATTGAGATATGAAGTACAGGATGAACAACTAAGGATCAGTTAGAACCTGGTAGATTGAAATATGAAGAACAGAATGAACAACTAAGTATCAGTTAGAACCTGGTAGATTGAGATATGAAGTACAGGATGAACAACTGAGGATCAGTTAGAAACTGGTAGATTGAGATATGAAGTACAGGATGAACAACTAAGGATCAGTTAGAACCTGGTAGATTGAGATATAAAGTACAAAATGAACAACTAAGGATCAGTTAGAACCTGGTAGATTGAGATATGAACAACTAAGGCTCAGTTAGAACCTGGTAGATTGAGATATGAAGAACAAAATGAACAACTAAGGATTAGTTAGAACCTGGTAGATTGAGATATGAAGAACAGAATGAACAACTAAGGATCAGTTAGAACCTGGTGGATTGAGATATGAAGAACAGAATGAACAACTAAGGTTCAGTTAGAACCTGGTAGATTGAGATATGAAGAACAGAATGAACAACTAAGGCTCAGTTAGAACCTGGTGGATTGAAATATGAAGAACAAAATGAACAACTAAGGATCAGTTACAACCTGGTAGATTGAGATATGAAGAACAGAATGAACAACTAAGGATCAGTTAGAACCTGGTAGATTGAGATATGAAGAACAGAATGAACAACTAAGGCTCAGTTAGAACCTGGTAGATTGAAATATGAAGAACAGAATGAACAACTAAGTATCAGTTAGAACCTGGTGGATTGAGATATGAAGAACAGAATGAACAACTAAGGATCAGTTAGAACCTGGTAGATTGAGATATGAAGAACAGAATGAACAACTAAGGATCAGTTAGAACCTGGTAGATTGAGATATGAAGAACAGAATGAACAACTAAGGTTCAGTTAGAACCTGGTAGATTGAGATATGAAGTACAGGATGAACAACTAAGGCTCAGTTAGAACCTGGTAGATTGAGATATGAAGAACAGAATGAACAACTAAGGCTCAGTTAGAACCTGGTAGATTGAGATATGAAGAACAGAATGAACAACTAAGATCAGTTAGAACCTGGTGGATTGAGATATGAAGAACAGAATGAACAACTAAGGCTCAGTTAGAACCTGGTGGATTGAAATATGAAGAACAAAATGAACAACTAAATATCAGTTACAACCTGGTAGATTGAGATATGAAGAACAGAATGAACAACTAATAATCAGTTAGAACCTGGTAGATTTAGATATGAAAAACAGAATGAACAACTAAGGCTCAGTTAGAACCTGGTAGATTGAGATATGAAGTACAGGATGACAAACTAAGGCTCAGTTAGAACCTGGTAGATTGAGATATGAAGAACAGAATGAACAACTAAGGATCAGTTAGAGCCTGGTAGATTGAGATATGAAGAACAGAATGAACAACTAAGGCTCAGTTAGAACCTGGTGGATTGAAATATGAAGAACAAAATGAACAACTAAATATCAGTTACAACCTGGTAGATTGAGATATGAAGAACAGAATGAACAACTAATAATCAGTTAGAACCTGGTAGATTTAGATATGAAAAACAGAATGAACAACTAAGGCTCAGTTAGAGCCTGGTAGATTGAGATATGAAGTACAGGATGAACAACTAAGGATCAGTTAGAACCTGGTAGATTGAGATATGAAGAACAGAATGAACAACTAAGGATCAGTTAGAACCTGGTAGATTGAGATATGAAGAACAGAATGAACAACTAAGGCTCAGTTAGAACCTGGTAGATTGAGTTATGAAGAACAGAATGAACAATAACTAATGAACCGTACATTATTTGCATAGTCATTATTTTTTTAAGCTGCACACTTATACGTCTAATCTTTAAAAATTCCTTATGTAACCTTATGAGTAATAAATATTTGGAGTTAGGCCTACGAGAGTATCTAAAAATTTTTCATCTTTAGCATTTACTCAGATTTAGCTGTCCATTGGTAAAAGAGTACGAATTTTCAACATGAACGGTATTTTATGTGCACATTTTGAAATTTTGAAAAACTGACCAGAGAGAAGGTCGCCAGCAAACAATCGCTTGCCACTACAAGAGCTTTGTGTATCTCTTTGACCAAACAACGTGATTTATTACGATTTACAACATGCCCAGTATTGAAAGTATTCAGCAGTGTTACTTCTTGAACTTTGGACTCTTCGATCTATCCAGTCTTCTCCCTTGATACTTGTGTTTATTTTGACAGCTACACTCATACACTTAGCCTTAAAACATCCCTTAAAAGATCTATTTTATTATAAGTAGTTTATTTAAAAATAAATTTTAAAGTAACCAAATGACACAAAACATTCCAACTATTTTGTTTACGTGTCATTCACCACAAAATGTTGAGAGTTATAGTACACTTCTTTAAATAATTTGTCATAAATCCCCGCACAATTTAAAGAAATATGAATTTCATATATACACAGTATGTTTTTCTTTGGGAATCAAGTTCTCTCAGACTTTTTTCTAGTTTATACCTCTTACATCATTCCTGAATAAAAAGAAGAGAAGAATCATTGCTGATTAGTGAGGACATTTAAAAAGATCTTAAAATTAAATTCATTATTGTTCCAAAAAGGTATAAAACTAGTTTATTCTACAAAAGTTATTTTATTTATTAATTCTTTCCTTCAGATTAATTGATTATTACAAGTTTGATCAGTGATGACGAGAAACCCACTTGTTGAGAAATTTATATGCAAAAACGGCTCGTTTGGGCTGAGAAAACACTTTTACATAGAAGAGCGAACAACGTTTCGACCTTCTTCGGTCATCGTCACCTTTGTGAACCTGACGATGACCGAAGAAGGTCGAAACGTTGTTCGCTCTTCTATGTAAAAGTGTTTTCTCAGCCCAAGCGAGCCGTTTTTGCATATTACAAGTTTGATTCATCTCATAAGTTTTAACATACAATATTTACAAGTTTTAAGCATGAAACGGAGTGTCCCAAAATTTGTTTTAAAATTAATTTTTGGATCACTGTTATGAATTAAAAATTTTAAAATGTAGGAGATATATGCTGTATATTAATGTTTGGTGTTTATCTATACAGTCTCTTTTTAAGAGCATTTCAAGATAAAAGGCTAAAGATTAACAATATCATTGAAAATAAACATTTATATTTTTTTAGGTTGTACACAATTATGGCCACGGAAGTCATGGTATTGGTTTATCTTGGGGAACTGCAAAACATGCGGTAGTATTGCTTCAAGAAATGTTAAATGTTTCAAGTCACGTGAGTCATCTATGATTCACGAGTATGCAATGCTATTTTCTTCTGTGGGAAAAAAAAATATTCTGGAAGTCAACTTAAGCCAGGAGAGAAAAACATTTCTATTTTCTGTAACTCAAAAATTATATTTTAAGTATTATTTTCATTTTTGATAGAAAATATAGTAGGTTTAATAAAAAGAATGGCTGCTAAGAACCATGAAATAACTGATATTTGTTTCTTATTTTTTAAAAGATTTAGGTGCTAACAGGAGTTTTCAACTCACGTGAAATCAAAATGAGGCTTTTCTTAAAATATTTAGTCTTGCTTAACCCTTCAAATACAAAATATTAGCTGAGTATATTCTACAACAATCTAGAGAAAGAATCTTAAAATAATAACAGTGAATCTCAGCATTAAAAGAGGGCAATACCTGTGCTAGTTAGTGTTGTTAGTGTAGTTTCCAGTTTCACTGAATTCTAAAGTTTAGTAATAAAATAACGTTTTACATTAATGTCTTATTTTAACTACTGTCAACTTTTCTATGTATAATTGAAATAAAATTTTCCTGAAACAACTTTTTGTGTTTCATTTTTTTCACAAACATTTAATAACTTTCACTTCATCAAAAAGAAAATGTTGCATTAAATGTACAATTGTATTTTACTCTCATAAGTTTCAAAAGTTTTACATAAATTTATTTTTAAGTTTGTTTTCTAATCATAAATGGAAATAGTTTATTGTACCTTAATGTACTTATGTTGTAGAATACAACGTGTGAAACATCCATTTGATTTTTTCCCACAATAATTTGATTTCAAATTAAATAGTAAGGTGATAGGTTAACTGCATCTTAAATAATACTCTGACACTTATAAAATATTTTGTACAAACCAGCGTAGGTTAAATCCAAAATAATATGAACATTTCAGGAAAAAAAAGAACATTACATGTATATTTATTTAAAGAAACTCCCTTGTTTGGTGCTGCTGGTCATTTTGACAGTTGTTAGATTATTAAACAGCGTTATTGTTAAGTTATACTTTCAGATAAAAAGGTTACGTATTTCATATATTTGTGGTCTCTCTGATGATGTGATTCAAATTTCAAATGTTTATCTTCGACATTTACAGAGAAATTTATATTTTCGAAAGACCTCGATACTTTGATAATGTTCACTTAGAAAACTTCACAACTCTTGCAGCTTAGGTGTTTGGAATTTTTATAATGTAAACTAACAGTTAAAGTAACGCATGTACCCTTATTGCTGACTACGTAGCTCTAGTAAGTAGGTTTGAGGATAGATAATATAAACTTTTGAAAGAATACCGGGGAACTTGAATAAAGAAGACTTCTGGAAAATATGAATAATTCAGAAACCGAACGGAAGGATGTCAAATAATTAGTGGTGTTTGTAAAACTCGGAATTCAAGTAATAAGAAACTTTGCACTTCAAGGAATAGATTCCAGTATTTGTTTGTCAGAGTTTGAAAAATGTAGCCTAGTAGAAGACTTACGAACTCCTGAGAAGAAATGTTAGGAAAAGAGAGAACGATAAGGTGAAAAATAGATAGAATATAAAAGATTTTTGAAACATATGGTGAAATTTCCTTTACAGTTCTCCCAAAATCTGTTAAATTGTTAAAAAAAAGAACTGAGGTAAAGTAGTCGTCTACTAATTCAAAATTAAGCAATTTTATATAATTGCCTTTAGTTAGCTTTTGTTAAAGCATAGCTACTGCTTGGAAAATAAGGTGAAGACGGAAATCATTGTATTAAAATTCAAGTCCTTTTAAAAGTGATTTAAATTATAAGTTGCCTGTTAGTTATAACAGAGCTAAAGATTGTTATAAAATATTTAATAAAGTACATCCTATAAAAATCAATCAAACCTTACATTACTGTAACTTCTCAGTTGTTCTTACAGCCCAGTAAAAACATCGAGACAAATCTCTAGATGTTTAAAATTTTGACTTAATTCCAAGTTGTTTATTACACATCTAAATCAGGATAAATGCGTTCAACTTTAAATTGTCTGTACGTTTCTGTTAATTTGTCTGCGTCAAATTAAAGTTTGAAAAATAAACATAAGAAAAAGTAAAAACTTAAATCCAAAATACATAGAAAATCTTTACAGGTTACGATAGCCTTTTAAACTTTCTTGTATACCAACTGATGTTTTTTTCTAAATAGAGTTAAGATAAACACTGCTTTAACTAGTTGAATCTCTAACTCAGCACAAACGGAGTTAAAGTCTACTAAACCTTTTCAAAATAACAGAAATATTTAAATATTCTATAGTGCCTTAATCCTTTTTTTTTAAAACCCTAACAATTCTGCCGTGGAAAATCTGAAGGCTTACAGCAGGAGTGGGCAACGTATTTTTCATAGTAACTGTGGCTAATGAAAACAACGTTGGCCACACTATTAACAACAACAAAAAAACAACAACTTGAAAGATATTAGTTTAATCAAAATAATTGCATTTCAATTAACCTTCCATGTGAAAATTGATGGAAGTTTTCATCAACAAGTTTCATGAAATTTGTCTTAATATCTATGCTCAATGAGCATCTCAGCTCTGCTTTTAAATTTGTCAATAAGCCGAGATCTGTATCTAAAGTTAAGAAAATCTAGCGTAGAAAATGTTGACTCACATTCCTATGTGGATCCAAACATGGAAAATAATTTTGAAATTGGAAGACTCATTTATCAGAATAGTGAGCCACATCTCTCTGATAGAACATTGTTGTTTACCTTTTATGTGTTCTACACCTTTGCAGGGTAAGCATTTCGTCGTCAAATCCACACTTGTCCAAAGACAAAAAAAGATGTAATTTCCTTACTGAAATTTTCTAAGTCAAATTGAAATGAATCATGCAAAAACTCAAATATCAATTTCAAATTTTTAAATTCGAGGAAACGTGATTCAAATTTTTGAGATAAAGATTTGATCCGGTTTACACAGAGATCATCTTTAGCATCAGATAAATCATAGTCATTATTGCTTTTTAGAAAACTATTCAACTTTACAAAATGTGTCAAATCATTCTTTTGTAATTGTTCCACAAGGAGGTTTAGCTTTAATTAAAATTCATGAATAAACTGTGATTGCTTGCTTATTATTTTACCTGTTCCCTGAAGCTTCGCATTCAAATTATTCAAGTGAGTCATCATGTCGCACAGAAAGTGCAAATCACACTACCATGACAAAGTTTCAGTTTCAGAGAAAACGACCTATAGACACTGTTGTAGTACCCAATATCTCTCTTGACAACATCCAAATCGCTAATTAAGGCAATTTCTGATAAAATGAACCCAAGTTCAGTGGATAAAGCTTAACTTTTCGTAAACACGTAATCGAACGTCCTAACCAAGAATTGAATCCTATCTCAAAAGACAAAAATTAAATATAACCGAAATGAAAGGTAAAAACTAATTATTAACTGATTTCATTTGCGAAGTATCTAAGTTGATTAATTATAAACAATTAAACTTTGGTGATTTTATTGATTACTAAAAACGATAACAGAAAACTTTTCTTAGTTTAAACAACGACTTGTAACGCCGTATCTAAGTCACTTAGGGGAAACGAAATATGATGAACACAACTACACTTTTGAAAAATACGAGAAAATTTAGAAACAAGGAAAATTCTTATGCATTTGTTTAAATCAAGTCCAATGGTAAGAAGACAAAGTTAAGATAAAACATTCCAAATAAGAAATCAACTTTTCAAAAAGTTGTATTTTACATTGGATGAAATATTAAGAACACAAACACTAATTAACTCTTCACATTATCAACCTAACTTTAAATAGCCGTTATTTACAGCAGTCTCAGGTTAAAAAATGTAAGACCTGAATTTTGAAAAATCGTCCAAATTTTGTACTGGCTGTACATTTTAACTCTTTAGTTAGTCCTAAACAAATTCTTAAAAAAAAAAAGGAATTAAATGAAGTTGTAAACCATCAGATTCTTCTCAGTAACCTGCAATTCATTCTTCATTCTTCTCAACCAAATTAGTTTTCAAAAGAAGTTGCAAATAATATCCCTAACCCTCGATTTGCAACTTACTAGTGCGATTTAACGTTTGGAAGAAAGTTTACAACGAAACTTCGAGATATTTAAAACCTTTTCAAAATGAAATGGCAGTAACATCCGAAATCAAAGAATTTTGAATCGTGTTACATATTTTTTATTCATTTACATTTCAATGGATTTTATTTTTGAAAAACTAATAAATGACTTGAATAAATCACAGTCAATAATATGTCATAGCTGGAACTAGATAGATTTGTGGTAAGCATGAACTTTGTATTCGACAAACCTGCTCCTTAAGCTTGTAAAAAATAAAAAACCTTCTAATTCTAATGTCGATTTGGGCACCTTGTGGAGGAAGGGCACACGTCATGCACGTGAAGGGTCTGAGGACTGATGTAGTTTAATATCTCAGGAAATTTTTGTTTGTTTTCCTTGTTTTTATTACAACATACTTACTTTATTCTCTGTAAAATCTACGCAGTCAATTATTTCAAAACCATATTAAACACTTGAACATGTTTTATTCACACATAATATACTGTGATATTTCACGTTTCTGCTTTTGTGTGTTAATGGGTGTAGCATCTTCTTTTATATAAATAAAGTGAAATTATTCTGTTCCTTAGTAGAAGCCTTATAATGCTACTAAAATTTAATAACAGTGTTTATCCAAATTGCTCCTTATTAAAAATTTAATTTCTACTTAAATTAATGTTTTTCAAACATTTGTTTGTCGTAGTAATATATATTAATTTGATATATTTATACTTTACATGATGTAGAAGAATCTAACTGAAAAATAATTTGAGGTTCTAAGACCTGTAACAAGTCATATATTCCAGCCATAGAAAGCAAAGTGTGGCGTATTGCTACAAGTGAGAAAACCTGTCGGCATGTCCCATGTGAAAAGTAAAACTATGCAATACGACCAACAAATATTTAATTATAAAAATATGATACAACTCAAAGTTATACAAGCCGCTTCCATGACTTATCCGTTCAACCGTCACATACCTCAAGCAGCTCGGGATGAAAATGAACATTTATGTTATTTCACACGAATAAATAAAATTAAGGTTGTTAGACAAAGTTCCTTCCAATTTGTATGCATTCAGAGTGCAGAAACAAAACCCTGGGAAATCATCATCTTCATACATTATATGTATTATGGAAAGCTGTCGAGATAAAGTGTGACAGAATGGTGTACTTGTTATACAACAACTTCACGACAATGTATTTTTACAGAAAACAAAACAACCATGCTACAAAACGATTGTTAAGATGCACCTTAGTGGCGACATGGTCTTTAATGACACAGTAAGACTCCAAAATAGTTTTAATAATCAACCTACGAGGTAGGCTATTTCACAATTCATCAAGACGTAAAATATACGTTGTACATTGTTATGTTCCTACACTACTGGTGTGGTGGGTTTAAAGGGATTTAGTTAATAAAAACCTCTGAGGTATATTTAATTTGTATTTTATTCAGAAAAGTACTGTCCTTATGGCTGTGTAACGACGAAGACTCATAGTTAGTTCACTGCAAAATCAGTATTAGTTGTATATTAAACTTGTTTAACACCTGACTTTACACCTAATTGAATACAAAATAATAGCAGTTCTCATTAATAGCATCAAACTCAAATGTGATACTCTGGTAATGATGAAAAGCAAGTATTAAAAAAAAACCCTCTCACGTGTGACAGTAACCAGAAACCATTACTAAGATATTAAAACTATTGAAACCAGATTATACTTTTTGAAACTACAAAAGTGTGGATTGAATTCATAAATTTAAAGACTAATATGATTTGTAATTTTTCAAAGATATTATTTCTTGTAAACTCTTAACTAATAGATAAGCATACATAATAAAAGAAACGTACACACACAAACATATAATACAAATATGAACGTAAACTGCACAACAAATACGAATAAGAAATTTCACCATCTTCAAACAGTTTACAGATAAATGACACGATGACAACATTGATTATTGAGTTGAAAAATACTGTGTCGTATTCAGCACCCATCACTCTTTCACATCTCTCTGAATTACAGTTAAGTATGGTTTGTAATTGAAGTTGAAAATGATGAATTGTGAACGAAGTAATTCTAGGCACTACTGTTACCAGGGAGCAGATATTCGTGGTTGATTTTGATGCTTGATAATCTTCAGATTCTCTTAACACTTCGATGTTTACGAACAACTGACTTGAGTCCATATTGTTAAATATCTCCCGTTGACTTGTTTGTGAGCCATTCCAAAACAAAAACAAAAATCACAAATCCAAACAATGGGCTATCTGTGCTCTGTCTACCACGGGTATTGAAACCCGGTTTATATTGGTGCGAGTCTGCAAACATACCGTCACTAGGGGGCTCAATCAACTTGCAATGTGAAAGCGTCGTTTGTCTTGTACTTCTTCTGAGACCACAAAAGTTAATTGAAAATACACTTTGATCACGTAGAACACGCAGTCAGAATATTTGTCAAGACGCACCTTGTTACAGCTCAGGATTTTTATGTTTATGACAAGTTGATGAAATGAACTTATGTCCAAAAACTCGTCATTATCATGATCGAGATAAAGGTTAGTATCCAAAGAAACCACCATGTTTAAATTGGTTTCACTTTTCATAGTTGTACAACTTTAGCTTTCAAATAAAAAGGCTGTGGAAAGCTCTTAAATCTCGCTCAGGTTTATACGTGTTCACATACTATAAATGTGACTAGATTCCAAAACTTTGGGGTGCGCTGCGTTTAGAAAGTTCGTAAAGATCTTCAGTTCCAACCGGTAGGAATGTTTTTGTTAACTTCCCTTTGTTGTTTGGTATATTGGTGATGCTATTCTTAAGTAAATATCACTATTAGATCGACTAATGCACTTTTCTGTGGCAAACGTCTGTCTTTCTGGTGATAATCTGTTCATGTTACTGTTATTGAGATGAGATATTGAACGAAGATATAAAGGGATATTGAGTAGTTGTCCGTGGCGATACCTGGTTTTGTAAGTAGGATGTTTTATCGTATCTACCCTTTGACTCTTTGATGTCCTGTATGTTGAGTGAAGTATTTTGGATGGCAAGGTATGACTACCAAACTTTATCCAAGATAAACAAACATTAGACATCAGTTTCTTGAGTAAGGTTGAAAATGTAATCTCGATTCCTTCCGGAGATGAAAGATCTATTTGTTGTCGCAGTCTTGACTTGTTTCTTTTCTTGAAAAAAGTTGAACAGACAGCATTTGGTGTTCCGCTGGATGTATAAAGAAACATTCAAATCCACAACTTGAGGCTGTAGTTGATGTGGAAAAAGAAAGTAGGTAGCATACTTCAGGTAGGAGGGGAAAGTACAAGGAATACATTTTATGTGTTGGTTACCAAAAGCTGACAGCTTTTTAATAGTAGCAGTTTTTACTAGAAATTATGGGTCAGCCAGGATTGTTTGGTTTGTGTTATTTGTGGTAAGATATAAAATCTACCAAGAAAAGCTTGTCTGGGGTATTAAATACTGAAACCAGTGATGACGAGAAACCCATTTGAAGTAAAAATATAAATCATTACAGCTGGCATGGATATTAACACTTTGGCAAAATATAGTAGAGAACAACATTTTAACCTTCTTAGGTCTTCTTTTTCTAAATCTGAACTTTTCATTAATTTTATTGTTTTGTAGGAATTATTTGATGTTTGTTTTGAATTTCGCACAAAGCTACTAGAGGACTATCTGTGCTAGCCGACCCTAATTTAGCAGTATAAGACTAGAGGGAAGGCAGCTAGTCATCACCACCCACTGCCAACTCTTCTGCTACTCTTTTACCAACGAATAGTGGGATTGACGTCACATTATAACGCCCCCACGGCTGAAAGGGCTAGCATGTTTGGCGCGACCGGGATGCGAACCTGCGACCCTCAGATTACTAGTCCAGTGCCTTAACCACTGGGCCATGCTGGGGCTGAACGGTTTGCAATAATCGAAATTTACAAATGTTCCTGGTCAAATTGTGTAGTGAGTCCAACGCCTTAAATTATCTGGCCAGCCCGGGCCCCATTTTGATTGATTTATTTACAATTTATTTCGCATAGATGGCGTTCCTGAAAACCTTTTCATTGGGTCCAATGCTTACATCCGGACCAAACAGTCCACCAGCTTCGCTACTCAAAGTTTCATTGTCAAATTTATCTGCAATAAGTGTTAGGTCAACAGAAGGTATGGTTTCCTTTATACAAAGAGCCGTAGAAAGACCGATAATACCAGCACCCATGACAGCAACTTTTGGAGAAGAAACTTTCAAACTGGCCATTGAGTGCTGTTTGCTATGAGTGCAACTGTAACGTAAAAATCGCAAGTTTTGTAACATAAGTGGCTGTCAAAAGTGTTCGTTTTCAGAATAACAGTATAGTATTTTTGTATTTTGTATAATCGTTTTCCATTAGTACAGTGGACAATGAACGTAACTGTAAAAAACATGAAAACATGTCGAGCATACAATGTTTGATGTGGTTATAAATATGTATCTTCGTAGCATTTTGCTCTGAACATTTATATCTCTTACAGTATTAGAAATCGTACATTAAATACACACTTAGCCACTCCTACTTAGAGAAGTCGTATAAATGATTTAACTAACAGCGAGCGACAGATTGCATAGTTGGTCCATAGAATGTCTAGTGGCTATCGCTGTGGAAATGAAGTACAAATTCGTATAGCAGCTGAGAAATGATATTGAAGAATACCAACTAACGTTGATGGTAAAACTAGCGATTTATTCACATAAAAACGATTTATTGAAGCTGATTTAAAACTGTCAGGGGTTGTGGAACTGGCGATTTATTATTCTTCAGTATATTTAATAAGGTTGATTTAAAGGCATTTTACTAATAAGGCCGTTGACTTAAAAAGCACCTAATAATAAAAATTTAAGTGAGAAACTAAGAAAAGGAATTATATGTTCCAAATAAATTTTCAGGGATAGTATTTAAAATAAGAAGGATGGAAACAACACCTTCCTATTATGACTCTTATCTGAATACAGTCACAAGTTAAAATCCAGAGAACTGAAAATATGCCAGGTGAAATATCGCGTTTCAAGTCTTGTACCTTTGAATCCACAACCTGGAACAAAGTGAACATAATAAAAAAGCCATCTCACAAAGAGACCGGCAAAGAACCTTTTGAACCAATTAAGTTGTCCTATCCACTAAACTAAACTAAATTATTGAAAATAAATAAAGAAACCCGAATGCCAACTTTTATTAATAAAGTATTTATCAAGCCCAATTATAAATTAACTGCAACTCGTTCCAAAGACTAACTACAGTCTTGGCCAAAATATTTGCATATATTGTAACAAATAAGATCATTGTTGTTAAAACGGGATATAGATACACTTAATATTGTCAAACTGAAAAATGCATGCTATAATAAACTTCTACAATATAATTTGTATAATGAGACAGGTTCTATAGACATTCTGAACGATTTTATTAAAATGGTAAATAGTCTTATCAGACACCAGTAGGAAGATGTATTATTCAGTATTTTACCTATCCAAACAGATCCTTACCAAAACATACATAGTGACAAAATATGATATTAAATTATTGTAAGTAGAGTCTGCAAATTTATATCAGTTCGTATTAAACCCAAGTGGTTAAAGCACTCGAATCCCTGTCACACCAAACATGCTCGTCCTTTCAGCCATGTAAACACTATAATATGATGATCAATCCTACTATTCTTTTGTAATAAAGTATCACAAGAGTTGGCGGTTGGTGATGATAAGTAGCAGCTTTCCCTCTAGTTTTACACTGTTATATTAGGGACGATTAGCGCAGATAGCCCTCATGTGGCCTTGCGCAAAAATAAAAAGAAAAAATGAACCGTATCGAACATTTAGTTCTGAGTTGAACCTCCTAGTACTTTAATAACCTTTGCAAGGCAAAGTTATATGCAGTTGATAATGTTATTGATATAATCCACTCTAGTTTTATCCCAACTTGACACTGGAAAGTGTTGCAACTCAACTAAAGTAGCTGGCTTGGAGTCATGATCAACAGTTTTCCTTCTCGATTCTACCTAACAGTTCTCCATGGGATTGAGATCTTAGCCTGTCTTCATATGATAAAATTATCGCCATTAAAAATGAAGAAGGTGATGTATTAACACTATCAGTTCCAAGAATACTCTTTAACACCTCAATCAAATATGTTTTAACTCTTTTTTTCTCGAGAAAAAAACAAGTTCAGAAATCTTAGCCTGTCTTCATATGATAAACTTTCCATATCAGGTATTATCACAGTAGATCTCCTCTGAACTCTTTGCAACAATTCAACGTCCTTTTTCAGGCGAGTTTCTCCAAGACTGAATAAAATACTTCAAAAGTGGCCTAACAAATGGCATATACAATGAAATTTCAATCTATATAGATGTATATTCAATATTTCTGTATATATAACCTAAAACCATATTTAGCCTTCCACTTAAAAAACTGATGAATCAGATTATCAAGATATTTTCTACTGCAATACCGTTAAGACTATTCTCATCCAAAGTATATTCAAAATTCAAGTTGTGATACCTCACATGCATTTTCTTGCATTTATTGTAATTTAAAGCCACCTGTCATTTATAAGTCAAATTCACCAAATCTACTGGTATAGCATCATCATCATCTTTACATCTAGCAGCATCCAAGACGTTAATATTATCAGTCACATTTAAATAATCTAATGATCATTCTTTCATCTATGTCATTGATGTAAATCAAAAAGAGCAAAGTTCCTAATACTGAGGCCTAGGATACCACCCTCATTACAATAAACCAGCTTGACTGAACTACACTTAAAACAGTTCTCTGCTTCTATCTATCCAGTGATCCAACCCATTCTCCACATCTATAGAGACATTTTTCTAACAAGCCTTTTAGATGACATCTTGTCAAATATTTCTTCATAATCCAGATACAATACATCTACACTTGTCCTCTTCATAATAACTTCTTCAAAGAATGTCAAAATATTGGTAAAGCAAGCTCTGCCCCTAATGAAACCAAGCTGATAATCCAATAAAATGTAAAACATTTTTAAGGTTCTTTATAAATTATATTTTATCAGAGCTTGAGAAACTTTTTTCCCATCATTAAAATGTGTGTGTTCCTTACAGTAAAGCCGCATGGGGCTATGCTCACCGTGGGGGAATTGAACCCCTGATTTTAGCGTTGTAAATCCGAAGATTTGCCACCGTCACACCAGGGGACCCACTAAAAAGAGGAGTAACGTTAACTAATTTCCAATCTGCTCACTTTTCAATAATTTGGAGAAAATGATAACAAGTGTCTCAACAAACCAGACCTTAAACGCTTTCAAACCCTTTGAGTAAATATTGTTGCTTGGTCTCCAAATGATTTGCCAGAATAGTTGTATCTTACATCCTGCATAACATGAAATATAATACAGTTTCATAAATGCCTCTTATTAAATAATGTTGATGTTTCCAATCATCAGGAATATTCAAAAGGTAAGACAACCTGTAGTCTAAACCTTCCCCTTTACTCTTCGGGATGAGAATATCTTTTATATTCTGCTGGATGTGTTGGTAGAGGATTGGTCACGGACAACACACTATCTTACTCTATTACAATAGTCTACAACTTTAAGTTGGGAAATACACGAATAAAAAGTGAATAAAAAAGAAGGTCAAAACGGAAGCCTCTTAAATTATACAAAAAAGGTCTGTGATTTCCATGTCTCTACCATTACATTTGTGGAATACGTAATGTTTTCCTTCACGTACTGTAAACTTGATATATTTTCCGTTCTCCTCATCCATAACTGAATTCGTCCTCATTCTACTGACAACAAATGTGAAGAGATTTTTTTTTTTATATATAAATCACGAAAAGAACCAAATTTACACTTGAAAAAGAAAATAAACTAAAAATAAAAACGTATACTTGGAAGTAAACTAACCACAAAGTTAACCATTGCAAAAAAGTATTTAAGGACAAAGTAAAAGTTTTAAAATAAATTCTTAGAAACTGATATAACATTTATTATAATTGTATTAATTATTTGCGGAATAAAAATGAATGAAATTAGACAATGACGATTGATTTAACATCACCTGCCTATGACAAATATATATATAATAAGAAATTAATATATAGATATATAATTAATTAAACGTGGTGTCAAAATATAAAGGTTCTTGAATTTTTCAAAACACACAATACATTTTAGCTTTACCTGGATCACAAAACACTGAAACGTTTGTTTGTTTTCAATTTGGCACAAAGCTACTCGAAGGCTATCTGTGCTATCCGTCTCTAATTTAGCAGTGTAAGACAGATTGACCGTTACATTATAACGCCCCCACGGCTGAAAGTGCGAGTAAGTTTGGTGCGACTGGGATTCGAACCCGCGACCCTTGGATGACGAGTCGAACGCCTTAACACACTTGGCCATGCCGGGCCCGGAATTATACGAGCTCATCACTTATGATCTTAATAAATAGAGGTGTGAAATCATGTGAGAGTTTTGTGTTTTTTTAATACAAATTAATGATCTCTACTTGCCGGTTCGCTTCCGTGATATAGTCTTCTTTATTATGTAGCTCAAACATTATCTGCTAGCTTTACTATGATGTCGTAGTTCGTTTTAAGCACAAGACTATTGTGGCACGATACTATGAACACAAGCCCAAGAAAAGAGTTATTTTCTGGCATCCTACTATATTGGCTATCACAGCAAACGTTTATTACCTGGAACATTGCTCCATAGATCATTGCAACAAAGAGTTATTACCTTCCACAGCGCCAATTGTTTATTACCTCCTGTCCTAAACGCAATCAGGAGAAAGACTTGTCTGGCACAGTGGGTTGTAACAACTGGAATAGTATCTCAAAGATTATCGATAAAAACAACTGTCTGTAGACCGAACCGTCGATTTCTGATTCGTATCAGATGGAACCTCCAATAGGTTCACATTGAAGGATTTGACAAGTTGAGTTCTAGCAAAGCCACACATTCGTTTTGTCTTGGAGAGACCTTGGTCCTTATTAGGAAAATTAAACTAAAGTTGAAGCTGAAATAAGATAAGAGTTCATAAGAGGGAGTACTGGGCGGAGTACGACAAGGCTTATTCTGTATGACTGAATCCCAGTTCATGTGAGTCATCGACTATCCTCCAACCTACAATGTAACCTTTTGTTGCCCGTTTCGGACGACGTTCGTGTTGACTGATTGTTTTTATCTTATAGCACAGAAGCCAGTGAAATAGCAAAAGGAAAATTATGTGGATGACTGTTGGAACTGCTTAGACCGGATATGGCGTCTGGAGGGAGAGCCGAGGCAGCGTTCTCCCTGGAAGTGCGGGGTGTAGAGGTCCTCACCAACGGATGCAACAGCGAACATGAAAGGTTTAAAAGTCCCACTTTATATACAACTATTGTAGTAGTTTTTGCACAAAAAATGCATGGATAACATCAGAGTTTATGGAAGAGTGGTTGGGGTGTGTATGTCAGCCTGGTGCACTATAAAAGCAACTGAGCATGCTTGTAATGGATGCATTTCGTGGCCATCTCTCCGATAAAATTAAGAGTAGGTTAAGGCACAAAAACAGTAATCTGGTGATAATTCCAAGTAGAAGGGCTTTGCTGTAAGAAAACTCACAAACTCATAACATGTGGAAACTACCTAGCCAAAACAATACTGGTTATATGCATGTGTGTTTGTGTGTGCAATATAAATTACAAAGTAAATAAGTGATTAAAACTATTTCGTTATTATTATTTAACAAACGTTTTTCAGAAAAATATCAATATTTGTTTAAAGAAAGGCAGAAAACGAAAATGCATGTTTAATTTAAAAAATGTGTAGTTTTTTGTTTTGTTTTTTAACTTATAAACCAGAATATGTTTAAAAATAGTTTGGTCTCTTCATTCTGTAGTAGAGAATGTAGCCGTGAGGGCTAGGCATAACCAAGTTGTTGTTTTTTTTTTTAATTTCGCGCAAAGTTATACGAGGGATATCTGCGCTAGCCGTCCCTAATTTAGCAGTGTAAGACGAGAGGGAAGGCAGTTAATTATCACCACCAACTGCCAACTTGGGCTACTCTTTTACCAATGAATAATGGGATTAACTGTCACATTATAACGCTCCCACGGCTAAAAGGACGAGCATGTTTGGTGCGACGGGGATTCGAACCCGCGATCCTTAGATTAGGAATCGAACTTAACCCACCTGGCCACGCCAGGCCAATCTAATTCTTACTGTATTGTGTTTTGGACTTTAACTCCAACGGTTTTTGGTTTGTGGCCCATTACCACGGAAATGCACTTTTGGCTCGTGTTAAATGATGTCAGACCCCATCACTGATACATTAGTCAAAAGTAGCCTAAGAAATTTCAGTTAACGTTATTTATTAATTGCCTTTACTCTAGTCCGTGAATTCAAAATTAGTCAAAGGTAACAGGCTGATAGCTCTTTGTCTAGTTTTGTGTGTAAATTTCTAAAATGAAAGCAAATTAAACTACATTTATGTAGTTGATAAGTTTGTGTGTTTTCTTATAGCAAAGCCACATCGGGCTATCTGCTGAGCCCACAGAGTGGAATCGAACCCCTGATTTTAGCGCTGTAAATCCATAGACTTACCGCAGTACTAGCGGGAGGCATAGTTGATAAGACCAACAGTTATTCACTTACAGAATGGACGTGGAAGCGAGATATAATAAACCCAACATATGTTCAGATCCTTCAGATGTTTCAAGATAATAACAATTGTATCTACTCTGTACATCAGATAGGTAAATGTTTTATTTGTAAATTAAAATATCAGAAAACGTATTTGCTATTGAAATATATAGTAGCAAAAGAAATATTTTCTCAACTATATTACATAAGAAACAAAAACGTTTGTATTAATCGTCTAAGGATATGGCCTGAGACAAACTGTCTTAATGTTAGATTACATGACAGTTAAATAAAAATTTTAAATGTTTGTTTCTTATATTGTTTTTTAATACTGAAAAAGAAATAAGATTAGAAACATTCGTGCGTCCTATTTAGTCTCGTATCTTCTGGTAGGAACGCAATGTGAACCTGAAGAGAACATGTGAAATCCTTAAAACATGTCTTATTTCATGCTTTCAGATAGTTTTTCCATTGTCTGGGTATTTTTTCTCCGTAAATTTTCAACACTTTTTTAACTGGACATAACGAGAACTGAAGTGAACAAACTACTTGGATCCAATTCTTCTTGAATAGCTATTTAACTACTAAGTAAACACCAAAATAACTGTGAGAGTGTTCTTACTATAACTTTTCATAATGTAAGTTTATTTTCATGAAATTTTGCAGTGTTAGCAAACATTACGAGAATTTTACGTACAAAATATCAGTTTCTTTTATTATTATAGTGATTTTTAAATTAAAGATTTACTTGTGAAGTTTTTCTTTTAGAATGTTCGTTATTCAAGTTGAATATACAAAGTGATTTTTATTTTAAGATTATTTGTATTTATTAGGTTTTGTTTTATTGATATTTTGATGGTGTCTGGCTAATACCGTGTTTCTCCGAAAATAAGACAGGGCTTATATTAATTTTCACTCCAAAATATGACACTAGGGCTTATTTTCGGGGGATGTCTTATTTTGATATATTAAAAAAATGAAGTTACAAAGTAAAACTATTAAACTAACCATTTAAAATAAACTATTATTAAACTATTAAACTAACTGATTAATACTTAAACAAACTAATTAGCTAACTATTAAACTAATTAATAAATTAATTTTTTTTTATTTCTTTCCTCTTCCTGCCACTCTTAACTAGAGCTTATTTTAAGGGTAGGGCTTATATTAAAACTATCCCCAAAAATCACACTAGGTCTTATTTTATGGGTAGGTCTTATTATCGGAGAAACACGGTAATACTGGCATACAAGTGGTACACATACAACTCGTTCCCGTAACGAATACTGTAAAACCTACCTTTACAAAGTTCAAATACCGTCTTAGTCTTAGTGCCATTGTACCAATATTCTGTAAAATATCATCACATTTTAGTTACCCTACATTATACATATATGGGGGAGTGTATATATTACGCTTTATAAATAAATTATTAAATTCAGTTACTTAAAAATAGAACAGTAAATAAATATAGTAAATAACGTATTTGGAACAATAAATAAAGAAATATAGTAAATAACGACCTTACTACTTACGATAATATGAAGGGTTTTTCTTTTACTTTCGTGTCATACTTGTTAATGCTTGTCAAAGTTTACATGCAGAGAATGTAAAAATAATAACTTGTGAAGATTTTATATATGCATTTTAAAGTGACAGAAAAATGTTGAAAATTACTTACACCGCAAAACTTTTTACATAATTATAACTGCTGATTTCACAATATGTACTTGGTGTAACTTGTGTATTGTAATATCTTGATTTTCCATGCATACCATATGATCACTTTTCACTGTATTTATACTTTATTACTGCAAGTGAGGATATAATTATACTGGTGTTGATTGTTGTTGTTGTGTTTTTTAATAAAATAATGGGTCAGTAAATTAGGAAATGTACGAGCAATAAATTTTTGTTCTGTTAAGGTAATAAATATATTGGAAATTTTAGTATATAATAGTATATTTACCAAAAAATAAAGTTCGGACATAAGAATGTGTTAGGGTTTCAACATAATACATATATTTCATTTGATGTATTGTTTGTCCTTTCATTGCAATTGTCACAAAACAGTGAAAAATTTATTTGAAAATATTTATATCCTAATTAACTTTTTATTACTTCTGTAAATATGTAGCACAAATGGGAATATCAGAAGGAAAGACAATGGTTTGGACCCAATAGAGTAGCACAAGTGCTAAAGTAAGTTACTTTTTAATCAAATAACCTACTGTTGTGTACAGTTTTTATGAACTGTTTAGTGGTTAGCTATATAGAAAGTGAATTAATTTTTCATCTGAAAAATGAAAGAAATATGTATAATACTGTTACTTTTCTTTTTTTAAAAACTGTTCTTTTATTTGACAAAAAAAAACATTAAATTCCTGAGAGGTAATTGTGTTTCATTGTCTCAGTTGCCATTCCTGTACTATGAAAAGAACCATGGTTAGTTTAACTTTTATTAGTTAATATCCAGTATTTTTAGATTAAACTAACAGAATCTGTGTTTTAATCTAATGATTTAAGTATTGTATAATTCATATTTCCAACACTGAAAGTTGGTTATTATGCAATATATTTTCATCAGAAAATGTAGCTGAAATTTGTATTTTACTGGGTTTTATATATCTTACAGTGTGAAATTAATATCGTCTAAGTGAAATTTAGTATTATAATTTCTTGTTTTATACCATCACTTTAAGATTTATTAATATTCTTAACGAACTAATACTTGGGTGATAAATATCTGACAAAATTTTAATTTTATGTGTTTTGAAAGTAGTTGGAAAATAACAACGGGAATTTTTGTTTCATGAAAAAATGTTCTGTGTGCTAAATTGTTTTCCAAGTGTATATTGCTACCAGTACCAAAGTCTGTAAGATTATTATTGACAGTAATTCGTGATTATGAGAAACCCACTTAAAGTAAAAATATATCTTAAGACAACTGGTATGGATATTAAA
Organism: Tachypleus tridentatus; assembly: GCF_004210375.1. NCBI lineage: Eukaryota > Metazoa > Arthropoda > Merostomata > Xiphosura > Limulidae > Tachypleus > Tachypleus tridentatus. The sequence goes on along the minus strand of NC_134826.1, from coordinate 29,869,556 downwards.
ACATTTATTAAAATAAAGTAGATAATAATGTTTCGACCTAAGAATGTTGAAACATTGTTCTTTACTTTATTTTAATAAAAGTTTTAATACCCATGTCAGCCGTTTTCATATACATTGTTATTGACAGTAAAAAAAAAAACATTAATTTTTGATGAACTGCAAAATAAGCGAAACTTTGGAAATTGTTACAGAAATTTATCATATGTTCTGCTCTTTCCCCTTTTATATGTGATGGTCAATCCTACTATTCGTTGTAAAAGAGTAGCTCAAAAGTTGGTGGTGGGTGGTGATGACTAGCTACTTTCCTTCTAGTCTTACATTGTTAAATTAGGAACGGCGAGCGCAGATAGCCCTCGTGTAGCTTTGTGCGAAACTCGAACCAAACCATTTCTGTTTTATAATAAAATTAAGCTAGGTATCTTCTATATTGCACGATTTGAAATGTATTTTGAGAATTATATAGTTTATTTAATCTTTATACATCTACAAATACTAGGATATCTGCATTTTTTTCATGTATAATTATCAAACTTAAACTATTTTAACAATCCTACGAAAAGACGTTTCTAGTCCTGATTTCTCCAAGCCCGTTCCCCTGGCTGTGGTTTCGCTAGATAGTAGATAGGGACAGTGGGAATCTCGTTAATCCATTCATTAATGGATTTAAATGGCAATTTCATTTAAATACAAAATTACTAGCCTAATATTAATAACCTTTCAAGTTGCTCTGGGGCATATTAGGCCCAACTTTTCGTAGGAGTGTTAAGGAAGATTACTTTTTGTAAATTGTTAAACTTACAGATGATAGCAAAACTTTAAAATAATAAAATTTACCATCAGGAGTTAGTCTGATAATCTCTGGATTTGGATCTTTTCATGAGAGAATAATTAAAATGACTAATTTTGTTTGAAAAGTTCATTTATCATATAGCTTTGTTTCGTACTTATCCTTCCGATGGTACGAGTGTGTAAATAATGTTCTACTTTCCAATTACATTTTGTGTTTATGTGCTGGAAGAACTGACTGGTATAAACTGATAGTAAAAACATTATTTAGTATTTAAATAATTTTATTTTGCCAAAATAATAATATTTCAATTTGTTTTGCTCAGTGTTTGGATAATATAATTGTCCAGTTTTGTGTAGGATGTTGTTACATGATTATTTTGTATCATTAATAAAGTTCTGAATTATTTTTTTCTTATATTTTGATACACAACTAAATGGCTTTGGTTCATGATTTATGTTTGACAACTTCCATCGTTTAGTTGTTTTTTTTTGTGATAATATTTGTTTTACAATCATTGTTGTATCTTTTAATATCTGTTTAAGTTACTGTGTTTTGTTTTATTTCAGTGCTTATTCTAAATAAAGTTTAGCTTATACAGGCTATTTGTTCTAGCCTAATTTACATACATTTACCATCTTCTAAAACTTGAATCACTGACATGTGTCAGTACTTTTATATAATACCCATACTTTTCTTTTGTGTTGACAGTATTTGGAAGTAACAGTTTGTGCTTACGTAAGAATACATATGACTGAGTGAAGCCTATTGGTTAGCATTCTGGACTGTAGATCAGTGATTCGTTAGTTTTCATCCCATTATTGCGAAAAAATTTAAAAAAATCTCTCTTGTACTCTGGTACTGTGAGTATTATAAGAATGACAGTCTATTATCACTAATCTTACAAGAATTGACGTTGATGTTGTTAACTAGCTCCCTCTAGTCCATCACTACAAAATTAAAAGTTACTAGTGCAGATAACTGTCGAGTAGCTTTTCACGAAAGTAAGGAGACAACAGCATATACAAGTTTTTCTGTTTAACAAGCAACCAAACATTAATGCAATACAAAATGTGACTGAATTTTTAATATATTTAAATTAGAACAAATGGAATATTTAGATTGAATAAACACTGTTCATGACAGCAAAGTTTTTGGCATAACTTATTCTTGCTTCTCTTTAATCAGAAAACTGTGTGCATGATGACTGGACATTGTTGGTTATTCATGTAGCTATGGACAATGCTTTGATAATTAATGACATTAGTGAGTTATCAATTTTTTTAAACCTTTATCACTATGAAAATATAATATTTTGACAGCTTTAGACAAAAAGTGTTTATATACTAAATTAAACGGAAAAATGTATTTCTGTATAATTCTATTTAAGTCTTTTCCAACCTCAGTAGTATACACGTTCTGTTGAAACCATGTGTGAACAGTGTAATTTCTGGTCATCAATTTTTCGCCATATTTGGATTACAATATCAGTTTGGTCTTTGTAAACTAATATATATTTGTTATTTTAAATCACCAAAATTATTATGTTTTTGTACATTGTTAAGACAGTTAAAGATAACTGACTGACAAATATCATTAAATGTTTTTAAAAGTGGTTAGATGCTTAGGCATTGGTATATGGTGTCACTTTGGGAAGTCACCTTGAGTAATCTTTTACTGGCTCAGTCTTCTTGGTTTAAATATTTTTTCAAGTACAGAAATATTTATACACACACAGACAAAACTTGCAACCACTATGGATAACCATGATAGCATACACGCTGTAACTCTTAATGCTTTGAGTATATCTTCACAAAACTTGTCGAGCTTTTAGTCAATGCAACAAGTATTTTATACATAAAAGTAAATAATTTGTTTCTCTTTAAGTGTTTTTTCTACTAATTCACATGAAAATGTATTATGGATACATACTGTGATTCTGAGTAGTTTTGAATGCAAAATGATTTTTATGTGAAGATTAAAAATACATTTATTTACTTGATAGTTTTCATATTTGATTTGTAGAACATCCTAAATAGGTATCAAAAGTTCTTTTCTGTAAAACTTTATATGAGCTGTTATTTTCTCTGTTGTAACACTGTATGTAACAAAATAGATGTGGAGAATGTGTTGGAGAAACCATCATGAAAATTACATTATTATTACTAACTATTATTTTGTGTTCATTTAAGGTTATTATTGTAAATTGTGCAGTGTTTTACCAGGTTGCTAGGTTGATCAGATTTATCATGCCTTTTGAACAAACTGACAATTTAGGATTTTGTTTCTAGTCTGATATTAGTATAAATTTGTGCTTTTATTGATATATGAAAACTGTATGCAAATTAAATTCTGAAAAGAGAAAAGCTAACTCATTTTCTTCTTTAATGATAGTACAGAATATTATAAGATAAGATGTTACCATAAAAACTATCAAAAATTTTTTGAGATGATCAACAAGTTTCTAAGTTCTACACTTTTCAGGATATTAGAGTTTTCAAAAATTTCTGTTATGAAACAAATTTGTGAAATGTTGATATAGGTAAAAACAAATTATAAATTCATGTAACTTAAGGAACATTTGAAACAATCAGAAACTTAAATACAACATATTTTCATACAAAGTAAATCAATCTATTAATTATTTACAGAAACTTATGCAAAAAATTATGCAGAAAATTAGAAAACTGGATATTGTCTGTTTTGTAAAGATTCTTTTGTCTTTAATCAGGGGTTTGATTACCCTTGGTGGATTCAACAGATAGCCTGATGTGGTTTTGTTATAAGAAAACACATGCACGCACACACTTTTTGTCTTTACAGATAACAAAGACATCATAACTATCCTTTTAAATCAAGTTTTATTCATCAGGTGTTTCTTCTACTTTTTGTAGTGTGAGGTTTTGTAGATTAACTATCATGACGGTAATATTATCAGTTGATCCTCGCATGTAAGCTTGCATTACTAGTTGTTTAGCTCCAAAATAAGGCTCGTTAAAGTTACTTATAATTAAGGAAACAGCTTCTTCATTTGTGAACATATCCCATAGACCATCAGTTGCTAGTATCATAAACTTTGCATTAATATCCCTGAGGTTAAAGGTCAGCACATCAGGTTCTGCAGTAATGAATTTTTGATCTTTTAATGGGTAATCTCCTAAGGCTCTTGATGTTGCTAAAACACCTGCAACTCTCCAGACTCCATTGAATGTGATAAACCCACCAGCCTCCTTGATTCTTTTATGTTCTTGAAACTAGGGGGAATGATTACAGTGCTGTTTATATATTCATATGCTCATAATTTTTTAAAAGCCAAAACAAAATGCATTAAAATTAAAAAGCAAAATATGCTGCATTTTAAAAAAGATCTTAGGGTACAGGCTACAATGTGGGATTATAAAGTGTATCCAAGGTTTTGTAAGTGACTGTGGAAATAGGACCCACATTGTGGTGGGGATACACCGTCTATCACTCTTAACCTCCAATTTGCTAGTCTTTAATAGAACATACTGTTCAAATTTAGGTCTGAAATAACTATTATGGTACCATATGCAATGTCTTAATTATATAGCAAGGAGCTGATATGTGATACTGGTATACGCTAAAGAAATCAATTTAATAACACTCTACATATAAACATTGATAAAAACAGTGTTTAATGTTGTATATTAAGTTTTGTTGTCATGCCACAATCCTAAAAGCTTAGAGAATTGTCAGTAAAGCAGAGAGCTTGCATGAAACCTTTGTAATGCAGGTTGGACTCTCTGACAAATTGATGCAAGCTTGAAACATTCTTCAAACACTGTCAAGTACACCCTAGATCATGAAAAAAGGAAAAGGAGAGGCAGAACAAAGTATCTTTGTTTATGCAGACTTTGGGACAGAAGGAAGACTGTTACTGATCTCAAGCATGAGATAAAAAACCATGTACCAAATGACAGAAAAGTGTCCAGATGTACAGTATCAAGAAGACTCAACAAGAATGGAATATTTGGTCATGTAGCAGTTAAAAAATGTACTTTATTTCCAAATAATGTCAAGAAACTTAAGTTTGATAAAATAAATACAAATCCGAACTATTGATGATTTGAATAGGGTGTTATGGATGGAGGAAGCAGTGTGATGGTTTGGGGGTGTGTTTCTGCTGAGTTGACAGGAGATATTTGTAAAACAGATGAAATAATGAAACAGTGAAAGTACCATTAGACACTGACCTATTGTGGTATACCCAATGGTTTGTATATTATTGATAAAGGATTCCACTACCAAGAAGATAATGACCTCAAATACTCATCCATCCTATGCAGAAATTACTTTGCTAAAAAGGAAGCTACTGGAGTCATTCATATGATTTGGTGGCCCTGATCTCAATCCAGTTAAGCAGATCTGTCATTTGATAAATCAAAAGTTACTTCCAAATAAACTTTATGGGAGTGTATTAGAGAAGTCTGAAGTAAAATCCCAAAAGACACTTGGATTAAATATTTTGCAACAATGCCCGAAAGAGTGTTTGCACTCACTAAAGCATAAATTATTAATTGCTTGCTGAACTGAAGCACTTCCAATGAGTTTCTGTCATACTAAATATAAAACTTAATAAAATTTTGATATTTCATACATGGCCTCCCATTAGCACAGTAGAATGTCTGTGGACTCAGATCGCTAAAATTAAGGTTTCAATACCTTTGGTGGACACAGCATAGATGGTTCACTGTGTAGCTTTCTGCTTAATTCCAAACAATTAATTGGTTTCCCTTATGATTTACCTTCCATTGTTCTTTGAAAATAGCCTAAAATCGAATTTTTGGCTTTGTCCCAACACTTTTGCACAGTACTGCACTAATATCTGTTATGCAAGAAAAACTAAATACAATAAGAAATGGTGATAAATGACATAAAAAAAACAGATGTGGACTCTGAAGTTTTTCTTTTATAAACGAGCACTTAATTCTAGTAGATATATAATTAGCTAAAATTACTGCCTTCACAAACGAATATTTAAGTATGAAATAAATATCTCTTATAATTAAAGAATGAGTAAGCTTGTACATGTATGGTCAGAGTAGACTTTTCAGTGTAATTTAAAGCAATTTAGTTTTGTAGCATAGTTTGGATTTTAGTGGCATCATAGAATTTAGAATCTATAGAGACTAATATGTAATGCCCAGAATAGAACTTTTGAGTTATTTCATAAACATATTTCCCCGAAAGGAAGCAAAATGACACCTGGTGGGGTGACCTGTTTTAACCACTTAGACCACTGTAGTAGTGTGTTGTCTGTCAGTGGGTAGACACTAAAATGACGTCACGTAAGGGACACTTAACGTTACAATTTGTTCGGTTGTGACGTCGGTAAAACGTACGTATGTTATGAATCACGAGAAGAATTAAGCCCTCTGTAGGCTACAACACAGATTAACATGAACTTCAAAAGCGAGAAATAACAATATTTGTTACTCATAATGGCGGGTTCATTTACTCTTGAAACGGAACTCTTGTGAGAACCCTGCAGAAGTACCTATGGTACAGATATAATATTAGATCTAACTTAAAAACTAAGCTAGACGAATGAATGATCTCTCTTCTAACAACAAACTGCGTTAATTTAGTCTCAAGACCAGGAAAGGTGGCGAGCTTTTAAGCAATGAATTTAGAACTATAAAACAAACAAACTAGTTCATAAACAATAAACAGAGCTTCATCCGCAAATGCACGTGTAAAATTATATACATAAGTTTTGTTTGAATTTCGCGCAAAGCTACACGAGGGCTATCTGCGCTAGCCGTCCCTAATTTAGCAGTGTACGACTAGAAGGAAAGCAGATAGTCATCACCATCCACCACCGACTCTTTGGCTACTCTTTTACCAACGAATAGTGGGATCATTAGTGGGCATCACATTATAATGCCCCCACGGCTGAAAGGTCAAGCATGTTTGGTGTGATGGGGATTCGAACCCACGATCCACGAATTTCGAGTCAAGTGCCTTAACCACCTGGCAGAACCATACACATAAGATTAAAAATTAAATTTCTGCTAGGTAAATGGGTCAACCGAAGCGTGCCCCAGTAGTTAGCAAGTTAGACTTTTAATCTGTAGGTCCTTCATAGTTAGCATACTATACTCTCTTCTGTAGGTCCTTCATCCACCTCCCATTACCGATAAAAAAAAAGTAGAAAATATCGTACTCTGTACAGTGGGACCATGTATAACAAGAGATGGTCAAATCTCACTATTTAGCCAGACCAGAGTTAGTGATGCTGACTAACTAATTTGCCTGGCATGTGCAGGTGGTTAAGGGACTCGACTCCTCGTCTGAGAGTCGCTAGTTCGAATCCCCGTCAGACCAAACATGCTCGCCCTTTCAGCCGTGAGGGCGTTATAATGTGACGGACAATCCCACTATTCGTTGGTAAAAGAGTAGCCCAAGAGTTATAAATAGCCAAAATATTTGTTTGTTGTTTGTTTTGAATTTCGCGCAAAGCTACTCAAGGGCTATTTGGGCTAGCCATCCCTAATTTAGCTATGTAGCGAGAAATCTATTTTGGAATAATGACCAGAGGGAAATTAGCCACTCAGACATATCCCCTCTGGCCAGTACCAAAAAAAGATTTTGTTATACTTTGAAACAAATAACAGAGTTGATTATCACTCTTATCATACACCCAAAACTGAAGGTGCAGAACATAGTCAGCACCATCGCAGCGAGAACCTTTGGATTTTTGACCTGCAGTTTAACATGTTAACCATTATGTCATGCATGATCATCAGAAGATATCAGTCTGATGTAAACATTTGAAAATAAAAATTAGAAGATTCATTCCATTTAGCTACCTTCCAACCATGCAAATATGGCCACTGTAACATGGCTTTATATATATATATCTTACATTGTTAAACACCGTCCATATTGATCAGAAATAAAAAGACCCATTGCAGGAATAAGATTTTTTTATTTCATTTTGAGGTACTATCATTGGCCAAAAATGATTTAGCCTATGTTTAGCTTTAGCGAACTACTGGATGTTCAAAACAGAAGAATCGAAATTTCTGAAGACCGCTTGAATGATTGTGAAAAAGATGTTGCAATTCCAGTTCAAAATGTGACCTTTATCGTTTAAATATAAAAAGTCTAAGTGTTCAAAGTGATTACACATTCTCTTTGTGGTAGTGAATACAATGAATTATGAATTTCTGCTGAGCGTAGTTGGAGATGAGAAGAAAAGCAGCCAAAAAAAAAGTATATTGGCAAATATCAAGAATGGAAAAACAGTAGAAGAAAACGACCACGACCAAGTTACAATGACATTATTGTAAATATCAATAATGAAGTTTGCCCATGACGACAAGGAAAATGAATACGTCGTGAGAGAAAAAAGCAAAAATGAATATGATATAAGAGTTTGGTTTGTTTTGTCTTGAATTTAGCGCAAATCTATTAGAGGGCCATCTGCGCTAGCCGTCCGTAATTTAGCAGTGTAAGACTAAAGGGAAGGCAACTAGTCATCACCACCCACCACCAACTCTTGGGCTACTCTTTTACCAACGAATAGTGGGATTGACAATTATAATATAACGTCCCCACTGCTGCATGGGCGAGCATGTTTGGTGTGACGTAGTTTCAAACCCGTGACCCTCGGATTACGAGTCGAGTCCGTTATCCACCTGGCTATGTCGGGCCTGATATAAGAGATGTTTTCAGAATAATTTTTTTTTTTGACGAAATATTTTCCAAAGTCTAAAATCGTATGAAAGTGAATCCTTTATTTCTATTGAAAAGAGTTAAAGGGTATATACTCTGTTATCTTATCCAATTATGTAGACCAGATATTTTGAATATAGAAGAACAAATTGTAAAAGACAGCATAAAAAATTAAGAAATCAAATCCATAACAAGTTAAAATATAATTAAAAGTACAACAAGTACTTAGCTCCATTATGTGCTATACTACAAAATTATGAAGTTTTCTTTCTGTTTGAGCGCGTAAGGCGTGCGACTCGTAATCCGAGGGTCGCGGGTTCGCGCCCGCGTCGCCCTAAACATGCTCGCCCTCCCAGCCGTGGGGGCGTTATAATGTGACGGTCAATCCCACTATTCGTTAATTAAAGAGTAGCCCAAGAGTTGGCGGTGGGTGGTGATGACTAGCTGCCTTCCCTCTAGTCTTACACTGCTAAATTAGGGACGGCTAGCACAGATAGCCCTCGAGTAACTTTGTGCGAAATTCAAAAACAAACAAAATCTTTCTTGTTTTAGCTTGACACGCTATATTGTAAATGCATTCTCATTGAGACTGTTTATAATTGCAGTACTAGTTATCTAACATTCCTGATATATAGCTAATATTCGTTGATTTTTCGATCTAATAAAAGCCATATCTTCATTTATATCTAACATTCCTAATATATAGCTAATATTCATTGATGCATCAATCTTTAAGAAACCATATCTTTATCCATACTTAATATGTTACTCTAACAAGAGATGAAAATCTTTATTAGTAGTGCTTCAGAATAATTTCAAAAATTATTCCAAAATCAGTTTTTGTAACCCAATCCCTTGAGCAAAATGTTACCCAATTTGTCTTTATCATAGACGTTAAAACAGTAACTCAAGTACCCGTCAAATTCACGAGGGCAAAATATAGAGGGCCACAAGAGTGACATAGGAGTGAGTATTTGGTAAAATTCCAACCTCTATGTCATTTCCTGGGGAATATTTGGTAGTCGACAAACAATGTAATAGTCATGAGTGTCCACAAGCACAGAAAGAATATTTTGTCAACTAATGGTTTAAGATTTGTGCACATAGAAAAATACCTGTTCAGGTTTGTGGTCAAACGTAACTGGTATTGCTTTATTTTTGTTGTCACATAATACCCCTCTAGAGTCTCCAACATTTGCAACTATTAACTGTTGGTCATGGACCAGAGCAACGACAGCTGTTGTCCCTGTAAAAAAACAAGAAAAAAGAAGAAAAGTAAAACAGTTTATGTACACAGGTAGATAATATTTGTGTAACATTTCGAATGTGAGAATATTTATCGATATATTCCAAAATGCAGTATATCGCAGAATACGCTTAACTATATTAACAAAAATTATATTGGAAAAACCTTAATCACATTTAACCTGTAAATAAAAAATAATAATAAAGTATAAATGAAATACGCTTGTTATTCTAGGTCATGAAGCTCTTATGATGTAATCATTTTATATATGATTTTTGCTAAATAATCACCTGATGTCTGTCTCTATATATACACCTAATGTTTAGAATGCTGGACTGACATACTTGGGGTGATAAGATGAAAACCCAGCGCCGAAGGCGCTCGCCTTTTCAGACGTGTGGACATTGTAATGTAATGGACAATCGCACAGTTCGTTGGTAGATAGCATCTCCAGTGTTAGTCATGGTGCTGCCGGTAGAGTACCTTCTTTGTCGTTGACAGTTCAATATTAGGGATGGCAGCAAACAGCGTTACTAGCTTAGCTATATACAAACTTTATACAGTATAATACAGAATATAATATAAACAATATTTTTAATATTATAATAAATGATTTTACGACCTCGCCACGTCGTTTACAGTCTATGTCGCCACATCCTCTTATACTATTAGAATACTGTGCAACAGCTATGCTACATAGTTTCCTGCACAAAAGACTCCCTTGTGAGACTTTCGTATCCAAAGCATACAACTCTTCCTTTCATGTTGTATATAGTACATCTAGTGTTCAAGGACAATGTTTTCCAAGCACCCATATCGACAGTCCGATCACACAAAAATCTATAGGAACTGAATCTGTTATCTTGTTTGTTTGTTTTTGAATTTCGCACAAAGCTACTCGAGGGCTATCTGTGCTAGCCGTCCCTAATTTAGCAGTGTAAGACTAGAGGGAAGGCAGCTAGTCATCACCACCCACCGCCAACTCTTGGGCTACTCTTTTACCAACGAATAGTGGGATTGACTGTAACATTATAACGCCGCCACGGCTGAAAGGGCGAGCATGTTTGGCGCGACCGGGATGCGAACCCGCGACCCTCAGATTACGAGACGCACGCCTTAACACGCTTGGCCATGCCGGGCCCTGTTATCTTGACTAATATGTTTGCACATGGAACAGAAGGTCGACTCATTTTATTCTCCAGCTGCTAGAGGTATGCAATAATTAAATGAAAAGTATGACTGAAAGCCTTATTTTGGTGAACACACACCCTGTTGGCTTTGTTTCCAGATGGGTGTCCTACTGAGTTATGTTTGTCTGTAATTAAGCACAAAGCTATCTGTGCTCTTCCCACCACAGATATCAAAATCTGGATTCTAGCATTGTAAGTCCGCAGACTGAAGGACACTTGCTTATGTTAAATACTATGGCCTGGTATATATGGATTGCTAGTGACTTTTGTGTTTGTGGAGTTTGTTATAATATGCCGCACTTTTCTTACCATAGCTCTGGTACACCTTGTTGTAAGTCTCTTTCTGGATGGTCCTTTGTACCCCAGGTTGATCCATATTCCTTTGTTTTTCAACTGAACTAAAAGTTAATCTAGTTATTTCTACTACCCATACAAACGTTAGACGGTATTGTAGCATAAATTCACTTAGCAACTGGCAGTCATTTTGTTGAAACTTAACGAAAATTAAATTTCTATGCTGATTATTCTCGAAAGGAAATAATTATATCTTATGAATCTAGGTGATTTCTAGTAGGCATATCAAGTAATAAGTTAACCGCAGTTTTGGAAACTTGCTTACTGAAACTGGTGATCTTCTAAGACTTGATTAGGATTATCGGTCGTCCTATATTTCATGTAACGTTTTATTAGAGGACAGCTAAATCTATCTGTTAAAAACGAGAACTTAATTTTTTCTTACACTAAACATTATAGTGCAAGCTGAAACCGTCTATTTTTTTTTTACCAAGATCGACCACAAGCGAGTATCAATGGTTTATTTAACGATCCAACGAACTCCACCTGGTATCAACAATTGCGAACTAATGTTCTGCTATCCATCTAAACAAATGTGATACCCTCAAGATTAAGGGGTGAGATAATAGCTACTAGTCTTTTAGACGTTACCTTTATCACTTCAGATATATGATTGCTAATTCTGTCTTGAAAAGAGTCTGGTGGTTACGGCGTTCAACATACAATTTGCGGGTTCGAATCCCTGTCACCGAGCATGTTCGACACTTCAACCGTATGAGCATTATAATTTGACGGTGAATCCCAGTATTTGTCGATAAAGAGAAACCCAGGAGTTGGCGGTGGATAGTGTTGACAGATACCTTCCATCTAGTCTACTACTTCTAAATTAGGGATGGTTTGAAAATACGACAAACTTGAACTTAACTACAAAATGAGCAGAGATTGAAAAAAAAAACGTACAAAGAAGATAGTTCAGGATCAGGTTGTTAGGGTTGCGAATTAGAATCCCCATCCAACTAAATATGGTCGCCAAATGGCAGCATTATAATTCAACGGTTAGTTCTATTATTCGTTAGTGAAAGAGTAGCCCAAGAATTGGCGGTAGGTGGTGATGACTAGCTGCCTTCTCTCTAGTCTTACACTGCTAAACTAGGAACGGTTAGCGCAGATAGCCCTCGTGTAGCTTTGTGCGAAATTCAAAACAAACAAACAGCACAGTTGTATGTAGAAATTATTATAGGTGTTAACATCTACAGAGAAAACAACAAAATATAGTATAATTTTGAAAACTGAAGGCAAATATAATAGAATAAAATTATTATTATATATACATATATATATATATATAATCATAGAATATTAAAACAATCCTCTAACCTGCCATGTCTCCACAAGCTTTAGCCTCGGTAATCAGTTTTTCATCTAATGCTAATATTTCTTCAGTTAATAGGTGGATTAAAGCATTTATTTTCGAGGAATGAGGTGATAGATCTCGAAATGTAACGTCTCCACCTTCCATCATCTCCTCTCCACCTCCTAAAGTATCTTGAACTTTTGGAAAAAGATTGTTGAAGATGTCGTGTTCAGCATATTTTGCTGCAAACTAGAATAAAATGAAAAAAAGATAGTTATTAAGAAATATATCGGTATTTTTAATGGAGCATGCTCGCTAAAATCAGTTTTGTTCCTGGTAATCTAATTGTATAACCAACTGTGCTGTACGTCAACTACTTTTGTCATAAGACATCCTGTTAGGCCTAAAAATACTTTTAACACTAAATCGTAATCTAGTCCCTTAGGGATTTGCAAGAATGATGGATATAATGTGGTTGAAACTAGCTTAAGAATGTAGTGCTAAATATATGTAGGTTTAACGTTACTTGATATGGCAAGTATAAGTATTTATAATAATGATTTTCCGGCTTGTAAAAGACGTTCAAACCATAACGATTGTCACAACAAATGATCTATATAAACAGTGTTCCGAAGTATTAAAAAGTAACTCCAAAACTTCAGCAGCCAGGTACTCCAAGACAGCAGCGAGGTAGACGGGTGCTCCAGCTCCTACTCGCTCGGCATAGTTTCCTTTTCGAAGGAGACGAAACTGGAGTCCAGCTCTGCTTGAACGGGATTTAGCCTTGGCCTTGTATAACGATAATTAATTTATTAAAATAATAATAAAAAAAAAAACCCATCACTTAATCCTAATAACAATCCACGAAAGGGGACGAAGAGGAACTACAAAGTTCCTGAACACCCCAGTTGGAGAGAGAACTCTTCGGATTTCTCTCTCTCTAAACTGAACCCCTGCCACGTTAGTTTAGTTTAGTTTTTTTATTAAAAAGTATTAAAATTTTGGTCCCGGCCTTTCTTTCCGCTGCTGCCTTTGCCTTCACCCAAGACAACATTTAGAGAGACAGTGTTTTTTGGATGTTAAACAAGCATTTGATTCAGTTTGGCACCAGGATCTCAAGTTTAAACTCCTTCAGTTTAACCTCCCGTTCACCTTAACGAGATGGATATCTAACTTTCTGGATAACAGGGCAGCTAAAGTAAGAATTAACAACGCCACATCCCACACTGTTCACCTCTCAGCAGGTGTTCCCCAAGGTTCAGTACTAAGTCCTCTGTTGTATGTAGTATATATTAATGACATCCCTTTTCCTAAACTCAAGTACACCTTTGCGTCGCAATATGCTGACGACATAGCAGTATGGAGCATGTCACGCGAACCCCTACTGGCCGCCTCTAAAGTCCAATCCACACTAAACAGCATGACCACCTAGTGTAACACCTGGCGGGTCGTGCTTAATGCAACTAAAACTCAGGCTATAATATTTAAACGCAAAATCTCGGGAAAAAACAAATCTATCCCTAAAGTCAAACTGAAAATGATGAACAGTAAGCTTAAATTTTCTTCAACTATAAATTTTCTTGGCATCACGTTCAATAAGAAACTAACTTGGAGTGATCACTTCAAAACCATACTCTCAAAAGTCTACAAACGAATCTTCTACCTCAGAAAAATCAGTAGTATTGTCAAGGGCTGTAGAACTAAAACGATTCTTACCATATACAAGATTTACATCCGGCCGATCGTTGAATACGGCAATATGATTACTACGAACGCACCCCTCTACCACCTTAAAAAATTACAACAGGCCCAGAATCTTGCCATTCGACTGGCAACCTCCGCGAAACTCCACGCAGCTCACAGAATTCATTCCAAGACCACAGGATTACCAACTAACTTTGTTAAAGTCGTAACCGAACATAAACAGGTAGCTGATTTTATACTTAACCACGGATGTACCTGCAATATTTTCATTTTAGTACCGAACGCCCCCGACGTCGAGCACCTAATCTTCAAAATGTCAAGTCTGTCAATCAGAGTGCCTCTCGTCCAGTAAGCTTTTCATCTTCATGTATGCCAATTATCTCTCCTGCAAGCAACAATACTTTAATTAATGCTAAGAAGAAAGACAAGGATACTCCGACCAACGTTGACGTTAACCCTCAGAAGCGACCCAAACCAAAGAAGACAGCTTCATGCCAAACTCAACCCATGCTTGTTAAGACTACAGACGTATCAACCGCCACAGATATCAATATCGCGTTCAGCTGGAAGACACAAACAACATTCACAAGAAGACACCAATCGTCCCAAACCGAAATAGGACGACTCATTCAGACAGATAGAATCGATCACTCAGTTTTGTATACACGAACTGTCTATCTTTATCCTCCTGGTGTCTTAGGTCGATCTTTCAATCAGTCGCAGATTTAACACACGTGTTTTATCGTTATATATTCTTTGAGTGTTTTTGTTATAAGCTTTACTAACCCTGATTTTCTTTCCAGCTATTTCCGGGCACGGTCAGGGTAGAGTTTTCGGCGCCCTGATCGTGTAAGTGGGTTTTCTCAGTGTACTCTCGCATCTCCCCTCAGAAAATTCTGAGGTTTTTGGATCTACAGATCCCTATTCTCTTGTGTGTTTTTTTTTTTTTGTAAAGTCAATATTTAGCCTCCCGCGGACAACCATTGGACCTTTACCTCCCGATTGCATTACAAATTCGTTAACTTTAAATCTTGTCGGTTTAGCTATTAATAATCAATCACTAACCTAGTTAAATTTTACTTCACGAGTAGGGTGAAGAGAAGGTATCTTCTGAGCGTCCTCGACTGCTTTGCATCTCTTCTTGAGATGCAAAGTGTTAAATCGAAATACCTGCCACGAATTTTATTATTTTTATTATTAAGATGTTCAGTTTGGAGTTCTGTTTGAACGCCGATCTAGCAAGATGTCCTAAAATTCATTTGTCGACATGATGTTCTCGCTGCCAGGACCAACCTCGCCATTGACCCACTGGTCTCGCCGATAATCGTCGATGGACTCCCGTCACACCTTACGCCGCTACAGATCTCCACTTTTATCACCCAAGCCAAGCCTGGTGTCACCATCAACCCTTCCAAGACCCGGATCCTTCGTCGAAGCAGGATTTTTGTTCAGCACACCTAACTTACCTATGCAAACCGTGGAATACAGAAATTAGTGTCAGCTGCTCGCCCACTAAAAGCCCCACGAACCTCTTCTCTATTTTCCTCAGAGACGTTAACCCATTTATTCACCTTAAAAAATCAAGCATGTTATTGAAAGCCAAACCAAGACTGAATCACACGCCATTCATCGGATTTTCTTCAAAATTACAAATCAAGCTACCCGTTTTATAAAGCAGTTATTTCCTCAAAATTAATTGCCGACTACATACTAGGCAGTTGTTGCTCCGACCAAATATTTCACTTTAGTGCTGAACGTCATTATCGCTGAAGAAACAAGCCCAGGATACGTAAACCCTCCAGACAATCACAGCATATACAGTCATGTGAAAAAGTTAGGACAACCTATGAAATCCTGTGTATTTTTGTAACACTTTTGGATATATAGATATTTAATCTCAATTTCAACAAGACTGAGAGATTATAGGAATATAACCAAACAATTAAAACTGAATAAAAGACTTTTCAAGATCTTCTGTACAAGTAATTCTACAAAAACGCATATTCTACCTGAGGAAAAAGTTAGGACACCCCCACATTTATTCCCAGTTAAAATGGCTCAACTCACACACAGGTGTATCACACCAGGTGCACATGATTAGAAGATAGTTACTCAGCATTTTGAAAGAGGCTTGCCCTATTTAAACCTCAGACACTTAGTTTGGTATGCTCCTGACTGTTGAAGTGAGAGTGAGCACCATGGTGAGAGCAAAAGAGCTGTCTGAGGCCTTCAGAAAGACAATTGTAGCAGCTTAAGAGTCTGGTAAGGGATTTAAAAAGATCCCAAAAGATTTTGAAATCAGTCATTCCACTGTCCGGAAAATAGTCAACAAGTGGAGGGCTTTCAAAACAACTGCCAACATTCCCAGGTCTGGTCATCCAAGCAAATTCACCCCGAAAGCAGACCACAAGATGCTAAAAGAGGTCTCCAAACACCCTAACATGTCATCACGGGACCTACAGCAGGCTCTGGCTACTGTTGATGTGAAAGTGCATGCCTCTACAATCAGAAAGAGACTGCACAAGATTAACTTGCATGGGAGGTGTGTAGGGAGGAAACCTTTGCTCTCTAAGAAAAACATCAAGGCCAGACTGAAATTTGCCAGAGAGAATGTAGACAAAGACCAGGACTTCTGTAATAATGTTCTTTGGATAGATGAGTCCAAAACAGAATTATTTGGACACCAGAACAGAGGACATGTTTGGCGTAAACTAAATACAGCCTTCCAGGAAAAGAACCCCATACCAACTGTGAAGCATGGAGGTGGAAGTGTCATGGTTTGGGGATGCTTTGCTGAAGCAGGACCCAGACAGCTCACAATCATAGAATCTACCATGAATTCTACTGTGTATCAGAGGGTGCTTGAGGATCATGTGAGACCATCTGTAAGAAAATTAAAGCTGAAGTGGAACTGGACTCTGCAACATGACAATGACCCACAACATACCAGTAAATCCACCAAGGACTGGCTGAAAACTAAGAAATGGAGAGTCCTGGAATGGCCGAGTCAAAGCCCAGATCTTAATCCCACTGAGATACTGTGGGTTGACTTGAAACGGGCTATACATGCAAGAAACCCCTCAAACATCTCACAGCTGAAAGAATTCTGCATTGAGGAGTGGGGCAAACTTTCTTCAGACCGATGTCAGATACTGGTATATGGATACAAGAAGCGTCTCACTGCAGTTATTTCAGCCAAAGGGGGTAACACTAGCTATTAGGGAGTAGGGTGTCCTAACTTTTGCCTCAGATAGAATATGCATTTGTGTAGAATTACATTTACAGAAGATCTTGAAAAGTCTTTTCTTCAGTTTTAGTTGTTTAGTTATATTCCTATAATCTCTCAGTATTGTTAAAATTGAGTTTAAATATCTATATATCCAAAAATGTTACAAAAATACACAGGCTTTCATAGGGTGTCCTAACTTTTTCACATGACTCTAGTACCGACTGAGGATAAAGCCAACCACCATTCTACTGTTTCTCCACCAAGCAGCCACCAAAAGTACACAAACTGACTCAAACAAGAAAATCTCACGGAATATCAAACCAAATTTCAGGACACCACAAGATGTGACGCCTCAACCTCTACAGAATACCCCTACACAACAAGCAAAGAATCTCAGGCCAGTATCGCCAAGAAACATCGAGCATTCCAAACTGAAAAAGACAGCAAACAACTCACTCGAGCCACTTTAAGACTACTATAGGAAACCCAGCCAGCTCAACCAAGTAACACACCCACACGTTCTCCCACGAAGTGCAGAAAATACACAAAAAGAAGATCCTTCTACTCTGGCCACCTCCCGCAAGCAAGGACCTTCTTGTATAACCCAGCTTCACTGACTTTATACACCCGTCAAGTCTCTTCCAGCTTCAGTCTATGTTTTTACTAAGTGATCACAAGTTTAAGACCATACCAAAAAAGAAGTCCTAAACAGGGTAGGAAATGCCCAACAAGAGGTCTCAGTAGTGAGTTGCACGGCCATCATTGTGAATAACATCAAACATTCACTTTGACATGGTCGATATAAGCGTTTGCAGAAGGCTGGCTAGAATGTTATTCCAAGTGATAAAGATGACTTCACTAAGATCATGCACTATTTGGAATTGACGTCCATTTCTATAGACTTTCTTTGCCATTCACTCCCAAACATTTGAAATGGGGTTCATTTCGGGAGAACACGCTGGATGGTCCAAACGAATCACGTTATTTGCTGTAAAAAAGTCCTTTGTCCTGCGGGCATTGTGGGTTGCAGCGCTGTTCTGCTGAAAGATTCAGTCATTTCCACGAGGGCGAAGGCCTTCAGTCAATAAGAATGCTCTCTCCAAAATGCCAATGTAGCCAGCCGCTGTTTAACACTCCTGTATAACCTGAAGTTCCATTGTTCCATGGAAGGAGTAAGCACCCCAGATCATGATGGAACCTCCTCCACTGTGTCATGTAGCAAATGTCTCTGGTGGGATATCCTTATCGTGTCAGTAACGTTGGAAGCCATCTGGATCATCCAGGTTAAGATTTTTCTCATCAGAGAACAAAACTTTCTTCCACTTTTATACGTCCCATGTTTGGTGCTTCTCAACAAAGTTTAACCGAGCTGTTTCGTGGTGTGGAAGGAGGCGTGGCCTTTGAAGACGCTTACAGTTTTTAAAGCCTTTCTCTCGTAGATGCCGTCTTATTGTTCTTGAGCTACATTCTGCGTCTGTAAGGGCCTTGATCTGGTTCGACGATCGGCTGGTGTCTTGCCGGACAACCCGCCGAATTCTCCTGCTCAACGCCGGCGAAATTTTCTTGGGCCGACCGCTTGAAATTCTCGTTCCGTATCGCTCAGGGTCTTTTAAGAAATTTGCAACAGCAATTTTACAATGCCCAATTTCACCAGCGATGGCACGTGGAGAAAGACCTTGCTTTTGCAGCTCGACAATTCTGCCACGTTCAAACTCTGTCAACTTTTTAGCCTTTGCCATGTTTTTACCCAATGTAACACAGGAGATGTCAGTGGGAGATGTTGACCACGCTAATGCTTGAACACAAATGAGTAAATTTCGTTACGTGTTTACTGATTAACGCTTCGTTCTTTTTCAGTATGGTCTTAAACGTTTGACCAGCTAGTATTTAGGCTAATTTCATAGTGCTTACATTTTCACTATTAAACGCTGAAAAAGTTTTTTATTTTTATTTTCCCTTTTCTTATTTTCATCTTTTGAAGCTCTACGCAAATAAGTGGTTGAGTCTAACAACGCAAAAGGCATATATTTTCTTTATGTTCATTGGCCTTAAGATTTTGGCCAGCAGTGTATATCCACTCGTGGCGTTTTTAGTTTTACTTCTTCTTCTACTTTAGAGCAGAAAAATTTATATGATGCTTTCAATTCTCTGCAGTTTTCCATTCATATCTCCAGCTTATCCAACAACTAGTCAGTAAAATGCCAAAGGTAACTACGGAAACACCCACCACCATCATTCAAGCCACATCTCCTAAGAAGCAATTCAGAAAAAGTGGGAGATGAAAGACAGAAAGTCAAACTCCAAAAATATGTTCACCCAGACTCCACCTACCAAGAAGAATATACTGAAGACTCAAATCACACAGACTCAAGTATCACTCAATCACGCGTCACCATCCACCAATACCTTTCAAATGACGAACCATGAATCTCAGACACGCATTCCAAGTTAGTCGGAAAAACCTAGACAGAAGAACAGCCAGTCAGCGACTTGCTGATCACCCAGAAAGTTCCTCTCATCCTATTAATGGATGACTGATGCTGAATTCGACCGAAATTTCCTTTTCCCTTCCTCCTGCTATTAACATCGCCGTAGAAGAGTTAGTGTCTCAGTATTACTACCAGATCTTCCAGTTTACCATCCATTTCTTACTAGTCAAACCAAACGCAAACTAACGTGACAGGGGATTAGTTTAGAGAGAGAGAAACCTGAAGAATTCTCTCTCCAACTGGGGTGTTCAGGAACGTTGTAGTTCCTCTTCGTCCCCTCACGTGAGAAATTGTTAAAATTTCCATGGGGTTTTTCCTTTACTTTTATTTTGATATTATTTTTAAGGTGGAGTGGGGTATTTGTGAGTGATAGGAAAGATGGGAGAACTGGACGAGAGCAGCATAAGTGAAGTAAGCCAGACCTTGGCCCGTGGACGGAGTACACTGGCGGCTGGCGAGTTGATTTACAATTTACTACAGCTGGATAACCTGTGACTGGAGCCTACAGATCCGATGCCAGAGATTTTGCTGTGGGGGGAAACGGGAGTACCTCGAGAAAACCCACTTTCACGGCCTGGGCGCCGAAAAATCTACCCAGACCGTGCCCGGAAGTAGCTGGGAAGAAACATAGGAAAAAAAAACAAAAACTGATGAACTGTGACGGTGGTATACATGGAAACTGTTAGCTGCGGTCTTGTAGATCAGGTAGTAACTTCGTCATGAACTTGTTTTCACACTTGAAGCCCATTGGTGCAAGTGAAAAACGTGGTCTAGGTGGTGAAACAACTGGTTGTTCATCGGTAAGTTGTTCTTCACTGGTCTGTGATGCTTTGTTTCGTCTTGTGATTTTGGTTTGAGTTTTCTGCGTGGAGGTAGTTTGTTTTTCTGTTTGAACTGTTGCGTCGATAGTTATCTTGGTAATGGTTTGAGTCTGGCTGGTTGTTGAATTCTGTGGAACTTGGACTGAAGTCTAGCATGATCTGTCCTTTTTCTTTCTTGGGTTGCTGACACTTGGCGTGTTGCTAATAGAGGAAGGTGACGTCTTCTGGGTCGAGTTATCTGTATCTGTCTTCGTGTTTCTAATAGTTAGATCTGGACTCGGCGGTATTTTTGTAGTTTCTCGTTGGAAGTTGTCCGTTAGTTGTTTGTGATGTTTTGTTTGACCAAGTGTTGAAGGGTCGTCGATGTGGGCGTTCGGCTCTAAAGTGGAATATGTGATAATAACATCTGTCACGTAAAATACAGTCAGCACTGTACTTCGACGTTGTCACTATCTGTAAAATACAGTCAGCACTGTACTTCGACGTTGTCACTATCTTCATGAAGTACGTAGGAAGGTTAGTGTTCTTAGAAAAAAATTCGATAAACAGCATATACATTGGCTTGGATTTGGGGTCCTATGGCTTGTTTAATTTCTTCTGGTTGTATTGATGGGTCGACGCTCCTGAGGAATACTGAATAAAGACTGACTGGACTTTTGGTAGGAGAACAATTTACATTAAATTCGATGTTCCATGGCTGGCACAGATAAATTTGGTCTGCGGTAGTGGCGGGTTGGATGAGAATTCCACCCCGGCGTAAGATTCGGGTCCTGGACGGTTCAATGGTTGCCCCTAGCTTGGCTTGGGCGATCAACGTGGCGACTTGAAGGGGCGTGAGGTTCGACGGTAGACCGTCGACGATCCGGCGGTACTAACGGCCTGACTGGCGAGGATGAACGTTTTGTCTTAAAAAGCATGTTGGCAGAGATATTAGCACGTCTAACTTGCTCAGTGACTAGCTCTGTACTCCTCGACTAGTCAAACCAATTTTAAGCTGTTATACCTAATATGTAACAACCTCTGCGTTTTTCCTCTGTTCAGCTTTCATCGGGCACGATCGGGGCATTCTTTTCGGTACACCGGCTGTGAAAGTGGGTTTTCTTGGGGCAATCCCCTCAAACAACAAAATTTTATCTCCATTATTTTGATCCCAGCCTTGAAAGGGATCGTTGTGCGAACTTAAAGGAAAACTTCGTTTCTTTGAAGTTAAGCATTAAGCACAAAGCTATACAATGCGCTATCTGTCATCTGCCCACTATTGATATCGAAACCCGATTTCTAGAGGTGTGAGTCCGCAGACATGCCGCTGTACTACTGGGGGAACCAAGAAAATAATCAGAAGGTCAGACTTTTGGCATAACCTAATAAGATAATCCGTTCTTATTACAGAGAAACTTTCACTACTTAAGTGTAGCTTTAAAGAAATATTCAAGTTGTTTGAAAATTTAAACTTATTGTTAAATTATATTATTCAATTCTTCGTTTATATAATATGATTAATATTGGAATTGGAGGCTTCCGTCACAGCCTTAGTCTACATAGGTTTTTACGTCACATTACGTCACTTCCAGCCTTCTTTTCACAGCGACTTCCTGCTTTCAGCACGAGAAACGCAGATTTCCTGACTCATGGAGTTTCCATTTCACTTCACTGGTCACACTCACTACATAGTCACTTAACTACCGTGTGTTAACAAGCTTCCTACCGTGCTAGTAAAGTCTAGTCTAAACTAATCACTCAACATCTCAGCCGTCAGGTCAAAATTTACTATAATTCACTGAATGCTTGTTTAGAATTAAGCAGAAAGCTATACAATGGGCTATCTTTGCTCTGCCCACCAAGGGTATCAAACTCAGTTTTAGCGTTGTAAGTCCGCAGACATGCCGCTGTGCCACTGAAGGGGGCTTCACTTAATGAATAAACCACAATTTCACATGAAGAACGAAGATAAAGAGCAGAGTCTAAGTGCCCCTGAAACGTATAAAATAAAAACACCTGTCAAGAAATAGCATCAGTAGTGATGTATTCATTTTGTTTCATCTGACTAGAACTCTGATTTTAGTATTACAAAACATGCCATACCATCTTCTTTAACAGATGTTTTATTATAACAAAACTTGCTACACTATCGTCTTTAACAGATGTTTTAATATAGCAAAACATGCTACACCATCGTCTTTAACAGATGTTTCAGTAAAACAAAACATGCTACACCATCGTCTTTAACAGATGTTTCAGTAAAACAAAACATGCTACACCATCGTCTGGAACAGATGTTTCAGTAAAATAAAGCATGCTACACCATCGTCTGGAACAGATGTTTCAGTAAAATAAAGCATGCTACACCATCGTCTGGAACAGATGTTTCAGTAAAATAAAGCATGCTACACCATCGTTTTTTTAAAAATGTTTTATTTTTACAAAACATATACCATTGTATTTAACAAATGTTTTAGTACTACAAAACATGCTACACCATCATATTTAACAGATGTTGAAGTATAACAAAACATGCTACACCATCGTCTTTATGAGATGTTTTATTATAACAAAACATGCTGCGCCATCGTCTTTATGAGATGTTTTATTATAACAAAACATGCTGCGCCATCGTCTTTATGAGATGTTTTATTATAACAAAACATGCTGCGCCATCGTCTTTATGAGATGTTTTATTATAACAAAACATGCTGCGCCATCGTCTTTATGAGATGTTTTATTATAACAAAACATGCTGCGCCATCGTCTTTATGAGATGTTTTATTATAACAAAACATGCTGCGCCATCGTCTTTATGAGATGTTTTATTATAACAAAACATGCTGCACTATCGTCTTTATGAGATGTTTTATTATAACAAAACATGCTGCACCATCGTCTTTATGAGATGTTTTATTATAACAAAACATGCTGCGCCATCGTCTTTATGAGATGTTTTATTATAACAAAACATGCTGCGCCATCGTCTTTATGAGATGTTTTATTATAACAAAACATGCTGCGCCATCGTCTTTATGAGATGTTTTATTTTAACAAAACATGCTGCGCCATCGTCTTTATGAGATGTTTTATTTTAACAAAACATGCTACACCATCGTCTTTATGAGATGTTTTATTATAACAAAACATGCTGCGCCATCGTCTTTATGAGATGTTTTATTATAACAAAACATGCTGCGCCATCGTCTTTAACAGATTATTTTGGTGTAGCAGATCATGCTACGAGTCGTATGCAGTGAATATGACAAATATTGTAAGGTTGGAAAACTATTAATAAACATTCTCTTAATTCTTGAAAAAAAAAAAAACTAATTTAAGAACGTAGTGTTCAAAAACATCACACGCGTAACACAGTGTATTAGTTAGTTATCACCATTAGATTCCATCTAGGAACATAGGGCCGCAATCGCTTGCGGATTCTTCAACAAGTATTTAGGTTGTTAGCCCACTGCACCGAGCCGTCCCTAATTTAGCAGTGTAAGACTAGAGGGAAGGCAGCTAGTCATCACTACCCACCGCCAACTCTTGGGCTACTCTTGTACCAACGAATAGTGGGATTGACCGTCACATTATAACGCCAAAACGGCTGGGAGGGCGAGCATGTTTGGCGCGATGCGAACAAGAACCCGCGACCCTCGGATTATGAGTCGCACGCCTTACGCGCTTGGCCATGCCAGGCCCCACACAGTGTATTATGACGAGCATAATTATTTATAATCATGCTTTACCATATTGTAAAAGTCGAACACACAATGATAAGTATTGTGCTATACCTTAGATGCATGTTCACGCGGTTTGTACGCTTGAGTCACAATCAGAGGGTCACGAGTTTAAATCCACGTGCCACCAAACATGCTCGCTCTTCCAGCCGTTGGGGCGTTACAAGGTAACGGTCAATTCTACTATTCGTTGGAAAAGAGTAACTCAAGAGTTGGCGGTAAGTGGTGATGACTAGCTGCCTTCCCTCTAGTCTTACACTGCTAAATTAGGAACGTCTGGCGCAGATAGCCCTCGTGTAGCTTTGCGCGAAATTAAAAAACAAACAAACCAAACATAGTTAGAGCTGCCACCTACTAGAGGCACGTGTGGTTCCAGCAAGGACGCCTACATCGGGAAAACTAAACATTTATTGTTTGCATCAACAAACACATAAGAGTATCACTGAGTTGAGGTATGATTCTTTAAAGTCAACCCAATTAGGCGATCCGAAATCACAAACATGAAACTGGACATCCAATAACTAACTCAGGAGTTATCATTTTTTTGTATTGGTAATTCTGACCTTTAACTGTTAATCAAAGAAAATCTATCCATGAAACAAATGCCTTCTGTTTTAATATCCTCCTATACGCCATTTGTTTCAAAACAACTTTTACTAAAAATGAATTTGTAATAAACTATTTTAAAAACCAGAATGTTTACCAATAATGAAATAAGACTGTCTTTAGTTTTAAAATAATTTTTTACAAAGAGCATATTTTAGTGGCCAAATATTCGATTTTGAGTGGTTAGATAAGAATACCAGTTCAGTGAAATACAGAGTCTCTGTAAACTGTATGGAATTTCGACACGTTCTACTGATTTATAATAATTCGTTGCGACATAATTATTTTGTTACCATGGGGTTTAGGCCCGGCATGGCCAGGTGGTTAAGGCAATCGACTCGTAATCTGAGGGTTGCGGGCTCGAATCCCCGTCATAGCAAACATGCTCTCCCTTTCAGCCGTTAGGGCGTTATAATATATCGATCAATTCCACTTTTAGTAGGTAAAAAAGTAGCCCAAGAGTTGGCAGTGGGCGGTGATGATCATCTGCCTTCCCTCTAGTCTTACACTGCTAAATTAGGCACAGCTAGCGCAGATAACCCTCGTGTAACTTTGCGCGAAGTTCAAAAAGAAACAAACAAACGTTATATCTCTAAAATAAAATAGTTAAAACAAATGTATTTATCAAGGTATTGAGCAGATGCACGATATCCCAGAATGCACTTCTCTCTCGCCTGCTACACTCATCTATGCCGCTTCCTAATTCTGACTTTTTCCACTTGAAATGCCTTAGTTGGTTTTTCAAAGTGTTACAGTGAATAATGGAATAGAAGTGTTAACATCTATCAGTTCCACAGAAAAGCTCGTGTTGAAATTTAAGTTTGAACGTTATGCGATTGTACAGAGAATGAAAAATACGTGCACATTTGTCAGATTTCGGTCAGGAAATAAGTAGCCCTGATTTTGATAATAAGCGCACTTTTTACTATGCTTCATCTCAGGTCACGTGAACAATAAATAGCCTAAATTGAGTCACTTGTTATTAGATTTTCAGACCTAGTTTAGCTGAATAAATAATATTCAATTAGCGGTGCACTTTTTGTCAGATTTTCACTTTTCATCATAATCAACTAGGACTACGTGTTCTAACGAAAACTATCCAGTTAAAACACGGAATATATCATGAAGTTTACTGTAGTTTTGTTTTTAATCTGCAAAAAGTTGTTCATATGCATTTGACAGTGTGTGAAGTACATTTGTGGCAGTATATTACAGTTAATTAAGCAACAATGTTATACGTATTAGTATTTCACTAGTAATTTAGCACTGATGACGTACATTATCACGAATCTTAACCATCCGGTTTACATACAACTCACTGACGTAGATTTTAGTCGGATCAATCTTTTTCCGTCGTTTCTTTTGCTCGTGTTATAAGATACATGACTGAAATATGTCTCGCGATATACTAGTTTTTGTTGTGGTTATCATTTTTTATTATTTTCGTGACATACTAATATTCAGGATATTAAGTGCCCTCTTCTTTCAATACTTAGAACTAGTTTTATGGCTTTCGTTCATTTCTTTTTTGTTTTTGAATTTCGCGCAAAGCTACACGAGAGCTATCTGCGCTAGCCGTCCCTAATTTAACAGTGTAAGACTAGAGGGAAGGCAGCCCGTCATCACCACCCACCGCAACCTTTTGGGCGACTCTTTTACCAACGAATAGTGGGATTGATCGCACATTATAATGCACCCACAGCTGAAAGGGCAAACATGTTTGGTGCGACGGGGATTCGAACCCGCGACCTTCAGATTACGAGTCGAACGCCTTAACCCACCTGGCCATGCCGGGCCCGTTCATTTCTTGATTTTCACTTTTGTCTCCCCTTCTGCTGACTTGGTTTTGTTTTTGAATTTCGCACAAAGCTACACGAGGACTATCTGCGCTAGCAGTTCCTTATTTAGCAGTGTAAATGTAGAGAAAAGGCATCACCACCCACCGCCAACTTTTGGGTTACTCTTTTACCAACAAATAGAGGGATTAACCGTCACATTTTAACGCCCTCACGGCTGAAAGAGCGAGCATGTGATGTAGATTCGAACCAGCGACTCTCAGATTATGAGTCGAACATCCTGACCACCTGGCCATGTTGGCTCCTGCTGACTTGCATTTACTACGGAAAAATTTCACGCGTTATGACATACTGCTAAAAGGTTATCATGGCTTTTGTTGACTTACTGTAATGAGGTATGAGATTTAATAACTTAGACATTATGAACTGTTTAATAATATAAATTAATGATTGCAGAGTCATGTACTAGACAAAACGCCTATCACTTAGTGTCACGTGACTCAAATTTTCCTGCTACGTCATTCATTCTCAAGTATATGCTTTATTGGCAATGTGTATGTGTTTTCTTATAGCAAAGCTACATCGGGCTACCTGCTGGGTGCACCGAGGATAATCGAACTCCTGTGGTAATATATAAATTGTTGTAAAAATAATATAAATTACTGTCCCAATGTTTGCATTCCGGTAAACATAACTACTATTTTATTCACTCTATTTGGTATCAATAGTTCTGGGTGTTGTATTTTCTATGCTATTCTAAATATCCGTCTAAGTACAACACGGAGGTGATTAGTAATATAATAGTAACTATTATCTATACCATTTGTTTTACTGTGTCTTTAATCAGACTTAGAATAAATTTAGTTTATTAAATTTTTAGTTAGTGTCAGCATAACTTCTTTTGAGTAAGCTGACAGTTTCGTTCAATTCATGTACCTTATCAAAGATTACTAACTATTGAAGGCTTACCATGAAGCCACATAAACGCTTTTTGAGAAAACGAAAAAAATAAAATAAACAGAACGCCATACTTGGCGACTTATGAGCTGTAAATTCATATACGACTAAGTTTATACTGGTTGACAAAAGTCATTCTGTAGCTAGGTAAAAAATGTAATTTTGAACACTATTAGCTCTCATCGGGTCAGTCAAGTCGATAATACTGTTTATATAAAATATGGATTCGTAAGCGCAAAACAAATTTGTATAGAAAACATTTTAACTATGCGAAGACTATGCACATCTAAGCACAAAGGTCAAATTTAAACAACAGACATATTTTGTTTTGTTTTTAATTTAAAAGAAACTGGGAATCTACGTCACAAAATGAATTCCAAACTAATAATTATGTATCCGTCTTAATAAAATATAGTCCCCAATCTAATTATTGAGTCAGAGTGGTTTGAATTTACTCCGACCCTTTTCAGGGCAATGTCCATGTACCACTTTCGTACATTTATCGATATTATTTGCCCTATCAGTAGGAAGTCTAGTTTGAAGGTGGTGTTTTTTCCCTACCTTTTAAATATATATATATATATATATTATTATTATTATATTTTTATTTAGTTATTTATTATTTGTTTTTAAAATTTATTTTTGTGTTTAAAATATGTGTTGATCGTGGAGAGATGTTTAGGACTATCTTCATCATGTATGCGGTACCTATCTAGCTCGCATAATAATTCATTTTTCACCTATTTTTTATCAAAATACGTTATTATACTATGTAGGAGTCTATCTACTATTGTTAGTATGTTTGAATATCTGTATATCAATTTAGAAGATGTGGTTCTGGGAACTCTGTATGCTGTTGTGAGGAGTGTGTTTTTATTGTGTGCAGCTTGGTTTTGATTATCTTGTCACTTACAGTAATCCAAACTAGAGCTGCACAGTCAATTACTGGTCTAATATATGTTTTGTAAATTTTTAGAAGCATTACTAATTCGTAACTTTGTTTTGTTTTTGAATTTCGCGCAAAGCCACACGAAGATTATCTGCGCTTGCGTTATCCGTTCCTAATTTAGCAGTGTAAGACTAGAGGCCAGGCAGACAGTCTTTACCACTCACCGCCAACTCTTGGATTACTTTTCTACCAACGAATAGTGGGAATGACTACAACATTATAACGCCTGCTAGGGTTGAAAGGGCGAGAACGTAACTTCCACTTCTTTGTTAATTACTCACAAAAAATAGTAATAAACAAGCAACTACCTACGTCACTGCTTCTCACACTATAATCAATTAATCGTGCCTGAGATGGAAAAAAATGAAATCTTCGTCCAACAAACTAGTGCAAATATCTCCTGAAATAAAAAAAAAAAAACGAACAACAAACACACACATATACGAGGTTTTATCTTGTATAATCTCAAACTAACTTATAACTTTTAGTCCTGGCGTACACTGTAAAAGGTGATCTTCGAGATTCATTAATATTTTTTATTACATATCTATATGTTCGACCGTGCACGCAAAATCTATTAGTAGCTTTTGTAGCGACTTAGGAAAATTACAGAACATGTTAAGAGCAGGCATTTTTATAGAAGTTATATCCTCGAGAAATGTCATCACTTTTGATTTTACCAATACGGTCGTTGTTGGTATTTTAGCGAAATACTACACAATGTGTCACCTGCGCTATGTCCACTACGGGTTCGAACCCTGGATTATTGCACTGTAACTTCATAAAACTTATTAATATTAGTCAAGTACAAAAATTTGATATCTCAAAACTATGATTATTTTTCGATTGGACAGTGGCAAGCCGACGGACTTACAGTGATAAAATCTGGAGTTCGATTCCCCGTGGTGAACACAGCGGATAGCCCGATGTGGGTTTGTTGTAAAGTGAACAAATTTAAAACTATAAATTTTCAAAAGCTGCAAGTTACCAAGCTATTACGAGACATTGAAATATAACCCTAAACGTTACGAGGTGTACAGAAACGTTGTAGTCGGGATACAATAGCAATGATACGTCACTGCACTCTTAATTTAATAAGCTAAGTACGGATATAGAGACACTAGCTCCTAAGTGACACAGTGGTATGTCTGCGGACTTATAACGCTAGAAACCGGGTTTCGATACCCGTGGTGGGAAGATCACAGATAGCCCATTGTGTAACTTTGTGCTTAATTTCAAACAGAGACGCTAACATTACAGAACGGAACCACTGGAGATTAGCCTAACTTACCTCACCTCCATGACCGTCAAATATACCATAAAGGGCAACGTCATTTTGTTCGTCAATTATTAAACTGAAACGATCTTCCATCTGGGGCCTCCTTCCCTGAAGTGCATATATACTGACGTTCTCTGTCTTCCGTTCCCATGCCCGAAAGTCGTGCTTACCTGATGGCACTGAAAACAAACTCAACCCTTCAGTGAGGCTGCTTGAATATTGAAATCGGTTTATAACAGATTTGTACCACACACGTAGAGACTGGGAAAACAGGTACAGCGCCACAGTAAACAAACAAAGCGCTAAACTTTCAGGGCTAAAAACGTAACTGTGAATTAACCCTGTGACACAAGACATTTTGGACATCAAAAGGTTTGGGAAAGTTCTATGTTACAAATGTTCGGCACAATGCAACTCTAGCGACACCATCTCCTGTTGTGTGAGAAACACAAATGTTTAGTGTAGAAGAAACACTACTACCGAACTCGGCATAGAAATACGCAGGGACCGTGATCCATGAAGTTTGACGCGTGCGTAGTATCCACTATTGCACATGGCACTACTACATTAAAGAGATCAACAGCGCCTGGCAGAGCATACGTTTATTCATAATTTACGCCATGTAGAACGTGATCTATTTAAAGTGCATTCGCAATATTAGCATTATCTGAATTAAGGTGGATAGTGCGCGTGCATTCTCGATAAGATACAAGGATTTGTTTCAGCCATGTCAGCACGACGATAAAACTGAAAGTATGAAACATTGTGAACGTACACATTGTTTGAGGTGTATGACTGTCTTTATCTGTCATTATCAGTACTTTAGACTGTGTAACTATTAACAACAATATCACATTAGTACTGTTTTGAAATTAAGTTTAGTTTACGTAGACCAGTTAGTAACAACACTGCTTGGTTTAGGTATTCCTGTTATATTATATTAATGTTTCCAAGTGCTATACTATTACTAGCATTAATGCTTATAAAGGGATAAATGAAAGCCAATATTTCATTTCCTACAACATTTACGTCGATGTAAATATAATTAACTAATTACTTTTTAATTAAGCACAAAGATGCACAAAGGACTATCACTGCTTTACCCACCACGGATATCAAAACTCGGTTTTTAGCGTTCTCAGCTCACAATAGCAAAGCCACATCGAGCTATCTTCTTGTGTCCACCGACGGGAATCGAATCCCTGACTTTAGCGTTGTAAATCCGAAGACTAATCGCTTGGAATGAATTCTAAACTAAATTAATTTTATAAACCAAGTCTTGTGCTAAGGCCAGGGGAGAAGCGATTGAACCCCCTACATTTCATACATACACAGTTAAAGGAACTCAATACAAATTGTGATGAAAAATATTCCTGACGAAAGAAGGGGCAGTGCTTTAATAGTAGCACCCCCTCTTTTTACATGTTTCTCTCTACGTCATGGGCCCGGCATGGCCAGGTGTGTTAATCTTAATCTTAGGGTCGCGGGTTCGAATCCCCGTCGCACCAAACATGCTCGCCCTTTCAGCCTTGGGGACGTTATAATGTCACGGTCAACCCCACTATTCATTGAGTAGCCCAAGAGTTGGCGGTGGATGGTGATAATTAGCTGCCTTCCCTCTAGCCTTACACTATTAAATTAAGGACTTCTAGCGCAGATAGCCCTCGTGCAGTTTTGCACGAAATTAAAAAAACACCAAAAAACTCTACGTCATGGTAATGTTTGCACCTGCCAGAGTATAACGCAGGATGTATTTCGATCTCTACGCCGAAATGTTGCTTAGCTTAAGAGCAGTTAAATTAATTTAACTAACATTAGCTATCAAATTAATCGTTTGAAATTTACTGTTCGATATATTATGTTACATGACGTGAAAAGCTTTCTACAAATTATTGAAACTAATCAATGCGCGTCTAATCAGAAACTTGGTTTCTTATATGTTTTTTAACGATGTTGCGGCCATACACTTGTCTCCACACTGGTTAATAGAAATGTATCTAGAGAGCGTTTAGAACCTTACACTGGTAAATTAGGAACGGCGAGCAGATAGCTCTCGTGTAGCTTTGCTCGAAATTAAAACAACAACAACAAATAAATGAGTCTCTTAGCAACAGAAAGCATCAGCATGTCTAGTGAGAAAGTTGTCCCAACGGGGTAAGCAGGATAACTACCTGAAGTAAGTGGCCATCTCATAAGTGTTGTATATCATGCATCCCAAAGTGTATAAGAGTTTATTATTTATATTTGAATGAACTAAAGATTGTCTGTATATAGTTGTAAATTTCTATGTGAAGGGTGCAGTTTGTCAATATGATCGCGCTTTCTTCGGAGAGTGACACTTCACTTTCTAATTAATGGGTTTTTCCGAAAACGCTCTGTATGTGTTTCATATAACATGGAAGTTATGAATAGCATGGGCTGTTTTAGTTTCAACTTCTAGTACGTTTTTCCGTAAAATTCAAAAGCGTTCGAAATTAAAACAGATCAATTAGCTAAGATGAAGTTAGCGTAATAAGTGGCTTATTTTTTAAGAAAAATGTTCAAATGCGTTCAAACCATCATTATAGAGCATAATGGTAAGTCGGTACTAACTGTTCATTACAAAAATTTAATCCATTATTGTAACAAAGTCCGGATATCATTGTAAAACGCTTTTAAAGTAGGTTGTAATAAATTTAGTATGGTAATTGCACACTGATTCTATAGGATCCTTGGAGAAATCAGTTATGTAGAATTGTTAGATCTTTGGCATGTGGAAGAAATCGATTGGATCTAATAAGTTATTCAACTGTTTCTTAGATACGTGCCCCCTAGTGGCACAGATGGATAGCCGCAAAGGGGATAAGGTGTATTATTTTAAATATTCCCCTGACGTTCTACTAAGGCCATAAAGTGGATCGTTTTAGGAACTTTTATGATGCTTTCCTAGGGTTAGTTTGGTTTGTTGTGAATTAGGCGCAAAGCTACTCGAGGGCTAGCCGTCCCTAATTTAGCAGTGTAAAACTATAGGGAAAGCAGTTAGTCATCGCCACCCACCGCTAACTCTTGGGTTACCCTTTTACCAACGAATAGTGGGATTGGTTGTCATATTATAACGCCCCCATGGCTGAAAGGGCGAGCGTGTTTTGTGCGACGGGAATTCGAACCCGCGACCCTCGGGTTACGAGTCGAGTTCCTTAACCACCCGGCCATGAAGGAGCAAAGAAAAAGTTTAATGGAGCTTAAAGAAGCGGTTTTGTACCTATCTCCAAGAAAATTAAAGTTATCAAGTGCAGAGGTAAAAAAATACACTTGATCAATTACAGCCGAAAAATGTTGCTAAATATACGTCTTAATAGAATTAAACATAATGTTTGGAATAATCTGTCATTGAGAAGATTAAAACAGTTGTTAGGAAAAGGACATGACACGCAAAAGATCAAATTCAGTCTTAGGGTGTTAGGTGAGAAAGCCATAGAAGCGCACAGAAATCTATGTATACTTTATAAGAAGCTTGATAAGTTGGAAATGCTGAAGCAGGTTAGATTATAAATGCATGAGAATTCTCATAAATTCACACTGGAGTCATACAGGAGCAGTTCTCATCATTGAAGAACCAAACAGCCTGTCTGTGGTTAAAATAAACATACATAAATGAAGTGTAATTTGTAAACCGACGAAAGGGGTAATTACTGATGCAGAGGTCTGGCTTGTTTTGAATTTTGCGCAAACACGTGGGCTATCTGCGCTAGTCGTCTTTAATTTAGCAGTGTAACACTAGAGGGAAGAAAGCTAGTCATCACCACCCACCGCCAACTCTTAGGCTACTCTTTTACCAACGAATAATGTGATTGACCGTCACATTATAGCGAGCATGTTTGGTGTGAAGGGAATTTGGTGTGTGACCCTCAGATTACGAGTCGAGGGCCTTAACCATCTTGCCAAGAGAAGAGAAAAAAAATGTTGCTACAGATATATTAAATTTTACCAGTGATGTTTTATTTTCTTTCTTAATGTTTTAGATTTTCTCTTTAAGTCACTTTTCCATTTGAAAATTTTGACAATGTAATTTCCGATATTTTTTATCACTTTGTTTTCATACTGAAATAAAATAAAAACTTGTGTAACTTACGAAGATTTAGTTACAAGAAAATTCGTGCACATTTGTATACAACGAACTCCGTAGAAAGAGCTTGCGATTCCCTCTGTTTATTTCTTTGTAGTTCAACACAATGCTACACAGAGGCCTATCTGACATCTAGCCACCAGAGGTATTTAAACCCATTTTCTACCACTGTAATTCCGTAGACATGCCGCTGTGCCACTGGGGAGCAATTCGTTCGATCACAGAATAATTCAGTTCATAACAGACACGATGATTCTTCACTAGGAAGTCTCATTTCGAAATTCTGCATTAAACTCGTTTTAAACACCTAGCTATGCTGGGCTAACAAGTGTCGAACTCGAGTGGAAAGGGAATGTCACATCATAGTTCCATAAACGGTTGCACAATCATAGACCGAAGTGACATCTTGGTTCCAGAAAAAGTCATCGGAGGGTGTCGCGTTTCTAGACCACTATGACTTGTGACAACAACATTGAGTTCCACAAATTCAGACAACCACGAATTTTATCCACATCAATATAATTAATACAATCAGTTTAAACTGCTCGGGCCGTGTTACTGGGTTTTCAGGAATTTCGGACTTGACTTTCAGCCGATTTCCCGGTATAGAGGTTTTGCGTGAACCTATTAGTGTCACGTGACCACAACGAGGTTTGTAAACATACCGCCATATTGGGTGGCAAGTGTCCCGCATGACTGAACGAGTTAACAACTGCTGTATTCAGTACTATTCACATGTAAATGGCTGTCGCTGGTTTTCATCACTTGTAGCACACCTGACAGGTGCTGAAAAGGCCAGGTATGAGGAAAACGTGAAGGAACTGGGTGTAGGAGACCCGTATATGCTCCCGCCACGTGTATTTACGCCAGTAATATCCAGCCAAGACAACGTTGCTCAGAGTCAGACTGTTGCCGGAGTAGATCTGCCAAATATTACATATGGCGAATGATATTTCCGTCTGCATACATGTCTCAGTTGTATATTGTGATGTACACAAGTCAAAATTATCACATGTAGCTTCAAGTTCATCAGCAGAATCAGTACAGCTGCTATCAGTGGCAGCAGTGCCAGCATATTCTATGAAAGCAAGGTCAAGCAGTCCAGCAGTAGCTTCATGTCTCTTTTGTTGTTCTTTTCTCCTTTTGGTCACTTCTCTTCTGTTTTCATATTTACACAATTCAGCAGCTTTCTTTCTCTTCAGGGGAGAACGTGTAAAATGAAATATGGATAAGGTGATAGGGGATCATCACTTTTCATCCCTGTAACAGAGTACAATAAGTTAGTTAAGATATAGATCTACAGGCATCATCAGATAATATTTATATATATAACAGGTACACTGTACACTTTTAACTGAATATATATATATATATAACTGAATATGCTGAACATTGTTTAACAACTGAATGTACAGCCAACAAAGTAATTATTTGCACACTTTTTAATCTTGTGCCAGTTGTGGTTTTCTGATGAATCACTTAAATTGGTCCTTTAAGAGATATCAACATTTTGTCTTAATGTACAAATGGCTATATAACCTATTCATCATGAATGATATTGTTCCTTCAGTAAATTTACTATTCAGTTATTTAAAAGTAAAAGAAAAGTGTGCAAAAAAATTTCTTTCACTGGTGCTGCAGTGTTTTCTGCTATACATATATCATGCATGTAAGTTTCAATTTATTCAGCCTGGCTATAGATGAATTATACATACCTGACACAAAATGTTTACTACAAAGTCTGGTGTGCTCTGTGGGTGTCCAGTTTTTCCTATTGACAGCTGCAATCCATCGTCTTCTTCGTTCGGGATCTTTAGGAAATCTGTAGTATGACACATTTTCCACCTGTCCATGTCGATTTGAACAGTTAAATACACAACACGAGTATACCATCGCGCACTTTTGACTATGAATCACCCTTGTGTTGGAATATAAACACGCCGAGCGTGCCACCCATCATGGCGGTCAGCAGTAACTAGGTAAAGAGTGACGTCACACGCAAAACTTCTATAATGGGAATGGGAATCGCCCACATTTAAACGAAGTCAAACTAAAAATAAGTCAAATAATCAAAATATTGGTAGTTTGTGAGTGCGGTATTAATATTACTTTGCAAATGGCAGCCTTCTGTTAACGCCACTTTTTTGTTTTTGTAAAGATATTTGCTAATTTTTTATCACCAAGGGTAGCTCTCAGGAACGAACCACTTCGAATGAGAAAAGACAAAGGCCTAGGATGCTTATAACTGCTGAGAACCAGTCCTAGGTTAAACGTTAAGGAAAATAAGCACGTGCTTAGGACATCAAGGGAGGGGGAACCACAGATTTTTCTCCTAGCTATCATGCCCTTAACCTTTTCACTGCCACACTCAACTTTAGTTGATCTTTCTGTAATTGTCCTTATCTGCCGTGTTCGACTTTACTCTGTATTGTTTAAAAAAATGTTTTCTTTGGGTCGGTGAGTGACTAAGGCTTCGAGAAACTACTAAACTTTGTATCTGAAGTAAGAAGTCATTGATTTGCGAAAGATTACTGTAAAGAGTAGTACAAAATGTTGAAAAACTTCAGGTAAAAGATGATCGTATATTACGATGTCTGACCTTGAAGATAAAATAATCTTCTCAATCATTCCTTCTATTGTGGCTATTTATAAGAAATTATAGGCAATGGAACTGTTTTGTTTTACCTTTCACTGCTTTATTCAGTCACATCTACAGAAAAATAAGATTATAATACCACAGAAACATAAGTCAAACAAAATGGTGACAGATGTGTACAGAGACGTGGCTAGTTTTATGTTTTGTCGGCTTCTCTATCCGTACATTATAGTTGGATTATTGTCTCGTTTGTTTTAGTTTTGTTTGCGTTAGGATTGCATTATTCAAGTGTTTCTCACTGAATCTTTTTTGAGCCATAATTTTTTTGCTTCATCCAGCTTGCTGTAAAAAAAAAACCTCATTTGTGTGTGAAAACATGTTTTGAAATTTATCATACAAAGAAAAAATTTAGAAAGGAATACCAATATACTAATGCCACCGTTCATAGATTACATGTAACCTATAAGAGTATTTGGGCGTGTATGTATTTCATTGTGATTATGTAATAATATAAACAGATGTGACACTGAGATTTACTTAGGAAATAACTCAAAACTTAAGACCGGGAACCCTTGTACTTATCCCTATTCATGAATAACTAACAAAATTTTGTCAAATATGCTATTTTCAGACTCAACAATGGAGATCACAACTATATTCTCCTTACCTTTTCCTTGATCCTATCGTGACGTCTTAATGCCCCGACCCGGCCCTCTGGTGATATTTTTATGAGACGAACGAACGTGCAATCCGAGACAGAAACGTACAGGGTAGCTCCTAAGTCCCTACCCATCCATATGTTATTGTGTTATTTTCAATCACACATGTATTATAAATTTGTTTCTTTTCCTTCAGAGAAATATGGCTGATATAAGCCCATTTACACTTGAAGAGCGCATTGTGACAAGTACGTGGGTACATGAGCGCAAGAATACTGGTGACACCCTGGATACAATAACTGGCAAATTTAGAGAAAGAATGAATAAGGATCCACCAAGATGAAAAACGATGTTGAATTGGGAGAGCAAATTGTTTGAAACTGGCAACATTAAGGATGCACCTCGTTCAGGAAGACCAGTTACACGTAGAGAGTCATATGCTGGTGTGGAAGAGTCAGTAATTAACTCACCATTAAAGTCGACAAGGAAAAGATCAGCTGATCTTGGTATCCCGCGAGCAATCATGCAGACCTTTATGAAAAAGGACATGAGAGTTAAAGCATGGCGACCCACTTTTGTGAATGAACTAAGTGATGCTGATAGAGAAAATAGGAAACTGACGTGTTACTGCGAATCTTCAATACGATCCATTCTCGAAGAAAGGTGATGTTTACGGACGAGTGCGTAATTTACCGTTCGAGTCGAGCACGAAATGTTTACTTCTGGGCAAAGGAGAATCCTCATTATTATGAAGAAATTGAATACAACACTCCGCATGTCATGATGTGGGCAACACTTAATGCGCGTCATGTTATTGGACCATAATTCTTTGACGGGCTAGTAAATCATACCTCATATCTAAACACGTTACAACAATGCTTTATACCGAAACTTGATGTCCTTGGAATCAGAGAGGAGGTTTGGTTTCAATAAGATGGAAATCCGACTCATTATGCCCTTACTGTGTGAGATTATCTTAATGACACTTTTCCAGACAAATGGTTAGGTCGTGGTTCTGTAACATCCCCGGCACCCATGAAATGACGCGCAAGAAGTCCGGACTTGACAACATGTGATAACTCTCTTTGGGGATACATAAAGGACATTGTGTCTAAACAACGTTGTAATACTAATGATGAGTTCAAGGCAGCTGTTACCGCGGCATTTGGAACAATAACCCCTTCTATGTTGGGGAAAATGTCTCACAGAACATGGCCCGTAAAAACAACGACGACAAACTCTTAAGTGTAATCAAACTATTTTGCGACTATAAATTCAGATCAGTGTGTGTTCTATTACATTTCTGAAAAGTTGGAAAAACAATTGACTGATCGGAACAGTCTAAAGGCGATAATTCGACCTTTCAGGTGAAGCTGCAAAAGACTTCGACATGTACAACATGATTCTTAAGGTTGTTATGTATACACTATACTAGTAGTAGTAGTACAGTACTGTGGCAAATCAAATATATCAGTTTAGGATTGTCTGAAAAAATGCATGATTAAACAAGTTCATGTGAGCAGGATTAGTACTGAGTACTAGGCTTAACGTTACTGGTCTCAGTTACAGTGTATTAGCATTAGGCCTAATGTTAGTGTCGTTATCTGAGAAGTCAGTCACAATAACGTTAGGCCTAAATACTACAACTACTTTAGTGTAAGTACATTGGAAACGCTACTGTAGCCTGGAATAATGAAGAGTACTCTTCCCAGTTTAAGGTCATCGTTTTGAATTTGCCTTTTCATCCAAGCATGCAGTTAAAGTTTCAGACATATGCCTATATTGTTGATGTATGGTTTGTTGGTTCATCTGAAGTTCTCAGGTCAAAACTGAGCTCAAAGTTGAGATTACAACTCATTCTTCAGATATTTGATTAGGATTGAGGCACTCTAGCCAAGGCCTAACTCAGTATTTAGTAGTTAAAGGTGCAGTACAGTTTACAGTTGATTATATGTTATGTGTGTGTACCAGTACATAATGATCACTGTGTATATAGGCTACTACAGTATGTGTTGTTGATCACAAATTGTTTTGGAACACTCTTTAGCTCACAATGGATTTGTATATTACCATTGACATTGCTTCTTTCATACAACTACCATGGCAACAACCTTAATGAAACATTTGCAATGACTGAAAAATAATTTTCAACCAAACAGAATGCAGCAAATCAATAAAAATATTTATGAATTCATGTCTGTGTGCTGATGGACTTAGGTCCTAGGATAACTTTCTGACAATCTTTGTCTAAATACAGACCTAGAGTTTAGTATGTTTGACTGTCTTACCGATGTTTTTCTTTATGAATTTCAGTGTTTTTCTTATCATTATAACTATATAAATAATCCATATTCTTTTGTGTTTTTTATTTTTGTTTCTGTACTTTTCAGAATGCAAGATGAAACATGTTCAATTAACTGGTGCACAAAACAGAAAACTGGCAAAAAAGAACCAACAAAAGGCTTTAAATTTAGTGGCTAAGACTATAAAGCAGACTAATTTTTCACTCAACTTACACAACATGATCTTCCAAATCAAAACCCACCTCCCCGATCAGAAGTCACTTCTACTTCATCTGACTCTGACAAGATTGAAGTTGAACCAAGCTCCACACCTACAAGTACCACTTTGTCCACTTCAAGGTTAGGACATCATGATGACGTTAAGGTTTCACAGGCTGGCTCGACTGGCACAGGTCTCACAACTGATCTCACTTTGCCTGTAAATTCTACTGATATCTCTAGTGTTAATTTTGATGGAAGTTGCTCAACAAGACAGACTGAAGTTGAAATAATTGCTGAAAATGAAAATCTAATGGACTATGGTAAAGTGCTTCGGTCTACAATAGATGAAGAAATTAAAGCAAAAGATCCAGGGTTGTGGCTCGACTTCTCTGTCGCTGATGTGGCTTATTGGATTGCTTGTGGACCCACTGATTGTCAACACCAGAATGGGCCATTTGGCAAATTTTGCCAGACTTTCATAAGTGGCAAACTAATGAGATACTGTTTGCAAAAACTTTTCTTTAGGGTAAAAGTCAATGGTGAGCAATACAAGAGAGAGTGGTTATTCTATTCACCAATTTACTGCTTTGTTTGCAAACTTTTTGCAAAATTTTCCTCGCGTTTTGTTGAGAGAGAAGGGTTCAGTGACTAACGAAATACTATTGTAATTGATCATCATGAAAGAAGGACTACTCACCAAGACTCTATGCTAACATACTTAACTCGCAGACAAGGTTTAGGCTTGCGACAAGAGTTGGAAAAACAAAGAAGAGTGCCATTACTGGGAGCATGTCTTGGAGCGTGTAATAGCTGTTATTCGTACGTTAGCTAAACGTAGCCTGGCTTTTTGAGGAACAGATAAAGATTTTGGTTTACTGTAGAATGGGAATTTTTTTAGGGCTGCTTGAGCTTATAAGTCAGTTTGATCTATTCTTAGCAGGGCACATTTATAAATATGGAACTTCTGGAAAAGGAAATCCTTCTTACTTGTCTAAAACCACCTGTGAAGAATTCATTGAACCAATGACTCAGAAGGTTCACACGTTCATTGTTGATGAAGTAAATTCTTCTGGTTATTTTAGCTTGTCAGTTTACTGACAGATATATCACATATAGATCAGTAAAGTATTGTAGTTCGTTACTTAAAAGATGAGCAGCCTATTGAACGCTTTTAACCTTTCTGGAACTAAAAAGCCATACAAGTGAGGAAATGGCAAACCACGTATTGCAGTACTTATGTGAAGTTTGCAAACTTAATTTTTCAAAATGTAGAGGTCAGTTTTACGACAATGTTACTAACATGCCTGGGCGTTATAAGTAGATGCCGCAAAATATTTTAGGGAAAATAAGTTTGCCATATATCTGTCCCTATGCAGCCCATTCACTAAATCTGTCGGTCGAAGTGCTGTTGATTGCTATCAAGTGGCAGTTAATCTTTCTCTATAATACATTTGCTCTATACCTTTTTTCAGAATCAAAAACAGCCGGTGGAAAATTCTTAAAGCTTGTCTTGGAAATGAAAGTGTGTTAAAATCCCTTTCTGATACCAGATGGGAGGCACACGCTATGGCAACAACAGCAATTTTGAAGTATTTCTTTAAGATTTTTGAAGCTTTATAATGTCTAGTTGAAGACCAGTCACAAAAGGAGACATTAGAAGAGAAGCAGATAATATTGCATATAAGATGCAAGAGCTAGAATTTGTTTTTATGTTGATCATGTGGGATGAGATTTTGCAAAAGTTTCATAAAGCAAGTTCTGCAATATGAGGATGTGAACTTAAATCATGTGCAGATCTGTACGGGTCATTAGCTAGCCAACTACGCACTTTAAGGGATGACTTTAAAAGATTTGAAGCAGTTATAAAGGAAATACTACCAGATGTTGATTACAGTGCAGCTCAAACTCGCAAACATGTCAGAAAGAAGGTACTCAATGACGGAGATGCATAAGACGTAGATCTGAATGCCAGAGATACATTTCGTATCACCTTCTTCTATACAAATGTTGACAAACTAGAAACCCAGATGAGAAGGAGAGGTGTACAAAGAAATAACAAACAGATTTTCTTTCCTAAGTGATGTGCCAAATGATGTCATTTCATCTGCTGAAACTGAAAGGTACTCTCAGTGTTCCCAAAAGCTAACTGATGCTTACCCAGAGGACTTGGACAATAATCTCTCTGCCGAGCTTCAGTAGTTCATAAGTTCAGTCCAACAAAAACTGTAAGAACCAGATTCAGTCTGCTGAACTTTATAAAATAATTTTAGAAGACCAAACTGAGTGTGCGTTTCTAAACGTAGACGTTGCATTTCGTATATTTTTAACATTAATGGTCACAAATTGCACAACTGAGCATTCATTTTCTCAACTCAAACATATTAAAAATCCCAAGAGAACAACTATGCAACAAGACAGGCTGGGTGCCTTGTCTCTACTAAGTATAGAAGCAGATTTGTTACTCCAAATTAGTTTTGAAAACTTGATCAAAGACAATTAAAAAATCTAGAAGAATTTCTTTTTTAATTTAAATAAATATTAAAGGATAAGTAAATAATTTGCTTTGACGATTTTAAGTTTAAAGTGAGAAATTGATAACATCAAAGTGAAACTTTTTTGAATAAAAGGGTTTTGAGTAAATTTTTCATTTTTGTTAACATCAAAGTGTGAATTTGTGAACATCAAAT
Organism: Tachypleus tridentatus; assembly: GCF_004210375.1. Taxonomy (NCBI): domain Eukaryota; kingdom Metazoa; phylum Arthropoda; class Merostomata; order Xiphosura; family Limulidae; genus Tachypleus; species Tachypleus tridentatus. The sequence continues at coordinate 29,826,884 of NC_134826.1, read as the reverse complement.
TGAGAATTGTTAACTCAGAGTGAAAATAAATATACAGTAAAAATAATTATTTTTACTTATTCTTCAAAGAAGTGATTTCCCTCATCATTACTAAACAAAAGGCCTCAGTCATTGCTTGATTTTGATCCATGCCCAGTGAGTTAAATAAATAAAATAAAAATGTTTTATTTAATATAGTTATGGGGTCTGACCTGGAGGAAAATTGAAGAAGGGTTATAAATTTTCAAATTATTATTCACTTTCAGCACTTATTTAGTCTTAATGTCTTGGCGGTTGAGCAATGGAGGAGCCGAGGGGGCACCATTGTTGTCCTTAATTCGGCTCTGGCTGAGATATTGAAAAATTAGAGGAATCAGATGAAGATGAACAGGAATTCGATCAAACGTTTTTGGTGGATGACTTGAAATCAGTGGAAGATGAAGAAAGTTTAGAAAAAAGAATCTGAAAGTGATGATTGATAATGTGTTAAAAACATTTAGGTCCAAGAAATCTTGATAAAACTGTAATAGAAACCATGAAAGTGGGCATGATCCTCGATCGGCTGATGGCAGATGTTCTAAATGCAGATTGTAGTAATATGTTTTCTCCACAGAGATTGATTTACAGTTTGATGATAGCAATGGAGGCACGTCTGGAAATCATATGTGTTGTGTGCAGTGAAAAACATCTCAAATATAAAAGAAACCACCTTGAAGTACCATACAAGGACATTCCTTTCAAACTGGTCAAGAGCTCAGTTTGGTGCACCCTTTGCAAGAACTACTTTTGCATTAAACGCGGGTCAACATGCTGGTGAGACTGGCACACCAAGGCCCAGCATTGGTACTAGATTAAAGGTAAATCTATTACAGATAATATCCTCAACTTTTGTGTTTCTGTGACACATATGTATTTCTATGCATTTTTGCTTTCGAGCTCAGGCCAAGGGACAATTTGATTCCCTTGGGTCAGGGCTGATAGAGTTAAGTAAGTAATTTATCAGTCAATTATGTTTCTTGCATTTAATTAAGCCATCCTGAAAAACAATATCAGAAAATAATTGAAACTTACTCTTTTATTTATAAATTATTGATTTACGGTAACATGATTATAGTAAGATAACCTGAATGTATGTTTTTCCAACAATTTACTAATTTTATTACAATAAAGATTTTGCAGTGTGACCTATACAAAACGATGCCATAACACTTTGGAACAACATATAACCTATTGGTTATTCTTGGCTGTTCCATCTTCTCCTTGTAAGACACCTCCGTCACAGGCGCCATCCTAGTAACCTTTCTCTGAAATCTTTTAAACAATTTAATGCCTCTGTTGAGGTAAGGAGCCGAAGACTGAACACAATATTCCAAATTCAACCTAACCAGTTACATGTTCTGTGAAGTAATAACTTCTTAAGATTTGTGTTTAATATTTCTGTAGATACAATTTGAAATCCTATTTGTCCTACCACTATCAACATCACACTACTTATACGGCTTGAGAGACTGATCAACCATTATAGCCCTCCAGTGGCTCAACGGTATGTCTGCGGACTTACAAAGCTAAAAACCGGGTTTCGATACCCGTGGTGGGCAGAGCACAGATAGCCCATTGTGTAACTTTGTGCTAACAACAACAACCATTACATCAAACCTGTTTTCTTTCATGACACTGTTTAGGTTATTTCCATCCAAATTATACTTATAATTCAAATTATTAAAACCCACATGGAACATCTTCCATTTATTTTCACAACTCACTAAATGACCTAAACCATTTTGTAAAGCAGCGGCATTCTCTTCACAACCAATAGCCAATAACTTGATATTATCATCAAAAGTAAGTAACATATTGACTGTTTTTCATGTCATTAATGTAAATCAGAAAAGAGCAATGGTTCTGAGACTGACCTCTGAGGTACATCACTTACAACTGAACTCCATTTGTAACAAACTTATGCTCTCATCCATCAAACTACTCTTCTATCTAAGTATTTAACTTATCCTCCACACATATAGATAAGTTTCTTTACAAGTCTTTTATGTGGTACTTTGTCAAAAGCTTTCTGAAAAATCCAGATACACCAAATCTACATCCTTAGCCTCATCTAGACAAGCAGTAACTTTTTCAAACAATCTCAAAATATTTATAAAGCAAGATTTTTGTTAGTGAACCTATGTTTACTGTCCAATAAAAGGTCACATGTCCCCTTCTTCAACTTCCCAAAGAGACTCCGCATCGACTTTCTCCTCACCGTCAAACACGACTTCGATTACTTACACACAAAACTGTTCCAGAGATTTGATGTCACTATCGGTTCGCGTCGCGCGGAACACATCGAGATTCGAACTCGCTTCACATTGTGTCCATCAAATCTCAGACAGACTTTGCTCCCTATATATAGGAAGAAATTTAATGACATCACGACCCAATAGTACGGTGTTCCTAAGTGCAATAAGAGGAAAGAGCCAAAACGGGCAAGTTCCGCGTCGGCATGCCTACGTCAAATCCGTGCTCATTTTTGAGTGAAAATTTTGTGAAATTTCATGTTTGTGACTATCCAAAGGAAATCGACGATTCCCTGGTCGTTCTGAGGGTCGCGGGTTTGCATCCCCGCCGCGCCAAACATGCTTGCCCTTCCAGCCGTGGGGGCGTTATAAAGTTACGGTCAATCTCACTATTCGTTGGTAAAAGAGTAGTCCAAGAGTTGGCGGTGGGTGGTGATGACTAGCTGCCTTCCCTCTAGTCTTACACTGCTAAATTAGGGACGGCTAGCAGAGATAGCCCCCGTGTAGCTTTGTGCGAAATTCAAAACAAACAAACACTAGTCGTATTAATGTTCGATAAAAGCCTGCGCAACGACTCCCACCACACGGTCACACACTACTACGAGTCGTTACCCACAAAATTTTCCGCATCGGACATCGAACCGACGGACCCTTCGCCAACTTCAACAAGCACATTTCTAACTTGTACTGTAACACTATCAAAATATATAGTATGTTATTCTTAAACACTATTGTGAACACCATCCCGAGAAAAAGTTATTTCTCTAGCACTTTGCCATTCAGATTGTCACAGCAAACAGTTTATTACCACGTAGATCACAGGAGAAGAGACTTACCACCTTCCACAGTGCCACGAACACTGTCAAAACAAACAGTTGATCATTGTGGCAAACAACCCTATGGTCACGATCGCGAGGAAGACTTATCACAATAAATAGTCCGTTACTTGGCACTCTGCCGTGCAGACAGTCACAGCAAAGACATAGTACCTCCCACAGTGAACCGAAAGTTGTCACAACAAACGGTTTACTGCCTGACACAGTGCATACGAACATCATTACAACCAACTCTTTATTACCTGGCACATTACATATGAACATTGCAAGAACTAACAGTTTATTACCAAAATACACTGCCTAGAACATTGTCAGAATAAACCATGATGATTTTATATATATATATTATTAGAATAAAGAGAGTCAATTCACTGACACCCTTCTTCATACATTATCAGAACTCATATTCGATTACGTGGCGTGCTGGCATGAACACCAGCACTACCAAACGGTTGATTATCTAACACACTGCCGCTAACGTAATCAATACAAACAGTTGTTTACAGGGTATGCTGGCATGTTGATCATTACCAGAAATAGCTTACAGTTATAATCATTGATGACGAGAAAACCCACTAGTAGATGACACGATTGCGGGATTTATATCTACAGAACACACACTTAATTTTTTCAATCACATTAACTCTATACATCCCAACATTAACTTCACGTGTGACCAGGAAAAAAACAATCAAATATCATTTCTTAACCTCAAAATTACAATAATTTGGGCATTCTCCAAATATGTAACATCAGCCAGCTCATTCATCAGACTCTTTTAATTTCAAGTCTAATCTTAATCAACTTAATCATAAAGCTTTAATGGCCAGTTTCGATGTTATATCCTTCTTTACAGAAGTTCCAACTACTGAAGCCTGCAAGATAGCCTTGGAACTCTATATCCGAGACCCTAACCCATCTATAGACATTGCCAGCAACCAATTAGCAACCCTCATAGAATTCACCACGATGAAGACAAACTTCATGTTCAACAACCACAATTGTATACAAACAAATGGCCTAAGCATGGGCAACCCAGTATCACCAGTTCTAGCCAATATTTTTCAGACACAAGTTGAAACACAAGCAATTAACACAGCATTATATCCACCACTATACTGGTACAGATATGTAGATGACACGGTTGCGGGATTCAGATCTACAGAACACACTTAATTTTTTCAATCACATTAACTCTATACATCCCAACATCAACTTCACATGTGAACAGGAAGAAAGCAATCAAATATCATTTCTTAACCTCAAAATTACAAGAACCGATACACAATTTAAAACAGAAATCCACCGAAAAATCACCCACACTGGACGATACATTTCTTGGGACTCAGCACATGAAACAAAACAAAAACTCAACATACTAAGAAACCAAATAAACACAGCCATAAAACTATGCTCACCAGATAAAATTAATGATGAATTAGGCAAAATAAAACAATACTTTATCAACATCAGTAAGTTTCCTCCACAAACCATAGAAAACATTATACGCACATGCCTAGACAAAAAGCAAAATCAACTAACAAAAGTAAATAATCCCACGAATTAAAAAAATCACGAAACCATATACTGCTGCATACCATATATTCCTGACATCAGCAGAAAAATAACCAACATTTGGCAAAAACTAGCAACAAAATATGGCATTCCAGTTAATACCAAATTTATTCAAAAACCAGGCAGAAAACTGAGGTCCATACTATGTAAAAACTACACTGACAAACACCACAACAACGTTATTTATAATATACAATGTGATAACTGCCACGACTTCTATATTGGAGAAACAAGTAGAGAAATGGAAACCTGATACAAAGAACACAAAAAGTCACCACACGTTTTCGAACACAACAAATCAAATAAACACAACATAACGATAAAAAACATCCAAATACTAAATAAAGAAACAAACATAAACGTAAATTAAAGAAACCTTACTTATACAACAACTCAAGCCCAAAATAAACCAATACAAAGGAACATCTTTTATACCTATATTAATAAATATAATCAAACATCTAAGTAAGCACGCCCTCTACATTCCTACACTGAGTTACACAACCCCCTTCAAACATGTGGTCAGCTATCGGTCAGTTACCTCTTTCTTTCTTTGTGAACTTGTCGATGACCGACGTTGTTTGCTCCTCTACGTAAAAACTTTCTCAACCCAAACCAACCGTTTTTACATATATTTTTTTTTCAGCTTACATTTAACTGGGACACTTCCACGAAAGTTATCACAACAAACAACTTGATGACTATCACATTACTGTCATCAGAACAAAGACTGTAACAAATGAAAGAAACAACTTTACAATCTGGCACAGTGCATGCGAACATCATCACTTCCGACAGTTTGTTGCCAGGCGCTCTGCATGTGAATATTACGACAACAAAGAGCTCATTAACTCGTCCACTGACGTGCAGATCATCGCTATAAAAACTTACTACCTGCCACAGTGCCCCGAACACAATAATAACGAACAGCAAACGTGTAGATCGTCGCAACAAAGACACAATACTACCATGAACACTGTCAGATATATTATCAAAGCAAACTACACACGAACATTACCACTACCAATAGCCCACTGCCACGAACAGTATTATTTCCAACAGTTCATTAAGTGACATCCTGCCGCGAACATCTTCGTAACAAACAGTTTATTAACTTGCACACTACCATCACGGAAAGCAGTTTGTTACGAGGTTCACTGCTATGACCTTTGTTACTGAGAATAGTTCATTCACTGACACACCGCCGCGAATGTAATTAGAATAAAACAGTGACGTCTACAGAGGGAGCTTCGTGACGTCATTACGATCATCCCGTTTTCCAGGAAACGTTTATTTCTTGGTGAACCTTTCTCTGTAAGCGTCTCATTCCCTGTACTATGTAGCCTATGGCGAGAGTGTATGTGAAAAGTGGTTGGGGGTGTTTTAATTTAGGGATGACTGAATATGCGTACTTAGTTTCACTGTGTCGGTATTTGGGTATTGATGTTAAATACCCAGGAGGGTCAGGTACATTTGACCTCTTCCTCCCTCCCGAACGATTATAGCGTCTGTCTTTAGGGTTTGTTTGTTTTTTGTTGTTTTTTTTTAGCTTTGGGTCAGAGTAAAAGTATAACATCATACTCAGGCCCATTTCAGGGCTCAGTCCATGCATGGACGAACAAGAAGGTTTTTTTTTTTTCCTTTTATTATTTCTCTTGTGTTTTTTTTCTTCATTTTTTATTTTTTTGTATTTTCATATATATATATTTTTTTTTTTTGTATTTTTCTCCTTTTTCTTCATGGGGAGAATGCTACTACTACTTGTAGTAACACACACACCCCAAAAAAAAAGTAATAATAATTATTATTATTCAATACTTGAATAATAATGGCGTCACACTTTAGAGAAGTTACCATATACATATATATTATATGTATACATTATATCACTGGATATAATGATCCAGTGATCATATACACATGGAAATGACCTGCGGATTGTTTTGCATCCATAAACGTTATGGATTAACATAACGGGTGCTATGTTAATCCAGGCAGGTGATGCATATTCTATTATTCAAAACTTGAATAATAATTCACTAAGAGAAAAAAAAAGTAATAATGATTAAAAAAAAAAAAATAATAATAATAAAAAAAAAGAAACAAGGACTAAGTGTCTAGTGCATAGTGGCCAGCTTGTGTTACATTTCTTAAATACATGTTAAAAGGGGAGAGGTATTTAGGACTATTTACATCATGTACGTGGTATCTGTCGAGATCACACATTAAGTCATTCTTATGCCAATTCTTATTGAAATATTTTAGAGAATTATGCAAGAGTCTTTCAGATATTGTATCTATGTTTGCATAATTGTGCATGAATGTGGTTGAGGTGCTACGTGGTACTTTATATGCTGAAGTTAGTACTGAATTTTGTATACGTTGAAGTTTCTGTACATGTGTGGGTGCTATGTTAATCCAGGCAGGTGATGCATATTCTATTGTTGGTCTAATGTACATTTTGTAGATATGCGTACTTATTTAAAACTATGGTTATATGTTTAAATAAAAGAAAGGTGCCACCTGGAAGCCGATTGGGCGAGACATAAAACCGGTACGAAAAATGATCTTGAACAAATATTAAGTTTTAGGAAATTCAGCTTTCCAATTTCACGAAGAAATAAGCACAGAATAAAGTTTGTTTGTTTATTAACTGAAAAAGATTAAACCAATAAGCAGCAAGATCACTGATTCCAGGATCTAGATTTATTCTGGACGGTTGAACAGTCTTTAGACTGGCAATATCCAATGAGCTCCTTCTGTTATTCAAGCTGCTTTAGTTTCAAATCCCGTTCAATGCCAACGAGAGTAACATCGTGAGAGGAATGACCGGATTGGTTAAAGGTGTTGAACAACCAAGAGGTCTTTTTCGATGTTAATGGCAGATTCGAGGTTGTTGAAACGTTCTCTGAGATTTGTTTGTGTGTGTCGTACGTTTTGATGATCATATTTTTGCGCTGTATAGTATTGATTTTACTCACACTGCCTTGACAGCATATAGAGATGGCGACGTATGTACAGTTTCAGCTGAATTCTTTCTGTCGTGCTCCAGTCACTTATAAACAACTTTTATTATCACGTAGAGGGGAATATTCTCTTTCTGTTGGTTATAAACTTGAGCTACTTAGTAAGTAGTAGGTGTTACTAGTTGAGAACTTTCGAATGATTTGAAGGTTTGAATGGCGGAGCCACTCTATTTGCTAAATATATTCATATTTCGGCAGTGGGAGGTTCTTATTCTATATTCAGTGATTTTCTATTTCTCAAGTTAAGAGTTTCTATTCCGTTAGATACTCGTCCATGTCATATGGTGGGCGTCATAATATAAAAAGTGAGCATGTGACACACACACACACACACACAAAAACTATACTTAAGTTGTCTTTTGTTTTTCTTCACACTTCCTTCAGAGTTAGGAAGTCAAAACATATATAAATCTAAAATTTACATTGTAGACTACGTTTTGATACCAATCTCACAGACGTAAGTAGCAAAAATGTTATTTGATAAAAAGAAAATCGATAATAACGCTCTAATCGTCTCGTGAAACCTGCACTTTCACCTACACGTGCGAAATTGTTAATGGTGTTTTTATTTGTCTCACGCGTGACTTCTTTGTTGTATATATATTTTAAAGTTTCATTGCTCGTGCTTGTCAGGAAATGAAGTCAGTGGCTTTAATAATCTTGCACTTTTGACAACGGGCTTTGTTTATAATAGCATGGACGAGTGGATTGTAATTTACTTTTGTGCTAACAAGGATATCTGCTTTTTCGGAAGGAGACAACAGGAACTTGAAGAAATATCTGTTTAGGACGATCGTTAAGCTGCAGGAGACGAAAATGTTTTTGTTTTTCAGAATTCGCCAAAAGTCTCCGAGTTTAAACTGATAGGTAATAATGAGAGGAATTTTGTTTCACAGAACTTTAGTACTGCTCTGGTTTTGGATGTTGTTTCGTTTGGTGTGAGAGGGGTGGCCGGTCTCTAGGTTTTCTGTTGTACTTTTTTGTACAAAATTCCGCTTTCGAAGAAAAACTGTCACGAAAGGCGCAGGCGAGTAATCACAGATGAAACTTGATTGGTTTGTGAAAGGAGTTTGCACGCGTGATGAATTCTTTCGGTGACTTAAGACACCGGTTGTGTGTGTGTGTAGAAGAAATTTCCATCGGGTGGCAACCGTCCGTCAGTACTAATATCCTCTATGGAGTGAAGAAAGTGGGTAGTATACTTCACGCAGGGAATACATTTTACGTGCTGGTCACCAGAAGTGGACAGCTTCTCAGTAGTAGCAGTGTTTCTATTAGAAATTATGGGTTGGCCATAAGTGTTTGGGATAAGACATAAAATCTAACTAGCAAAAGCTTGTCTGGGGTAGAAAATAACTGAAACTCGTGATGGCGAGAATCCCACTTGAAGTGAAAATGTATCTGAGGATGGCTGGCGTGGGTATTAACACTTTGTTCAAAATATAGCAGAGAACAATGTTTCGGCCTTCTTAGCTCTTCTTCTCTTTTTATGAGCTTGAAGATAACCTGCGAAAGTCGGTACGATGTCTTCTGCTATATTTTAGCCAAAGTGTCAATACGCATCCAAGCCATTCTGAGATGTAAGTACTGAAAGATTTTTCATTGTTTTAAAACAAGGCGTTCTTTGAGCTCATCACTTATGGTCTTAATAAACAGCTTCCGTGATGTAGTTTTCTTTCTTACAAATAACAGTAGTTTCACCGTTGTCTGTTGGCTCTACTGTGATACTAAGGTTCGACTTGAGGGGTAGATTATTGTGGGAACTGGAACACTGCCACGGTCGAATTCGAGCGCGTCGTCGACCATCGTGCAGTCTTCGCCAGGTTGTTTTTGTTCACAAACAACCAAGAATATCTATCGGTGACACGCCAGGAAAGCCCGCCAACATATGCTACAGAGAACATGTGAAAAGTTCCACTTTGTAGGGCGTCTAGAGGGAGACCCGCCGCCACAGAGTGGTCTGAGCTATACTCCGATCCTTTTCAGGGCAATGTCCATGTACTACTTACGTATATTTATCGATATTATTTGCCCTATCAGTAGGAAGTCGAGTTTCATAGTGGCTTTTTCCCCCTCCCTTTTATATATAAATATATATATTTATTTATTTACTATTATTATATTTTATTTTGTTTTTTATTTTAATTTATTTTTGTGTTTAAAATATGTGTTGATCGGGGAGAGATGTTTAAGACTAACTTCATCATGTATGAGGTCCCTGTCTAGTTTGCATAATAATTCATTTTTCATTCAAATTTTATCGAAATACGTTATTGTACTATGTAGGAGTCTATCTGGTATGGTTAATATGTTCGAATATTTGTGTATGAATTGAGATGATGTAGTTCTTGGAACCCTGTATGCCGTTGTGAGGAGTGTGTTTTGGATTGTTTGTAGTTTGGTTTTAATTATTTTATTGTTTACAGTTATCCATGCTGGAGGTGCGTAATCTATTACTGGTCTAATGTATGTTTTATAAATTTTTAGTATGCTGTCTGTAGATGCTTTACTGTTTTTACCAGTTAGTCTCCTTGCATAGTTAGTTCTTCACCAGACTTTATTTTTAATTTCGTCGACATGATTAATCCAAGTTAATTTTGAATCATAGGTTAGACCTAAAAATTTTGCTGATGGGGCAGTCTGAAGTAGCGTGCCATTCATGTATATTTCTGGCTGTTGTTTTTTGTGTTTTGTCAATTTCGTAAAGACTGCAAGCTGTGTTTATTTTTATTCTATATTTTTGACAGTATTCGCTTATTCTATTTAGTTGCGGTTGTATGCGGCACTTTTCCAGACTGCCACATCATCTGCGAACTGTGAAGATGATGGATGATGCAAGCTCATACACACTTAGGCCTTAGTGTAGCATTACTTTCATAGTCAGACAAAATAACCAGTTCTGAATGTTTCACCACATTAACTTAAGTCATGTGTCAATCAGTTATTAATGAAGGTTATTTACTAACTTCTGTTTAGACCACTAAATGTTTATGTCAGATACTTTCTAATGTTGTGCCTCTGAATGTGTGAATAAACTGTATATCTGTTGTCATCCTAATTCTTTAAATAACATTAAAACTTAACAAGAAATGTCCAAACAACATTTGACAGTACTCGAAGTCCTGTCAGTTAAGATGGTACATGAAGTGCTGTCAACTGAGAAAGTACATGAAGTGCCGTCAACTGATATAGTTCCACTAGTGCTAAGACATGATTGAAAAACTTGAGTAAAAGATGACATTTTCACTTGCATCAAACTTTTAAATAAATATGGAAAAGCTGTCTTTTACTGTACATACTATACGTGCAAAATAAATGTATATATTTTTTTAATAGGTAGACATATTCCAAATGTATGTTATAGGACTCTTCAACAGACCTGGGAAACCTCTCTACCATTTGGAACATTACACTGAAGGGAATTACATCAAATATAATTCAAACTCTGGCTTTATTAGTAGGGAAGTACTTCGATTGACCCCTCAGGTGTGTAACTGCTTTTTACCATCTACTAGGTAGGAACTTGTATACTTAATATTATCTGCACTAAAAGTCACTTTGGTTAGTTTAAAACCATGGATACTAAGCTAAGTAAAGCAACTGAAGGACATTTTCAGTGCCCCCGTTCTTCAACACGTGTCCCCCAAAATAATGCATGAAAACCAAATGAAATTTGTTTCGTAGTTTTGCTCATAATACTTTTAATGAACAATATTTTCATCATATCTTCTTCCTTTTTTCTCTCCAGTGTTTAAACAATGTGTAAAATGTAATGTTGAAGTTATCATTTGAGAATATTATTGGCACAGCTATCAAAGCTATTTTTCAGTAAATCTGCGATATTTTTTGACAACTGACTTGATTTATGTTCTCTGTTCTATGAGATTAAGTGAATCATTTTCAAAATACTGGTTTCTGTTAGGCTATCAGCCATTTTGCGTTTGAGCGATCAGGTCATGAACCAATCGTGGTCGGCATTCAGGGAGTTGGTGACTTGTATACTGACCCACAAATCCACACAGTATCAGGAAAAGAATATGGGGATGGAAACCTTGGAATAAAAGGAATGTCATTGTTCTTCCACTCACATGTTCACCATTTGACCTTGCTCCATCAGAAAAGACAGTCAGTACGAAGATGATGCAAACCCAGGTATAATATTTAGTTATTTTTGTATATTGGAGTCTCAATGACTCAGCTCTAAATCTTAAGGCTTATAACACTCAAAACTGGGTTTTGATACCTGTGATGACAACAGCACACGTAGTCTATATAAAAAACAGATTAATTAGTTCGGGTATAGTGTTAATTCACTGTCTTGTTTTTTTTTATAGACAAGGGTTTTGATGATATATAAAGCGCCCGTTTCTTCACTGGGTTTGAAGAAAATTATGTTTGATTTATTTTATTTCAAGAAAGAATAGAATATTTATTCTGTTTTATTTATAATATTGGTTTCACATTTATAATTGTTTAAGTAATTTGGATAGACCGAAGGGTTATGGAAACATAGTTTTTAACGTTAAATCAGTGTGATATGTATAAGTGATCAAAGCTTATTAACCACGTATGATTTTATTTAGGAACAAAACCCTTCTTTGTCTCTTTTATTTGTTATTTTTTATGTGATATTTGTAATAGTTTTTAGACACACTCTTTACTGGGGTAATTCACTAGTAAGCTAAATTATCTAGGCTGTTTTCTAGGCTGCCTTCCACTACAAGGTTTCATTCAGTGAACATGTTTGTTTCCAGTTTTAAAACTATATGATATTTATATGTATGTTTTGATGAGATAAGAGAACATTTTTTGTTCCTATTATTTGAAATCGCGTGCTACATTACAGTGAAATATAATGGCCCCTGAAAATAAGCCCTTTCTCTCTTTGTTTGAGTTTGTTTGTTTTTGAATTTCGCGCAAAGCTACTCGAGGGCTATCTGCGCTAGCCGTCCCTAACTGAGTGGTGTAAGACTAGAGGGAAGGCAGCTAGTCATCACCACCCACCGCCAACTCTTGGGCTACTCTTTTACTAACGAATAGTGGGATTGACCGTCACATTATAACGCCCCCACGGCTGGGATGGCGAGCATGTTTGGTGCGACCGAAATTCGAACCCGCGACCCTCGAATTACGAGTCGAACGCCTTAACACGCTTGGTCATGCCGCGCCTTGTTTGAGTTTGTAAATCAAGTTTCTTATTTTGAATGATTAGCAGTCTTGCAAGACTAAAGTTCGTGGAACAGAGGAGATTTGTATTCTTCCTTCCTAGTATGAGCGATCTCATCTGACAGAATTTCTGCGTGCTCTTACTCCGATGTTCAGCGATTCACCCCCAGATAGTCCCATAGAAGAACCAAGAAGTAGTGAAAGTAGCAACCGCATTATGAGTGAAGGATGAGTCGGTTGACTGCTGTAACCTTGGTAACAGCTCAGACTATTGTATTAGATCTTTACGAAGGAACAGATATGACTCTGAGAGCAATGCGACATCAGTCGATGTAAGAATGCTTGTTAGTGTTCACATTTCTTAAAATCTGTTTGTGCTCTGATAAAAAAACAAAGAAAAAGACTAATAAAGTTAATATGTACTTCTGTCCATAAGTTTTGATGTTTCACAAGTTTAATATAATTCAGGTTTCTTAAAATGAACTGTTTATAGGTTTTATTTCACTTTCATTTCGTTATGTGGCCAACAGTCCTGAATTTCAGTGAATGAGATAAAAGACTTGTAAGCAACATTCTTATTAATTGATGACAATAAGAACATTAATCCTTTTGAATATATTGAAATACATTTGACATCTTAGAACCTATTTTAAAATCACAGTAGTGTCCATAGATTTCTTAAAAAACCCTTTCATTAGTAGATGGGATGGATGAACAGTTTACAATTTTTATGTTGTGTGTGTTGTTTTTTTTCTCTTTGAACAATGTCTCATGCTACAGTAAATAATGTTTTAATCTTTCTAGGAACATGAACCTGTAGCTTTTAAAAACCTACTTGTTCGTAAGTCTCGCCCTTCCTCTGTCTGTAATGAGGTCCAGCTGAGAAAGTTGATGGAAAATACTGACAACATAATGTCAGAAATTTCTGTGCTAGGACAAGTGTAACATTATTTTAATATATATATATATATGTATTTATTTATATATTTGTAATATATATATATACATATATATTTATTTATATATATATATATTAATTATTTTTGAGCATTTTATTAATTAACAGATATAGTGATTTCTATGGAAGGTTGTAAGAGCTCACAAACAACTTGTGGTCAAATTACTATTCTCATTTCAATAGTACTTCTTTAAATACATTACTTGAATGGTCACTCGTAATTCGCGGGTTCGTGCCCGCGTCGTGCTACATGCTCGCCCTCCCAGCCGTGGGGGTGTATAATGTGACGGTCAATCCCACTATTCGTTGGTAAAAGAGTAGCCCAAGAGTTGGCGATGGATGGTGATGACTAAGTGCCTTCCCTCTAGTCTTACACTGCTAAATTAGGGACGGCTAGCACAGATAGCCCTCGAGTAGCTTTGTGCGAAATTCCAAAAAACAAACAAACAAACTTCTAGAATGATACAAAAAAATTCTAATAGCAGACGCTTTTATCTGCAAGGCCCCTTCCTTAGGCCTAGCACTAGTTAAATATTTATTCAGTTGGTTCATATTTGATAAAGAAATAAGTTAACATTGTAACTTGTGGACATTTTCTTGCTTTAGTTTAGTTAGGGCTGAACTTTACTTAATGCCATCGATAAATAAACTTAATGATGTTGTTCTATGACCTTAACGTTACACCTTTATAAAGACTTTAAGCTTTTGACAGGTTGCTTTATAAAATAAATTCTGTCCTTTGTTTATATTCGGTGAAATGAAGTGCATGTACATACACATATAGATAGTAAGATGTGCATGTGTTTTCAGGATAGACAAAAACCATATGTTATGATAGGTTAAGGATAGAAAAATAATAGTTTTCGTCAGATTTCAGGTGGTAGGTATGACCGTACAAAGTGAACATGTACAGTGTGTAGTATTAAACTAATTATTTCAATCATTTTCTGTAAAAAACTTAATGAGGAAGCACATGTGGACGTACGGTCCTGTACAAGTGAAAAGTTGTTGCAAGATGCCTAAGTAAAGGGAGTTCTCTGGTTCTAGCATTCTTTGTTTTCAGCTGCACTAATGTGGTGTGTAGTGGTAACGTAATGGGTGGATAATGCGTATTTAAAATACATAATTACTATGTCTCACTGCTATTGTTAGAAGCTAGTATAAATTCCTAGTATGCTTGGTGGCATAACCTATAGTGTGTAACACACTTGCAAGCATCATGTATGCATAATATTGTGATGTACTCTAATGATGGAAATTCTATCAAATTTATCATTAAATCAACATCTAATTGAATATCATTGGATATTAAAGTATCAGATTAGGTCTTATGTATGTCCCTTCCTTAGTAATGATTACAGTGTACTAATCTAGTTGAAGAGCATGAAGGTTACAGACTGTTTTAACAGTGCTTAAAGTTTATTGCGTATGTTTGGAACTTTTAATAGAGAACTTTAAAGTTCACTTAATTTCTGTGGTGGTCACAATGAACAGTATTCTGGGTGTCACATTCTCTGTTTACTGTTCATGTCTTCATTTGTTTGAAGTTACACAATGGGTTATGTGTGCTCTGCCTACCATGGGTATCGAACTTTGATTTCTAGTGTTACAAATCTGAAGTAATACTGTTATTCCAATGTGGGGCTAATATTCATGATTAGGTCTCAGTTGGTATTATGTTCGCAGTTTTGGTTTCCATAACTATGAAAGGATATATACTTATTGGAGAGGTGAACACGTTGTGAAACAAATCTAGGAATAGAAGGATTATCTTACAAGGATGAGTTAGAATCTCTTACGTTATCTTTGGAAGAGTAATTTTATGGACACTTTGGAGAGGTGAACACGTTGTGAAACAAATCTAGGAATAGAAGGATTATCTTACAAGGATGAGTTAGAATCTCTTACGTTATCTTTGGAAGAGTAATTTTATGGACACTTTGGAGAGGTGAACACGTTGTGAAACAAATCTAGGAATAGAAGGATTATCTTACAAGGATGAGTTAGAATCTCTTACGTTATCTTTGGAAGAGTAATTTTATGGACACTTTCAAGGATACGTGTGGGGTTGCTAAGATAAAGTTATCTGATTTAATTTATTATTTTGCTTTATCCTGAATGCAAGGATACAAGTTTAAAATGAGGGTTAAGTCCCAGTTAAGACAGTTTAATTTTTCATTGAATGCTTGACAGCAATTTGGGAGGGAGAACCAATAATTTTCTGAAGAATAAACGATGAATTTAAGTTTCTGTTTTTCTTTTTGGATGGATGGAGAGTCCACAAAGTGGTTAGGAGGCCATTTGGTGTTTTAGATTATGGATGGTGATATAGTAATTTTTAGACTGTTCTAGGTGTTTTTTATAGTAGGTTTCATCACTTCATGAATGATAAATATTCTCATGCCTGTGGTTCATCTCTGTTGCATTATTTATCTGACTTCAAGTGATTTAATTTAAAGAAAAGAGGAACTTTAAACTATTTCATGCCTGTAAGTTACCTCAAAAACCACTTTCAACATCATTATGGAAGATGCTTCCATAAGACCTAGCCCTTTCTCTCCCCCAATGTTTCATCAATAAGTTTGTAGGCTTACAACACTAAATCTTGGGCTTTGATACCTATGGTAAGCAGAGAACAGACTGCTTATTGTGTAATTTTATGTGTGACAAAAACAGTGTAAGGATTCTTTCAAAAACAACAAATCACAAAAAGAGTTTTGTATAATGTGATGAAACTTGTACGTGTCTAGGTTCATCTAGAAATGGCCAAATAACATGAACTGGGACGATTTTTGGCAGAGGATGCAGAAGAGTACAACCACGGTTCTGCCCTCTTTCACATGCAGCATACTGCAGATTGTGGTATTATGGAGGCCATGATCACCATGGCTCGTCTCCTCTTACGTCTTCAGACTGACTTATTGGTTGGAGACTCTGTGTCTGTGAGTATTATATACACATCCATATCTATATATGTTCTGGGCCAGTCTTTTACATTAGGTCGTATGGAAGAGGCTTAATGGAACTAGTTTTTGTGTAAGATCACATGAACAAGGTTTTCTGGGTTTGATTTTCGTTTAAGGTCACTGGGACAATGCTCGCTGGACCAGATTTTTATGTAAGGTCATGTGTAAGATGTAAGATGTTTAATAAGACAGACTTTTATGTAAGGTCATGTGTAAGATGTTTAATAAGACAGACTTTTATGTAAGGTCATGTGTAAGATGTTTAATAAGACAGACTTTTATGTAAGGTCATGTGTAAGATGTTTAATAAGACAGACTTTTATATAAAGTCATGTGGAAGAGGTTTAAGCAGGTGAAATTATTATAGATGAATTTGAAACCATAAAAGTGGTAGATTTTAGATAGGTTTTAAAATTATTTCTATCAAAATGAACCAGGATTGAACCTTGGCCACAACACCACAAATCCAATCCATTTCAGGACTTCTCTCAAGGTAGTAGCAGCTTAGCACCAGAAGCATTGAATATAAATTAGTTAATTATTAATGTGCAGTAATAATAATAATAACATAATTAGCCATAATACCCTGTGCAAGTGTAGCAAATACTTATAAATTCACAAACTAAACTTTGGGGAATCAAAACTTTTGTGTGTGTGTGTGTGTATCATGCACACTGTTTCATAGGTTTTACTTGTGAAATGTGCATTTTAAATGAAATTTTCAGGTAAAGAAAGAAACATTTGTCTTTTTTCTGTAATGTTTTATTCCTTAAGAAACTTTTTAATATTCAGACTTAGTCTGTTTTTTGTATATTAAAATAAATGTTTATGGTTGGTTAATGGCTTAGTGTAAGAGAAAAGGGAGTCAAAAAAAGAATAACCACCAAGATCTTGTCAGTGATTCTGTCAAAACTATTGCTTTTGTTTAAAAATTAAATTATGGAACTTTTATAGTTTATTAAACAGAAGAGAAAGGGAACAAAACATTTTTATTACTTAACAATGGTTAATAATTGTTGTAATAGTGTTTATACTTTGTACATTTAGTTCATCTTTCACAGATAATTATATTAATAATAATAATAATAAATACACGTATCTTAAGTTTTTCTAAATGTGCATATGTGCTATTACCATATTGTCTAACAGAATAAATGAGGAAATACAGAAAAATGACATGGTTTGTTCCAATGTTGCTGAAAGTGTTTAGTTAATACATACACAAGACTTCTATTTCTTAAAAACTGCAGAAAATATACCTAGAGCCCAGTACGGCCAGGTGGGTAGGGTGCTTGACTCGTAATCTGATGGTTGTGGGTTTGAATCACTGTCACACCAAAGGTGTACTCTCTTTATAATGTGACATTATAAGATGGGGCATTATAATGTGACAGTCAATCCCACTATTCGTTGGTAAAAGAGTAGCCCAAGAGTTGGTAATTGGTGGTGATGACTAGCTACCTTCCCTCTAGTCTTACACCACTCAGTTAGGGACAGCTAGTGCAGATAGCCTTCACGTATCTTTGTGCAAAACTTCAAAACAAACAGTTATATCTAGTCAAACAATAAGTTGGTGTTAAAACATGATATAGAGTTCTTATATTTCTTGATCTTCCCCTGCGTGATGGATGTAATTTTGAAAAAGTGTTTTAACGTAAAAGTGATGTTTGGCTGTTCCTCTTACATACATACACATAATTCTAGGACTACAGGTAAATGTTACTCTCCCATCTTTTAAAATAAAAATCAGTCCTTACCATACAATATTTATCAAACCTTCCTTTAAACTCCCTCATTTAATGAATTCCACCCCATCCGAAGACAATCCCTTCTTTGCCAGATGAACCATAAAGAAGATAAGTTGTTTTATTGTTACATGAATGACACAACAAGTCTTTTTCTTCCATTAAAAGAATGGAAATAAAAATATAGATTTAAAAGAAATTGTTTTGGCATGATAATTGTAAAAGGATGGCCTTAAATTGTTTTGCTTGTTTATCACAGGATAATCTGGAGAAGGGTGTGGAATACATGCTAAAGGCTGCCAAAGGAGGCAACAGAGAAGCAATGATTTTTATGGTTAAAGCTTATGATACTGGAGGAAACCTTGGGCTTGTCAGGTGTCTTGCTTTATTTATTCAGAGTATTGACAAAGGAATATATTTTGTATTACTGTTTTCATTATTAAATGATTAACATAATAAAACTATCCTTGATGAAAATATATTGTCATTCATTGAATCAGTTACAAAGTTTGTGTGTCTTATTGAAGCTAAGATTCGTATCACCCTGCTAAAGCAGGTTGAAGACCAGTTGACACATATTGTGTTAGATTTCACAGTCAGTAAGTTTGTGAAAATAAGCCACTGTTTTAAATGAGTGTTTCTAGTTGTACAGAGCTGTTTAGTGAAGACTAAGAAAAACCATTAGTGTCTGTTTAGCAAGTAGGACTACACAGTTTGGTTTCCAAATAGTTTAAGATATATGTTACCATGAATTGATATGTTTTGTAAATGTTACTTAGACTTGTAAAAGAACTAATTAAACTAGAGTCCATAATTATCAGAGATAATTATCAAAGACTACAAATATAAATATGTGTAGTTAATTGAATATTCTGGTCTAACTATGAAATTTTATAAAAGTAATATCATAATGCAGTAATTCTTTAGTTGGGTACCCTTACTGTTATCAATGTCTCCTGCTATAATCGTAGCAGTTCCTTGTATGTTTCAAGCACTTTATAAGTTTTAGGTTAGTTATAAATCCATTTATTAAGTTGACACTGAAATAATCTCCATAGAAAACAATATATCATTATGTAAGGAATACAAGTAGCTAACATTTAGGAACTTAAAAAATTGTATGTAATAAAAAAATTCTATGACTGAAATGACTCGGCCAACTGCCCAAAAAACTTATAAGGACATACAAGGATGTAATTCTCTTCTAGATCTTGGAAGGAGGCAGTTTACTGGTATGATAGAGCACTCAATATGGAGGAAATTGACACAGGAGGAGAATTTGATGCATGCATGGATGATCCTACCTATCAACTGCTGTCACGACAAGCAGACCTGTATCGTCAGGGAGAGTTTGGCCTTGAAAAAGACCTTAACAGAGCAGGTGGGCATATGAGAAGAACGGGTTGTTATGTATAACAGTGATAGAGTGTCAGTGCCAGGTTCCACATGTACAGTGATATACTGTCTGTATATCTGTGTTATTATATGACATACACTTGTGAAATAATAGTAGTTTATCTGTATATAAGTGATCCATGTAGTGAAATGGACTAGTTTCAAAAAGTGAAACCCAGAGAAACAAACTTTTAAAATCAGTGTTGAAGACGCAGATGGAACATGGAATGATTTGTGAATTTAAAATCTGAAGGTACAATCAAACAATATAAAGACTGTAAAAGTTACTGCAGATTATAGTAGTTTGGAAGAAGATTGGTGGGACTAGCTTTAAAAAATGTGTTCCTGGAATTTGTTACTTATGTTTGGATAAAAAATAAACTGGTATAGAATTTGTAGATTTAATATTATAACCTGCCTGTGTGGAAGGTTTTTAAAGTTTAGCATTGGTCTTGAGAACTTTTGGTAGAGACAGCTATGAGATATTTAGTGGTGTATATTCGGGTAATTGGAAGTTTAAGACTGTATTAAAATACAATAAATTGTGACAGTCAGTTTGTTACTTCATGTTCATTTGTATTGTTTTTTTCAGCCATACTGGATGTTTCTACAGTTTTTGCTTGTGGAATATATTTCAAAGTTACTTGTCTTATTTTTTTAAGTATAAGATTACAAGTGACTTACACCTATGTTCTGTATCTAGAAGAAATTATGTAGATGGATATTTAAAAGTTCACTAGAGTAACCTTCATTAAGCTGTTGATACAAAAATTACAGATAGTTCTGGTATTTTTAATTTGCTTTGGAGTGGTACAAAATATGTTATACAAAATATTTAAGGACTTCAGTTACAACAGATGTCACAGGAAGATGGTGTTGTGACATGGTTCAACTGTTTTAAATTGGTAATTAAGTGTTATGAAATGTTAAATACATCCTTAGTTTCTTCTGTTGTAGTTTGATATTTCTTCTATTTCGAGATATACATATTTCTTATGCAGTGTATGTATGTATGTTGACGTTACTGGTGATCAACAGAATGTGCATGCTAGCCAAATGTGATGTGTGACAGAGATATGGTAACTTTAGAAAAGACTCGTTTTTTACTCTTGTAGTGTTTTCTGTGAATATCACCTTTCTTCTGTTAGTTGCATAGACCAATAAAAGTGACTGACAGAGGAAAGATTTATATTGATGGTAACGTTCACTTTGTAGGAATGACGCAGACTTATGTAAACTGTTTTGATGCGAACATTTACTTTGTAGGAATGACCCAGACATATGTAAACAGTTTTGACACAAACATTTACTTTGCAGGAATGACACAGACTTATGTAAACAGTTTTGACACAAACATTTACTTTGTAGAAGTCACACAGATTTATGTAAATGGTTTTGATGGGAACAGTTACTTTGTAGGAATGACCAAGGCATATGCAAACAGTTTTGATGGGAAAATTTACTTTGTAAGAATGACCCAGGCTTATGTAAACAGTTTTGATAGGAACAATTACTTTGTAGGAATGACCTAGGCATATGTAAACAGTTTTGATGGAACATTTACTTTGTAGGAATGACCCAGGCTTATGTAAATAATTTTGATGAGAACATTTAGTTTGTGGGAATGACCCAGACTTACGTCAGCATGTTTGTGTTCTGTGAATTTAGTAGTAAATCCTACCCATGTAATATGTGTAAAGACACATATTATATATTGTTCGTTGTTTATGTTTGTGTTCTACACACAGTTTTGTTTGTAAATATGTTTTGAGGAAAAGTTTTTTTAAGTGCAGTCTAACTGTAGTAGTTTTTAATAATTTGTAAGTGTTTTAAATTTGTTTCTTCATGAAGCATTGCTATCATAATTTTTTTTATTATCATTACCTTCATAATGTTTACGATGTTTCATTGCAATGGTTTATTAAAAGATTACAGCTCTTGCTAATTTTTAGTTTCTCACTTTAATGCTTAAAATGTTTTACCTGTTTACTTGAATTGGTAATGTATATTATGATTTTAAGATAACATTACCTGTCTAACATAATCTGTTTTCCTGACTAAAATGTGAAATGTATTTTATAGTAATTTTTTATGGTACTTATTTTTTACTTGGCATTGCTGTTGGACATTATGATCTATTGTTTACTGCAAGTAAAACTTCTGTCAGAGTATGCATTTCATTGTTTACTATAGGATTAACTTTGTGTGAGGCTTTGGATTTCATTCTTTACTATAGGATAAGTTTCGTAGGTTTCATTATTTACTGTCAGCATGTGAATTGGTCCTGTGATGAGCTATAAAATTTGAATTTGACAAACATGGTTATGATGTGTGTGTAATACCACAAAATATTATATTCTCTAATTTGTGAGTGCATTATAAGAGTCACAGGCAATACCATAGTGTGTATTGCAGGTAGTAGGTTACTATTGAATGACATTTTCCTTTTCATAAATAGCCTAAAATCTGGTATAGCCCCAAATAAATGTAGTATCTGTGCCATAAGTATAATAACATCATGTTAGATTTCAATTTTTTGGTTATTATAAAATGAAACATTTGTTTAACAGTATTCAAAATAGTTAAGTAGGCTCTCAATTGTAATATTTTTTACTTACTATTGTACTACCTTCTGTAACATTACTGGAAATTCAGGAAATACCAAGTTACATTTGTCATGTCACTTTCTGTTCAACATCGTACTACTGTATGACCTTGTGTAAAATTACTGGAAGTTCAGGAAATACCAAGTTAAGTTAGCCATGTCCCTGTTTGTTCAACATCTTACTATTGTACTACCATCTGTAAAATTACTGGAAATTCAGGAAATATCAAGTTACATTTGTCATGTCACTTTCTGTTCAACATCGTACTACTGTATGACCTTGTGTAAAATTACTGGAAACTCAGGAAATACCAGGTTAAGCTAGTCATCTCACTGTCTGTTCAACATCCTACTACTGTACTACCTTGTGTAAAATTACTGGAAACTCAGGAAATACCAAGTTACATTTGTCATGTCACTTTCTGTTCAACATCTTACTATTGTACTACCTTGTGTAAAATTACTGGAAGTTCAAAGAATACCAAGATAAGTTAGACTGTGTGTGTTACACATTCTATGGTCACTTATTTCTGTTAATTCTGATGTAGATTTTGTGTTTATCAGGTGTACATAGCCTTGATTTTATAGGGCAGTAAAACTCTCAGTTCTCAATCTTTTGTTTATAAAAAGTAAAGCAATACATATATACTAGAGAACGTAATTGTTTAATACATGGGGCGACACAGAGGTCTGCAGGGATCGGATCTGTAATCCATCCTTTGTATGTCACTTCCTGAGGCACCCTAAGGGTACCTTTAACGTTTAGTAGATTTCAAAGGTATTTGTGGGGGGTTTAGATGGGAATATGAGATTCTGCATAAGTTATATTCTAAATAAGCTTGTTTAAGATAAATTAGAAAAGGTCTAAAATTGGAACATACAGGCAAATGTTGTACCTTATCTGTATACACAAGTATGAAAATTATGGAAAACAAAAACAGGAAAGCAAGTTAAAGATATAAAATACATGAGGAGATCAGATATAAAAGCAAAAAATAAGAAAATATCTTTAAACATTTATTATAATTTACAGTTTATGCTAAGCAAGATGTTAATGGAATGAGTTTTATTAAGACCAGTTTTAAAGATATTAGGGATAAGTTTGGGTCTGTATTAAAACTTATGACCTTAATTGTTTATTTTCTAAGATTCTCTGAAAAAATTGTTTGATTTGAATGATATTGTTGTCTTGTGGCATATTTTATTGTTTTTGACACTTAACCATCTTTATTATAGTTTAAACTTTATATTAAATAGTTACAAGTTGTGTATTTGAGCCATATATATAAAATGGAACTGTTTGGGTTTCTACAAAGGTTTTTATTAACTTTGTATTTCTGATAGCAATCTCATTGTTAAAGCATAGAAAATTAATTTGTCAGTTCTAAAAATTATTTTTAATTTCACCCACATGAGAGACCAACAAACATCTGATTCACATTTTGTTTGTGTTTGTATTTAGATATGTCAGTTTAAAAACAAAACTTTGAGGACCACTGTTTTATATATGTAGCTAATGGTTGGAATGTATAAATTCTTAGATAAAACACGTGTATTTAAATGTTTTCTTCATATAGTCATGGAATTATTAAAAATTGAAAATATTATTAGATGACTCTGAAGAGAAACCTATTTTTGTCAGGATATAATATCCAGCTACTGAACTATATTTCAGAATAAAATAAAAGTAACCAAACAGTTCACATTTCTCGTGCCCAATCTGTAAACATAATATCATAATTATATTATGGATGAATTTGTATTGAGACTTGAATATATGAAGATTTTAGTTTATATTGAGTTTTTATTTGGTGAATTCTATGTATAAACACTTAGACTGAATAAAGAAAGTTTTAAAAAATACTATTTTTTGTGGTGAGGTTTATTTTGAAAATGTTAATTTAAAGACAGATTAAGTTTTAAAAAGTTTCAACTTTCAGTGGAGACAAACTTGTAAGAATAAGAAACAAAGGTCAGCCATAGGTTTTTTACCCTTTTATATAATAAAGAGATTTTTTCCTTCAGGTTCTGGTTGGTTGATAACATGTATATCTATATTATAAATACCCCTATTATACCCCAAATACATATTATCTGTATTATAAATATCATTATCTTTGTCATTACCCTATGATGGGGACAAAGATACTTTACAACTGGGTTTGTATACAGGTTAGTTTTAGTCATTTGGTAAACTACAACTGATTTTGTAGACAAGGTAGTTTTAATCATCAGGTAAGCTACATTTATTGTTAAGCTAGTATTAAGTATGACTGATGAATTTAGAACAACCACTCTGGAGGACCTATTTTAACAAGAATGAACATTCTAATCTCCCGTTTTTAATGAATTCATAACTAGAAAGTAGTCTCACCACTTTGATGGATATAAGTTCAGGAAATATTAAGTAATGAAATGCTATGTTAAATAACTATCATTATATTTTTACCTTAAATGTAATTACGTGCTAACGCCATGATGAAAAAGCTATTGGTAATATATACTCTTCAAAAAAAGAAACGCAAAAGGCAAAATTTGAGACATATTGTTAACAAGTTTATTCTGGATAGTTCTGTATGACATGTGTGAAACTTTGCACATTCACTGCTAAACATCCAAAGTCTGCAAAGGTGAAGTCCACGCTCACTAGTTGAAGTTCAACGTCAATAACGAGTACGCCCCCCGTGAGCATCAATTACTGCTTGGCATCTCCTGCCCATAAAAGCGATGAGATGACGAATCACATCCTGTGAAATGGCTGCCCAATCAGCCTGCAAAGCTGCTGCTAGCTGAGGTAGAGTCTGCGGTTGAGGTTATCGCCGTCCCAGACGTCGGTCCAACTCGTCCCAAAGATGTTCGATGGGGTTTAAATCTGGTTATCTGGAGGGCCAGGGAAGAACGTTGATGTTGTGGCGTCTCAACTGTGTGAGGGCGGGCGTTGTCATGTTTAAAAACGTCGTTGACGTTCACCATGATGGGTTGCACACGAGGCTTAAGAATCTCGTCAACGGTTGCGTACGGTCTGATCGGAAATCCTACGCAGCCCTGGTATGGTTGAGGCAGTAGACGTCGCAGTGGTGGTCCTATCCCGAAGGTGACGTAACCAGATGTAGCGATCTTGTGCGGGCGTGGTCACACGAGGTCTGCCAGATGGTGGACGGTCACGAGTTGATCCATGTTGTTGGTGACGATTCCATAGCCTTGTGATGGTGCTTGGCAACATCTGATCGAGATTCGCCTGCTTCCAAGCGACCAATGGCGGTGTTGCGTTGTGCTTCAGTCAGTCTTGGCGTAACTGTATTGCGTGTCGGTGGCTTAACACTGAGCTATGAAAACCGAGAACCCGTCACTTTTATAGGGATTTTGCACATGTTGCACTTGCAGAACATGCAGATCTCTCAAACAAATTTATTGGACACGAATGCGTTTTGGCGAAAAATCCGATATTTTCCTCCGTTTTCAAAGTGCACAACTTTTATTGTCATTTTGGTCTGACAATCAGTGCCTTAACACGTGTAACATCACATACTCTGAGCTTGTAACGTTATTACATATATTTCTCTTTAAAATAACAAAAATATCCCTTTTGCGTTTCTATTTTTGAAAAGTATATTAAAAACTTATCATATTAAGGGTACCTTTTGATTAGGCTCGGCTTGGCCTGGTGGTTAAGGCGCTCAACATGTAATCAGAGGGTCACGGATTTCAAATCATCGTCCCAGCAAACATACTCACCCTTTCAGTCGTGGGAGTGTTATATTGTAACGATCAGACCCACTATTCGTTAGTTAAAGAGTTAGCTAGTCTTCACCACCCACAGCCTCTTTTTCTCCAGCTTTGCACTGCTAAATTAGGGACAGCTAGTGCAGATAGCACTCGTGAAGCTTTGCACGAAATTCAAAAACAAACAAACACTATATACTCAATCCAGTAGTTATAGAATTCTGTTGACACAGTTAATCAGGGTAACTGATCTGTAGCTCTGTGGTTTGTTAAATGGTTAACTTAACATACTAAGAAATCAAATAAACACAGCCATAAAACTATGCTCACCGGATAAAATTAACGACGAATTAGACAAAATAAAACGATATATCATCAACATCAATAAGTTTCCTCAACAAACCATAAAAAACATTACACGCACACACTTAGACAAAAAGCAAAATCAACTAACAAAAGTAAATATATCCCACGAATTAAAAAATCACGAAACCATATACTGCTGCATACCATATATTCCCGACATCAGCATAAAAATAACCAACATTTGGCAAAAACTAGTAACAAAATGTGACATTCCAGTTAATACCAAATTTATTCAAAAACCAGGCACAAAACTGAGGTCTATACTATGTAAAAACTACACTGACAAACACCACACCAACATTATTTATAAAATACAATGTAATAACTGCCACGACTTCTATATTGGAGAAACAAGTAGAAAAATGGAAACCAGATTCAAAGAACACAAAAAGTCACCTTCACACGTTTTCGAACACTGCAAGTCAAATAAACACAACATAACCAAAGAAAACACTCAAATACTAAATAAAGAAACAAACATAAACAAACGCAAAATTAAAGGAGCCTGCTTATACAACAACTCAAGCCCAAAATAAGTTAATACAAAGGAACACCTTTATACATATATTAATAAATATATCCAACATCTAAGCACGTTCTCTACATTCCTACATTCAATTACACAACCGCCTTCAAACTTGTGGTCAGCTACCGGTCAGTAATCCTTTCTTTCTTTGTGTACCTGACGATAACCGAAGAAGGTGGAAACGTTGTTAGCTCCTCTACATAGTACTTTCTCTACTCATACCAGCCGTTTTTAAATATACAATTTTCTAAACAAGTGGATTTTCTCGTCAACACGAATCATATAAGATATAGGTCTACTTAGAAGTCCGAACATACGAACAAAGAATCAGTAATATCTAATTTAATATGCTTATGCAAAAATCAGTGCAGTTTTTATTTACACTTTGAAATATGTAATTTTATAAGAGCAGCGTTTTTGCTTACATAACATACCTTCAGGTGGCTTAATATACATTGTAGAAATGGCGGTGCGTGGTGAGTTAGTGGAAGGAAATGTTAAAGTAATCCACAAAATTTAAAGTAAAATTATTTTATTGAAACCTAATCATTGCATTGGTATTATAGTGTCAATTATTTTTAGTGCAAATGAAATCAACTCTACAAGTTTAATATCAGTAATGTCCTAGGCCTAAGTAATGTTATTTTATCAGTAATTTTGTTATTTTACGGTTAACAATGTTATTACTAACATGTCTTGATTAATCTAGTCTTTAGGCCAGCTACAAATGTAATGACAGTGTATAATAACAACAAAAGCACCGCAGCAAAATATGAAAACGTACATTATCAAACGTTGGAATGCACAAGTACAATTATTGCACATCTGTAAAAATATATACGTTTTATGACAAACTTAAATTTTAGAAGTGCAAAAAAACACCAAAAACTACATTTTGGTAAATGCTTTTAGGTATTTAATATGCTCAAGTGTCCTGAAATATTTTGTGTTTTTGTATCATATATGTATTTTACATTAATCTTCAATTCATGCATTTTTATAGATGATAATCTATAATTTACAAATTCCAACAAAAATTTGATTCAAAAGTAAAAGTTGCAATGTTGGGTAAAGTTAATTACAACAATAAAAAGATATTTCTGTTACTAGAATTTTGTTTTATAAGCATCAGTAATCAATTAAATATTTTTTTCTAATAAGTGAATAGCAAAATCAAATTTAAATTTTAAAGCTAATTTTATATTTAGAATAAGTCATAGGTTACCAGCAAAGTAAATACACTTTACTAAAAATGGGATGAAAAAATAGTTTTGGAATAATTGAATAATAAGCATAGCTTTAACTTTCAAAATGGAATTACTTGTGAAGCTCAATAGTTTGTTGAAGATAAGGGCTTTATCTTATAACTCATTCTCATCTTATTATCACTGTCTTATTCAGTGGCATTTTTCAACTACTGTTCAGAGAGTTTCAATATCTGATTAGGATGTAAAATAATGACATAGCTTTAAAGTTGGATAATAATTTTTGTTTTTGAGGTCAAAATAAAGAGATGTTTAATTTTTTATTCTATAAATGTAGTCATAGTAATTGGTATGAATAAAATATAAGAACTGTTAATAACTTTATCAATACAGAATATTTATAGTAGATGAAGTAAAGTTGATTTGTTATCTTGACAGTAATCTGTATTTATTTTGTACTTTCAGGTGAAGATGGTAACTTTCTTTCAGGTGTACATAATGTGATACTGGTGCTGTCAGGCAAAGGAGGCGTTGGCAAAAGTACTGTAGCAACACAGTTGGCATTGTCCTTGAGGAAGGCTGGAAACAAGGTTGTTGTAGTTCAGTATAAATACAGAATTAATGTCTGATTGTGTAAAAATAATTCTCATAAGTGGTAGATTGTTTTCTATCCTATCCCATAGCAAGACCCCTACCAGTGACACAGTGAAGACTCACACCACTAAAAACTGGGTTTTGATACCCATGGTGAGCAGAGTGCATTTGGACCATTTTGTAGCTTTGTGTTTAATTGCAAACAAACAAATTCATATTAGGGCTTAAAGCTTGGGTGCTTGAGAACAATTCTTCATGTCTCTCATGGTATTACATTTAGGCTTAGTGGTGAATGAAACATACAGACACTTCTACATACAAAACAATCTAAATTGAAAATAATAAACGTGAAAAGTTGTGTCTGACTGAGCAAAAGACATTTTTCAGAAAATGAGTCTCTAAATATGTAAAGTACCCTCATGGAGCAAACTGCCTGGGCTTTTTAAATACAACCATGATTAATTTGTCTAACAGTTACAATAAGAGGCATACTTCTTGCACCTGAGATAGAAAATAATCACACCACAGTCTTTAGCCTAACAAAAAGTTTAACAGTTGCTTAGATGTGGCCTTGCCTTTTGTTTTCACAAGTTTTAAGTGTACAGAAGATTTGGTTACCAGATGGGATTTGAAAAGATAGAAAAAGATAGTGGATTACATCAATGGTAGATAATCAGACATTGCTATAATTGTAGAATTCTGAACATGTTTTCATGTAATTAGGGAAAGACAGGGAAGAAAGCTTTTGGGCAGGCATTGAAACTATCTTCAAAAAGGAGGGGTTGGTGCTACCTCATATTCTTCAAGATAGAGTTCATCATGGACAGTATTTTTTTATAACCTTTAAGCTTCTGTGTGAGATTCATTGCAAAGGTCCAGTTCTTCACCTGGTTATACACAGTTAGGTGAATTGATGCTTTTACAATTCACATAGATTTTGGAAATTTATTACAGAGAAAATTAAAAATTTTATCAAAGGTTAACTTAGATCTTGGAGATTTGTTATGAGGAGTTGAAATAATTTTATTTATAAAATACACATGTTGATCACTATAAAGTGTCTTGTGTCTTGTTGAAGTAATGTCAGGTCACTATAAAGTGTCTTGTTGAAGTAAGGTCAGCTTACTATAAAGTGTCTTGTGTCTTCTTGAAGTAATGCCAGCTCATTATTAAGTGTCTTGTGTCTTGTTGAAGTAATGTCAGGTCACTATAAAGTGTCTTGTGTCTTGTTGAAGTAATGTCAGGTCACTATAAAGTGTCTTGTGTCTTGTTGAAGTAAGGTCAGCTTACTATAAAGTGTCTTGTGTCTTCTTGAAGTAATGCCAGCTCATTATAAAGTGTCTTGTGTCTTCTTGAAGTAATGTCAGGTCACTATAAAGTGTCTTGTGTCTTGTTGAAGTAATGTCAGGTCACTATAAAGTGTCTTGTTGAAGTAATGTCAGGTCACTATAAAGTGTCTTGTCGAAGTAATGTCAGGTCACTATAAAGTGTCTTGTTGAAGTAAGGTCAGCTTACTATAAAGTGTCTTGTGTCTTCTTGAAGTAATGCCAACTCATTATAAAGTGTCTTGTGTCTTCTTGAAGTAATGTCAGGTCACTATAAAGTGTCTTGTGTCTTGTTGAAGTAATGTCAGGTCACTATAAAGTGTCTTGTTGAAGTAATGTCAGCTTACTATAAAGTGTCTTGTGTCTTCTTGAAGTAATGCCAGCTCATTATAAAGTGTCTTGTGTCTTCTTGAAGTAATGTCAGGTCACTATAAAGTGTCTTGTTGAAGTAATGTCAGGTCACTATAAAGTGTCTTGTGTCTTGTCGAAGTAATGTCAGGTCACTATAAAGTGTCTTGTTGAAGTAAGGTCAGCTTACTATAAAGTGTCTTGTGTCTTCTTGAAGTAAGGTCAGCTTACTATAAAGTGTCTTGTGTCTTCTTGAAGTAATGCCAACTCATTATAAAGTGTCTTGTGTCTTCTTGAAGTAATGTCAGGTCACTATAAAGTGTCTTGTGTCTTGTTGAAGTAATGTCAGGTCACTATAAAGTGTCTTGTTGAAGTAATGTCAGCTTACTATAAAGTGTCTTGTGTCTTCTTGAAGTAATGCCAGCTCATTATAAAATGTGATCCGAGAGTCACCGGTTCGAATCCCTGTCACACCAAACCTGCTCGTCCTTTGAGCTGTGGGGGTGTTGTAATGTGTAGGTCAATCCCACTATTCATGGTAAAAGAGTAGTCCAAGTGTTGGCAGTGGGTGGTGATGACTAGCATGCCTTCCCTCTAGACATGCACTGCTAAATTAGAGACAGCTAGTGCTGATAGTCCTTGTGTAGCTTTGTACAAATTTCAAAAACAAATGCTGAAGTGTCTTGTGTCTTTTTGAAGTAATGTCAGCTCATTAGGAAGTGTCTTGTTTCTTCTTGAAGTAATGTCAGCTCACTATAAAGTGTCTTGTGTCTTCTTGAAGTAATGCCAGCTCATTAGGAAGTGTCTTGTTTCTTCTTGAAGTAATGTCAGCTCACTATAAAGTGTCTTGTGTCTTCTTGAAGTAATGCCAGCTCATTAGGAAGTGTCTTGTTTCTTCTTGAAGTAATGTCAGCTCACTATAAAGTGTCTTGTGTCTTCTTGAAGTAATGCCAGCTCATTAAGAAGTGTCTTGTTTCTTCTTGAAGTAATGTCAGCTCCAAATCAGTGGTTTAAACCTTAAAGCTACTACAATAGTAAAGCTTGTGTTATGTAAAATATTTATGATATAATAGATATTGTTAAAATGTAAAACTATGAAACAGGTTAAACATTAGAACAGTAAAATGACTATTTACCATCACAGGTGGGAATACTTGATGTGGACCTTTGTGGACCTAGTATACCTCGTATGCTTAACTTAGAAGAACACGAGGTGCATCAGTGTCCTGAAGGGTTAGTTGATCTTATGTGGTGATTATTGAATAAATGTATATTGGTGTCCTGAAAGTTAGTTGATCTTATATGGTGATTATTGTATAAATTTACACTGGTGATCTGCAGGGTCAGTAAAACTTATCTAGTTATTTTTTAACTGTTTCCACAAACCAGGCACCAAGGGTTTTTTTTTTTCTTTAGAATTTAACTTTTCAAGACTTTCAGATTGTTTCTTTATTAGCTAACACTTTTACCAAAGCAGGTAATTACTGCACCTTTTGAGAAACCTGGATCCATGGCTGGCCACAAAATGAATACCAGCATTCAGTGAGTAAGTGTACTGATCTTGTATTGATAATGGAATGTTAATGCAGGAAAATAGAAAATGGCTCTTAAGTGTAAAGTGTTTATTTGTGGTACTTGTGTAAAATATCCTTGATGTCAGTGTGGATGCACTAGTTTAGACCTGGAGGTCAAAATGACATGAAAAGCAGGTGAGAAACAGCTGCAGAGCATATTGAAAGCACAAAGAAGAAAAAAGAAAGGATTGATGACACTGTTCTATTGAAGAATGAAAAAGATGAAATGTCTAGCGATAGTTCTAAAGATCTTTTGGATTTTATGGCATAAAAGAAATGATGCAGATTGCCCAAGAATTCACATGTGAAGGAAAAGGATTAAAGGCATTTTAGTGATGTTCCAAGAAGTTGCTGGATCAGTGTTTATTTAGTTTGGTGATTCTATAGTATTGAATCTACAGAAACATTAAGCAAATGAAGAAGCTTAACGGAAAGCATCAAACCTTTGTGCTATTGATAAGAACAATCACTTGCTTGCATTTTGCATGACTATTAATGATTCTCTGCACCATGTTACAGACAGGAGATCCAGATGGTCTTATGAGTATGATTGGAAATGTGATGATACAAAACCATTCTCGTCTGTTAATGATGTAGAAATCTATTCAGACAAAAGTTATACTTGAACTGTTGAGTTAAGCAACGACATTTAAACAAGTGAAAGAGAGGTTGAAGAACAATCTTTAGTAAGGACTAGATGGCACTTTTGTTGATTGAAGTCTGGGTTTCAGCAAGAAGCTACAGTACAATCTCTCCAACATTACTGTAAGTGAGATACATTAAAAGCGGTAGCGTAACATTAATCAAGATGATGAGAATTATCCTGATGATGCCAAGTCGAGGTGTTCGTATCTGCTTTCAAACCAAAATACAAGAATATGAAACAATAGCTAAGAACACAAAAACTATGATTAATCTCAGCCAAGTCAACACCTCACGCACATCTTCCAAGATGGACATCCACCAACAAGACTGAGTTGTGTTGTACAATGTGCTAAAGAAGAAAAAACCTTGCTGTGCTTTGCTGAATCTGCAATTTGTTTGAAAACTTTGTGTGTAATTTTAGTTCAGTTTGAAAATGCTGAAAATAGGATTTTATCTCATTCCATACTGATGTTATATATTAAGGTCTGCCATACATCCAAAATCCTGGCTGTCTGGCCAGTGGAGCAATATAAAACAAAAGTATACACTTGTGTTGTGTAGGGTTAGTAGATGTTATATAGTGATTATTAAGTAAAATGTACACCAGTGTTGTGTAGGGTTAATACATGTTATATAGTGATTATTGAGTAAAATGTACACCAGTGTTGTGTAGGGTTAATACATGTTATATAGTGATTATTAAGTAAAATGTACACCAGTGTTGTGTAGGGTTAATACATGTTATATAGTGATTATTAAGTAAAATGTACACCAGTGTTGTGTAGGGTTAATACATGTTATGTAGTGATTACTTAGTAAAATGTACAACAGTGTTGTGTAGGGTTAATACATGTTATATAGTGATTATTGAGTAAAATGTACACTAGTGTTTTGTGGGTTTAATACATGTTATATAGTGATTATTGAGTAAAATGTACACCAGTGTTGTGTGGGGTTAATATATGTTATATAGTGATTATTAAGTAAAACGTACATCAGTGTTGTGTAGGGTTAATACATGTTATGTAGTGATTACTTAGTAAAATGTACACCAGTGTTGTGTAGGGTTAATACATGTTATATAGTGATTATTGAGTAAAATGTACACCAGTGTTGTGTGGGGTAATACATGTTATATAGTGATTATTAAGTAAAATGTACACCAGTGTTGTGTAGGGTTAATACATGTTATATAGTGATTATTAAGTAAAATGTACACCAGTGTTGTGTAGGGTTAATACATGTTATGTAGTGATTATTAAGTAAAATGTACACCAGTGTTATGTAGGGTTAATACATGTTATGTAGTGATTATTAAGTAAAATGTACACCAGTGTTATGTAGGGTTAATACATGTTATATAGTGATTATTGAGTAAAATGTACACCAGTGTTGTGTGAGGTTAATATATGTTATATAGTGATTATTAAGTAAAACGTACATCAGTGTTGTGTAGGGTTAATACATGTTATGTAGTGATTACTTAGTAAAATGTACACCAGTGTTGTGTAGGGTTAATACATGTTATATAGTGATTATTGAGTAAAATGTACACCAGTGTTGTGTAGGGTTAATACATGTTATATAGTGATTATTAAGTAAAATGTACACCAGTGTTGTGTAGGGTTAATACATGTTATATAGTGATTATTAAGTAAAATGTACACCAGTGTTGTGTAGGGTTAATACATGTTATGTAGTGATTACTTAGTAAAATGTACAACAGTGTTGTGTAGGGTTAATACATGTTATATAGTGATTATTGAGTAAAATGTACACTAGTGTTTTGTGGGGTTAATACATGTTATATAGTGATTATTGAGTAAAATGTACACCAGTGTTGTGTGGGGTTAATATATGTTATATAGTGATTATTAAGTAAAATGTACATCAGTGTTGTGTAGGGTTAATACATGTTATGTAGTGATTACTTAGTAAAATGTACACCAGTGTTGTGTAGGGTTAATACATGTTATGTAGTGATTATTGAGTAAAATGTACACCAGTGTTGTGTGGGGTTAATACATGTTATATAGTGATTATTAAGTAAAATGTACACCAGTGTTGTGTAGGGTTAATACATGTTATGTAGTGATTATTGAGTAAAATGTACACCAGTGTTGTGTAGGGTTAATACATGTTATGTAGTGATTATTGAGTAAAATGTACACCAGTGTTGTGTGGGGTTAGCAGATGTTATATAGTGATTATTAAGTAAAATGTACACCAGTGTTGTGTGGGGTTAATATATGTTATATAGTGATTATTAAGTAAAACGTACATCAGTGTTGTGTTGGGTTAATACATGTTATGTAGTGATTACTTAGTAAAATGTACACCAGTGTTGTGTAGGGTTAATACATGTTATATAGTGATTATTAAGTAAAATGTACACCAGTGTTGTGTAGGGTTAATACATGTTATGTAGTGATTATTGAGCAAAATGTACACCAGCGTTGTGTGGGGTTAGCAGACGTTATATAGTGATTATTAAGTAAAAACGTACACCAGTGTTGTGTAGGGTTAATACATGTTATGTAGTGATTATTGAGTAAAATGTACACCAGTGTTGTGTAGGGTTAATACATGTTATGTAGTGATTATTGAGTAAAATGTACACCAGTGTTGTGTAGGGTTAATACATGTTATGTAGCGATTATTGAGTAAAATGTACACCAGTGTTGTGTGGGGTTAGCAGATGTTATATGGTGATTATTAAGTAAAATGTGCACCAGTGTTGTGTAGGGTTAATACATGTTATGTAGTGATTATTGAGTAAAATGTACACCAGTGTTGTGTGGGGTTAGCAGATGTTATATAGTGATTATTAAGTAAAATGTACACCAGTGTTGTGTAGGGTTATTACATGTTATGTAGTGATTACTTAGTAAAATGTACAACAGTGTTGTGTAGGGTTAATACATGTTATATAGTGATTATTGAGTAAAATGTACACCAGTGTTTTGTGGGGTTAATACATGTTATATAGTGATTATTGAGTAAAATGTACACCAGTGTTGTGTGGGGTTAATATATGTTATATAGTGATTATTAAGTAAAACGTACATCAGTGTTGTGTAGGGTTAATACATGTTATGTAGTGATTACTTAGTAAAATGTACACCAGTGTTGTGTAGGGTTAATACATGTTATGTAGTGATTATTGAGTAAAATGTACACCAGTGTTGTGTGGGGTTAATACATGTTATATAGTGATTATTAAGTAAAATGTACAACCAGTGTTGTGTAGGGTTAATACATGTTATGTAGTGATTACTTAGTAAAATGTACACCAGTGTTGTGTAGGGTTAATACATGTTATGTAGTGATTATTGAGTAAAATGTACACCAGTGTTGTGTGGGGTTAATACATGTTATATAGTGATTATTAAGTAAAATGTACACCAGTTTTGTGTAGGGTTAATACATGTTATGTAGTGATTATTGAGTAAAATGTACACCAGTGTTGTGTAGGGTTAATACATGTTATGTAGTGATTATTGAGTAAAATGTACACCAGTGTTGTGTGGGGTTAGCAGATGTTATATAGTGATTATTAAGTAAAATGTACACCAGTGTTGTGTAGGGTTAATACATGTTATGTAGTGATTATTGAGTAAAATGTACACCAGTGTTGTGTAGGGTTAATACATGTTATATAGTGATTATTAAGTAAAATGTACACCAGTGTTGTGTGGGGTTAATACATGTTATATAGTGATTATTGAGTAAAATGTACACTAGTGTTGTGTGGGGTTAGATGTTAGATAGTGATTATTGAGTTAAATGTGCTCCAGTGTTTTGTTGGGTTACTAGATGTTATACAGTAACCATAATTAATTTATCAGTATTGAATGTGTGTTTTATAATTTAAGAATTTAGATATTTTTCTGGGTAATTTCTGATTGTGAATAACTCTTACCTGAATGCTTTTTGAAACTCTGTTGTCACACTAATGTATAGAATGGTTTTTAAATGATTTTCTGTCATATACCACATTTTTTGGACACCAGTACTTCAAATTCTGTGCCATGTTAGAGACTTGTTTTTTTTACCTGTATTGCATATCTGATAGTATATATTATATAAAAATATATCCTTACATACATAACGTAATGGTTATACATTTTATACTGTTTTAGACATTATTAGGTTCAAACTGACAAATTGTACTATTTTAGTAATTGTATTTTGTAAGCTTAAATATTCTATGTGCAAGTACTTGTTTTTAATTTACAGATGGGTTCCAATTTTTGTGGATCAAAAGCAGACATTAGCCATCATGTCTATAGGATTTTTGTTAAGGAACAGAAATGACCCTGTTATTTGGAGAGGACCTAAGAAAAATGGTTAGCTTTGGATCTAGTTTTCAGTGTTAACCTTTCTTTTCAGCATTTGTTCTAACATCTTTTTAAGAGCATAATGGGAAAGAAAGAAAGGAAAGAAAATTATTTATATATATATATAATAGTTTATTATAAGCCTGAATTATAGTTGTTTTCAGGTGCTGAATTCAAGAAACAAATAATTTTGTAAATTGTATTTATACATCACGCTTTCAGTAATTTATGCTGTTTGTAAGTTTGACGATGAACTCTTTGCCCAGTTAGAATTAGCTGGATCAAACTTAGGGTGTTATGTGCACATGTCTTTATTTATATGGCATAGTATCCTAACAAAGAGGACTAAAACAAACCTAGGCATGATGGGGGTCTTGGAGTAGTTTTGGGTTACTGAACCTGAATATCACATTGGGGGGTCATGGTCCCACTATGATTCTGGGTGTGTTGTATTTGATCCTGTGTTCATATCCCACCACCAACTAGCTCGCAGGACATTTGGTCAAGTGCTAAGAGCAAGTGCCTTAATAGGGTTTGTTTTGTGGCAGATATAGAAGTAATTTGGGTTAACCCTTTTGCAGTGAGCTTAGTATAGTATACATGAGTTCATCTACATATTTACACGTGTTAAGTATTTGCACTATAACTTTGTAGTATAGTAAATGTATTGTTAGTAAATTCACCAACTTGCTTTTAAAATGAAACCAAGTGAATCGTTAGATGCACAGTTTATATCACTTATCATTGTACTTCATACCATCAGCTATAGAATATTGACCACACTGGATACCCACAATCTGATTTATAATTGTATTTTGATGGCAATATAGAAAATGACTTCTACTTTGTCTTCTAATGTTTTATGAATACATTAATGTTGAATTCTATACTCTATGTGGAGTCTGTTACTTAACTGACCTTGTAGCCATCATAAAAATAGTAGGAACTAAATATAAATTATACTTTTTTCATACTGGAATGACTACATGTTATAATATGGAAATACAAATAGCCTAAGTCTCATAATGCTATATGTGGACATGTATATTTTTATTATTATATTGACCTTCCAGTCATGCCTGGCTAACATTACATAATTTGCATTGATGTGGTACATGCATACTCATGTTACATATCCAATAATGTGAAACTGACCTTTAGTCTTCCCTGTCATGGTTGTGTTTTAGTGATCTAATATTTTGTGACATACAGTCACATTTCAATTATTATACATTATATATATATATGTTGTTACTATTTAGTAATAAATTATTAAATTTTATTTTTCTCAAAATATAAAAAATCTTTTCTCACTATGATCTTTGAACTTGGTTGTTGCTGGACATTGGTTGCAAAGTCTTTTAAAATTCCACACATGGTGCATATGAAACAAAATGTTTTTTAAGTTTTATTTTTACAGTTGAATAACCAACAAAAATCATAAATAACTACACTGATACCATAGAATTACACTATAGTTTATTAAGGTTATTAACTAAAATTTATTTAGATTTAAAAAAAAAATTCAAGCAGATTAAAACACAATCTACCACCTTGAAACTTTGGTTCAATAGAACAAAACGACTTTTAACACTTTAAAATGGCTGAGAAAATCATTGGGAAAATTCTGAGCTGATGATTGGTTATTCACATGTCATATACTGACGTAATATGTGTGTGTGTGTGTGTATATATATATATAACTTTCAAAAATGGAAAGAGTTGAACAAAGCCACCATGTTTTATTCAGTACGTAAGCCATATCTCAGCAAAATAAAAGAATACAAAGTTCTTATGTTATATTCTAGTTTGTTAATATTAATATTCTGAGTTTCTAATTTATAAGAAACTATAGACTTGGTATTTTGCCATCACAGACATATAATTTGAACCAGAGCTGAATTCAACGTACCATCTGACTCACAAAAAATAAATATTTAGGTGTGTTCTTTTGATACTTACTTTTAAATTAAGAAATTAACTTGTGTATAATATTAAAGTTTCTGTTATAATTACAGTTTGATTCCAAACTTAATTCATAAAATAGTAGTTCAATAAACTTTTGAATGCAAGTCAACAAACTCTAAGACATGGACTTTGAACCCTGACCTATTAGAGAACCAGAACGTTCTAATCTCATTTAGGAAAAATAATAAAAAGGGAAAAATTTTGTCATTTAAAGAACTTATTATTTATTCATAAAAAACAAATCAGTATTTAGATTAAGAACTTTAATCATCTGTCTTTACCTTGTTTGTTTACTTCCTATATAATGATTTTACCATCAAGGAAGGATCAGGTATTAGTTTCATGCTTATAAATCACTTGTTGTTTATAAAGGACCAGGTGTTAATGTCATGTTTATAAATTACTTGTTATTTGTAAGGAAGGACCAGGTATTAGTATCATGTTTATAAATCACTTGTTATTTATAAGGAAAGACCAGGTATTCGTGTCAGGTTTATAAACCACTTGTTATTTATAAAGGACCAGGTGTTAGTGTCATGTTTGTAAATTGTTATTTATAAGGAAGGACCAGGTATTAGCTTCAGGTTTATAAATCAGTTGTTATTTATAAAGCAGGATCAGGTATCAGTTTCATGTTTATAAACTACTTGTTATTTGTAAAGAAGGACCAGGTATTAGTTTCATGTTCATAAATCACTTGTTATTCATAAGAATAAAATTCTAAATGTGTGATACTTTCATGTTTGAGATTTCATTATGAATTAGAGTGACAGTGGAACATATTTATGTTTTGACACTAAAATATCTTTATCTTTTAGCTTTAAAATAAGGTATATTGTGGTGATCAAAGGTCTTTCATTTTGCATGCTCAGCTATGATTAAACAATTCCTCACTGATGTCTACTGGCAGGACATTGACTATCTAATCATTGATACGCCTCCAGGAACATCTGATGAACATATCAGTGTTGTGGAAACCTTAAAAGAAGTTACCAACATTGGAGCCATTCTGGTCACCACCCCTCAGGTAGAGTGGTGTTTAAATTTTACAAAAGAAAGATATTTGAATGTAAATTTTGTTTACATATTCCTGGTTAATCTGACATGTTATTGCTTAATGGACAAGATTGGTGTTGTCAGTTAAACAAATAAAATTAGTTATATGAACATATGACTAAAAGTAAAAAAGAATATATAATGATATGCCCACTACACTATACGAGTTATATTAGTTGCTATAAAGCCTTTTTTTGAATACCAAGACTCACCTGGAATATGACACACACAATAATAGTCTAGGCTGTACCTATATATATTGTGAAGAGAAATTGAGTAATAAATCAGATTACGGATGTCAAATTTATTATCAATATACAATTAATAATCAGTTTATGGACTTGTGACAAGATACTCTTTTTATGTTTAACATCAACCTTATTATTTTCTAACTTGGATTAACTTCATTGTTATTTGGAAGAACCAGCAAACTTGTCTTGTTTGAGAGTGCATTGTGCAACAGAAGTATCAATAGTGAGAAACTACATCAGTAATTTTAAGAATGTATGAGTGAAAATAAACAAAATATCTGGTTATACAAGGGCTGTTCATGCTGATGGGATACAACAAACATAGTAACAACCTAGATGCTGTTTATATTATCATAAAATTTGGACTATATTAACAGTGTAATTATATTTATTAACTTAATCCACTTGGCTAACATTAGTGAACAAACTAGTCAAATATTAACACACAAGTTTCTACCAATTGGGTTAGTTATTTAATTTTTCTAGTTGAGATAAGGCCAACCTGAAGTATACTTTTCACTTACTGTACAACATTTGAAATTCCAGGCAGTAGCTGTTGGGGATGTGAGAAGAGAGTTGACTTTCTGTAAGAAAACTGGAATACCTGTCTTGGGCATTATAGAAAACATGAGTGGATTTGTTTGTCCCAGTTGCTGTGTAAGTAGAATTGTTTGACTAACATCCATAAATTAATAACTCTTGAGTTTTGATATCAGTTTCTTATCATTAAAATCAGTTTTTACTTTGTCTGATCTCTGTGGGTTTGTGAACTTTTACCTGTGATTGTTTAGCGTTCATGTTTTTATAAATATACAGCAATGATTGATAACATGTTATAGCAGTCAATGTTTTACCAGTTATAACATAAAGTATTCTATAGACACTAGTATCCTCTGGTGGTTGTAATGTATACAGAAAGATACAATATTTGTCTGAACATCTGGGTATTTATATGGTACCTGATACATCTGGTGGTTGTAAAGTGTACTGAAATATAAAATATTTGTCTGAACATCTGGGTATCTATATGGTATGTGATACCACTTGTGTCCAAGGTGGTCAACTTGTGATATTAAAGATCTTTTAACTGTTGTATTTAAGTGAAAGCCAAGTTGTTATACTATCATTTCTGTTTACTGGCAACAGGACTGTTTTACTCTTAGCTTCAGTTTCGTTTACCAACAATAGGACCATTTCACTATTAGTTTCAGTTCCGTTTATTGACAACAGGACCATTTCACTGTTAGTTTCAGTTCTGTTTATTGACAACAGGACCATTTCACTGTTGGCTTCAGTTCTGTTTACTGACTGTCAACAGGACTGTTTTACATTTAGCTTCAGTTGATGATGTTTCTGTTTTATACTTATCTGTTCGCTTGTTCTAAGGTTTAGGCAAAAGGAGTCAGTAAATATATAATAACTTGATCTTCTAGTGTGTTTGTGGTCACCATACATATATGTCTTCTGGGATATTTTTTATAAAGAATAAGCAATGTTTATTTTTCAGATTGAGAAAATATTGCTTGGCTGCCAAGTGTTTGATTATTATTATATCTTGCTAGAAATATAAATGTATTAAAAACTGTTAATAGCCAGGAAGATGAACAGAAAAACTATTTTTATTCCCAGTGTTTCACTACATTACTACTACCAAAACATAATATTTTTCTTTCACTGTCTTTGCCTGTCATTTGTTTACCGTTATGATTTTTAGCTTTCTGAAGCCTTTATTTGCTTATCAGACCTAATCTGTTCAGTTTATCATCGTTACACTTCCAGATTATATACTTTTTCACTTTTATGAATTTCTTATTCATTGGTCACCTTTATTTTTAACCAATCACTGCTCTTTCAGTTTCACTTATGTAAGTTGTATTTTCAGTATTATGTTTATTTGTGTACAACATCACTGAAGAGGAAAAGTTGAGTATTAACATACCAGTTTGTATTTATTATTTCACTGATTTTTTTATCAGAATTCATATATTCTTCTTTGTAAATCAAATAATATGTTTCTTGGGCTGTCTTCAATTAACGGTCAGTTTTTGTATATAAATCTGGAAATACTGGAAAGGTGGATAGAGCTGTTATTACCATGTTGAAAATCAGAGGAATTATTAAGAGTATTGTAGTACATTAGGCCTATTTTGTATTTCTTTTTCGTGTGCATCCAGATCAGATTAACTGAGCTGAAAATATACAAAGAACTCATTCTTATGTTATAAGGTGTTCAAATCTAGACCACACATAATTGATTTTTGTAACTTTTATGTTAATTTAAATTGTTTTTAATATTGTCAACTTGGGTTCATGTTCAAATTTTTATTATTTTTTATCTTGTTTTTAAAACATTGTGTAAACGTTTATTCTACTTTCTTTCAGAATACGTTGTTATTTTTCTTGTTGTTATTACAACATATTTCTCTGTGCATCAGTTTATTTTATCGAGTTTTGTACTGTTTTATGTTTGAGAACTTTAACAGATTCCATCTTCCTGTTGAATGAAAAGGAACCACCAGTTTGACTTGTATACTGAGGCCTTTGTACAGAAACTAAAATATCGTCTCTTTATTCAACAGACAGTTGCAGTCCATTATTGTTCCCCAACCTACTGTGTTTATTCTATAATATCTCACTGCTGTGTACAAATATTTTTTTTGTACTGCATAATTTAAGTTTCTAACTTTAACATTTAAAATTTTTGCACCATATTTTTTTAAAGTACAAGGTAGCTTTGTGAGGACTGTCAGTAATGTGAAGATATTTGTTACAAGACTAACATTTAACACTTTGATAACATTTCTTTGAAATTTTCAGGAATGTTCTAATGTGTTCTCAAAAGGAGGAGGAGAAGCACTTGCTAAACAGTCAGATGTCCCATTTCTGGGTAGGTTACACAGCTTAAGTTCCCATTTCTGGGTAGGTTACACAGCTTAAGTTCCCATTTCTGGGTAGGTTACACAGCTTAAGTTCCCATTTCTGGGTAGGTTACACAGCTTAAGTTC
Source organism: Tachypleus tridentatus (assembly GCF_004210375.1). Taxonomy (NCBI): domain Eukaryota; kingdom Metazoa; phylum Arthropoda; class Merostomata; order Xiphosura; family Limulidae; genus Tachypleus; species Tachypleus tridentatus. The sequence goes on along the minus strand of NC_134826.1, from coordinate 29,783,416 downwards.
CCATTTCTGGGTAGGTTACACAGCTTAAGTTCCCATTTCTAAGTAGGTTACACAGCTTAAGTTCCCATTTCTGGGTAGGTTACACAGCTTAAGTTCCCATTTCTGGGTAGGTTACACAGCTTAAGTTCCCATTTCTGGGTAGGTTACACAGCTTAAGTTCCCATTTCTGGGTAGGTTACACAGCTTAAGTTCCCATTTCTGGGTAGGTTACACAGCTCTGGGTAGGTTACACAGCTTAAGTTCCCATTTCTGGGTAGGTTACACAGCAAGTTCCCATTTCTGGGTAGGTTACACAGCTTAAGTTCCCATTTCTAAGTAGGTTACACAGCTTAAGTTCCCAGGTTACACAGCTTAAGTTCTGGGTAGGTTACACAGCTTAAGTTCCCATTTCTGGGTAGGTTACACAGCTTAAGTTCCCATTTCTGGGTAGGTTACACAGCTTAAGTTCCCATTTCTGGGTAGGTTACACAGCTTAAGTTCCCATTTCTGGGTAGGTTACACAGCTTAAGTTCCCATTTCTGGGTAGGTTACACAGCTTAAGTTCCCATTTCTGGGTAGGTTACACAGCTTAAGTTCCCATTTCTGGGTAGGTTACACAGCTTAAGTTCCCATTTCTGGGTAGGTTACACAGCTTAAGTTCCCATTTCTGGGTAGGTTACACAGCTTAAGTTCCCATTTCTGAGTAGGTTACACAGCTTAAGTTCCCATTTCTGGGTAGGTTACACAGCTTAAGTTCCCATTTCTGAGTAGGTTACACAGCTTAAGTTCCCATTTCTGGGTAGGTTACACAGCTTAAGTTCCCATTTCTGGGTAGGTTACACAGCTTAAGTTCCCATTTCTGGGTAGGTTACACAGCTTAAGCTCCCATTTTGGGGTGGGTTACACAGCTTAAGTTCCCATTTCTGGGTAGGTTACACAACTTAAGTTCCTGTTTTTTGGTAGGTTACATAATTTAAGTTCCTTTCTGGGTAAGTTACACACCTTAAGTTCCCTTTCTTGGTAAGTTACACATCTTAAATTCCTTTTTTTGGGTTAGTTATACAACTTATACTCCTGTTTTGGGTAGGTTACACATCTTAAGCTCCCATTTTGGGGTGGGTTACACTTCTTCCCGTTTCTGGGTAGATTACACTCCTTAGGTTAGGGCCATTTTTTATTTTTCAGAAGTCTAGGATATTTATAAGTTTCAATATTTGAACAATGTTATTGGTGTTTAAATTTTAGTCATCAGATAGCACTAGTAATCTGATACAAATTAACAAATAAACAGATGGACAGACAGAAGGATAAATGTGGGTAAACAGCAAACCTAGACAGTTAAGTCTGTGTGCATTAGACCAAACACGTGTTTTAGAATTGTTGTTTATTTATTATAGTTCCAGATTTAGTTAGTAGCCAATATGAAATAAATCTAAATAATTATTTTGCTTTCTAGAATGTCTAAAGATTGTAACAAGAGTTAGTTATTTGTCCTCTAAGGTCTTGTAACAGTTTACACTTCATTTAATTTTATTACTTTGTTACTCTTTGAGCCACGCTAACTACCATATGTCGCAATAGATCACCCAGCAGGGTTGTGGAGAGTTTAGGGTAAACAGAATTTAAAGTTATGTCAAGTGAACAAAGCAGGTTCCTCATGCATTTGAGTCAAAAAGGTTTTTTTTTTCATGTAAGTTTTTATTTAATCTAATATGTTTTTATTTACTATTGTAATAAAATGTATTTCTATAAATAAAAACAATAATTGCAAAATAAAAAACTATCTTGAAGATTGAGGCCTTTTGCTATCAGAAGCTTGTTTTAAAGAATCTCAACATTTTTTCATTAAGTTGTATGTCCAAAAACAATTCATGTAGCTTTCAAGAATACATTTTAAAAACAAACGATGAACAAAATTTCTTTAAACTACTATAATTTGTCTGCCTTTCAAACTGAAGACCAACCATGAAATTTGCTTGTGAAATATCACCTATTACTCCAATAAATTAACATAGATATCATAATGACATTGTTCACAAAATAGGCTTCTGTTGATTGTAAACTGACCAGTAAGCATGCAAAGAGTTGAGAGGATGTAACAAATTTATTGATAAATGTATATTATTTTTGACAGTCAGTATCTGTATGTGTTATATATTATTGGTGGACATTTTGTAAGAGAAGAAAGAAAACCTTAAGAAGGAGGATGGAGGCATCACATGATACATGTGTGAAGATTGACACGTTACTTGAATATTTCTTTTGTAAATTAACATTTCAAAACTTCTGTTAGAATTTAAAGTATAATCTGTGTTTCAATGCCACATTTTTTAACATGCATTGATAATAAATTTGTTTAAATTTTCAACATATTTGTAAAAGCCAAGACATGCACCTTCACCATCAATGATGTATGAAGGGTTAAACACGTTACTTATGAGCAGCAATTAAATTAGTCAGTATCTCATAAAATAATAAATTTCCAGTTATCCAGTAATTTGTACCATGATTGAGTTAATGAATCTAACAAATATTAAGATATTTTCACCCTAAACAAATAATGTTAAGTTTGTTGCTGATCGTCAGTGTTTTGGTTGTTTGTTTATAATGTGATTTTTGTGTTTATTTGAATACCATGTCTTATTAATCCTGTTTTATGTAGGTTCCATTCCACTGGACCTGCAGCTGTCCAAGTGTCTTGAGAAAGGAGAAGACTTCATGAATCATTTTGAACAATCAGTTGCATCTCAGGCATTCTCAGCTGTAGCAGCACTTATTTTAAAAAGCAACACAGAAAAACTTTGATGATTTGTAATGTGTTATGTGTTTTATTACTAATATTTTAGGTTAAGACTGATCTCTTCAGTAAACATTAAAACCAGTAATGAGAAACGTTTTTTCAAACTTCACGTAGCCCTAAATTTGTTACATTTGATACATACAAGCAGTTAAGTGTTTCCTTTCACTCATGAATTTGTCATTAATGTGGACTGACTTATGCATATATACATCCAGAATAAAATTAGAAATGAAAAGCAGCTAAAACAAATTAATTTCTTCACAAAACATATATATAAATAAAGTGTTAAAGAAAACAAGTGTTGTATGTGCTAATGAACCTTACATCCACAAATAAAGATTACCACCACAGTTAATTTTGAGGACTCTAGGTGGTGTTTTACCTTTAAAATCACTGAAACGATTCATGAAGTGTTATAAAATACAATACTGTGGGAATTTCTTATAAAACAAATGTTTTTATATAAAGACTGAACTTATGGATCAACACATAATGTTTGCTTGTTAAACTTCCTGTAATTAAATTCATAGACATTTTAACAACATTAATGAGGAATTAATATTTAAAATTACCAGATTTATAAGTTCCAGTTGGTGACCACACACAGAACGTGTTAACAGTTTCTCACTTGCTGTGTATTCTGATGTGGGTTGTGACTTTTGAATAACTTTGTATTAAAAAAAGAACATGAACTGTCAATTTCTGTCTCGTTCTGTTTATAAGTTAAAACTGCTCTTCTGACATGTCACCAAGCTGAACGTTCCATTCGAAAGATCCATTGTTAAGTTAAACTTCTGGAAGCAGCACCATGTTTGTGAAACATCAGTGGAGAAGTTACTAGCTAATGCACCCATTGATACTTATTCAATGGAAAAAGAATGGCAGAAGGGGAGTCAGATTCGAATGTGAACCCACCACGTCTCTCTCCCAAGGTGTCATAAGGGTATGTGTTTGGTACCAGTAAATCCAGCTGTTTGATAGTTAGAACCAGAAATATACAGTTTTAAAGTTACAATTTAGATAAAGTTCTAATTGGGCAATAAAAAACATAAGGATATAAAGTTTTTTTCTGAAGGAATTACTGTGATATGAGCTGCTAGTGTCTCTCATTCTAAGAAATCCTTAATGTCATATCAAAAAACCTCAAAATCCATTTGGTAAATTCTATTACAAATGGAGAATTTTTTCTTGTGACAGTCAAGAAAAATAGACCGTTTACTTCACAGCCGTAGTTCCTTATTTACTTTCAAATTTAGCATCAATATAAGGCCTAACACATGTCCAAAAACAAACTGAAAACCATGTGTTCTGTTTCCAGTAAAATTGTAATGTATTAAACACTGTATAAGTAATTCATAGCATGTCATATTAAGACTTGGGTTTATCTAGCAGGTAATGAATTCTGTAAATGGACATCCATATCCAAATTTTAGGTGCCTCCATATTTCATTGCAGATGTTCGGTAGTTTTTGGGAAAAAATTTCAAATTCTCTGGGAGGACTGTTTATGTATGGTGGTATTGGTCTTGAAAATGACATCACACAAAAGTAAGTTTATGAAAGTGTTGCTGCTAAGTTGAAGAATAAAACCTAGGCTTATACGCTTATTAGCTTCTGCGAGAAATGTGTCTTCATGAAGAGCTGTTTCACTGTCTTATTGGTGAGTTGGGGAAAATACTTTACAGAGATTGATGAATATAACAGTAATAAATAATCTTACCTGTCTATAATAATTGTACACCTTTGTGTTGAGGAAGACAGGCTTTTCCATTGATTCGATTATTTGTTATCCATGAACTGCTTCTCTTGTTCTTGTTTGCTACACATCTGTGTGGTTTGCTGTAACCTTCATACCCATATTTTTGTAGTGTGAAGGTTTGCTGTACGTCAGAGATAACATTCTGTAAAGGAAAATACAATTCATGGTAAATATAATGATTATTTTATGAACCAAGTTTATAAATTTGTATAAAACTTTCAACTGTTCCAAGAAGGTGTGTTCAAGAGAGATTCAAAGGTTTGCCACTGAAGTCATAAAATGAGGGTGTGGTATGTTAGTATATTTTAAATAGGTTACATAAATTACATATTTTTATAATTTATAATACTTTATCAATAACATTGCATAATTTTTTCTTCTACTTTCATTATATTATTTAATAATTTACTACAAGTACTGAATGTGGTGGATACACAATATACCTGTTACAAACTATTAAGTCATTTACACCTTTAATACCTGAATAAGAAGTATTTGAGAGACACTATTAAATGAAAAACACACAAAGTTACAAGTCAGAACCACGTGAGAAAGTCAGCAAAAAATACGATAAAACAAACTTCTCAATTTCACAGAATTGACTGTGTTTATGGTTCTGGGTACTGTGTATGTTGTTGTGAGGAGTGTGTTTTACATTGTGTACAGCTTGGTTTTGATTATCTTGTCACTTACAGTAATCCAAGCTAGAGCTGCACAGTCAATTACTGGTCTAATATATGTTTTTAGAAGCATTCGTAATTCGTAACTTTGTTTTGCTTTTGAATTTCGCGCAAAGCCAAACGAGGATTATCTGCGCTTGCGCTATTCGTCCCTAATTTAGCAGTGTAAGACAAGAAGGAACGCAGACAATTTTCACCACTCACCGCCAACTCTTGGATTACTTGCCACCCGCTAGTACAGCTGTAAGTCTACAGATTTACAACACTAAAATCAGGGGTTCGATTCCCTTCGGTGGACTCAGCAGATAGCACACTGTGGCTTTGCTATAAGAAAACACACACTCTTGGCTTACTCTTCTACCAACTAATAGTGGGATTGACTACAACATTATAACGCCTCCTATGGTTGAAATGGCGAGGACGTAACTTCCACTTCTTTGTTAATTACTCACAAAAAATAATAATAAACAAGCAACTACCGACGTCACTGCATCTCACGCTGTAATCAAGTAATCGTGCCCGAGATGGACAAAAAATGAAATCTTCGTCCAACAAACTAGTGCAAATATCTTCTAATATGAAAAAAAATGACATTTTGGACAACAAAATGTTTGAGAAAATTCTATGTCACAAATGTTTGGCGCAACGCAACTCTGGTGACACCATCTCCCGTTCTGATAGGAACACAAATGTTTAGTGTAGAAAAACACTACCACCGGACTCGGCACAGAAATACGCAAGGGCCATGATCCATGAAGTTTGACGCATGCGTAATATCCAGTATTGCATATTACACGACTATATTAAATGGACCAGCAGTGCCTGACACATCATTGGTTTATTCATAATTTACGCCATGTAGAACGTGGTCTATTTAAAGTACATTCGCGTTCTGCTAAGAAATAACGAATATATATATATATATATATACTGTTTAAATAAACAGTTAATTCACTCTTTCTAATTACTCGCATCATTTCATCATATAAACGTTCAGAGGTACAATTTTTGAGTGGATTGCTTATATTTATTTGTGTTTAATTCTATTACAACATTTCAAACATTCGTGTGGCTATAATCAGGTAACTGTCGTCTGCTTCCCTCACCTAGTACCACCGCAGTATGCCTGCGGGGTTACAATGCCATAAACCGGGTTTCAATAGCCGTATGGGGCAAAGTACAGATAGTCAATTATGTAGCTTCATGCTTAAATACAAATAAACAAACAACTGTCGTCTATAGGGTGAACAGGTAAAGAACCACTGTACGAGCATCTTGTTCCAATTTATATAGTGGTGGCATTTATGTTTTGATTGACATTAGGTTTTAGTTCAAGAATAATGAAATTTAAATCAAAATGCAGGTGTCACCCTATGTTTTTTCTGTATTGCAACAAAAACGTTCGCGCAGTATTTCTTTATTCTTTCACACAACAGACGACGTCTGGTTGTTTGTAGTTAAACACAAAGTCACACAGTTGTTTATCTGTGCTCTGCTCACCATGAGTATTAAAATCCAGTTTCTGACGTTATAAGTCCGCAGACATACCGTTTTCCCACTGAGGGCACCCTGATGATGGTTACATGATTGGTCGAAACATTGTAACTAAGTTCAATAAAAAATAAAATTCACTCACAATATGTATCTCTAGACTTATTTAAAGCGTATAGTGAATTTCTTCTCTTTGTAACAGGTGTGAATTCACTAGGTTAATATAAAAAGAATTAAGTAGGCGTAAATCATAAAGAACAATATTTCTGCTTTACTAGGCATAATAATAGCAATGATAAGTGTTAAGAACAAGTAAAGAAGTGATATTGGATAGGTTTGTTATTTAAAAAGTAATGATAAGTGTTAAGAACAAGTAAAGAAGTAATGTTGGGTAAGTTTGTAACTTAAATACCAAAGATAGGTGTTAAAAAGAAGTAAGAAAGTGAAATTTGACAAGTTTCTGACCAGAGTACAAATGGCCAGTATAAACAACTAGTTAAATTTGTTAGGAAAACAAGTTGAATGTCAGCGATAAGTGTTTTAAGTCAGAAGGAAGTGATGTTGTTTTGGTTGATAATAGAAAAACCAAAATAACATTTTCAATCAGCAAAACAGCGGAGTTAGCCAGATTGTATATTAAGCATATATGACTAATTTACAAAATACAATGAGAGAATTTAGTTTTTAAATGTTCGTCTGCAGAACTAATTTATAAAAACAACGGGAGAACTGTTTTTTTTTTTTTTTATATTCACCTGGTGGACTACTTTATAAACAAAACAATGAAAGAAGTGATTTTTTAATGTTCACGTGGTGGACTAGCTTATAAAAAGTAATTGGAGAAGTTATTCTTTAAATGTTCGTCTGGTGGGTTGATTTATAAAAAAACAACGAGAAATGTGATTTTTTTATTTTTGCTTGGTGGATTAATTTATAAAAAACAAGGAAAGTAAACTTTTCTCTATACGATGTCCACTATAGATAATTAAATTTCGAATTTTAGCACTATTAATTAATTTAAAGACTTATCGCTGCTCCACGGGCGAGGAAAAAAAGGACGGAGCTTAGTAAACATCCATACTTCTGTGGAAATATCTTTAAAATTATATCAGTCACAATCAGCCTCATCAAATAATATTTCTTCTCATATTATCACGAACTACGAACGAAAATTGCAATTAGAACAAGAAAAGCCTGTTTATGTGATATATTCGCTTCTCAGGCACATCCTTAATGGCAATCAAGATTTTTTTTCTTCCAGAAACGGATATTGTATTTCTGCCAAGTTTATTTTGTTTTTTGAATTTCGTGCAAAACTACACGAGAGCTATCTGCGCTCACTGTCCCTAATTTAGCAGTGTAAGACAAGAAGGAAAGCAGCAAGTAATCACCACTCATTGCCAACTCTTGGGATACTCTTTTATCAACGAATAGTGGGATTGACCGAGACATTATAACTTCTCGACGGCTGCAAAGACAAGCCTTTTTGGTGCGACTGGATTCGAACCCGCTACCTTCAGCTTACAATTTGAGCGCCTTAACCACCTGGCCATATCATGAGAGATGCATTTGCATAGGCCTGGCATGGCCTAGCGCGTAAGGCGTGCGATTCGTAATCCGAGGGTCGCGGGTTCGCGCCCGCGTCGCGCCAAACATGCTCGCTCTCCCAGCCGTGGGAGCGTTATAATGTGATGGTCAATCCCACTATTCGTTGGTAAGAGAGTAGCCCAAGAGTTGGCGGTGGGTGGTGATGACTAGCTGCCTTCCCTCTAGTCTTACACTGCTAAATTAGGGACGGCTAGCACAGATAGCTCTCGAGTAGCTTTGTGCGAAATTCAAAAACAAACAAGCATTTGCATAACATAAAATAAAGCTTTGTGGTGTATTTGCTTGTTTTCAAATTTTTAGAAATATTTTTTGTAGTGGTTTTTGATTTAGCAGTGATAGACTACGAAGACAGCTAGTCTGTACCACCTACCGCCAGTTCTTGCGCTTCTCTTTTATCATAGAATAGTACTTGGCAAACGTCTCCTGGGAAGTGATTTATGGATTCATTTTTGTTTGTTTTGAATTTCGCGAAAGTCCACTGGAGGGCTATCTGGATTAATCGTCCCTAATTTTTAAGTGATAGAGTAAATAGAAAACAGCCGGTGAACTTGACTCACTGCGAACTCTTTGGCTACTATTTATCAACGAACAATGGGTTTGACGGTCTAATTTTACGCTCACACGACTGAAAGGATTTGAGGAGGGGATTCGAACCCAAGACTATTCGATTTTCCACTGTCTACACTTCTCTTTATCTGTTGTCTCTACTTTAATTATGATAGCTTCTAATTTCTCATCCAACCTTTTATCTCTACATAAAAATTGCTTATCTTCATTACTAGCTTCCTCTAAAGTATGTGCCAGTATTAAGTTCCAAAACAAAACCCACACATTACGTCTAATAAAGCATGAAAACTTAACTAGTACACTATATTTATACTTATGGCCTGAAAATAAATACCAAGTATCAAATACCAGTGACCTGTTGTTAACTCTGTTGCTATTAATACTAATATTTAATAACCAACCATTAAGGACACATTTACATGAAAACGTTTCGAAACACAATCATTAACAACTATACCATTATTATCTCTGTAGGATCCAAATTTTTGTTTCCACACAACGGCCACAATAATGAACATAATATATATATATAAAATATGGTACACATTCTGACAGCTACAGCCCTTGTAGAACATCAACATCTTATTTGTGAGTCTACTTTCAACAGTTCTTCTTGGCGAAATTTCAAATTTTGTGATTATGTTGAGGTAGTCCTAACGGATCAAAATATTCCCCTTTTCTGTTTCGACCACAGAAATCATAGATAAAGTGACTACTTGGTTTATGACACGGATCTATGTTAACAATGTATAACTGTTTTTTTCTACAAAATAGTTTTGAACTAAAACAAACGAATATTACAGATCAATGACAGGAAGTTAAGGAAGGTTCAACTTCACCGACTGCTTGATATCCCAGCGAGTAGCTGGAAGAATTATAAAACTAAAATTTAGGGTTTGATTCCCTACCCATTATCTTCACTGACCCCTTGATAATCCTAGGCACACCAAAGATAACCCTTTACGTTAAAGACAACTCAAATTGTTCCCCTGCTCCTTTTTTTAATATGTTTCGGATGTAGCAAAACAGCGACATCTATCATCTCAGTATTCTCATGATGTGTCAGCATATGGCTTTAAAACTAACAAAAATACGTTTTAAATCAGCATAGTTTAATCTCTGCTAAATTTGAGCTGTTCCTTTGTTTACATATGTAAATAAATATGTATAATTGTGAAGGTTTATATATGCTTGTCTGTGTGTGTGTTTACACATAATATATAAACGTGGAAGATCTATAAATGTACGGTTTAATTGGCTCCCATTCATAGCGGCCGAGCAGTTATTCTGCAGATTTTTAACATTAAAATTCGGAACTCGATCTTCGTGGTGGGCAGAGCGCATAATTTATAATCTCGTGCTCAACAACAACGACCAAGCTAACTGGCCCTCTATGTATCTTTTTACTGATTACTGTACCTCAATTGTGAATCTTAGGTTTCTTAGTTAGATTACGTTGCCGCATAAAATGTGCTCCAAACTTTCGGGCTGTGGTTGCGTTATAAGAGTTACTATCAAATCCCATTATTCTTTCAAACTAGGATAGTCTAAAATTTGTTGATGCGTGATGTGTACTAGCCACTTTCCTTTTTTATATATAGTTTCAAAATTAGTGAAAATTATGAGAGATAGTATTTTATGTAGTTTGTGGCGAAAATTCAAAAATAGTTTTTGTTTGTTTCTAACTAAACATAAAGCTACACAATGGATTGCTGCCTGAACTCTGCCCGCCTCTGAGGAACAATTTCTAAGGGAAGAGAGTTTTTATTCAACTCTTATGTGTAACTCCTTTAAATATTATTGGCCTGGTGCTGACAGTACTTATTCGTGTTTTAGACTTTGGTAGATCATAAGCAGTCTCAACATGTTCTTTCATTAGTTGAGAGGTTTTATGATTCAGTTGATCATAACTAGTCTGTACGTGTTATTTCATTAATAGAGAGGTTTTAGACTTTGGTAGATCATAAGCAGTCTCAACATGTTCTTTCATTAGTTGAGAGGTTTTATGATTCAGTTGATCATAACTAGTCTGTACGTGTTATTTCATTAATAGAGAGGTTTTAGACTTTGGTAGATCATAAGCAGTCTCAACATGTTCTTTCATTAGTTGAGAGGTTTTATGATTCAGTTGATCATAACTAGTCTGTACGTGTTATTTCATTAATAGAGAGGTTTTAGACTTTGGTAGATCATAAGCAGTCTCAACATGTTCTTTCATTAGTTGAGAGGTTTTATGATTCAGTTGATCATAACTAGTCTGTACGTGTTATTTCATTAATAGAGAGGTTTTAGACTTTGGTAGATCATAAGCAGTCTCAACATGTTCTTTCATTAGTTGAGAGGTTTTATGATTCAGTTGATCATAACTAGTCTGTACGTGTTATTTCATTAATAGAGAGGTTTTAGACTTTGGTAGATCATAAGCAGTCTCAACATGTTCTTTCATTAGTTGAGAGGTTTTATGATTCAGTTGATCATAACTAGTCTGTACGTGTTATTTCATTAATAGAGAGGTTTTAGACTTTGGTAGATCATAAGCAGTCTCAACATGTTCTTTCATTAGTTGAGAGGTTTTATGATTCAGTTGATCATAACTAGTCTGTACGTGTTATTTCATTAATAGAGAGGTTTTAGACTTTGGTAGATCATAAGCAGTCTCAACATGTTCTTTCATTAGTTGAGAGGTTTTATGATTCAGTTGATCATAACTAGTCTGTACGTGTTATTTCATTAATAGAGAGGTTTTAGACTTTGGTAGATCATAAGCAGTCTCAACATGTTCTTTCATTAGTTGAGAGGTTTTATGATTCAGTTGATCATAACTAGTCTGTACGTGTTATTTCATTAATAGAGAGGTTTTAGACTTTGGTAGATCATAAGCAGTCTCAACATGTTCTTTCATTAGTTGAGAGGTTTTATGATTCAGTTGATCATAACTAGTCTGTACGTGTTATTTCATTAATAGAGAGGTTTTAGACTTTGGTAGATCATAAGCAGTCTCAACATGTTCTTTCATTAGTTGAGAGGTTTTATGATTCAGTTGATCATAACTAGTCTGTACGTGTTATTTCATTAATAGAGAGGTTTTAGACTTTGGTAGATCATAAGCAGTCTCAACATGTTCTTTCATTAGTTGAGAGGTTTTATGATTCAGTTGATCATAACTAGTCTGTACGTGTTATTTCATTAGTGAAGCGGTTTTAGACTTAGGTGGATCATAACTAGTCTGTACATGTTATTTCATTAATAGAGAGGTTTTAGACTTCGGTAGATCATAACTAGTCTGTACATGATATTTCATTAGTAGAGAGGTTTTAGACTTTATAGATAAAAACTAGTCTGTACATGTTCTTCCACCGGTAAAGATGTTTTAGACTATAGTAATCATAACTAGTCTGTACATGTTCTTCCACCGGTAAAGATGTTTTAGACTATAGTAATCATAACTAGTCTGTACATGTTCTTCCACCGGTAAAGATGTTTTAGACTATAGTAATCATAACTAGTCCGTACATGTTCTTTCTTTACCTGAGTATCTTAATATATTGCATTAAAATGCTTTTTGTGTTTTTGAATACCAGTGTCAAAGCTAATTCTTTATTCTCATTTAAAACTTCCTCGATTTAATTTGTACTTCACTATGACTGCATACGTGAATCAAGTAGACCTTTATTTGTAATTTGATTTAAAGTAGAACTCCAAACTCATTAGACTAACTGTCTCTTGTTAGATTTGTAGTGAGACAAATAATGTTATTAAGGATAATTTTTAACTATTTATTATTATTATTATTATTAAACCTAGCAACTTAGCTTTCTTATAAAGTTTTTCAGATGGCTTCTTGTGCATATTAGTCCCTAATTCTTAAATTAATAGACTAGACTAGAGTGATCTAAGGGGATAATTATATCCTGTTCGGCAATGTAGCTCAGTTGGAATTATATTCATATAAATGTCGATTTGTTATTGATTTCTTTCAAGTTTCTCAGTGATGATCTGGCACGGAGAAAAGTCATTGGAGAGACTGTCAAGGATTACTACCAAGGAACTGATTAGAAGACCGCAAGAGATTTAGTTGACTCAAAATATGATTGAGTTGTTTGATGCCAGAATTTTGACAAAAACCTCTACCACAGCGATTACCAAAGAGAGATAACCCTTCGCGCTTGTATGTATATTCACTAGTGTATAGCCCGTCAAAAATGACGGGACAAGTATTACCACTCCAACTCCATAGTACACCCTAACCTCACATTCCATACCTACCTGAAACAATAGAAATTTTGGAAAATCAAGTCTGATCAACACTACTGCAGAAAACAAATCGAGACAGTGAAATGTTGGTAAGTTGCTTTGCGAGTCAATCACAATTAAGATCTTTCATGAAATGCTCTTTGTTTGTTGCCGTTTTTTAATAAAAAATAAACTAAGTATCAAGTATTTTAACAAACTATGATGTAAGTTGGTTTTATTGTTTTGGAAATGTTTCTAAAAGCTTTATTTTGTGAAGTTAGTACTTCTATTAAGTATGGAGTCCAGCAACTATCAGGTTTATTCCATGAGGATAAGATCTGGACTTAGTGGCAGCTATTCAGTTCGCTGAAAAACGTCTGAGCTTTTATTCTCTGCCAAATAAACTTAGTATTTCTTGAAAGTTTGTTTTGGACTCTTTGTTATCTTGAACTTCATCCCAAGCAACTTACCTCCAGAGGATACAAAATGATGGACTAACACAGGGTGATCTCTGTGATGACCAAATATTCTATCATTTGTATGAATATCGCATGAAGTATATAAACATATTGAATTCAAAATATTTATAAAGCGTATTGCACCCTGTACTGTTGACATAAGACACTCTTTCTGTAACTTTTCATTCACTCTTTGGCGAATATATACACAATTGTAAGAACCATATGGTTCTAATATAAATTTGTCCGTCTTAAATCACCCGTTACATTGTTCCAAACACCAGACTAAACGTTTTTTCATTATCACAAAATCTGTTTAACTGTTTGCGCAGTAAGGACACTCTTGCTGCTAACGTTCTCTATTATACTTTTTGACACTTTAGCGAAAGATGGCTTGTTAATGGTATCAGTAAGGTTTGTCACAGTTTCCTTCAATTTACAAGGAAATTAAATTTTAAGTGTATAACATCTCTCTCTTTCTCTCTCTCTTGAACCCTCTCTTTAGTTGATGTTAAAGGATAGAGGTTCGTTGTATCTGTTCGATTTATAGGTCACAATACTTGGCAAACAATCGAAATCAGAATAGTTTGATTTCAATACCAGAACGATCCAGATCTACAGAAAAAAATAAGGTTTCCTGTTAGAAATGTACAGTTATGTATACTTCTTAAAAATTAGTATTAACTGATGAATCAAATATAAACAGACAGGAGTTTAGGTAACTTGTAGTTACCTACTCTCTTTAGTCTTAGACACAACATGAGATATTCTCTCCAGGAGAACTTGTTGGTGACTAATAATGTTGTCAAACTCATTGTTCAAATTTCATTTTGCTGGAGCTTAAATTCAAAGCTCCATCATGAAGGTGAGGAAAGTACGGATGTGCTTTACAGCGAATTAAATCATTTCATGATAGGGCCAGTCTTTGGAGAAAAAGAGCAAAGATAAAGAATTCGGCCATCTGTTTACAACAGCAACAAAAACTCCGATTATAATTGTTCTTTAGTGGTTCAGTTTTGATCTCTGTTATTGGGAACGTTACATTGAATTAATACTTTTTCATCCAAACATTATGCTCCTATTTTAGCTACAACTTAAACTAATAAGGACAGAAGGAAGTGATGTAGTAAAAACCTTCATTAGACATTCGTATAGATGCTCATTATAAACACAGAAATTACTTTTAACAAGTAAAAATTGTTTATCGGAGTCTCTTATTGATGTTCAAGACAAATGAACAAAATTAACCTTAACTTAAATTGTAATTATATAGAGGTATATACTGATTGACATATTATGTATTGTGAAAGCGGTCAAGTGCTGGAGAAAAAAATGAAATGTAAAATAATCACCTTCATACAGACTGAATGACAATGAAAAATAAATTCTGCTTTCCACTAATTATGATTATTACTATTAAACATATAATTGCATTCCAGTATATTTTATAACCAGATCAATATTTATAATATTACATTGACTAGAACGCATCACAAATAATGACAAGTCCAAAATATGGTTCACTGATGATCATCTTCTACGGACGTTCTAATCTGTATATCATTAGGAATGGTACTCTGAATGTTATGCTTTATATCTGTCCATCTTAGGTCTCAGTAACCACTTTCACTAGTACCACTGGCCCCAATTTTATTTTGCTGGATCTGAGTGTTTATATTCGCAGGTCTTGTAATATTCACAGAATGAACTACTCATAATTACTACATGGTATTAGGTACTTAAAACTTTCGTGGATTCTTCCTTTATTTATATTTAACTTTAGTTCCACGTTGTTGAAATATTTATTTCAGGTTGCTAATGGTGAGTACAGGAATACATCAAATACTGTACATTGTATAATATTATCCACATTACAATACATCAACTTTTAAAATGAGAAACGTTGTTTGATTCGTTTTATTTTTACTCCCTTTAAACATTTTAAAGCAGAAAAAAATTATTTGATATTGACAGATTCACTTACGTTCTTCTATTTATATTGTTATGTCATAAAACACATTTATTATCAGTATAGCCTCCTGCTAGTACAGAGGTATGTCTCCGGATTTACAACGCTAAAATCAGGGGTTCCATTTCTCTCGGTGGGCTGAGCAGATAGCCCGATGTGGCTTTGCTACAAGAAAAAAACACACACACATAATAAGTACTGATTTTTATTATTTATAATTAATAGTTCGATTTTTGTATTTAACACATTTATAATGCTTTATTTCTCTTTAAAAGGGTTAATATTATTTATATTGTTGTTCTCATGTTTGATTATTAATATTATTTTTTTCACAACATTGTATTTACAGTACGAAAAGTCAGTCTTTACAGCCTGACTATATACGTAAGTCCGATACGTGGTAGGTCCGGCAAAGCCAGGTGGTAAGGGCGCTCGACTCGTACTCTCAGAGTCGTGGGTTCGAATCCCCGTTACACCAAACATGCTTTCCCTTTCAGCCGTGGGGCGTTATAACGTGACGGTCAATCTCACTACTCGTTGGTAAAAGATTAGACCAAGACTTGGCGTGGGTGGTGATGACTATCTGCCTTTTTTTCTAGTCTTACACTCCTAACTTAGGGACAGTTTGTGCAGATAGCAGTTGTGCAGCTTTACGCTAAAATTCAAAACAAACAAACAATCGAAACATCGTACGAAATAAAGTGTAGAAAATTTTGATTGAGAGGTATCAATTTATTCTTTATTATTATTTACTTAAGTTTTTGTTCTCACGTCACATATAACAAAATTCATTTAGAAATTATAATAGCTTCATACTGACGTCAAGTATAACTTTGCAAGTATTGTTACCTGGATTTTTATATGGTGACAATGTATTTGGCTAAACATTGTTTAACAATACGTTCCACGTGAGAATTTCAAAAATTTGAACATTGATGTAAGAACAAGTATTCGGAAATTCAGTCAAGCATATTATAAAGTCTACTAAGCCTATCGTATCATATCTTACACAGAGCAAATTTAATATAGAATAATGGAGGTATCTTTTAGGATTTTATTTGTATTAATTATTTTTGTTGTTCAAACACAAAGGCCAGCGTTTGAAAAAGGAGTTTCACTTCATCAACAGAATATTCTAATTAACAGGAATTTAGGGTTGTCGTCAATTTAAATGGCTCGGCCTAGCCAGGTCGTTAGGGTGCAGGACTCGTAATATAAGGGTCGCGGGTTTTAACCGTTATATCAAACATGCTCAGTCTTTTAGTTCTGAGGGCCTTACTATACTCTTAAACTGCTAAATTTATACAATAAAAGATGTTTACGGCTCATAAATAAATACACGTATAGTGAGAGGCTGTGACGGTATATACACGGGCAAAATTAAGATCCGCTTGAAAGCTAATCTATGTGTATTCAAGCATATCACATAGATCTTTCGTTTGTTTGAAGTTAGCCACAAAGCAACACAATGGGCTATGTGTGCTCTGCCCTGGCCTGGCATGGCCAAGCGCGTAAGGCGTGCGACTCGTAATCCGAGGGTCGCGGGTTCGCGCTCGCGTCGCGCCAAAAATGCTCGCCCTCCCAGCCGTGGGGGCGTTATAATGGTACGGTCAATCCCACTATTCGTTGGTAAAAGAGTAGCCCAAGAGTTGGCGGTGGGTGGTGATGACTAGTTGCCTTCCCTCTAGTCTTACACTGCTAAATTAGGGACGGCTAGCACAGATAGCCCTCAAATAGCTTTGTGCGAAATTCCAAAACAAACAAACAAAAAATTTTTCTTCACTTATTATAACGTTTAGGGCTGTCCATATTATAATATGGGTTTTTAGTGACTTATTTTTACGTTTCTTCTTCATTTTGTTGTCAACAATTCACTGCGTCATGTTTCAGAATAAATTTACATATATTTTATGTCAAAAATGTACACAATTGCCCATAACCTGTTCGGTTTGAATTTTGCGTAAAGCTACACGAGGGCTATCTGCGCTAGCCGTCCCTAATTTAGCAGTGTAAGACTAGAGGAAAGACAGCTAGTCATCACCATCCACTGCAAACTGTTGGACTACTCGTTTACCAATAAATGGTGGGATGGGTTACATCCGAAAAGGTGAGCATGTTTGGTGTGAGGGGGATTCGAACCCACGCTCCTCAGATTACGAGCTCAGTGCCTTAACCACCTTGCCATGCCAGGCCAGTTAACCTGTCCAAAGAAACGAAAGGGTGTTATGGAAAATATCATACGTCAAAAAAACATTTCTCAAATATCTTTAGGTCGGATTATGAAAAATATTGGGGAGCATTTTTTTATAATAGAGAAACAAACCTAACATGTAGACATTGGATATATATGGGCAATACATAATTCATATACAAAAACACACAGTCATGAAACAGAATCACAACCTTCTTTATTTACACATAATAATTCTGTAAAAGGTTTACTCTGTGCTTTATTATCAATTGTAACTTCGTTACACGATTTAATTCACTTCTTTTTATCAACATTTTGGAGTTTAAGATACAGTTAGATACGTACATTACAAATTACTCCTTTCTTTAAGATCCATGCCCAACTGGCTACTTCAAAAGCGACGAACGAAAGGAATGTGTCCAGTGTCCTAAAAATCATTATAGCAACTATTTTGTATCATATAACTGTTGGTCTCTGTCCAAAAGGTCAACATACAAATCCTGGAGCTTCGTCACTGGGTGCAGGTAAACGTTTCATCAGACACTTATAAACACACAATGAAAGATTTTACCTGAATTATATCTACACTTTATACGAAAATAATTATTCATTAATAATAAAAGTATTAAGAAAATTATATTATTTTTTTCATTTTAGCACCTGTAATAGTAATGTTATTTTCACTTCCGTTGGTATTTGTCACGGTGGGAGTACCACTAATAATACTTGTATTATAGTAAGCATAAAGTTTCTATTGGTAGAATTTGTTTATTGTTAGATGCAAAGCCGTCCAATAGGATCGAACTTCTAACTGTAATGTTACCAACCTTCAAGTTCACAGCTAATTGGTTGAACAGTCTTAACAGTGGAGAAATATTTCAATCTATTCAATGTTTACTATCATGATTTTTAAACTGATTTCTTATTATGAACGTTTGTAATGGTATTTACGATTCGTATAATGATTAAATATTTCTAACTTGTAAACGGCTTACTACACAGGATAGTGAGGAGTTTTAAAACTGTATAATTAAACTCGAATTTTTTAACTGGTCCTCACAGTAGGCAAAATAATTTAGATTTAAATGCTAATTGTCGGTGTTAGATAGGTTTACTTAATAGCCAATCAACTCGTTTAGAATATAATTGGTGTTTTCATTTTTATTTATTTCCCTCTTACCCTGATCTAGAATCTAATTTAAAATTGTTTTCCTATAATGAAAATTTCTGATGTTGATTTAATAGAACAAGAATTCTATCAATTAAACGTGCCAGTTATCCAGTGTACTAATATACTACTGTAATATTATAATAACATTAACGTTTGGCACATTACATTACAATTGTTGTTATTTGCCGCATAGCTCATGCTATTTTTATTATCTGTAATTATAGACATATTTATCAAAGTTACATTTAATTTTTCTTTTAGTATTAAGTATCCACAGAAACTTGTAGATGACTTCTTCAGAGAAAACGATCTTTCGTGGGATATGGTTTCTGCAGTTTGTTCGGACGGAGCTCCAGTCATGCTGGGACGAAACTCTGGTTTTGGTGCCCTGGTTAAAACCGATACACCACAGATCATTGTAACGCACTGTGTTCTGCACAGGCATGCATTGGCAACAAATACCTTGCCTTCAAAACTGGCAGAAGTATTAAAAATTGTCGTGGAATGTGTGAACTTTGTGCGAAATAGTGCACTGAAGCACCGCAT
Source organism: Tachypleus tridentatus (assembly GCF_004210375.1). Classification (NCBI taxonomy): domain Eukaryota; kingdom Metazoa; phylum Arthropoda; class Merostomata; order Xiphosura; family Limulidae; genus Tachypleus; species Tachypleus tridentatus. The sequence continues at coordinate 29,763,965 of NC_134826.1, read as the reverse complement.
CTTCAATGAGCTGTGTAATGAAATGGGCTCTGAATTTGAGGTACTTCTGTACCATTCTAACGTTCGGTGGTTATCCCGGGGAAAGGTGCTGAATCGTGTTTTTTCTATTCGTGTGGAAGTAGCCCTGTTTTTAGCGAGAACACCAACATTGTCATGCAGATTGCTTCGAAAAATCTGAGATCATTCTCATTTTAGCGTACTTGGCCGATATCTTCAATGCTCTCAATCATCTCAATCAACAGATGCAGGGCGGTGGAGTCAACATCATCGAAGCGGAAGAAAACCTGAAGGCTTTTAAAAAAAAACTATCATTATGGAAACGATGAACAGAGAATGATAACTACGCAAACTTTCGTCTACTGGACGACTGTGCAAGTAAGATCGAAGATGTGTCTGAAATCGGAGACATTTCTGTACCCGGGGAACTGAAGCAAGCAATTGCCATGCACTTAGATGAGCTCGCAAAGTCTCTTGACGGATACTTCCCCACTAGAGAGTCATATCCAGCATGGGTGAGACAGCAGTTCACGTTTAGTGTTGCGACAGCAGATGTCAATGATGAATACCTCAACGAACTCATTGAACTTCAGCAGAGCCAGGTTCAACAGCAACTTTTCAGAACAACAACACTCTCAACGTTTTGGTGTCACCAAATCGTAGCGTACTCTCTTATTGCTAAGAAAGCCCTTGAGATACTCATACCGTTTGTTACAACGTATCTTTGCGAGCAATCCTTCTCGAGGATGGTAGACACAAAAACGAAGAAAATGATATGAGAATGGCACTTGCCAAGGTAAAGCCGCGCATTTCTGAACTTGTCTTTGAAAACCACAGCAAAAGTCACATTGATTTGCAGTAAATACTCATTTATTATGTTTTTGTTTTTGTGTGAAATTCATGTTTTGTTGGTTTTGTTCTTTGCACACAGTGATATTGTGTGCAACTGATGCATGGTTCATTTTGTGCACTAATAAAATATCTACTTATGTTTTAAATTTGAAAAAATCATATTTTATTTTTCCAATTACGAAGGGTTCACTGAATGCAAGTACGAAACGTCTGGGGTTCAGTATCTCCAACAAGGTTAAGAAACACTGATCCAAGTAGAACGATGTGGTACTGGGAACCAAAAAGTTATGATCTTTCTTTTTGAGATGGGTGGTAAATGTGTACAAAGGTTGAGTATTTCACTGATTGGATAACTATCAGAACACTTGGGTATTGAAAGAACACACTGTACGAAGGATCTTATAGTAATTAAGTAATGGATACAAGGTTCCATCGATTCTGTCATACTTAGTGAAAGATGTGAACGTGAGTGTGACTCAAGGGTATAAGAACTTCCATTAGTGCTATCATCCCCAGAAGAGAAATTACATCACTAGTAGACAGATTAGGACTGCATCAACCTAAACGAAAGGAAGGAAATTCAGACCGATTGAGAAATGTGTTGAAAAATACTCCCAGGTGAAAAGGGTATAAAAAGTAATATGAAATTTAAGATTCGTGTTCAACTGGAGTATATTTTAAAACTACAGTTGTTTAATAACTGTACAAAATAAAAGTAATAAACAGCATGAAAAACGGTAAAGTAAAAACGGGAAGGAAAATGTTAACACGTCATGAAACTCTTGTGACAAATGTAGAGATGAGGACTGGAACCTCCATTCTATTATCTCCTGCTGGTTGGTTCAGAAGACATCTGGTTTAAGAAAGTTAACATTTTCTTACATGAAAATGTGTTTCCATTAGATACTTACCATTTCACACAGATATTATATCTTCTGTGAACATCTGTCTTGAGTATCTGCATCACACTAGTTTTCAGGCAACTTCAACCTAAACCCACGTGATCCTTATTAATGGATAATGATGTTATTGTGCGGTAAAGGCCCTCGACCAATAGGAGAGCGACATCAACTTCCTCTTTACTAGCTCCCTCTATACTGCTCCGCTCATGAAATTTCATTATTGACTCGGAAATAAGTCTTATTTACCCAAAAGAACACATACGAATCAGAAAACTTGAGGGTGAAGCGGCTATTTGATAGGTAGATCATGATACAGATGATCTGTTTTCAAGTTATTCGCTTCAAATACATGAGAATCTATACAGCAAGTCCACTGGATAGATGCCGACTAATGACGGTCGAGTGTTTTAAAACAGAATTAAAGATCTGATACGCACTCTATGATTGATGTAAAAAACCACCATGAACTTTTCAGAATGGATCATAATCAAACAGTTCACTAGCAGTGGTAAGGAATACAAACATGTCCAATGAACAGAACAAAGGTCAAGCACACTGTTGTGGAGGAATAGCTTATGCTGGTACATATATTTGAGATGAGACTGTTGTTCAATGACGTATCCCAACGAAAAAAATTAACACTTCAGAAGAGATGTGGGTTTGGTACGATTCAAAGCGAGTGAACCAAAACAGTGGTAATGGATTATCGAGCCATTACATGAGTTTCACAAGCACAGTAGGGAACAGGTAAAACGGTTGGGTCAATAGGATAAAGTATTTGGTGGGAGAGAGTAAGGATTTGAACAATTCAGACAAAATGGGTTTTCACCATCCAAAGAATGAAGATATGAATAAGGACTCTTTCCATGGGTAAAATAGGGAAGGCCATCTTCCATGTAATAACGAAACCATAGAGAGAGTCAACGGAGATGTAGAGCAAACGCTCTGACCACGTGACTGAAACTATAGGAGGCAATGTTGTGTTTGAAACAATAAAATATAGCATCAATGGATAAAGAAAAGGAAAAATCTAGAGAACTCTGCAATGGGAATAGGAAGAAAGGCATTTGAGATATAGACCTCATTATGGAGTAATAGTTCAATGACGTGAAAGAACTTTCCCAATAAAAACGTTGGACCGATTAATAACTAAACTCCCGTTGTGTATTTTTAGGGACACGAATTAAAACCTTATAAAAAGGTTGGTAAATTTCTTCACACCTAAAGGTGAAAAAATAGATTATAAAGAGGATGAAACTGAACAGGTTGAGAACTGATAGTAAGCGAGAATAGAACTGAAGTGAAAACCCATGTGTATGAATGGTGGTAATCCATCCGTTCGTTGACGTGTGGAACTAGAGAAGTAAAAATTATATAGAACAAACCACAGCAGAAAATAGTTTGGAACAAGAATCATTCCAAAATGAATCAACGTCTCTATAAAGTAGTACTGACAGCAGATAAAGATATAGAATGCAAGGAGTCAAAGAAAGAAGAATCAGGAAAAGACAGTGTAATTATGTGCTGGATGGTTAAACTGAACTACATTGGTCAAACATTTATGCCACAGCGTGTGAATCTAGTTAGTGCAAGTAAAAATAACTATATAAATGTATCCCGTCATCAAGAATTAAGAATAACTATAATTCTCAATGAAGGAGTCAGTAAAACTACGAGAACCAGACATATGGTCCTGAAAATGTTGTTGGTCTAAAAAGAAATCAATATGTATGCAAATGTAAGTAAAAGAGGAAAAACAAGAAATGCATCAGGATTAGGTTTATGCAAAAGGGATTTCGAAAGAGGGAAAAGAGCAGGAATGGAACATACATGAGAAATTATGCCCGCATAATGAGAGGATGGTCAAATTCTGTCCTCAATGGGAAGGGAAGTTCACAAAGCCTAAGAAGTAGATGGACATAAACAAACAAGCTGACCTCCTCCTAAACTTCCTATTGAAATCGAAGGGGCGAAAGAAATCTCATGACTTGAGATGGCAATTGTGTAAAGAACAAATATTTAAGGCAAACGAACAAAGAAGTTATCTTAACTATGTTAAAAGGTTTGTATTGTTTCAGAAGGGGTTGTACCAGCCAAAGAATATACCTGTCGGCTGAGAAACTCCTTACATACCATCTCCTGCAGGTTGGTTCTTTGGAGATCTGTTATGGAAAGGAGGTGGGCCAGTTTAGATGTATTGTGTTGGCTAGGATGCCCCCAATTCAATCATGGGAAACAAGGTGGACCACTTTAGATGTAATGTTTTAGCTAGAAGGTTTCCCATCTTATCACGGGAAAAGGTGGACCTATTTAGATGTGTTGTGTTGGCAAGGGTGCTCCCTACCTTATTATGGGAAAGAAGGTGGACCCGTTTATATGTATTGTGTTGGCAAGGGTGCTTCCCACCCCATCCTGGGATAGAAGGTGGACTAATTTCTATGTATTATGGTTGCTAAGATGTCCCTCCCCCCATCATGAGAAAGAAGGTGGACCAGCTAGCCTATCTACAGTTAAGAATGCCATTTTTACACCCAACTTAGTGACCCGTACTTTCAAGATGGGAGAAGAGTATACCTGGTTTGTGCGTTATCTCACTAGTGTGTTCTTCCAAGAAGAGAAGTCACACTCCAACCACATCCTGAGGACACTTTCCGATGAGTGCTTGTCTAAGTTCCTCCACCAAGTCAATGTGAGATTCTCAATGTGATTCCTGTTATTATGTGTTTTTAGGTAAGATATCGTATCAAAGTTGATGTTTTCTTACACTGAAAATATATTTCCGATAGATACTTTACTCTCCTCACACTTCCCATTTCTGGTGCTTCTTTTCTGTCAACTTTGAAGGTTGTGTTCTACACTAAATAGGAAGCCAGCTGCCAACTTTGACAGTAGAGTATGTTTTAATGAAGCGTTGTGCTTGTTTATATACATGCTACAACGCAGATGAACCAACATGAAACGTGGAGTAAGTGAGAGTTTCAAAACTAGTGGAACCAAAAATATTTTCGCATATTGAAGGCTATTCTGAACAATAATAGCAGTTATGTGAGAACAAAAAGATATTCTATCGAAAATAGTATGAAACTAGTAGATAATTTAGACTGTGCACAGTAATATGGCATAACTTTCTATGTGTGTATAGTTTTAAATATTCTTCAAACCGATGCCGAACAAAACATTTTGCTAATTCTATTCCATTGTCTTTCCAAAATAAAGTTTGTGCAGCCAAGCAAACATTTCCAATATTCTGAATTCATCCAACAAACAGAAATCTGTTTTCTCCTTCGTCTCTTGTTATAGTTTCCATTAACACTTGTGCCAGTAATTTCAAGTTATCTCAGCTAATTCTGCTGTACTACATTTGGTAGAATTCTGTAAATCAAAACAAACCATTAACTGTGAATATAACTATGTAAACAAAGCTCAACATTTAACATGACAAATGATAATGTAATAATATCTAAAATCAATATTTAAATATAATCAGGACTAGTAACTTTATATCAAGTATAAAATATCTGATTAAAAATATTCATATATAATTTGTTGAAAAATTATATTGTGTAATAAGCATTTTTTCAAGTATAACATCAAATAGAATTGAATGATATTATGTGTGTGTTATTTCTGTAGTAAAGCCATATCGGGCTATCTGTTGTGTTAACTGATAATAATTTAAACCCTGATTTTAACGTTGTAACTCTGTAGAATGAGTGATGTACCATATGGGGACTAAATTATATTAAAAGATAAAAAACATGGTACTTGTTATATGATGGTAACCAAATGCTAGGATTAATTGTGTTCAAATTATTTGTATGTAACTGGAAACTAAAGTTGGTAAACATCTCAGATAGAATACCAAACAGAAATTTTCAAACAATCCGTTTTAATGTTCTCTTTATCTCTTCGTGCGTAGGGTTCTAACAAATGACTTAAACGTCCTTAAACATAAAATTAATTGTTCGTTAAACAAAATTCAATAAATATGATTTTGAATGACTGGTATATTTAGGTGTTGTTAATCAAAGTTTCTAAACCTATACTCCTCGCTTACTTTCTTATCATAGAGGAACATTCATATCTCATAACGGGAAAAGTTTAAGTTAATCTAACAATTTAAATTATTTATATAATTAATTATGTTTCTCTCAGACAAAAACCTACTTATAACGACCACTACAAGAACTAATGATTCAGTGTTACAGTCATCTTAAGAACCACTCAACAATAACATACCGTTACGTCACATGTTGATATGTGATTCATAGTGTTATTAATTCATAACAAGTTAGTGTAGAATATCATGTCAACATTATACATACCTGTTCTACTGTTATTTATAACGCTAAAGTTGAACTTTGCCTTCATCCGTAGCTTTTCACTCTGAACACGAGAAGTGGCCGTCACAAACAGGAGACAAATGAACGGACAGACAGACACCAGTTTCATAGTGTATATAAAACAAGTAAAAGATAATGTTCTCTGTCCAATCTGAATTGGGATTTCACTTTTCTTTGTAACTAAATACTAAATAAATGTCACAAAATTATAAATCACAAAGTATTTCTAAGTAAAGCTGTTGATACAGACTTAGAATTATTATTTGCTTAAAGTTTAATATTTAATGTAAAGGTGTGCACTCAACATCTGAAAGTTACTCACAAGTCGTGGTCGTTGTTCAGATCAAATTTTGTAATATCATAAAAGGGTAAGATAAAAAGATTGTAATCAGTAAACCATTAAAAATTGTACGAAAAACGAGACATGAGTAATTAGTATGTGAAGAAATAAAAATCAGTTAACAAATACAATCATAGTATTTGGTATAAGGAGTTAAAAATCAATACGCAGATTGTCTACTGGAGAAACTCGTCACAGTTCACATCTGAACAAACATTAAAATCTGGATTGGTTTTAATTCTTATTTGTAACATATACTGAATGCATGTTACAAAATTATAAAGTCCAAAGTATTTCTGAATAAACCTGTTAGATAGGTAATTGCTTTTTTAATAATTCACAAATTATGTTTCAGTTCCAGATTAGTGTTAACCCCATATCACAGACATGGGATTTCTTCTTACTAAAGACATCCGAATTAATTTTGTTGATGGCTTGCCCATATTTTCACACAAGACTGCAAGGTCTGATGTATTGACAAAGTCGATTGTCATCTAGTAGTAAGAGCTAATAAAATATGGCATTGTTCATGAAAATACGTAGAAAAGTTGAGGACACGAACTATAAAATATAAATATTCTTTGTAGGGATAACACTGAGCTGGAATTAGTACTTAAAGAAACGATCCACATCAAACAACTTTTAACCAACACAGAATATCGTGTAGTCTTCATTAAAACTGTACCATTTAAAATATGTACAGCATTTTTATTTTTAGTAATTTACTTTCTTTGTATTTTGTTTTGATTAAATTATCGTTGCGTCAGCAATGTATTTTAGTTATTTAGTTAGAAATAATATATTTTTTTATTTTCCTTTAAATTACTGAAGATGGAATCTGTAGAATTCCGAAAATTTCATCTCTGTCCCTACACTACTAACCTTAGAACCGTGGTTCACAGACCTGATTACACGGATGTTCTAAACAAGGGGAACCAATGAAACGAAGACAAATTGCTCGACGTGAACATATCCAAAATTTAAAACTGAATTGACTGAATAACAACATTCAATCCCAGTTTCATCCTGGTGACCAGATTGTTAACCGACATAATTATAACATAAATAATCACTGTAAATTAATCTTAAATAAAATTGTTATTTTAACTAAAATGACTATTTGATCAAAATATTGTTCATTCTTGAATACTCTACAACATTATCAATGCCCCTTAACTGATTGTCACCCAATCTGAGGAAACATTCCAAAAACACATGAAAGAACTTAGAAATAAAAATGTCGTAAACATTCTAGTAATGACAAGACGACACCGGATAAACCACCATAGTGTATTAAATTGCTATTGTGGATTATATAAAGACATAATTATCCAAATTTCACTAAAGTCATGAACTAAATGCAAAGTTAATTAATAATACAACACCATAGTACAGACAGTGTATTGACAGTTACAGCATTATATAATGCTGAAGATATATATTTTTGGTAAATCGAACATAAAGAATTATTTAAGTCATATTTTGTAATCTTACTAGTATATAAAGAACACGGCGTGTACATCTGAATCGATATAACCGAAATAATAAATACATTATGTCCCTGTCTATTGTACCATAGACAAAAATCTATAAGATTCCTACTTTGGTAGGCCCGGCATGGCCAAGCGTGTTAAGGCGTGTGACTCGTAATCTGAGGGTCGCGGGTTTGCATCCCCGTCGCGCCAAACATGCTCGCCCTTTCAGCCGTGGGGGCGTTATATGTGACGGTCAATCCCACTATTCGTTAGTAAAGGAGTAGCCCAAGAGTTGGCGGTGAGTGGTGATGACTAGCTGCCTTCCCTTTAGTCTTACACGACTAAATTAGGGACGGCAAGCACAGATAGCCCTCGAGTAGCTTTGTGCGAAATTCTAAAACAAACAAACAAACCTACTTTGGTTATAAATTCAGACAATACATGTTGATAAGTGAATCACAATGTTATTAATTCATAACAAGTTAGTGTATAATATCCTGTTTGTTACAATTACAAAAAAAATTATAATATGTACAACAAACCTTTGTTTATTATAGAAAAGAATTTTAAGAACTGTCCTTGTAACAAGAATTCGACTTTCACTAGGATTAAATCTTAAGGTTTGATTATATCTTTATTGATGTAATAGATGCTGCTAAGAAACAAATATTTAAAGTTGAAAGGATACATAATTTACTAGCAGTGATGAAAACAAACTCTAAGATTGTGTCATACTCTAAAATAAGTGTGTTAAATGAGTTTTGGTTTTCTATGTTTGATGTTCCACGTTTATATAGGAAGTGTTCTATCACGAACCACTCAACAACAACATACCGTTGTTGATAAGTGAATCACAATGTTATTAATTCATAACAAGTTAGTGTAGAATATCCTGTTTGTTGTCAATATTATCCATACCTGTTCTACTGTTATTTATAAAGTTAATGTTGAACTTTGCTATCATCCGTAGCTTTTCACACTCAACACGAGAAGCGGCCGTTATAAATATGATACAGATGAACGGATGGACAGACACCATGGTTAACAGTATATATAAAACAAGAAGTACAAATATCTAGAATAATGACTGTGACCCATACTGTGACACATGGGATCATCTTGTAGGACTGTTGACCATTATGAGATGCCAAACTCAAGTGGTATTTAGGTATTATTCGCATAACATACTACTTTAACTATCTTATGAGCTCAAAACAAGGGATAGAAGCAGAGAACTGTGTTATACCTTTCTGGAAGGAATATCTTCCCTACATAATATTAAACACCATGGAATCCCTGACGTATTTCCAGCACTAGGATCACGGCAGAATCTCAAATCTCACAGTGAACCATGCCGAGAACGAAAGCACTGAGTTCAGTTTTGACACAGTTGCTTTAAACACTCTTTTGATTTCTCTGGCCTTATTAAATTCAAAAGAAGGTGCAGGAGTAGGTGTGAGGATTCGCTATTTCCTCTCTCGAGAGATAGGCCCTCACAATCTCACAGCAACCGTCGAGGACACTTCTATATTATAGAATCGGGCATGTTGTCGATTGACAGTCTTCGAATACAAACAGTACATTACTAACCTGACTAATAACGATACAAAATAGGTCAAAAAATCCTTATAGATGATGTTCTTCTCCAAAACCAACACAAAAGTAAAGAAAAGAAACTGTTTAGAAACTGCTAACGTTATCAAGGCAAACGATCTCTCAATGAACCGTGATAATAGTCCTAGCAACATCAGTCGTATTCGGCAAGGTTTATTCACTGTTGATACAGTTGACCTCTATCTATATCATCTCACTAGTTGACACTATTTTCGTCACATATATTCCTTGTGTTTTTCGTCCTTTTAAACGATACATACATTTTGTATTGTTTAGTACACATCAACGTTGTCATAATGAACCATAATAATTCTCCATGACAGAGATGTTCTTATAATAAGAACTGTAATACAGTTTGGCTTAATAACATTTCAGCCCACAGCATAGTTCTACAGCAAACAGAAAAACAGTTAGGATTAATAAGAACGTTTAAAGTTTAGGTCAAATATAAAAACGGGTTTTCTCGACATCACTGAAAGTTTGGGTCAAATAAAAGGAAAATAATAACAAGTTATATCAATAAATACTACATACCAAGGTGGAATTAAACATATATGTATCATTTTCCTGATGTTTTACCTCTTTTTCCCATATTTTAATCAAATATTCAACTGCTTGCCAAGAAACGTAATTTACAAAATGTTTTTTTCGCTAGATTAAATTGAAAATTCTGTCGTCATAGCAACACTGTAGCGTGGCTACTATTACGATATTGTTTCAGTATAATTGTAAAAACTGAATCAAGAAATTTAATTAGTGACGTTACAATAAAGCTTCTTTTAAATTTATTGTGTTTTAACATTTGTTTACTAAGGTCTACCTAAAATTTTCAAATGAAAAGCTTTAAATAAAATGGCACCCCACTTAAACGTTTATCTATCACAAAATCAAAACGATATTACACCATTAGAAAGGACAAACCGTAGAAAAGATCGCAAGACGTGGAAACATTATGAATAATGGAAAGAACGTGTTCAATATGAGTAGAAACACACGCATATTAAAGAAAAGTATATTAATTTGCAATGTATTGGACAAAAGCCCTAAAATTGGCAGTTTTAAGCCAACTTAGAGAGAAAATAGGCTCGACAAAATCGTTGAGGGTTTATAACAAATTGATTTTAAATAACGTTCGAACTACGTGGAGCGTGTTGTCGAAAATATTGTTATGAAAAACATTGTTGATTTAGTTCTATAAACAATTTAAAAACTATTAAAGTGATATAAATCGGATTTTAGAAATTAAAATGAAACATAAAACTAATGAACGTAGATTCGCAAAATGATGAAATTCAGTTTAACACTAATGTTAAAAATCAGGAAAAGATATCTTACGTTCACAGAGGTGGCAAAGATGTATAGACAGAAGCTAGTAACCAGTTGAAAGAATAACGTTTATTAATTCCGTGTGGTGGAAGAGTTTGTTGTGTTATTAAGCATAAAGGGCTATCTGTGTTCTGCTAACCGAGTATCGAAACACGGATTCTTGCAAACATAAAACTGTGGGGTATGGTGCAAGATAATTCTGTTTAAATATAAATTTATGTTCTAGACATTTGCGATCATACTTGTTGTGGGGGGCATGTAATAAAAAGTATACTCATGTCATCAATTCCGTTGTGTTTTATTTGTTTTTGGAATTTCGCACGAAGCTACTCGAGGGCTATCTGTGCTAGCCGTCCCTAATTTAGCAGTGTAAGACTAGAGGGAAGGCAGCTAGTCATCACCACCCACCGCCAACTCTTGGGCTACTCTTTTACCAACGAATAGTGGGATTGACCATCACATTATAACGCCCCCACGGCTGAAAGGGCGAGCATGTTTGGCGTTGTGATCCAGGGAGTTGAAACGGTTAGGGACTGGGTGGTAGAGGGTGCCGTGACGTACAAGTCGGAGATGTTCACTAAAGCTGACACCTAATTTGCGTATAAGTTCACCAGAATATCGTTGTTTAGATCCAGTACAGTGAGTACAATAAATAGTGCACACTGTTGTATAGGTCAATAGTTCCGATTTCTAAAATAGCGAGTCATGTCGTTTGCTTTACACTTGAAGTCAGTGTTGTGAGAAATTTGAATCGTAGAAATTGTCCCTGAGGAACAATGTGTTTATGCTTAGAGGAATGGAAAAAATGATTATATAAATAAAATGTGTCAATGATTCCAGTAGATCCTGTTGTTTAATAAACATTTCACTGTTGTGCACGGGTTACATAATGAAGCCGAAAGCTTTTATATTAAAATATTGTAGAAAATGTGTTTGTTTTCTAAATTTCGCGCAAAGTTACAGGCAGGCTGTCTGTGCTACCCGTCCTTAATTTAGCAGTGAAAAACTAAAGGGAAATATAGTCATCACCTCCTACCATCACCTCTTGGACTACTATTTTACGAATGGGTAGCGAGATGGACCGAAACATTATAACACCTTACGGCTAAAAGGTAAGCATGTTCTGTTGGAGTGAAGATTCGACCCCGCGACCGTCAGATAACGAGTCGACCGCCCATGCCTGGTCTTATAGTGAAATATTATTCTTGCAGTCACAAATATCATTTTGAAATATTAAAATGTGAATGAAGTAGGACTGATATAGAAAGGCGTGCATGCCGTCTGTAACATTTAACCTGCGTTCGTGGTAGGTATGAAAGGAATTTTTGGAAAAAAAATGTAACTAAAATCTTAAAAAAATTGAGTTATTAACGAAAGGCAATGCTAAAATTAGGATGACGGCTAGCGCAGATAGCGCTAGTTTAGCTTTATGCGAAATTCAAAACAAACAAAAACGCTAAAACAAAAATGCCTTTAGATGATCTGATTGTGTTATTGAATAAAGATTGTTTCTTTGTGAGATATGTTTAATATTTTTCTTTGATCCAAACTTGGTCAAGGTTAACATAATTAAGAATTTGATTTATAAAACACTGTCTGGTTTAATCTTGAGATTCAAAGAAAGAAAGGACTAGCGAAAAATCTTATTTTTATCTGTAACGCTTAAAAAATCAGAAATATTCTCCCATGTGGTTAGGACGCTTGACTCCCAAGTTGATGGCCACAAGTTTGAGTCTCCGTTCCAACAAACATGATCGCCGTCGTAGCCGTGTGGAGTTATGCTCTGACAGTCAACACAACTATTCGCTGGTTAAACCGTAGCCCAAGAGTTTATGGTGGGTTATGATGACTATATGCCTTCTTTCTAGTCTTTAACTCTCAATTTTGGGACGACTAACGCAGATAACTATAGTGTAGCTTTGAGTGAAATTCAAAGTAAACAAGACATGTTTAATAATTTATAAAGATTGTTATCTTACTTTTTCAAATGTTAATGCACAACTGGAACAATACAGAGATGAATTAGTTGTATTCTTTTAACACTGAGAATTAGGTGAAAGACAGACTTTAGTAAGGATTTTAATAAAATCTTATAACCGTCTGAGATGTGGTGCGTTACCAAATTTCTTGAATAAAAACAGCTATATCTAATAATGAAATATTTAAACACTTCACAGGTTAAAAACAAAATTTTCCCACCTAACTACCTGTATTGTTATTTTTAATTTTATATATTTTAACATTTATCTATTTTGATGTCCAAAAAGCATGTTCAACGATTTCCCACAGTTTTCCTGTGTGTATATGGAAAAATGAATAACGCTAACTGGCTATAATTTCCTTTGTAATCAGCTGTCAATACTCTAAAATTAACAATTGTAATTTATCACAATTAAATAACTGATATATCGAAATCATGTCTATACGTTTGAAAAATCTTTCGAGTTCTACTTGACCCTCTTTAAATGGTTACACTGATGACTGACGTTTTACTCATTTTAAAATTTCTCTTTCCTTTAACAAACAGCACAGACAGATAGATTGGTAAAACTCAAACGTATTATTACTCTCCCAGAGAATTGTTCAGTAATATTTACTCTTCTCGATTTCATAACAATATGATCAGTATTATCTGCAGTAAATATTATATATTGATGCTAAGTTTATGGTATTGAATCTGAATTCTTATTTCAAATTTTCTTAGCCAGTTATACTCAAAATAAAAACTAAAATTATTTTCTGACGCTTAATTCAGCGAAGAATCCAATATTTTTAGTTCAACCTTTTAATATATATTAAAAATGTATCAACTGAAAAAAGTTGGTTGGTTGGTTTGGTGTTTTATGGCATAAAGCTACTGGTCCACCTGCGCCAAACATCTGGTAAAAAGTTAAAATTAAAGTAAAATTAGTGAACATCATAAAGGAAAATTAAGGTAAAAGAAAACAATGTTAAATTTTTGAATTAAAAACATAAATGGCATTAAATCCAATTTTTAATAGCACAATTAAATCATCATAACTCGCCAGGAAGACTAACATGTAAATTCAAAAACCACCATTAGTTGCCTGAAGTTGGCCTTTCCAGTCCTTGTTTCGAGTTATTTGACTTTATGGCCATTTCCTAATTTCAAATCGAACTAAATGTACTTTGATTCTTAAAAGGAAATCGCATTAAAAAGGTCTAATATATAAATGAAAAAACTTAAATAGTATTAAAAAGATAAATTGCCTTTAAAAAACTAAAAAACATTTCTTAGGTCGACAGTGTCACCATCGTCACTAACACTGTCTAACGTTACGGATAAACGCTGGTACATAACATGTTTAAAATGGTACCATCGTTGAGAGTCATAACGACGGCAAAACAGTAAAATGTGGCTTATTGTGACCTGAGCGTTACACAGACAACACATTGGTGCATCAGTCCCAGCTAAAAGAAAACGATGAGGGTCCGGCATGGCCAAACGTGTTAAGGCGTGCGACTCGTAATATGAGGGTCGTGAGTTCGCATCCCCGTCGCACCAAACATGCTCACCCTTTTAGCCGTGGGGACGTTATAATGTGACGGTCAATCCCACTATTCATTGGTAAAAGAGTAGCCCAAGAGTTGGCGGTGAGTGGTGATGACTAGCTGCCTTCCCTGTAGTCTTACACTGCTAAATTAGGGACGGCTAGCACAGATAGCCCTCGAGTAGCTTTGTGCTAAATTCCAAAAAAAAAAAAAAAAGAAAACGATGAGTTAAAAAAACTGTGGCCAATGAGTACAACTTCCTCTCCGATCCTTACGGAAGCAAGACGACCAAAGTCCAATATAAGGTTTTATTTGGAAAAGCTTGTTTTCACCTTGCTCTCTCCAAGTCGATTGCCAATTGGCACGGAGCCAAACCTTCAATACAAGACCATAGTCCATGTACGGAGCAGGCACAGCAGTGATAGTGCCAGAGCAGACAGATTTAGCTGTGGTGTCGGCAAGCTTATTCCTGCGAATTCCAACGTGGCCTGGTATCCAGAAAAACTGGATAGAAGTAGATGTTAAAGAGAAATGGGTCAGTCAGTTTTGAATATCAGCGAGAACAGGGTGTGAACTAAGGTGAAACGATTCCAGTGCCAGTAGAGAACTAAGCAAGTCAGCATTAGTAGTGCAATTTGAGTACTTTTTAGCTTCTATGTGATCCAGAGCAAGAGAAATGGTGTATATTTCAGTAATGAATGCAGAAGTTGTAAAGGGTATTCTGCGCACAACCACCGAACCACAACAAACCATGGCAGAGCCCACACAGTCACCTGATTTTGAACCATCTGTATAAATAGGAATGGAAGGATGGTTCGAAACATGTTCAGCAAATAACAGCCCGTATTTCCAATTAGGAATGTCTGTTTTCTCAGATGACTTTAGGATGGGTCATATTTTGGGCTGGTAATAAGCATGGTGCATGGGCTGATCAATGGACACAACAATGTTATCCAAGGACAGACCTAATTCATCCAACTTCTCCTAGATACGAAGGCCAAAAGGAGCAATGGCAGATCGTCTGTTCTGAAAAAGTATGGCCCACCGACGTTCGAAAACACAACCCCTGATGGGATGCTTTGGTAAGGAACAAAGTTTCAAAGCATATAGTAAAGACAGCTACAAATAGCAGAGATGCAAAGAAGGTTTATGAGACTCTGCATATAAGCTCTGAAATGGTGAGGTGCAGAAAGTTCCAATGCAGAGTCGAAGTTCTTGATGATGAATGAAGTCCAACATCTTTTAGGCCGAGGTCTTGGCAGAGTCATAGACCAGTGATCCATAGTCTAGTTTTGATCGAATAAGAGCACAATATATCTTTAACATAGAACTTTGATTCGCTTCCAAGTGGTGGAAGAGAGGACACAGAGGATGTTCAATGGTCTTGTACATTTGATCTGTAGCTGCTTGATGTGTGGTATAAAGGTCACCTTATGGTCAAAGATAAGCCACAAGATCTTTATCTCAGAAACCACAGGCAGCACAACTTCACCAATACAGAGCTTAGGAACAGGGTGAACACCCCATTGGCGGCAAAAGTGTATGCAGTTTCAGAAAGAGAGAAGTTAGAGACGTTTGCTGTGGCCCGCTTCATTACACGACTGAGGGCAGTCTGTAGCTGCCACTCAATATGCCTTATGTTCGACGACTCACATAAGATGTGAAAGTCGTCGACAAAGAGCCCGTTTGCAAGAGTAAGAGGGAGTTGTTCGGTGATGGCATTAATCTTTCTACTGAAAAGTGTGACACTCGAAACACTGTGAGAGCAGTGAAAAAGGACCAGTTTGCTTGATCCAGCTTCCACTTGGACATGCAAGTCGGGTGGTATCAACCACGGCCAGACTCTCTCAAAATTATAGGAAAATGATCACTGCCTCTTGGATTATTGTCAACCCTCCATGAAAGGTGAGAGAACAGTGAAAGGGAATAAACTGAGAGATCAATATCAGTAAAGGACAGATTAGGTGTATGAAAATAAGTATAAGAACTACTACTGAAAAGAGAAAGGTTGTGGTCAGAGAAATATGCTATACGGAGCGACCCCTCCAATCAATATCAGCACTTCCCCACAAGGGATAATGTCCCTTAAAGTCTCCCAGGATTAAAAAGGGAGACGGCAACTGTTGTTAAATGAGACCATCAAAGTCTGACTGATAATAGGGCTCTCCAGGCGACAGGTAGAGAGAACAGTGATGGTACGACCAAAGGAAACACAGATGACTACAGCCTCCATAGGTGTGTCGAGTGGCAAAGACAGGGTGGGGACATGCTGATTAACTGACAGTGCCACCTCTCCATGCATGCATCCATCCCACAGCCTCTTATTTCTGTACAAAGCAAACTGCCAAAAGTTTACTGTATCGGCAGGTTTCGGAAATGTTTTTTGTAAGAAAAGACATGAGGATTATAGGAAGAAATCAGTGCTTTCATATCATCCAGATTAGAACGTAAATCTCGACAGTTCCATTGCATTAAGATGGCCATTTTTATTTATGTGTAAGCGAATTGGATGGAGAACCCTTTTGTTTATGGTCACATCCTTTTTCTTTATTGTCTTTATTCGAGAGAGGTCTGTCAGTCTTCATGGATCCTGCCTGCCCTGGGTCGATTGGGCAGGTCTTTGCTGTTGGAAGAGGATTCCAGCAACTGAGGACCATGGAGGTCAAAAGACTTTCCATTTGGTTTGAGAACGATTCCTTTGGAGACACAGAGAATCCGAGATAAAGTGGTGGTCAGCAACTTTCAAGCCTCAGGGTAAGTAATGTTATGAATAATTTTCAAATGCTGCACCTCTTTTTCTTCCAAACATTCAGGGCAAAAATGAAAGTAGGACACGTGAGAGTCATTGCACTTGACACAATGAGGGTCCATTTCACACTCATAGGCATCGTGGTCCTTGCCACCACAACGAGCACACATCAAGGAACCACAACATGATATCTTTTAGTGACCGAACTGCTGACACTGGAAACATCTGAGACGGTTTGGAATGTATGGCCGTACCTGGCAATTAAGATAACCTGACTTGATGATGGCAGGTGGACGTGGTGATGTAAATGTCAGAATGAGGACATTGCTCAGCATCGTAATTCCATCTTTGCAAGTGTAGATACACCTCACTGCAGAAAATCTTTTGGTTGAGAAACCAGCGAGAATCACTGGCTCGGGGATGTTCTTCAAACACCTCTGAACAATAATTCCTCGTGATGAATTCATAGTAGCAAGAGACATAACAGCAACAGGTATATCCCTAATCGTCTTTGAATGCAAGAGGAGTTTACTATGTTGAGATGTAGATGTTTTCATCAATATGTCACCAGAATGACGCTTCTTTACTGAGTTTGGAGAGCCAGCAAGTTCCTCTTGTCCTTTCTGAATAAAAAAGGGAGACATCTGCCCTAAAGGTTGATCTGAAAGAGAATGTAGTATAAAAAAATGAGGTACAGGTATTACAGATGGAGAATCCATAATAAAAAAGAATATTTCACTGCTCACTGGCTCCACCCACCATAGAGCAATACAACGGGACGCACTGCAATGCCAAACAAGGACACTACAGCAATGCCAGGATTTCGTGGGCATTATACTCAAACACCAGCATTAGATACAGTGTCCACAACACCTCTTGAGAACATCCAACACTGGTACTTGGTTGACTCTCGCCCAAGTGGACCAGCCGACTGACTGGTGGCTACCCGTCTACAGGAATTCAAGGTCAATGTGGAGTGCTAGGGATGGACTTCTCAATAACCAGGATCCTCTCCTCCCCTTCACGGGTCACCACGCACGGTAAACACGTGGGTGGCTATATTGATCTCAGAGGAGGTAAACTGAAAAAACAGAACTTTCCCTAGGAGATTCCCTCACCACGTGCAGGAATCCTCACAGAGGGGTTGAAAAAAAGTAAAACATTTTAGGTATGATGATAAGCCATCATGCAACACAGTTTGTTACGTTACCATAACGAAAACAAAGCGAATGCTCCAAGTTCCTTCTAAACAGTGATATTGTGTACCACTTAAAACTTTAGTTCTCGTGCAAAAAAACTTACGTACTTCTAATATTATATATATAATTACGCATGTAAAAATGCCAACATTGTCTGCATAGTGAGATTACTTTGATATGTGATATTGGTTTCATTTTGCATATTACGGAAAGCTATCACACTTACAACCGAGTTCTAATTGGAATTTAGAAATACTTCACACCGAGACGTCAAGAGTTAGCAATCAACCACTGGAAGCCAAGAGTATTATAGATAAACGAAAACAAAAGGGCCAACTGTCCGGAACTCTCTAAAACTGTAATTAAGAAAACATAGTAAATTCATATAAGTACAACAGTACTGTGTGTTGTATGTCTATGTACCTACTTCGCAGGGTGTGAATGGAGATTCATTAGGTCCATGAGGAGGTAGGTACATATAATTCTTCAGTTTTGCGTTTTTGCTGTTTTTACAATTACATATAGGCAGAGTGCCCGGCATGGCCGAGCGCGTTAGGCGTGCGATTCGTAATCCGAGGGTTGCGGGTTCGCATCCCAGTCGCGCTAAACACGCTCGCCCTTTCAGCCGTGGGGGCGTTATACTGTGACGGTCAATCCCACTATTCGTTGGTAAAAGAGTAGCCCAAGAGTTGGCGGTGGGTGGTGATGACTAGCTGCCTTCCCTCTAGTCTTACACTGCAAAATTAGAGACGGCTAAGGTTTCTCCTCCTGGTTGGGGGTTGTGCGGTAGGCTAACAATCTACTCACTTAAAGAACCAGCCTGTTAATGAATCCGCAAGTGATTGCGGCTTTATGTTCCTTCATGGAATCGAGAGGCATCAATAATAACAATAATAATATAGGCAGAAGCAACTTTTGATGTCCCAAGATAATCTTTCCTTAACCAAGAATTGACACAACTTTCATCCAGAAAACGAGTCGTCCAGCTAGTTACAAATAATTACAATTACATAAAACATTAAGAAAATCCCTAGACTGTGACTTCAAAACGCAGAAATACTCATAAATACATAATGATCTGTTTAATAAAATCACTTGCTCGGTTTCGCACTATCAAAACTTCTGTAGCACAGTAAAGATTCTGTGAACTGAGAAACAAATCACTCATCCGTAATTCATAAATTTATAGATTCAATTTACAGAATATTAAACATTAACACCACAAACTTATGTTGTATACAGGTTTCTGTGGAGATTTCTGTGTAAAAAAATAAGGCAACAACAAAACTTATATTTAGAGTTAGTTCATTGTTCGTTGCAGTTGACTAGATTTTATGTATTCTGACTGACTGTGAACTGAAGAATCCCGCCTAATTTCAAATCAATGTGTAAAACCGGACACGTGACTGCCGTAACAACTGGGTCTTATGCTCGGCCTAGCGCGTTAAGACGTGCGCTTCGTAATATGAGGGTCGCGGGTTCGTTCCCGAGTCGCGCCAAAATGCTCGCCCTCCCAGCCGTGGGGGCGTTATAATGTGACGGTCAATCCCACTATTCGTTGGTAAAAGAGTAGCCCAAGAGTTGGCGGTGGGTGGTGATGACTAGCTGCCTTCCCTCTAGTCTTACACTACTAAATTAGAGACAGCTAGCACAGATAGCCCTCGAGTAGCTTTGAGCGAAATTCCAAAACAAACAAACAAATCCTCGTCTAACAGCCAAAGAAATATTTCAGGATGCAGGGTATACAATGTTGAAAGAAACAATTTCATATATATTTTATTCACAAGGTACGTATAATAAATAATAGATTTTAGATAAAGCTCGCGTGGCCTGATAAGAACACGTCCCGTTTGAAACATCGAAAGTCAGAAAAGAAATGTTGTAGTTTTACGTGATTATTATTATCATTTAAATAAAACTGTTATTCGTAACACTATAATAATTAAACAATATTGAAAGCATTTATAAAGTATCGTCGTAATGTATTTTTCTCAAATTATTTACATTATGCAATGAAAACTAACATCAATCCAAATTGTTTGAGAGATTGAACTTTGTAACTATTTCGAAGTAAACAACGTAGCCTTGCGTTTTCTGACATAGATATAATATTGTAATGTTCGATAAAATGAAAGGACTGGGAAATTTCTTTTTGTTTTCGCCAAGTTTCCAACACATCTGCAATGTGTCGCAGGCAGTGGACACAATAATGCGTGATTATAGGAATCCATGAATTCTTTATATAGTTTACACAAATTTTGTATAAACACTAAACAGCCCTTATGTTTATGCCTAAATAAAAGTATGTAGGTGATATATAACAGATGTTTAGGAAAACATGAATCAAAATTATGTTGTCACATAGTTTTATAACTAGATAGTTAGATGGTTTTTCTACTGTCTTAGAAATTTTATTTTATTTTTTCAACTAACATTTAATGTCACTGTTTACTAACCTTTAGCGGTATTCACTCTTTATGCTTGTGTGTGTGTATCATAAGTACCGTAGTACTTATAGTAGGAATTAATTATACGTACAATATGTGCAAACAGGCAAGCGTCCTATGTAAGTATGAACTAGATCTGTTCAATGATATTATTAATATCCCTTCGACAGGTTATCAGAACTATACCATACTATACATTATTTCCTCTGTAATGAATGAGGCACAAGTTCTAGCAATGTCTGTAAAACTCAAAACCAAAATAATGGTATCAAACAATTTCACTTCGGGGACATAGTTTCAATCAGAGTATCTCCTTTTATAAATACTATCTTGTACACATATACAATAGACAATGCATTAGTCTAGGCACATAACAGACATGAGGGTACACTGATAGAGGTCCTCATGAACAATAAAATCGAATCGTGAGTATAGGCGCTGCACACTTGGTATTGCTCGCACAATAAAACCACAACTTTCTCAATCTATCTGATTAATTAACGGTGTTGGAAAGGCATAGCTCTCTCCTGCCTTCATCTTATACAATCCCACTATCCGTTGGTAAAATAGTATCCCATGAGTTTACGTTGAGTAGTGATGACCAGCTGCCTTTCCTCTAGTGTTACATTGTTAAATTAGGAACGGCTAACGCAGATAGACCTCGTGTAGCTTTGCGCGAAATTCAAAACAAACCAAACGAAAGCTCTTTGATTATTTGTTTATTTTGCAATGTTTACAATTTCTCTTTATCTTACTTCTTCCTTATGAACTAGGCTTTGGATCATTATCATACAAAATGTATGCATAAACAGTTTCTGATTCATCGTAAATCCTGTCGCGTACTATGTTTTATCTTCTTGACTACCATAATTTCTAACTATGCTTGAACACAGCGCTGAATGTATTATTCAATATTTATGTGGCGATTTATTCATAACATAAGTGGTATTTACATGAGATAAAAAAGAAAAATTTAAAACCTCAAGTGGTTTGTTACACATTGAAATAAGTCATGTTACTTGATTACCTTTTCTCTAGTATGTCACTGCTATTTTTGGCAACTATTATAAACTGCTACTTTCTTAGCATCGCTGTTTACTAGTGCTAAACGAAATTTGTGCAGTATACATAGTACTGAGCTACATACTTTCCGTTAAAAACTATGTGATGTAGCTTTGCGCGAAATTCAAAATAAACAAGCAAATAAAATATTAGGAATATGACTTATATAACAATGAACATACGGTTCTTATCATATTTAATCTCTATTCCACTGTTTATTATGTGAAATTAAACTTAATAGGACAAACAAAATTTAAAAATAAAAATAATTTACAACAGTCTGTGCCAGCAACATACCAGACGCAAACGTAAGACATATAAACTACATGGCCAAAAGTATGTAGACACCCCTCCTAATTAGTGGGTTCGGCTATTTCAGCCACAGCCATTGCTAACAAGTGCATAAAATCAAGCGTACAGCCATGCAATCTCCATAGACAAACATTGGCAGTAGAATGGATCGTAATGAAGAGGTCAGTGACTTTCCAACGTGGCTCTGTCATAGGATGTCACCTTTCTAACAAGTCAGTTCGTCAAATTTCTGCCCTACTAGAGCTGCCCCGGTCAACTCTTAGTCCTGTTATTGTGAAGTGGAAACGTCTAGGAGAAACGACAGCTGAGCTACGAAGCGCTAGGCCACACAAGCTCATAGAACGGGTCTGTCGAGTGCTGAAGTACGTAACGCGTAAACCTCGTCTGTCCGCAGTTGCAACACTCACTACCGAGTTCCAAACTGCCTCTGGAAGCAACGTCAGCACAAGAACTGTTCATCGGTAGCTTTATTAAATGGGTTTCCTTGGCCGAAAAGCAGAACACAACCCTAAGATCACCATGCGCATTACCAAACGTCGGCTGTAGTGGTATAAAGCATACTGCCATTGGACTCTGAAGCGATGAAAACGCGTGCTCTAGAGTGATGAATCACGTTTCACTATCTGGCAGTCTGACGGACGAATTTGGGTTTAACGGATACCAGGAGAACTCTACCTACCTGAATGCATAGAGCTAAGTGTAAAGTTTTGTGGAGGAGGAATAATGGTCTGGGGCTGTTTTTCATGGTTTGGGCTAGGCTCTTTAGTTTCAGTAAAGGAAAATCTTAATGCTACAGCATACAATGACATCGTAGAGTATTGTGTACTTGTAACTTTGAGGCAACAGTTTGGGGAAGGCCCTTTTTTGTTTCAGCATGACAATGTCCACGTGCACAAATAGAGGTCCATAAATACATGGTTTGCCGAGATTGGTGTGGAAGAACTTGAATGGCCTGCACAGAGCCCTGACCTCAACCCCATCGTACACCTTTGGGATGAATTGGAACGCCGACTACGAGCCAGACTTTCTCGCCCGACCTCACTGATGCTCTTGTGGCTGAATGGGGAAGAATCCCTGCAGCCATGTTCCAAAATCTAGTGAAAAGCCTTCCCAGAAGAGTGGAGGCTGTTGTGCCAGCAAAAGGAAGAACAATTTCATATTAATGCCCATGGTTTCGAAATGAAATGTTCAACAAGCACATATGGGTGTGATGGTCGGGTGTCCGCATACTTTTGGCCATGTAGTGTATGTACAACCATATTCCACCATTTGAAGCCAGTTGCGGGAGAAAAAATAGACTTAATGAAAAAAGAAAATCCAACGAGACAAATTATTAATTAAAATAGGTAACGAAAGCAAACCTCTATGTGGAATAGGAAAACTTATATATTGAGGCAGGCATTCCAACACAATATTAGTACGACTTGAAGCTTTAGTGTATTGAATCCTAATAAATAATATATATTATTTAGATTTACTTCTTACAATTTTTGAAACGGACCTTAATGCTTCTGTTCCACAATTCCGCCACTTTAATAAAAGGATGCCATCCAGTTTCTGCCTAGAAATTTTAACTACGTTTTACTGTGATAGACCTAACGCAAGAAGAAATTATAATTTTTACACTATTTGCAAATCACTTATTATCTATTCTACCCAATATACTGAACAATAGCCATAATGTAAGTATACCATATAAGAAATCAAAACATTCATCACTGATCACTTGTCATTGTTTTGTTTTGTTATTATATTGAGAGTATGTCTTCCTGAACAAAAATGTAAATTATTAATATTTCTAATGGTGTCAAATCTTTCTTCACGATGATACCAGATGGAGAATTGATAAAGCAATACATTCAATAGTCTGGCATTTATCAAAAGTTCAGTTTTTGGTCCATAATGACTGCTTTCACAAAAATCATTTTTCATAAGAAATTTCACCTGACAGCTTGAAAGTAAGAATAGGCACCTTTCTTCAGTCAGTAATTGTGCAAAATAGTGGCTGTCCTAACTTTGATAATCAAATTTATATTACATAATATGTTGCTTAAATTGCAAAGTGATCATTATTTGATAACTTGAAAAGTAGAGATTGCTACTTCCTCTCAGTCAGTGATTGTACAAATCGGTAGCAACAGTATAAGTCAAGTATTATGATCAGAAGGTCGTCTTTTTCTCGTTATCCCAGCCAGCCACTGGAGCCTTCCATCTTCTCTTCGACCCCTTTTCATCATCAAATGAATTAAAATGTTTCACTAAAGTCTTTTAAACTTCCTAATATTTTAACTCCTATTCTTAGTTAAATCAGGGCATGAGGGGTTCATCTGTAACCTAAAATCACAGATTAGAAATGTCTGTCCCGTAGTCATTGGATCTCATATGTCAATGATGAACTTGTCTGAGTAGCAGAAGTGGACAAGTTCAAACAGAGCCAAGCCACTCTCATGTTACAGAGATGAAGCATGTATCCCAGTCAAACAGTCATAGTCGAAGAAAATCTCAATACTGTTTTGTTATGGCTTCTCTTCAGCCACATGACAGGTTTTTCTAGTTTCCAGTGTGTAAACCCACACTAATCTAGTGGTGCTGTTCCTTGTCACTCCACTTAGACTTATGAGCGTTGTAGTAATGCAGAAGTTGTACCTTATATTATATCTCTAAGAAGCATCATTTGTAAGTGAACTATTGCATAGTATACCATTATGATGCATGTTCATCGCAGTTAATTTGACCAGGATTAACAGACATTCCAAACATATGTTAACAATTTGTATCACCATTTATATCAATTCATTGGATAAGATCACCTTCACCACACCAAACACTGTACTCAACTTACAAAATAACTGACTGTTGAAATAAATTATTTAATTCACGTGAATCTCTCCATGTGCAGAAAAAAAAAACACCTTATCTATTGATCTGCCATCACTTCAGCAACCGACTTTGCCACGTGTAGAACAACCAGTATGTTTTGTTCCACTTAGTTTCCTCTCCCAGTCTCAGGAAGGAGATCAGTTATATCCCTGACTATTTGTTGTAGAGAATAACCAATAATTCTTTGCTGAAATACATCATGTTTTGGTTGGTATTCCTCGGGGATACATATGTATTGCAATGCTAGTATTAGTACTGAGTCTCACAGTTCAAACCTGGCTAGTAAAAATGCTATTGAGTATTAACACTGATATAAGTAACAACCTGATGGCTTCCTGACACTGTGTCTTACAAAGCCTGAAAATTTGCTAATTCAGGACTTAGGGGACCATTAACTGCAAGAAAGGATGAAATTAAGATACAGGAAACCGATAAAACTGATTAGTACAACATGTTTATAACTACCCATATAAATGCTACACCTTCATCTATTAACACTATATTCTTTAACCTGAGCTGGTCACGTGTTACCATGCCTGGCTTGAGTCTTCCAGTTGCTCTTAACATAGTTATTGAGGGGTTAGAATTCAGGCATTAATAAAACTGACTGCTGTATGGCTCTGCTTTTTGACATCTGACGACCTTTTACCCTAAACCACACCTCTGTTTGTATGTCTCGAAAATGTTAATGCAACAAATAAAAAATGTGTTGTATGAAAATGGAGTATGCTTATTTCTAATATTATATAACAAGTATTCTTACAACCTTTCTTTCCCATGTTGGTAACAGTTGTCTATAACAGTTGAAGTTTCATAAATAGCCTTCTGAAAATTACAGAAACATGTAGAAAACAAGTTAAATGATATCTATGTAAAGATATCAGAGAAAACGAAAGTTTGCCGTAAGAAATAAATACAGGAAACAAAGAAAGAGTTTATAGGAAGATTTCCAAAAAAGATCGATAATTGTGGAGACTAGAAAAAGATGAAAAACGTTAGTTTTTTTTAATAAAAAACGTGGAAAACGACTAAAAACGACAAGCAGCTATAAACGACAACCAAAATTATCGTCGAAACAGTCGATAACTGTTTAAAACACATGCAGATAGGTAGCCATATAGGACACTTACAACTGTTTAAAACACATGCAGATAGGTAGCCATATAGGACACTTACATTATTAGTTAGGGATATAAAACACGGAAAATGACATGAAAACTGCTGTGAAGAAAACGCATGAAATATAATTTTCAATAGGAAATATTCGAACAAAACTAAAAGAAAGATACTTTTGGAAAAAAACACGCCTTGGTTTGTACAGTGAAATGTTGTTCTTCATTTCTTGTGTGTTCAGATTTCTTACGGAGTAAATGAACTCGTTTTAATTTGAAAATGCACTCTGGCTACTTCAAATATCATATAGTGAGTTTCTTAGTAACCGTTCCTTTGGATGCTGGTAACAGATTTGTTCGCACCATCAATCGATGTTTTATTAAATGGCTGATATAAAAAGTGTTTCAAACAGACAAAAATGGAGTGAAAACACGTAAAACGATAGTTATGCATAAAAATATCACACAGTTCAATAGTGTGCTTACGAAATAATACAAAAAACACAAAAATATTGAGAAACCTTCTAAAATGATCGTCAAATGTGGAAAAAGAAAGCCCTCAAGTAACTATGAAAAATATACGAAAAGAAATGAAAAAAACATTCTTTAATTAAAGAAACACGTGAAAATAAGTTTAAAAGAATAATAAATAGCCAATAGGAAAAAGTAAAAATATTATTAGTTCAAAACAACTATTAAAACGGTAATTTGGTGCAGGAATTATCCTAAGCAATGGTTCTTTGTGTAAAAGACTCAGCGTCAGTTGTATATTACACTATAAACAATACTTAGGGATGGAATATTATAGTTAGCTGTGAAAAACACTCTTAAAAAATAAATAGTTTCCAATGATAAATATCTCAACTTTTATACAAAATAAAGATACCTCTTTAACTTAGTGTCTGGGATCACGATATTCAATGAATAAATATTGTCTCATTGTGTGGAAAAATAATCCACTTACATTTATTTGTTGCATTCTCGAATGATGCTTTATGATAATGTCAAATTCTTTTGCTAATGTAAGATCATCTCTTCCAGTCTTCTATACTTCATAAGGTACTTCTGCAACAAATGATCAACAAGTATTGTCAGTACTGCGCAATGAATAATAAACTGCAAGCAGTTCTTTCTTTGTCAGATAGATTCTGCATTCAGTAGTTGTGAGAATAAGGCTTCCATACAACAGCACTCATTCAAACCCATTCTGGAACTATGACAAAATTACCCAACTTTAGATATCGCTGGCATCGTTATCCACAACAGAATGGGAACTTCTACTAAAGCACTATTCCGGAACAGACTTGTACTCTTCTAACCACGTGAAGTATGTATCAGCTTTAGTAAGAGCAGACATTTATGTAGCAGTGTTAAAAAAGTGGTCATAAAACATCGACAATAGGATTTGAACTTCTTGTCTCACCAGAGGTTGAGACTAATGTTTAACTTCTGCTGTCTTCCTAGATTCAGTAGAAAGTCTTCTCTACCCACAAAATAAGCAAGAAATTCTAGTTGTATATGTAACGCAACACATTTAAGGGGTTTTTACATTAAGCTAAATATTTTGTTTACTAAATCCTACAGACAGGCTAGTATAATCGGGCTCAAACATTTGAGCACGTATCAAGATATCATCTACATATACCAGACATCTTCTCTACCACAGTCCTTTAACTATATGAACTTTTAGCTGCTAAAAACTAGCTAGAACATTATAAAATTTGAATAAAATTATTTAATACTTAAATAAACCACCTCACGTGTTAAAGGCAGTTTAGACTGTGATCTCTTTGTTTAGTTTGTCTTGCAAATTTCCAAGCCGATTGGATACTTTCCAACATCTCCAGACATTTACCTATTTGTGGTAAAGGAAAGGGTGTCATGGGCTTACTCTGTGAAAGTCAACACAGAACCTGCTTATACAATAATCCTTTTCCTTACCAATCAATGATGGAGATCACCATGCATTCTTAAAAAACTGAATGATCTCGTTTGTTAACACCCTGCTGTATTACTGTGCTGGTGATATCCTGAGTGCTCCAGGGAAGCCTATGTTGTGGTTGTTTAATTAATATAACTTCCAATGTCTAATTCTATAAAATAATAAGTAATTTTAGTAGTGATCAACTTATTCAATATTATAATTTTAGTCAGCCAGAACGACACTTTCTTACTATTTTGAGTCTAAAGTACTATCATAATCCTCAACTAGTGATTTCAGTTCACTGTTAATTGAGGATTTGATTTTTATGCTATTCTAGCAGAAAGCGGGATTCAGAACCCTCTATAATTGCAGAACATCACTAGAACTTTATTCCCTAATGAAGACGATTAACTCAGCTACTACTGCCTATCTTCCATACAGAAAACGGTGTGTGTCTCAGACTCTGGGTGACTAAATGGTTCCATTATATTAAATCTTGTCCACAGAACGTTATTCACATGCAGTGAAGTATTATTATCTCCTACACAAGATACATTTGGAAATTCCATATTCATGGATCAGTTTTACTGACACTGGGTGAATTTTCTACTAAACCATAGTTTACCTGTCAGGCAAGCAAAATTGTTTTCAATGAGCTCTTGAAGTATATCTTCTGAGGATATCAATGTTAGAATCGAGGTTAGCAATAAATACTTTAATTATATGGTTCACGTAGCCAAGACATAGTTAGAGACATATCTATTTTCTCAAATCAGGCATAGCGCTTTCTACCAAAAAGAAATTTCTGTTTACTAGTTTAAATGGGGGCTTGATTTAGAGCATCTGATACACAGTATCTGCCACGATTCTTGTAGCTCTTGTGTGAACCTGGAGCTTTATTGTCTTACCAATTATTTTTACTTACATGTACTAATATTATCCACCCTTAAAGAGATGGGCTAACAACCATACCTATTGGCACGATTTATCTGCTGGGCTTTGACATTATTTTCTGGAGCCTGAGCAACAGTAGATACAACTCACTTCCAGTTCTCCCAGCCCACAACTATAGTATATACTTTGGTCCTTTCTTCAGGAATGAAACTGGATAGTGCTGCTAATGAGGTAGGAAGCAGCTTATCTATGTCACACCTTTATGAGGTATGAGCTACAGCTACAGTTTTAGCAAGGCCTGAGCTTGAAAAGTGACACCTGTTTGAATATGAATGATACTGACAGTATTTGAAGAAGTGACAGCTACTGGGATTGATATTAACCTGACTTGCAATTTAATTAAGATGATCACTTTAAATCTTATTGCCATGAACACTACCTTCATCAAGCTATGAGTATATCATACTCCTAGGTGATGTATTCTGATATCACTCATCCGTTTCTCAGTGAACTTGTTCATAAAAGTATTTCAGTGGTTTGTTGGGTAATCATTCATTTGCAAATGGCATCGATAACCTAAAAAGGCTTTCAACTTTTCGGGAGGCTTTCCCATCATCTTGAGTTTCGAATTAAGCCTAATGATTAGATTAATTTCTACTGGGTCATACCATTGGTACAGCTTAACTGTAACAGTGTCTTAATCCCCAAGTTCTGTCTCTCTTAGGTAACTGACAACATCAAGGATCCGACTGTCTAAACTCAGAATCATGTATTATACTGCCAACTCCTAAGACTACTGATTTTAAATAATGACTTAGCTTAGATGTCTCAATAAATGGTCCAGGTTCTCCTTGTCTGACCATTTAAAAATTGGGAAGTGATCTGTTTTGCCTACACCATGTGCACATGATTTCTCTATGGCTATGGGCTGCTCAAAACTAGACAGTACAATATAATGAAGTACTATTGGGAAAGCAGCCTGCAGGAGCCCCACTTCCCGGGATTGGGGAAGATGAGATACTGGTTACATTTCATCCATGGGTTCTGCTAAAATCTAGGTTGTCCTACAGCTCACAGCTGCTATTGAAACTTGCCTACCTATTTCAAGGAGAGTTGTTGTTCTTCCTTCAAATTTGTTAGGTTCTTCCATTAGTAACTCTCAGTGCAGCTGGATATCACCC
Source organism: Tachypleus tridentatus (assembly GCF_004210375.1). Lineage (NCBI taxonomy): Eukaryota > Metazoa > Arthropoda > Merostomata > Xiphosura > Limulidae > Tachypleus > Tachypleus tridentatus. The sequence continues at coordinate 29,733,843 of NC_134826.1, read as the reverse complement.
TTCACAGAAAGACTCCCTTCTCTCCCGTCGACTGTCACCATAATCAGCAAGTGCCCTCTGTACCATCTGCCCAAAGCACGGCTCCTGTGAATAGCTGTCATTCAACATTGTACTCTTACTCTTGACTCACGGGATATTGGCTAGTCATTTCCATTCATGCTATACTTTCCTTGTTTGATATACTTCTCACTTTTTGGTACAATAGTTTATATTGGTAAAGCTCATTCATTAACAGCACCTCACTTCTAGCTCTTGAGATTATTGACTGCCTAGGGTCATGTATGAACTCCAAATTATCCCACTAATGATAATTTTTCTTGATAAATGTCAATTATTCATCTGATGAAAGCTCCTGTTAGCATAATTTAATAGCAGCTCCTTCGATTGAAGAAGCATTTCCTTGCGCAGAGAGGCCTTTCACTACACTATCAAACATCATTTTTCTCAGCCAGACAGTTCAAGTTGGTAGAATTAATTCACTAACCATATATTACTTTTCTTCTTTGTCGGTGAGAATGACAAGAGCTAAGACTTTTGCTCTCTGGTTAACGAATACCAATAGGTTATGTAGAAACTGCCCAACTTGGTCTTAGAACAACACATGCAGACCGTGCACCTTGCCTTGCTCCCCAATCCATTCTTCCAAGTTTGGACTTGTGTCTCTCCCAGAAGTCTGACTGAGTTTGTCAACAAAGAAACAGACAGAGATAAACACAATATTCCAAAATAAAACTGGGACAAGTGTTTGAAATGAATGTGTTGACATGATAAGAGAAGTGTGTAGAAACTTTTAATGAATCTTGATTATTGGCCCAGTGTGAACCCTCCTCTAGTCTAGAATATAGTAACTAAGGTAACAAAATACACCATCAATGTTTAAATTAAACCAAAAATAACACCTACAGAAATTAATGCCACATTAAGTTAAAAGTAAGAACAAGTCCTCGGCAAAAGCTGAGTTAAATCTGAACAAAATATAAAACCTACTAAACACGGAAGAACCTGGCTTTAAGTACAAAAATACATTGCAGAACAACCAGTACGCTCGCGGATCACTCATCGTGCACGTGACTTTCAGTCGCTTCCATTTATATCTCAGCCCATTATAAGTTCACAAACAAACAAAAATATGTGTCCATCCTCAAAACGTCATGGCCAAAGTATCACTTATTTTCTTTTTAGAGAGAACATGTTTAATGGTCCATTAATGGACTAAGTCTCATGTGAACCAGAGAGAAGAAACTTTAGTTGTTTACTTTGGGCTCAAACCGAACTAAAATTCGATATGAAAGAGAACAAAAAAAATATGTATTTCGTGAGTAAGAGAGCATTTACCTAACGTTTTTAGCTTAAAATTTGTATGTTTGTTTTGGTGTTATGCACAAAGCTGTACAAAGGGCTATCTGTACTTTGCTCACCACAGGTATCAAAACTCAGTTTCTAGTAGTATAAGTCCTCAGGCATACCACTGTGTCACTGCTATATTTAAAAATTTAAATATAATTTAAAAAGTGAGGTTGGAGCAACTGATATTAAACAAGATAGTGCAGTAAACCTAAACAGTAGTTATACTTAAGGAAGAAATGTTGCTTTAAAAATAGTCTAGTCGTACTTCATGTGCATTTACACAAAGGCAAAAATCATTGTATCCATAATTAAAATAACAAACCATGCACTGTAAGTCCGCAAACTTACCGCTGTGCCAGTAGGGGGTGAGTCATTAAAAAAAAACAAATAATTTGCCTGAAAACTGTGATAATGAAAAAATAGCTGTTACCTTTCCTAGAAGATGGCGCTAATAACACAAAAACATTCTGAGGTAAAATATAAACTAGTAAATCTGTTTTGAGGCAAGAAATGCTGCGAGATATAATTAATAAACTGCAAAAACTGAAAGAAAATAGCAGTAATGATAACAGAGTAAAATGTACAGCCATGTACGTGGTTATAAGGTTGCAAAATATTCGTTACACAGAAAAATGATTTCCAAAATGTATAGTTTTAATCAGCAATTAAATACTCACAAATGTAATAGAGCACGAAATGTAAGTAAATTACACTACAGATGGAGTGTAGATATTATTATATGATAATATACATATACGAGGGCTGTTCAAAAAAAAATACGCGGACTGACGTCATAAAACAAAATGTACTTTATTTAGAAGTTACAGGTCTGGGACCCCTTCAAAGTACTCTCCTCCCCAACGCACACACTTATCCCAACGGTGTTTCCACTTGTTGAAACAGTCCTGGTACGCTTCTTTTGTAATGTCCTCCAGCTCCTTCGTCGCATCTCGGGAATCGTCTCAAATCTTCTTCCTTTCAAGGATCTTTTGAGTTTGTGGAATAAGACAAAATCGCAAGGAGTAAGGTCAGGTGAGTAGGGGAAGAACAGTGATCGAGTGTTTGGCCAAAAACTCACGAGTTCTGAGGGCTGAATGGGCGCAAATTTCGCAGCAACGCGGTGCATCTTCACTTTTTTGGTCAAAATCTCGTAACAAGATCCAACTGATATCCCACACTCTTCAGCAAGCTCCCTGACAGTCAGACGTCGATTTGCCCGCACCAGGGTGTTGATTTTGTCAACGTGTGGGTCGTCAGTTGACGTGGAAGGACGTCCAGGATGCTCATCATCTTCAATGGACTGTCGACCATCCTTAAAACGTTCATACCACTTGAAACATGCCGTACGCTTCATAGCAACATCACCGTAAGCCGTGTTAAGCATTGCAAAAGTTTCAGTTGCAGATTTTCCAAGTTTAACACAAAATTTCACAGCATGTCGTTGCTCCTTCAGGTCATTCATTCTGAAATCCGCCAAACGAAAAAATCGCACTTCACTTAAAACCGCGTAGCTAATACACAAATGAAGATATCTGCAATCGGGAAATGGCGTCGTAATCAGCTGATCTGTGCGAACCTAGCGACACCAAGCGGATTCCCCTGGAACCAACTGGAGCCGCACAATTCAAACAGTTCGCGTATTTTTTGAACAGACCTCGTAGTATAAGTGAGAACAATAGTGTGATATTCAATGCAAGCAGCTTATAATAGTGATGATAAAAGTCACAATAAACCGCAGATCAGAGATATTATTTGATATATTTTTCCCTTCTTTACTTCTGTTTGGTAAATGAATAATCCCATGACAAGTTGTTGTTTAATTGTATCATGGAACCGAAGTGATATAGTTCTAATTTCTTGTCTGTTTTTTCTTCTTTTAGTGAAAACCAGCATTTTTGGAAATTGTTCATACGTTATTGTTTGCTAAAACGGCTATTGAAAGGTATAGTATATTATGTAGTTATAATTTGAAGAGCGTGAGCTTTTCAAACTTTACCCTATCCACGAATGAAAGTTGTACAGAATAGCCACAAGGCACCAATAAGTTATGTTACCATTGTTTCTTCTTTTTCCTATATTACTGTCCCTTTACTAAACCACACTTCTCCCTATAAGGTAAAAATCCCTCTTCTGTCTCTTGTATTCAGTATTGGTTTGGTTTGTTCTGAATTTCGCGCAAAGCTATACGAGGGCTATCCACCCCTAATTTTGCAGTGTAAGACTAGAGGGAAGGCAGCTACTCATTTATCAATGAGAATGCAAATTCTCAACAATATACACAATTTTATTTTTAATGATAGCTCGTTTGTTTGCAGTTAAGGACACATCGTTAAAGGGCTATCAGTGTCCTCCCCACCATGTGTATTTAAATCTGCTTTCTAGCATTGTAAATCCGCAGATATAGCGCCTTGCCCCAAGGAGATTTGAGCGATAGCATATGAATAAGTTAAAAAAATCTATATTCTCGATCACCTGTTTTTTTTTATAGCAAAGACCCATTAGGCTATCTGCTGTGTCCTCTGAGGAGAGTCAGTCTCCAACAATTTCAACTAATGACAGAATTTATCTGCATCTTACATCGTTTGGGCAGATAACCGAAACTGGAAAGAATAATGACTGTGATCAGCAAAAGCTCACAGAGCTTAATATTTTACTGTCTTAAAGTTAGAAAGCTTTTACCAGGAAATTATTTTATAAGATAAAATTAATAACATGTATGTATCAAATTATAATTATAAAAGGTATACAGTACTATATAAAAGTGTTAAGAAAAAGTCAGTCAAAAATTAGATTTCAGACTAGTTTTAAAGAATAATGGTTTGGCTTGAATTTCGTGCAAAGCCACACGAGGGCTATCTGCACTAGGCGTCCCTAATTTAGCAGTGTAAGACTGAAGGGAAGACAGTCTAGTCATCACCACCCACCGCGAACTCTTGGGCTACTCTTTTACCAAAAAATAGTGGCATTGAGTGACACATTATAACGCCGCCGAGGCAGAATGGGCGAGCATATTTGGAGTTATGGGGATTCGAACCCGCGACTCTCAGATAACGAGTCGAGTGCCTTAACCACCTGGCCAATAATAATGGAAGGTTAATCACAAGTGAAACATTGAAAGTTTATTCACCTTCATATTTAGTACAACAGAAACTCGGTGGAAGTGCTCGAGTTCAGCACAGTTAATATTTTCTATGTCTACCATTTGCATTAATAACTGCAGACAGTCTGTAAGGCATTTCTACAACACGTTTAATCAGTGTCCTTTGGGACTTTACTCCAAATCCCTCTCATAAATTTTCTTTGGAATTAACTTTTGATTTGCCAAGTTTTTGATCTATCAAATTCCAGATTTGTTCAACTGGGCTGAGATCAGAGCTCTATGGGAACCATCACATCATTTGAATCACTCCAACAGTTCCTTTCTTCTCTAAGTAATTTTTGCTTTGGTTGGATGAGTGTTTGGGATCATTAACTTCTTGACAGTACAACAGAGTAATATGCAAACCACTGGGTATACTTTGACGGATCAGTATCTGATGGTAGTTTCACTGGTCCATTATTTCAGCTATTTTACAAATATCATGTTGCCTCAGCACAAAAACACCACCAAACCATCACACTGGTTCCCCTGTAAGTCATGTCAGATGTTATAGATTGAGGTAAATATATTTCACTTTCTTCTTCTGCTGAATGTATGACCTATGCTATGAACCAAATATTGCAACTTTGGCTCAACTGACCATAACACCCCTTTCTAATCATCAACAGTCCAGTTTTCGTACTTTTAGCAAATTTCAGTATCTTGACAATACTTGGAAGACGAAATAAAGGTTTTTATTAACTGCTACATGACCAAATACTCCATTCTCATTGAGTCTTGTTGATCCTGTAGATCTGGTCACTTTTCTGTCATTTGATACATGGTCATTTATCTTATAGTTTGAGATAAACAAAAGTCTTCCTACTACTCTAAAGACTGCATAAACAAAGATATTAAAAAAACATCAGTATCATTAAATTTAGGTGTTCTACTTTTCCTTTTCTATTTTCAAATTTACACATCTCAGTCTCTTGAACTATGGTGTACTTGATAGTGTTTGGGAAGCATTTCAAGTCAGCAACAATTTGTCAGAGAGTCCAACAAGCATCTAGTAAAGCTTTTACGTGAGCTCTCTGCTCTACTGACAATGTTATATGCTTTTTTGGAAAGTGTAATACTGTTGTGTATGGCAAGTGGTGTCTGATTTTCTATCTGATAGCTCTGTAACTAAACAAGATATAAAGCTATAAATATTGTTTTGTTTCAGTGATGATGGTAATATGGTGAGTAATTTATGTTAAATTTCATACATATAGGAGGAGTTGTGAATAAATTTGAAAAGAGGATAGTCTAAAATAAAAACTGTCACATTTGTCACAGTACGAGAAATTTGTTTTTTTTTAAATTATTGCTTTATAAAAGAAAGAAACTAAAACTTATACTACAGCAAAATATGGATTTTTAGCTACAATTTTATGCTATACTAATTGGTAGTGTAAAAAATAGTTTAATTAAATCCTGAATGCAAATCACTAAAATCCTCACGATGTGCAGTAAACGATGCATGTGGACACAGCTGAATTGTGTATCATTCTCTACATGAGCAAGAACCTAATGAGCTATTCACTTGAACTAAAAGAGTTAATAAAACCACAATCATATCAATTGCCATGAAATTATAAATCAGTTAAAATTAGGAGTTTGATTATTTCAATACTTAAAAAATTAAATTATAAATATATGTACGTTTCAGTGATGTCGAGAAAACCCACTTGTAGAGAAATATATATGCAAAAACGGCTTGTTTGGGTTGAGAAAATATTTTACATAGTATTTTACAAACACTAAATAACGAAACAAACATAAACAAACGCAAAACTAAAGAAGCCTTACTTATACAACAACCTAAACCCAAAATAAACCAATATAAAGGAACGCCTTTATACCTATATTAATATAATAAAATAAAAGTTATATATCCAAACATCTAACACCGCCCTCTACATTCCGACACTCAGTTACACAACCCATTCCAAACATGTGGTCAGCTTCCGGTCAGTTACCTCTTTCTTTGTGAACCTGACGATGACCGAAGAAGGTCAAAACGTGTTCGCTCTTCTATGTAAAATATTTTCTCAACCCAAACGAGCCGTTTTTACATATATATAAATATGTTTGTTTGTTATTAAGTACAGAGCTAGATAATGGTATATTTTGTGATGTTGAGTTTTAGCTTCATAATATATTTTTGACTTCAAGATTTTAAGCTTTGGCAATCTAAGAGAGGAGCTCATAAATCAAGGATCCCAAATTTGATTCCAACTGACATCAAAATTGCTCACTATTTGTTTGATATGATAAAAACTACAAAGGCTATCTGCGTTGCTGCTACTCATTTTGAGTTACTGACTGAAGGAAAGGCAAACAGCTAGCAACACTCACTGCCAATTTTTTCTGGTTTTACTTGTACATACTATGATTTAAGAATACTGTATTAATCAGTTAATGAAGCAAGTCCAGTCTGATTAAAGTATTCAGCTTTTCACTTTAGGTCCATGCTTTATACAGCCTACAACATATCTGTATTCCTTCAGCACATATGAACAATATCTCAACAACAGGACTTCATTGTGAATCTCATAACCCAGTGAGCAGACAATATGACAAAACATTATTGATCATAATTACAGAGGTGACTGGCTATAATAAGCAATTTGCAATTTCTACAGTGTAAAGCATAATTATAAATAATTATACTTGTCATACAACAGTAGCATTAGACCTATTGTATTTTTTAATAATAAAATTCCTAACTAGATCCTCTACTGATTTTCAAGAATTAGAAAAGTGTATATAAATTATATTTCAACAACAACAAAAAACTTAAGTTTAAGAATATTCATTTCTGTAACATCTATAGAGAAAACAAATTAATAAATATTCAATATATATATGTCATGCACTGCCAACAAATGATATTTCATGAAATGAGTTGATGAAAACACAAAAATTTATTTATGAAAACAATACATAACCTGCATAATTTCTTCTTAAAGAATTTACAAGAATATTACTTTACATGAATAAGACAGAGCAATTTCAGTAAAAATTTGAAAGAACTAATTCTTTTTTTTTTAAATATAATAATTCATGATGAACAATGAAGACAACATTTCTTATTGCCATGTTCTTGACATCCACAGCTTTCAGTACGCATTTGTCGTAAGGCCTAAAACAAGAAGAAAAAATATAATGTCACTATCATGTGTTAAAGATTAAGGTTCAAAGCTCACCCTGAATTAACTATAGGTAGAAAAGGAAGGAAAGTAAGTAGTGTTATAAAATACATTAATGAGAAAACATTTTTCAACAGTGATGTATTATCTAATGGTCAAGATAACCTTGTTAAAGAATGCCTGAGATATTAATATTTCAACATGTGTCGAGAGTTAGGGGACAATTAACATTACAGAAGGGTAAAATGAAACCAAAATATATTTAATAAACAAGTGTAATCTATAATAAAATTGGTAACACATGCATATAGTTAAGTGGGATATCTATCACATACCTCGACTTTACACACATAAGAGTGCAGATACATGCAACAAGTTACTCAAAGAAATGCAGCTACATTTAATGAAGTGATATAACTGAACAATGGAATGTAAGCATTCACATGGATACAAGTTACCTATATGCATTAAGATTTCTACATGTATCATACATAATAAGGCTTAGAAACAGCAAAGTTGTCAAAGTACAAAATAGAGACACTAGTAAACTTGTGATGAGAAATCTCAATCATGAAATTATCCTTGGTCTATATACAGCATTAACCAATTCATGCACATTTATCAAAACTCATCCAAGAGGAACAGTCCAGTCTTTATTTAGCAGCAATTCTTGTGATTACCAATAGCTTTCATTGAATTCACATGCGTATCAGAATCCAAAACTTCTAAATTACTAAATTATATAAACACTAGAGTAAAATTATAGTGAGTCAAACACTGCCAGTCACCACAGCCATGTATTTCTCCCTGCCAACCAAATCTCTGCTTCCCAGTAAGCATTTTCTTTTACTTGGTTTTAATTTCTTACAATGATTTTGTTAATCTGTCATTAAAAAATGTTTCAAGTAATAAGAACCAGCAGATGCTTAAAGGTATAAGGTTACTAAAACAAAGTAGATAAGGGGGGAGGGTCTGAATACACATTTCATTTATTATTTAAACCAACAACTCTGTCTCATTTCCTTATTATTGTATAAATCTTCTGGAGTTGGTGATCCATACACTTATCACAGACTGCACATCCAGTGATTTAAATACTACTTGTAACATGGTAATTGCCTTACAATAATGTCTGTTATGATCCTACTAATAATTAATGTAACTTTAATAAATTAACAGAGAACTTATCTTGTTGGTATTGTTTAGCTATAAACAAAATCCAATATGGAATCATATACTAGTGATATAACTGCTCAATGTGTTATAAAAAAAGATAAGTAATCAGAAAATTTGAATTTTTAACTTAAAGACACACCTTATATACATGAGAGCTAAACAGTCAAACACTTCCTATAACTCAAGTTCTGCTGCTCACAATTTCAAGTTATCCACCCTTACAACCTGAAATACTAATTATTAGGCCATACAAAAGAGGTAATACTTATGCAGATATTTAAAAAACGAAATTTTCAAGTGTACATACATTAAGAATTAGATGACAGAAATCATCAATCCTTAGTAAAAGAGTCAAAAACAGTTACTCAGAACTTTTGAACATACTGAAGGATATAATAGTAAAATAGAATGGACAAGTTTTTGACCAAAAATGTTTGATAACTTCATAAGGTTTCTCTATAATGTACCTGATAGTAACCAGTATGGTATCCACTCATATACCATGACATCAGCATTGAAGCTAAAGCTTCCTCATCTGTGACACCTTCATCATCCAGAGGAAAAGGTGGTGGTGGTGGAATATCTGGAATCTTAATTAAGTAAAATAGTAAGTTAGAAGCAAAAGTACCCATTACAATTAACAGAAAACATTTAAGATAATCTATGACTTTAAAAAGGTTAGTTGTGTTGCACTCTTGGTTTCATTCACTCAGAGTAAAACTTTGAGCTATTTATGTTTCTCAGCATGAAAAGTAATTGCTGAGCACTTAAGTCAGGCTAAGAGCTGCTCAATAATAACATATAATAAATCAACATTTTTATTATTTATGTTACAATTTAAAGATGTGAATGACAGTATTATTAATTCCTAACAATTTACTTTAGAATATCCTGAAAAAAACCCAAAACACCTGGCATCAATATCATTTCAAAAGTTAATGTTGGTTTTCACCTGCATGTGCAGCTTTTCAATTGGGAGACAGATGAACACTGAGGCAGACAATATAGTTCACAATATGTTTACCAAAGTCAATTTTAAACAACAGCTTTTGCTTAGCTCATTTAACCATTTCTAGACAAAAGAGATGTTACTGATACCTTTTGATTTTTTTACTTCTCAGAGTGGAAAATATTTAACCAAAGTGCATGATATTTAGTACAAACACACTAAATAGTGGTATCTAGTATTGGCTTAAAATACTCCTATAATTTGATTAGCATATATATATATGTATGAAACACAGACATCACATAAACACTGTTAAAGGCTCAATAAAGATATTTCACCATTTTTTTAATTTTTTGTTTAAAATTGAATTTTTTTACTTTTTGAATGATATACTACAGTGTTATTGAGTTGCAATATTTATAAGTCTGTCATTCAGTGTACGACAGGCAGTTAAACATATTCTGATGACTCAAATCTTTACTGGATATTAGTTTCTTGTTAATCCTGTTCAAACAAAATAAATAAATTAATACATTATTGCCCTTATTTGTGATAGGGAAAAATGTTTTCAATTTGCAGAAGACTTAAGATTACTATTTGTTAGGAAAACAAATATAATATCAACCTTGTTGTGGTATTTAGTCAAGAATGATAATAAATTTGTTAAGACATCTGTGAAATGTATAACAAATTTCTTTCTGGACAAAACCACATTTTTTAATATGCAAACAAGGATATTTGAAAAAGTGTTATCATACAATATTAAGGGTAATTAAAACTGTTTAACAAAATCAAAACAATGTAAATAAAAACAGGAAGTTTCATATTTTAAAAAAGAGCATTGCTGAAAAATATTATAAAGACAGCACATAGCCAATTTTTAAATTGTTTTAATTTGGTAGCAAAGATTGTAGGAAGCATGTACATATTAATTAATCAAACCTAATTGATTAATGAGCCTATTAACTAATCAATTAGCAAATGTCATTCATCACACAAACTAGTCATGTTATCAGGATTTTAACAGGAAAAGAGGGAAGAATTCTTTAAAAATAAGCATCTGTGAAAATTTTGAGCACAAATTGGGTGGCATTCAACCCACTTTTGAAATAATTAAAAAGAGTCAAATATATTTACAAAACATTATTTTCACTATAGGAAATCACAATTTTATTTAAAACTTTAAACTTTTTTTTTCTTGGATACAACTGTGGCAATCACCAAAGTTAAGTGAAAGAAATATTTTAAAATGTTTAATAATTGATGTCTTAAAAGTAGTTTTACAGTTTAACTCAGATAACAAGAAGAATGTGTACTGCTAAGGAGTGTTTATAAAGTAATTGAGCCTGATACAACTGTGGTAACCCATAGGGTAATATAAATGAATTATTTACTGGTACTTTTGTAATAAGAGTAGAGGAAAATAATTTGTCTTGTCAACTGCATTCTAATGTAATTAAATCAGTCTGTGTGGACTTTGATGAAAAGGATACAATTATTTAAAGCTCTGGATACAACTCTGATAAGCAACAGTGTAACAAACATTTGTATGTAAATTTGACTTATTTTAAACATTTTTAAAAGCAAGTGGGTTGTGTGCTGTTTGTTTACTCTTGAAATTTATTGCCAACAAGTCACAAACACTTATTGCAAAAAATCCAGCACATACATAAATAAATACTGATACATATCTTATTTATTAAATGAGCAATGAATAGAAGAAAGGTAGCCACAAGTTCATATAAGTGATGTTTGGAAACTTGACTACTCAGATAAAAGAAAATATTAAAATGATACTGTTCACTGATTGCTGGAAATTGTGTGCATTATATTGTAAGTTCACTAATATATTATTAAGAAAATATTTACAAATTCTGACAAATGTGTGTAAAAAAATGATGTTCACCACAGTGATGCCACATGTAAATTTCTCTGTTATTTGTCTGAAAACATTTGCAAACTGTGGGATAACCTTGCAAGCTAGTAAACAAAATAACATATTAGCATAAACTTGTGTACTTTTTGTTTTTTTTGAGAAATTATTTACGAACTGAGAGGTGAATTTACGTTCTTTTAATGCCAAATGAGTGATTCAGTTCAACATATATGGACTTACAAAAGATGTGGATGGTCCGTGGAGTTGATTAGCATACTGCCAAGCTGGATTAGAACCCTGAACATACAAATAAACAAAACAGTTCAAATATATATATAAGTAATAAATAATGACAATCTATATATAAAAAAAATAATGACAAAATTATCTTGACTTATAGTTAGCTTTATTACAATAAACATTCAGTTATACAAATTTAGAGATATGTTTTCTTATTATAATTTTAATTTAGATGTTTTGTATTTTGTGATGTCTGTAACTTTTCTAAGTGTTTATAGTTGCAATGATTTACATGCTGCATCTTAAGTTTTTGAAGACTTGGAAAAAATGTATTTTAATATTAAAACATGTATCACATAGATACTCAGTCACGTAATGTGTCAGTTAATTAGTTAGTAAGTCTGTTACCATGTTCTCAATCAATTACTGAATTAGTGGAGGTAAAACAGTCAGATTTGATTTAGTAGCACAGATAGAAAAGTTTATTATGTGAGTTAGGCCTATCCCTTAGTTATTGTTAGTTCATGAAATTATATAAGTTGTAGAGATTTCAGCTAAATAGATAATCATGTTTTTTACTATAAGCAGATAGGAGTTAGTAATATTTTTAGTAAGTAATAGAAGAAAACAACACACCAAATTAGAGATTGTTGCAATATTAGTATCAGAAATAATAATGTTGTGGTGGAAATAAAATAGAATCAAGACTTCAAAATGACAGTGTATGTTTGAACCAAGATTAAAAACATGTTGGAAATAACAAAACAGTGGTAAGAATAAGATAAAAATGAGAATAAACAGATTTAAAATAAATTAACAAAATAAATAGATCTAAATAAGTAGAAAACAGAGAATTAAGAACAAAAATAAATTTCATTGAAGAGAGTATCAGAAATGCGCAGGAGGATAATAAGAATAAAGCTGAAGTCGTAAACTAGACCGAAATAAAAACCACTACAACATGAGCTCTTTTGTAAGGTGCTTTTCTTCTTCAGGGGTAAACTGGTGGTAGTGATATAATCAACTGAGTGATATTTATATACAGAGAGGGAGGTTAGTGATATTATGAAGATCATCCAGTTTTCCAAGAAATGTTTATTTCTCTATAAATTATTGTAAGTGTCTCATTTCTGATACAACATAGCCAATGGCAGTAATGTATGTGGAAAGGTGTTAGGGATATTTTAATTTAGAAATGGCTAAATATATGTGTATTTAAAACTATGCTTAGGTGTTTAAGTAAAATAAAGGTGACATATGGAGACTGATTGAAAAAATATATGTCATACTAATTAATTTATAAAAACAGGTATGAAAAGTTATCTTAAACAAACAGTAAGTTTTAGGAAATTCAGCTTTTATATTTCATGAAAAAATAAGCAAAGAACAACTATTTTTATTTTTCTGACAGAGATGAAATCAATGAACAGTGTTTAGGTTAGCAATCCAATCAGCTTCTTTTATTTCTCTATCTGCTTTAGTTCTGAAAATTTATTATTCACTGGCAAGTTCACGAGCAACCTGTAAAAACTATACCTGAAAACCTGTATGACACGCATGAGGTGACATAAATGACTGATGATGAAAATCATTAGCATCACGTAAGTATGGGTTATTTTTCCCTGGATGTGAAACGGTTCCTTTTTTGGGTTTTTTTGCAGGTTTTTTTCCAGGCTTTAGAGATCCATACCTGGTTCCAATCCATTCCATACTCTCACTATGGTTCTAAAGAATGAATTTAGGTGATACAATATAAATGCAATTCAGTTTTAAAGGTTAAAATTTTTCTTACCTGAAAAATGTATTTCAGAGATACTCACTTCTCTGCACCACAAAGAGTGAGTGATTCCTTCACACACATACAGTTATATAAGTTCCTGTACATTCTGCAAGCCTTTAACAAAGCTCCCATTTTTACACATTTCTAAGTGTACTGTGCTAGTCTATCATGTAATCATATATAAAACTGTATAATAAACTACACATAGTAGTTATTGAAAGGGAAAAATGAGGTATATTGTAGGTTAAACCACCAACGATAAGATGTTAACTACAGAGAAATACATTGTTTAATAACATATACTGATGTGGATAAAGCTTTTGGTAATACTTTCTTCAGGTACCTCAAACTGAATAGTAAATGGAAAAATCTTAAATGAAAGATTGCATGATAACAGATTAACATCTATAACAATGTTTGAAACAATATAATAAAGAAATTAGTCTGTTTTGTACATATAAAACAATATACATGTATATTATAATTTTAAAAAGAAAAATCCACAACTGAAAATTTTGTAAAAGAAATGAAAAATTAGTTGATGAAAGTTAAAAAAAACATCACTGAAAAAATAATACATGATTAAATAAATGCATAATACTGTATAAATGTTTTAAAGAAATTAAAGCAAAGGACAGAAACTTTAAAAAAAGCTAAAGCTTTCATTTATCCTATCAAGATATCTTTGAACATTTTAAAGTAATTATTTTGCAAATTAGCATTAAGCCACTGGTTTATCTGTGTTACAACTTACTATGACCCCAAAGTGTATGAATAATATGTTGGTTTTCCAATGTATAATTTTCTACAACACATGCATATGATGGAATATATGATGCATTTTTATACATGGATGAAATTATTCTATTTGTTCATAGATTTTTTTTCTTATTACTTGTGCTGACTAATTCTCTATTATACTATTAAAACCATTTGTAATCATTAGTGTACACATTTGTTTGTTAAAGTCATATAACATTTGATGATTTAGAACATTTTCTTTCACAAATTTACTGTTCAACTACAGATAACTGAAGAAGGGCACTGCCCAAAGGGCTGTATCTACAATAGTATATATTAAAAAATAAATATATCTGTAGTAAATGTCATGTTGTCTTTGGTGGTTTAACTGATGACATACTTCTTTTGTTCTTAAAATGTAATCATAACTAACTATACTTTCACCAATAAGAGAGCAATACATCATCCATACTTAGTAATCCATACAAACATCTGCCTCATGAGGCAAACTAAATACACCAAAAGTGAAGGAAGAATGGAAGGTGGTATAACAATATGAAATACATTTACAGGTAAGATAAATGTTAACTTCAGAAATGCTACTCATCTTTTTTGCATCACTAAGAGCTAAATTCTCACCTTGAAATGGTTGTGGAGCAGATGGATAGCTGAGCATGAGCATATAGTGTTATTAAAGCTATAATTCAGGATATTTAATATTGGATATCATACAAATGAGGTGTACAAAGAATAGCATCCCACAGCTCACTGATCCAGATCTGACAATCAAGATTGGCTTGATTCATAATGTAATTACATGTATTGTATTACACAACCAGATAACACTCTAGCTCTATTTCTAAATACAGGTGTGTGTTCATGTGGTCTTGTATCACAGCAGTCACATCACTAAATGAGAAATTCTCCATATCTATTTCCTCAGCAGCTTGTAACTAATGAAGCAAAGCCCCCCAAAAGAAACAAAACAAAGCAAGTGTACTATAAGAAATAGGGGAAGGAAGGAAATTGCATGGGGAGAATACTGAAGAAGTGAATGGACCACTGTCATAAGACACAATCACCTGGAATTAGGCCCATCACTTAGAGACAGTATAAAGGTTACCACAACTAAAGACACCAGGTGTTTGTGTATATACACCCCCTGACTGTTACTTTTTTTTCCATTTTTGTCAATTAAATATCAGCTGGTCTTGTGTAAAACTCAATATCAACAGCAGGCAATGAGCAGAGGAAGATGGCTTAACATTTTCCATGCCCCTGAAAGTCTCCAATCATATGCAACTCTGTATAAATGGGAAAGAAGGGCATCCAGGGCCATGTGAGATCAACTGATACCTGCATTGACAGGTCATAAACTACTGAAGGAAATATGTATGGGCAAATCTAAGAGGAACAAAAGATTCAAGAGAAGAGGGAATCCTCCAAAAAATCTCATGCAGGAAACAAAGGAAACCTAGTATCAAAAACCTCCAAGTGAAAAAGACAAAAAATGTAGGTTTGCCTTCTCCACATATGTAGTTAGAGGAGGATTGAGATTACAATGAGACTACTCCAGAAGGAAAAGGGAAGTCAAAACAAAGTAAGCCACACTCGATGTGGCAAGTGGAGACCAAGTGTCTATAGATTAGTGGAATAATGGGCTTCAGGAATATGACCTTAGAGAAAAAAAAAGTCTGGGCCATAACCAACTTAAAAGGAACTATTGAGAATCAAATATTTGATCACTGAGGTAAATCAAAGGAAGCAAAAAATATGCAGACAAATCAAGATGTGGAAGTTATCCATCATGATGAGAAAACTGACCAAAAGAAAGACCAAAATTGGGTCAAGTGGGACAGAGTAATAGCCTTCTGCCTTCATGGGAATGATATAAAAATACAGAAGTAGAACTCTAGAATGGAGCAGAGGAATTACCTCATAGCCTATGCAATAGGAGAGGTGAAGAGTAAAAGATGGAAGGAAAAACCTCTGAAAAGAACCAACATAACTTCATAGGATGTAGCAAAGGGATTCACCAATGGAAAAGAGTAGGGAAGCACAGTTCTTACAGGACTAAAGTCAAGTAGCTCCAGGAATGAATTGCCTCCATGGCTCAAGGGAGATAGTTGATAGCAAGAAGAGGACAAGAGAAAAAGGAGGATCACTCCAAAAAACTATATATACACATACAAAATAAAAATCTGCTGAATATGAACACTGCTGAAGAACTGCATCATCAGCTGAAGATATCAACTTATATTAAAAAAACAAACAAAACCCAAACATATTACAAAGACACAAGACAGAAGTCCTGGATAAGAGTTAAACAGAAGATAAAGCAACCTAACAAGGAGCAGTCCAAAAAAACCATCCAACTGAATGGAACAAATGGAAGAAAACCCAGAGCAAGATGGAAAACAGATATGTGCACGCTGCCTCACTAAAGCTGGAAGGGTCATGATGGAAACTTTCCAAATGAAAAAAAGGAGCAGAAGAATGAAGAAGGAATTGAAGTAAGGTGAAAAAGGGTAGATTGAAAGAAAAATGTAAGAAAAATAGATCTCTAGACTCAAAAAATCAGGTGAAAGAAGACCATGCAGAAGATGTTCAAGATTTAGCAGAAATTAACTGTAGATAAAGAAACCAAAAGACACATAACTGTAAAACCCAAGCAGAGAAAGACAAAAGTAGAACTTCAATGAGAAGTTAAAGCAAGTGTAGTTAGTATCCTATATCAGAGATAAGAATCAAACCAGCCAAATTGTGCACAATGGCAGTAATATCACTGATCACTGTCTGTAGTTGTCATTACAGTATAGTATGACTACTGTCAAAGAGTTTTAAAAACCTTGAAGGATATCATTAATGTAAGAACATGAATGCATAATGCAGTAGAAAACATGGAGCTCATATTATGATAGTCCTTTTTCTTAAATCATAAAGAAAGAAAATAATGGCAATAGTTAGAAATACACTAAAACAAATATGGCAATAGCCACAGATCTAATAATGACCTTGAAGATTACTGGATGAAACTTGTACATTGGATTAAATAATAGTAACAGGTAACAGGACATGTTTCCCCTAACAATAAAAGGTCAATTAAAAGAAAATCAAAATGAAGGTAATTCAAATGAAAGTTCTAACTGTTAAAGTTTAAACTTAGTATAATTCTACCAAATAATACAAAAAAAATGAAGGAAAGACTACACTTGTGATTGTGGTGACTACTACACATAAAAGATGTGTCACCCTCCTGCTGTTGGAGGGCTATAATTTAATGATGACAAAATCATAGACTGGTACAATACACATTGACAGATGTAGGAATCAGAGCTTTGTTAAAGGCCTGCAGCATGCTCAGGAACTTACACTGAAGTGTACACTCGGGTAATTACTCTTTCTGGTGAAGATAGCAAAGTATTATTTTGAAATTAAAATACCTTCAAAATGAAACTAGAAGTATAATTCCAGCAGTTACCTCTTGGAGAGAATGATGTTACAAGTAATCTTTAGTATTTTAAATAATAATTCCCATAATTTATACCTTTATAGATTTCAGTTTTAGAATAATGTTACACATACTTCTGCCAGCTTTAAGTACAATACTAGATATTTAAACATTTTAACATACAAGTAATAAGTTGTTTGAAGGAAAAAAAACTTATTCTGCTGCAATAATTAAAAGGATTTCTTTCAGTTCTTGAAAAAGTATTATTTTGTACAAGATAAAATACACAAAAATAAAAATGTGTGGAGCAACCAGTGACATCAAAGCTGTCTACTTCCATTGGCACTAAGACTAAATAGTTGTAAACAAAATGGGAATAAACCTAAAAGAACACAGTCATCAGGTTGACATATACTAAATAAAGTTTAGATACAAAAATCACTTTGGCAGAGTTTAGAAATAAAGCATTTTTGTATTAATACTGTTTACAATACCATGCAAGACTTTTAAAACATTCACACATTGATATCTTTTATGGACACACACATATACATTACAATGTATCACATAAAAAAATAGCTTGCTCTCAGGCAATTATAATACTGCTTTAATACTATTTTATGAATTTATATTATGTTTGGTATCAAATTGTAGATTATACTGTAAATTTTCATATTATACATTATTTGATTTCTTAATTTAAAAGTAAATATTAAAAATCACATTTAAACATTGATTCAGATTAGGTGTTTATGATGTCCAAGTACAAAGCTTATAGTTTTGTACAAATTAGGAACTCAAATTACTGATATTGAAAAGCTACAATATAAAATAAGAACATCCTATCTTTTCAATTTGCTGAGATGTCATTCATATACTGAATCAAACACAGTGGCTCTACTCACCTCTTTCCATTTTGGGAAACAGGTCCTTACATGCACTTACATCTTGTGAATAACCAATCAAAAGCTTAAAATATCCCCCAAGTGGTTTTCTCAACCATTTTCAAGTATTACTTTGTGCTGGTAAATTGGGTCTTTAGCCGTTTGAAATTTCATATTTTTTAAGACCCAAATACACCTTAGTTACTAAATTATAACGGTATCAATATAGTAGTTTATAAATGTTTGGTTATTCATATGTATATATATAAAACCTATAAAAATTATTACATTTCTGATCCTCCACATGTGAAATTTCTTATATCTTAGCAACCTAAGACAAACAGAATCGAGTTCAAAGGTCATAACTAGAAGAGATAATTGTTTGCTTTACTTCTTTATTTACAGTTCTATATTTTACAAAAAAAAATAAAAATAAAACATATTTGTTAATAGTAATAATAATAATACATATATAACTGAAAATACTAGCCCACTAAAGCACAGCCAAGATAGGTCACTTTGTAATGACTAAAGGTCAGTTTTATGCTCTTGGATACAGAAAGACGGGTGCACATGTGCTGCGACCTTGTAACTTCTGTGATGTTGGTTAGCAATGACTTGAAGGTCAATATAATAAATATATATAAATGTAGAATGTTATACAAAATGTATACAATGTTGTTATACAAGTCTTAAATTACTGACTGAGTATACATATTTTACCTCCACATCAATGCCATCCGGAAAATAACCCTGGGCTGCAAGTTCCTGCTGTGCTCTTGCATGCTTTCCTTGAGATGCAAGAAGATCTCCAATCCGAACTTCTTCCTCATTACCATACCCAAGAAAGTGAACAACACATGTCCCTTCTTGTTCATTAGTACTCATAACACATGCTTCATAGAGAAGTCCATCTTCAGAAAATATTGCCTGACAGTAGTCTCCCAATTTCCACTGCTGATTTATAAACAGGATATATGTTTACTATTAGTTACCAATAATCTTATTATATATATCATAAGCTTAATAAAACATATTTCAAACTTTATTAAAGAAAGTTTGAAAATAATTTTTACCTTATGCATCTCTCATGAGACATATTTCAACTTTTAACTCAAAACTCAAGCTGAAACCATTTATTAATAATTTAATTAAAAACTGAACAGCTGTCAGATTATGTAACACAATATCCAATTCTTCATCTTTGGTAGAAATGTAAAAAATTAAACTGATAACCTTAATATGAAGATTAAATGTATGCTATCATATTAAAATATAATTAATATATAATATAAATATATAAAGCAGAAGTGTGATTCATTTGTATGTCTGTTTATTCTACATACACTTCTTGCCAGTTTCAACTAAAGTTTGCTTGTATCTATAAGGACCCCCCAGGAACTCCCATAGGAGGGTTGTGTGTTCATCTGATTTAGATGTCAGACATAAACATAACCAACTCATATTTATTATGTTAACCACATCTAAAATCTCCTCACTGGGTACCGACATTTGCTCGAAGGTAAGACAAGGTTCATCACAGTCTTTTCAGGCCCTAAAATCATAGATGTGAGGAAAACACAGACTCCAGGGCATGTCACAGGATCAGTATTGACCCAGAAATCTGGAAATGTGTCACCCTGTATTTGAGGAAAGCTCACTGCAAGCAATAAACTCCTGTCACTGTAGAAATGGTCCAAAACATCCAAAGGTCAGTAACATCTCTATCTCATGAAAGAATGAGGGAGTACCCAAGACAGAAACAGAAATATACAATGTTTACTCTCCATAACCCAATTCACAGAAGGAAAAATCAAGGGAGATGGATGGACAACTCTAAACCTGTGTGAGGACTTCAGTTGATTGGTTCTCTTGATATTCAAAAACCAGCCTGCAGGATACCAACATCTGCATGAGGATAGGATGAGCACATCCAATTGAAGAGGAGAACTGCATTTAGATGTCTAATTCTATGATGTCACTCAATTTAAAGGATGGTATACTCTCTACACCATCAGAACACCATTTCTGTATTTTGAACAGAATGGTTATAGATACCTATATAGAACCCATCCAGCAGAATGCCTCCATAGTACCTGTGCTCAACCAAGGACCTAGAAAGGGACCACTTCACTTTCAGAATTATGAGACGATAGTGGACCACCTTCCATGAACAATAAATGAAATCAACATTGATAAAATAGAATGGCCATGCACTAACCAACCAGATAGCGTTGTGTTAAATCTGAACCAGAATTACAAGTAGGCTCCCATGGAGGCTGGTGCCACTCCTACTTACATTTGGAAAAACAAAGTATGAAGGCCCCCCACTTTGCCCTCTTCTCCAAGAGTGGAGAAACATGCTAAAATACTCTGAAGGAAAAGCTTTTGTCTGCCACTCCAGTAACAGGAAACTATGGTTGATAAGGACTCCCAAGTACCACTAGTAAAGTCTGGGACATAAAATGCATTGGAGGGACCTGAAGAACAGTACTCTGAAATCTGTGCAATACGTGAACCAAGTTTCCTACATGTCTGAAAGTAAACTGATCCCAGTTTATACAACCTGATGATTGGCAGGGGCATCCAGGATTTCCTTTAGCTCTACTCATGATTGTCCATGAGTGTTAGTCCATAATAAGGTAATACCATCCAATAGGTGTCTAGATAGTCTTATGGAACACCTCATTTCAACACCACCTGTTGCAGCCTGTAGTAATTATAATGAAAATGGTTGTTAGTGTGGAATAGAGAAGGGATACAGCAAAAAATAAAGGTATACTGGAATGAAATACTATATGATTGAAAAAAGTACCTATTAGAGTCTAACAGATGTAGTAAAAATAGGTACATGGGTTAGTTGAAAGCATTTAGAAAAGGAAACTGCCAGATAATGTAAGAACTGAAATAGAAAATTAGTAGTAGTAGTCCACATACCAGCCCACTCAATGTCTTCCAGAGGGCAATTCAACTGGGATGGTTAATGACATAGAAATATGATGAATCTAGTAAGATGCAACCTACAGAAGATTCCTCTTCTGTAATGATAATTTATTATAGGCAATGTAAACCATTTACAAAGCCACCTTATAAAGGTAATGGAAGATAAGTTACAGGAAAAGAAGGATCCAATAAATGAACAATTGATTCTTAGCACATCGAAATGAGTCAGTATGAGTCACTTAACACTACAGAGTCCTGACAGGACATAACAAGTGATCATGATTGGAGTGGTTAAAAAGGTGAGAAATGGCTGGCAAAAAAACTGTACAGAAAGAAGCGATAGGGAGAAAGGGAATATTCATTTTGCAATACTCAAGACAACTAAATGAGTATTAAGGGAGTCAGTAGAGATTATACAATTAAAGTAGTGCTAACTTCTATACATTTCAGAGCAAGTGATATTACATACAAATGAATAATGAACACAGAGCCTAATGGGAAACTGTTGAACTAAAAAAAAAAAAAAAGAGAGAGAGAGACAAGAATGCATGGTGACTATCCATCTGCAAAAACACATAGCCCAATAAGGCATAAAGATACAATGGCAGATGGATACTGTGGCAGAAGTCAGAGCTTTGCAGCATAATTTAAAGATACTTGAAAACATCCGAGAAGTAATCTTCATATGACTTTGTTTACAAACTCTGGACTGAAGAAATGCAGGAAGCCCCTGTTCAGAGCCCCTAGATGAAGTACAGTCTAAAGACTGATAGTCCATCTTAGATAAAATTATAGATCTTAAATACAGAGCACTTATTAGCTCCCCAAGAGGTGGAAAAGAGGATGCAAAGCATATTCAGCACTGTTGTATATTTATCTTTAAGCTAATTAATATGTGGAATAAAAGTCAGCTTACTATCAAGAAGAAGTCCTAGAAACTTGATTTCAGCTACCAAAGGGATTTGTGAACCTTCCAAATGGAATTGGAAGTGTGTAAACCATACTGGTAACAAAAATGTATGTAGCTGCTTTTAATTAATCTTATTCACATGAGCTCGGTCAAATAAACCAAGTTTGTAACCATTTCATACGCATTACCATTTCCATACTATAACTTTTAATATTTTACTATCTTCACACAATTTGGCAGTAAACATTACAAGATCTCTGTATATAAAAAATGCATTTTTTTAATGAAGTACTTGTTAATAAAGGTTTGACTCTGAATTTATCAAGTAGTTTTATTAACTAGTCCAAGTGCAAAGTGGCTTTCATGTTAAAATTAAAATTACTTTTATTCATTTGACAATTTACTAATTTATGTAATCTCTAAAAACCTTTTGAAATAATTATAAAATTTACTTTTCAGTACCCTATATACAAGGTTGTCAATCTGACCAAAATTACCTTTTCTTTTTTATTTCTCAAGTAACTTCACATGTAACATGAAACTACATTTATACTAAAACAGTAGACATCTGTTTTTACTTAAATTTTATTGCCCTTTGAACTGCCTCCAACTAATAATCCCATCACATACAAGTAGTAAGTTACTTGGAAACTCAAAGCTTAAATTACCATATCAAATTACATAACAGCAAGAAAAATCTTGTGAAGAATGTTTATTATTGTTTCTCTTACCTCATCTAACTTAGTAATTGTTATTATCTGATGTACATAAAAAAAAAGAAAAATTACATGGATGAATTACACACATTCAATAATTATCACAATTTTTCTGGCTTTCTAACTATGTGATAAGAGCCTCAAAATCCAGCTAAGCTTGTTGATGTGATACTAGTGAGAACAAAGTTGAAACTAAAAATGGAAACAGACAATGTACAAAAATACATCATTTTATAGATTACAGCCTTGGTTTTCCATTCATTATAAATATGGTATAAAATATCCCAGTAAACTATTGGCAATTTGTGTAAGACAGGATATGACAGATGGGTGTGACAAGGTGGTTCTGATTTTCTAGTTTATGGCTCTGTAAACAAGTAACAAGAAAGTTATGAAAATTATGTTTTGCCTCAGTAATATCTATATCATAATGAATAATTTATGTTAAATTTTGTACTTTTCAGAGAGTTGATAAATAAATGAGAGAAAAAGAAAAACCTACAGAGCAAGTATCACATTCTCATATCAAAAGAAACTGGGGATTAAAAAAAATTCCTCATAAAGTTAAGAATTTAAAGATTATAAAATATTAAAATTTAGTTTATTAATTAAATTTTGATGCCAACTTTATTCATACATAATAAATACATAGTTTAATTAAACCTTGAATGTAACTCTAAACAAATCATGATCACAGTTTGACCTGATTATGGCAAGTGTTGACCAATACATAAAGTAAGAAATAAATGAAATAAACAAAGGTCTATCGTAGAAATGAATAAGAAAGCTAAAACATTACAGTAAATTAAATACATTTTTTGTGTGTACACATATTATTATAATGTTAAAAAGATTTCATGTGTACTATAAAACAGTATAGTATACGCTGCAGCAATATCCAACCCAGTAAAAATTGTTTTCTTATATTAACCACAAAATAGACAGTTTCTATGTCACATGGTATTTACCTCCTGAAAAATGTCTGAAATGTCACAGAAAAACAGAACAGAATAAATTTATTATTTAAATATGTTACTTTGTTACCTTTTACCAAACTAGGCACCTTGTCTATGTAGAAATGTAGATAAATTCAGTATCTATCAAAACATGGAGAAGTAAAAAAATGTTAAAGGCAAAGGCAATTATTATAAGTTGTTGTTTATTCTTATTTTTCTGTGATTACAATAAATATAGATAATTTGGTTTTTGATATTCATAAATATCAATGATCTTAACAACAAATTAAAATCAAGTTTTGAAATTCCAATTTGAAAGGAACAGCATTTTACTAATAATAGACAGAAATATCCTTCACTTAAAAGCACTTCATTCACAGCTTATCTGTGTGAAAAAGTTACTGTTATATAACATAACAATAACTTAAACTGCCTTGTTCCAAACCAGAGATCCTCACCTAAGTATCAAGGAGTTATTTGAGACACCCATTCAAAAATAAGACTACTACAGAATTTGTTTTTTGTGGTAGTTCAATGAATACCAAGTTACTTAAGTATGATACCTGGACTCAATTAAAAATACCTTATACATATTTTGAGTCACTGTTTAAATGAAAATGGCATTTAGCATAGGATTTCTACTTGCAATAACAATTATGACTTAAGCAAAGTTATATTTCTCTTCCGTCTTGTGCATCCCAGTTTGCACTAAAAATTAGTTATCTACACCAAAGTTCACTATTCTAAAATCAATATACATTTCTGAAGATGAATTACCTTTACTAATACTGAAAGCAGTTCTGAGGTCAAACTTCTACAGTAAGAGTAGCACGATAAACACCAGACATATTTTAGATATAACCTTATGTTCGTCACTAGTAATACTCTGTACCGGTAAAACACACAAAAACAATTTCTCTGAATTAAAGTAACAATTTTAAATAATGTGTAATAGATGTCTTTAAAAATATTTTTAAAACTTGTTAATTTCATGTGTAAAAACATTTCTTGAATAAGTTGCTTGAGGTACATTTTGTGAAGCTACCATTTATCATCAGTTTTTAACACAAGTAGAGATGAGGTAATTTCTTATTTGAAATGTATTAAACATGTTCAGTAGCTCACTTTTGGTTTTTGTTTCCCTTTTCCCCTTTTCTTGTTCTTTTTTCTTCCAGTTATTTTTTCATCTTCTGAAACTTGATTCTTATTTTTCTTTGAAATTACTTCCTGATAAAAAAGGAAAAAAAACATTACTGTTGAAAACACTTAAAAAGACACACCTTATAATGCAATTTGTTATTTACGATTTCTCTTCAAAGTTGTGATGGGCTCCAAGTGAGTGATTTTAAATGCATTTCAGACATTAATCTGAAATCTTAATATTAATTAATGTCATGACAATGAGTGCTGACATATGTTTCACATGTTTTTGTCAATGAAAGTGAAAGAGAGAAAATGAAAATAAATCAAGTTATATGTAATGTATATCATACATACTACCAGGCCTAAACATATGTTTAAGACAGCTACATCACTAGCAAGTACAGCTAGGCAATTGTGGTGGTACCTGTTAATCAATTAGTATGCATCCACCTTAACCCATACAAGCAAAAATAAATAAAAAACAGAGGTGTGTTAGCTTTTACAACCACTGCTATATTCTAACATGGTATTAATCTTTCTATTTTATTTCACTTTTTTTTAATAAACTTTCAAATTACCATTGAGTTAATATCATAGACTTCAATTTGCCATTTGTGCAGTTTATTAAAAAAAGGATTTTCTAAATCTAATTTTTTAAAGATAAACTGGACCTTTCCTACTTGACAAATTTTAACTAAATAACCACAGTGTAGTCATTTTCTTTCTTTACAACCAAGTCGAGTTCAACATATTTTCAATTTTTACACAGCTTGCAGCATTATTCAATGGTATTTTTTCCCCTTTTGACAGTCTGCAATCTTGTTCGGTAACAGATTCATTATTTCCACATACTTTCAAGCAAATACTGTCATTTTTACTATCAGTATTATTCTGCTATATGGTGTTCTTTCCATTCCAACTACAATCTTGACCAGCCTAATTTTCTTTTAACCTACAAAAATTATTTATCTTAGCCATATTTATCTATTTATAGCCACAACCTATATACATCTACCCCTGAAATAAATATTACATTTTGGAAAACAAGTGTTTTAGTATGAAATTATATTAACATTTACATAAAATAACAGATAACCAAACAATGACCTATAAACATAAGGAAAGGTTTTATTGATAGTGGAACATACTACATATTTCAACACCCAATTTGTCTGTCTTCTTCAAATATAATCAGTACTAAACAATCCAAGGTTGTTTTTATATATATATATATATATATTAGTGAAATTAAATAACTACAATCAAATAAATAAACAACATCATGAGGAAGAAATGCAGTGAAAACAGCAAATCACAATCTCTACTGAAAACCATAAATATTTAGTAGAATAGAATCAGAGAAATTCTATTAAAAATTATAATTTAAAAAATAAGGTCATCTAAGAACTTGGCACTACTTTATGCAGATGTACACCTTGAGCCACATATAAAAGAACAACAGTCACAGTAAACTATCACTTTACTAATGTCATGTTAATTAGTGCCTCTACCATACAGGAGACAGGAATGCTAACTTCAAGAGGTAAGTTTTATCTTACTTAACCCCAAATGGTATTACCTTATTTTAATTTTTTATTTTTCATCTTTTTATATTTACCTTTTTCTTATTCTTATTTTAACCTGGGAGAGCAGTCACCTTCCCACAACTGTCTGCAGGCAGTGAAGGTTGATATAGATGTGGGATGTTGTGGGCTTGAGCACCCATATATTGCTCTACTAATTTCTAATTTTCTTATGTGAGATTAGCAAACTAAAGGTTAGGACTGATAGATGGTGTATCCCTACTGCAATGTGGGTCCTACTTCTGCAGTCACCTCCAAAACCTAGGATACATTTTATTATCCCATGTTGCAGCTTGTACCGTAAGATCCTTTTTATAATATGCAGCATATTTTGTTTTATATTAATGTGTTTTGTTTATGGCTTAAAAATTTATGGTTATAATATACATATTGTTACAATAACAACAGTGACTGAATATGAGCAAAATGGTGGTAGAGGTCAAGTGTATAAATGGTGAATAAACCTTCACTATGGTTAAGAAAGGTCATTTATTTCATACTGATCATACTCAAAAACAGACAGACCAAAGTTCTGTTAAAATATGTAGTGTGCTCACTCATCAATAAACTTTTTCCTTATGCTTATAAATTGTTGTTTGACCACCAATTATATTAATAAAATGTTCTTCCACATTCAAGTATTTACATAAGATGGATTTTGCATGTACATGGCATCAGGAAAAGTGGGTTAGATTTTGTTTTTATTCAATATTTGTGTGGTATACTCAAAATCACATTGATAACCTAATTTGAATGATCACAGAATATGAGCAGTGCAGTCACTAGGTATATGGAAATCCTTGAGTGCTTTATTTGTGGACTTAGCTAGGAACTCTTATAAACTTATTCAGTACCATAGAAGGCAAAAATCATGTTAATGACAACAAAATGAAATTACTTACTTTATTTTTGTCAGACATATTTTCTGATAACTGTTAATAGACACAAACAATAAGGGAAGGATTGTAGGACTTAAGTTTACTGGAAATCTCGTCCCATTAGTTTTATTTTTGCTACATTAATTTCTCATTACTTTCCGACAATAGTAAATAATATTTTACCTTTTCAGAACCATTTCTTTCAATGTTATTTCTTTTTATTTTTTGAACTGGTTTTATTCTTTACATGATTATGATTATTCACTGTTATTAGATTGTACTGCTGTAATTACACAGATATACCTAAATCCTGTCTTAAAATATTACAGTGTTGCATTTATAATGACTTCACAAAGCAACTTATAATAAAACTAATTAAAAGCACTAAAAGGTTTAAATCTATTCTTACTTTCATTTGACTCACTGCTCTGTCATAAGCTTCAATTAGTGCTGTGTCATCCCATATTTCATTGTGTTCTGAAGTTTTCTAAAAAAAAATCACACTCATTATAGAATATTAGTGTAAAATGAAAAATCAAACGTTTTAAGTAAAACAAAAACATGAACAAAGCACTTCGCGTTTACAGCCATGCATGCTTTGACATAATAAAAGACAAACATGCCAAACCAAAATAAGTCCAAAATTATTCACTGCAGATGTATTTAAACATCGAACCAAAAATTGATAAGTTTGGTATTTTAAATTGGATTAAAATTTTCTACAGTTAAAAAGTTGAGATAATTTACAATAGTACAATGAAACAATCTAATGAAGTTATTAAAAAAATCAAAGTTATAATAAAAAACCTTCAAAATACAAGAAATATATTGAAAAATAAAAACTGATATTCTACAGATAACTTTCTTTTACATACAGTTCTCTTATTTTTCTTAGTGTTTAAATTATTTTTTTATGTTGTAATAGGATGATGATCATAATTCTGTAAAATTTAGAACAATAAATTTTTGTTTTTCTTTTAAAATCACAATGAAAAATACTATGAACTTTTACACGAATATAAATAGCAAAAAAAACTAATTAAAATAATGCATTTTTTATGGTAATTAATACCTGTGAGGTCTACTAACTTTGAAGTTGTTTCAAATAAGCTGATACAAATAGCTAAATGTATGCAATAAAATATAAAAAAATAAAGTCCTGTAACCTTTTGAAAGGTGGATCTTACTCCTTCAGGAGAAAACTGGAAATGGTGGTGTAACTAAATGGTGGTGTATAAATGGGGTTGAGTGACATAATGGTCACCTGTATTTCCAGGAAGTGTTTTTGAACATTTATCAATGTACATTTGTGAACCGTATTTCATGCCCAGTTCAACACAGCTAGAAATGAGAATGTCATGTTGAAAGGTGTTAAGAGTTGTTTTGCTTAAGAACTAAAGATGTTATTTTAAAGTGAAATAAAGGTGATACATGCAGGTCAATTTGTATAGATAGGTGAGAAAAATTATCATAAATAAATAGCAAGTATTAGAAAGTTTGTTTGTTTGTTTTTGAATTTTGTGCAAAGCTATAGGAGGGCTATCTGCACTAGCCATCCCTAAGTTTGCAATGTGAGACTAGAGGAAAGGCAGCTAGTCATCACCACCCACTGCCAACTCTTAGGCTACTCTTTTACTAACAAACAGTGGAGTTTGATCGTTACATTATAATGCCCCCATGTTTGGTGCGACAGGAACTTGAACCCACAACCCTCAGATTATGAGTCGAGTGTCTTAACTATCTGACCATGCCAAGCCATGTACAGTGCTTGGCAAGTGTTTCTCACTTTTTATGCATCAGTTTCCTAGATAGTTAGGTTGCATTTAAGTTTTACATTTATATCTTACTTATGCATTATTTGTGTTCTGAAACTCATATTTGAAAGAATTATTGATTCATCCATGATAATCAGAAAACCCACTTATACAGAAAAATATATATTTAAAAACAGGTGGTATGGGTGGAGAAAATTTCTATATAGAGGAGCAAAAAGGAAGGTCGAAATGTTGTTTGCTCCTCTACATAAAAATTTTCTCAACCCATATCAGCTGCTTTTAAATATATAATTAATGATTCAATTTCTTAATTTTAAACATTTCATTGTACTTTACATTGATGATAATAATTAGAGTTTGTGATATAGTAGAAAAATAGAATAAAATATTTTAAACTCAAGATGAAAATCACCTGCATGTAAGCTATTCAGAATCCAACTGCAAATAACTACATTAAGTAACAATTTTTATTATAAATAGTAGAAAAAATCAAAATTAAATATCTTATTTATCTAAAACTACATAATTTTAGAAATGTTCATATCTAATTTCAAATAATTTCATCCACTACTTAAATTTTGTGAAGAGTTTTGATTATGATTTTGTAACCTAATTAAAATCCAAGATCATCATCAGATTAATTACTCTTTTATTCAAATTAACTTTCTTAACATCACTGTATTTTTAAAGAATAGTACTGTACACACTGACTTGTATAAGAAACCTACACACAGACTACAGTACCTTCACAAAAGTGCTGTCACTTTGTTAAAACTAAATGGAACAATATCTACAATCAAGCTCTTAGAATAATGAAAATCTGTTCAGATGAAACAGATTAAAGAAAACACATGAAGAATCTAAAACAAACCACAATACAAAAAGGATATAAATAAAGGTACTTAAAATGACAGGCAGATGAAAAAAATTAACATTCAGCAAAAAAACATCCTAAAACAGAGTAATAATAAAGTTTCAAATAAAATGCCTCTTGCTGTTACCTATTGCTTTAAACTCAGAAAAGTTTCATGGATTCTGAAAAAACATCCCCTTAACTCTCTCTCATTCCAAGAGACCTGCCTTCAAAACAATGTGCTTGTTATATTTTTCATACTTTAGCTTTTAATACAATAAGCATATCTTCTCAAAATTCTGTAAGCTTTTAGCAAATGTTACAAAGATATTGTACACAAAATACTTTTTTTGTTGTTGTAAGATTTGTTTAGGTAATGATTTGATCCTACATTTTCTTGTAATGTAAACTGTCCAACATGCAAAGTAAGTTTGATTTTATGGTTAAAAATACTTCTGTGCATCTGAAAATTTTCAAATTTCACGAGCAAAATTTTACAAGTTCCATATAATTAATAAACATTTTCTTTAAGTAAAGGATAATCATTTCAAAGATGGTTGGTTGATTAAAAAATGGCAACCAAGAAGAACAGAGAATCCATGGGAGATGAAACAGAAGATCACAAGAGATAAACATAGAGATTTGGCCACATACCCACATAGATAATGTGGTTCAAAACAGTGAGGCATAAGACAAAAGAAAGGTGTGAAAATGTGAAAGAGTTTATGAACATGAACAATTAGAGGAGGATATACTGAATGGAAGAGCTAACAGACCAAACTGGTAATGACAGATGGCAAGAGATTCCCTTATCAGGAGTTAGCTGGTTGGCATTTTGTGGCACAAAGCAACCAAGCTACCTTTGCCAAATAACAGGTAAAAATGAATCCACAACAGGGGAGGGGGGAGAAGTGAAGAATGACTGCAGGTGAAAACAAGAAAAATCCTTCTTTGGTAGAAAAGTGAGATAAATGGCAACCACAGGGTCTGACCTGACAGGATAGTCACCAACTAGATGAGCAATGAACATTTTAGGTAGCAGAGGAAAGTGTAGAAAGGGAATGGACAGAATAATATGGCTAATAAACAGGAGACAAAAGGTAAGGTAAAAAAACAAACAAACAAGAAACCAGGGAAGTGAACAAGGACAGACTACTTTAGCCTGTGTCTTTGGAAATACTTAACCACAACCAAAAACTTCCAGGTGAAGAAAGGAAGCTTAACAAAGATTATATATATGAGGAAAGAGTTCACATTTGTTAGGAGCACATTCTTACCCAAGAAGTTACAATAGCAGAAGAATCAAGTAAGGAGGTACTTTGAAGATGTTGTACAGGCTAAAATGGTAAAGGGAAAGGGAAAAAACACCTTCAAAAACCCCACTGAGGCATGATAAAGTGCCTAATAAAAAAAAAAAAAAGGTGGAGAGAAAAAAGATAAAAGAATGACAATAAAAAGACAAAAAATCATAAATGTGAAAGAATTAGAGGAAAATGTATCCACTCACCAAACAGGAATATACGATTTCAAAGAAAATGAAGGGAATAATAACTGGAAATCAGGACAACAAAGCTGAGAATGTAAGGAGTACAAGGCATATGAACAAATGTGGTATCAAAAGCACAGAATATTAGGTGAAAAAGGAAAGAAAATAATCCCCAAAATGGGTTCTATGGAAAATATAAAAATTAAAAGACACAAGATAAAGATACAGGAAAGAATATACCCGAGAAAGCATATCCATATAAAAATCAATTTGAAAGTTGAGGATTATTCACAACTTGTAAGGCAATACCCAAAGGAAATCCACAGTGGAGAACAACAGTTGACTAAATTCATTGTCCTCCTGGATGTCAGCCAAAGGATAGAGGAGGTCTAGTATGCAACAAGGAACCCATAATATGTAATGACTGTAATGTCCCCAAACCTCAACAAGCCTTCAAAAGCCATAACAGAAATGGGTCTTGTGTTTGTAAGTCAGTTACATTCACAGGACTAATTAAAGTTTTGCCACTAGAAAATTAATTACATTAAACAATGTTCTTGAAATAAAAGTAAAGACAGAGGAAAATTACAAGTTTAATTAATGATTAAAAACATTAGTAAACTGAAAAACCATACAAAAAATTAAAATGTCTGTACAAGGTAATGCCAAAGTAAATAATGGAAATCGAGTGTGAGAACTTAAGACGTGTTACTGCACATGGAGGCTGTGTCACACTCTTATTGATGAAGTGTTATTAATATATGAAGTAATCATACATTAGCACAATACACTCAGGTTCCCAGCATTTAGCTCAGAACTACTGACATGCACATCTCACTATCAGATGCATGAGGGATCTAGTTATTATGTGAAAGAAAATGAGACATTGTTTTCGAATGTTAAAATCTGTAATGAATGTAGTGTTTGTGAAAAGATCTTTTAAGTAATGCATAAAACATGTCACGGTTTCTGTGTTAACCATTTCGCTATGGGTTCAGTATAGTATATAGGAGTTTATCTACATATTTGCACACATTAAGAATTTGTACTATACCTTTTGATACAACACCTGTATCTTCACAAAATTTGGTAGGCTTTTGGTAAAAATTTATTTGTAAAAATTAAGTGTTTTGTTACTAGTCTGAGTGCAAAGTGATTTCATGTTATCACTAAAAAAAGCTTTTATTCATCCCAAACATTATTTGCATAATCTCTAAAACCTCACAAAATAAATTTGAAATGTTTGTTTTCAGCAAGATTTTATATTTTATTATTATTTTCTGTCACTTAACCAACCTCATAACCACCATAAACAAATTAGGAAAATTTATAAATTATGTTTATGTGATAGAATGACTACATATTATGACATGAAAATGTTTAGTCAAAATAGCTTAAGTCTCATAATGATACATATTTACATACAACTTCATTGTTTTTTCTTATGCTGTTGTTATTTCTTATGCTGACCCACCAGTTCTGCCCGGCTAACGTTACATAATTTGCATTGATGCAGTGCACATGTACTTGTGCTATATATCCAATAATATAAAACTGACCTTTAATCTTCTTTAATCGTTAATCCACTGGTTTCAGTGAATTAGTTAGTATTTTGTAATATATAGTCACATTTCAATTATTATACATTTTATATATATAGATTGATTATTACTATTTAGAAATAAATTAATAAACTTATTTTTCTTAAAATATAAAACAATACATAAACAATTAAAATTATTGCTGGGCATGGGTTGCTAAGCCTTTTAAAATTTTGTATGTGAAGGATATCAAACAAAAACTTGCTTAGGTGTTATACACATACAGTTGAATAACCAAAAAGCCATAACTAACTAAGATGTATGTAGGTTTAAAATAATATCAAACTCAGAGCAGACCAAAAGCACAATCTATCTCATTTGAAACATTGATCAAAAGCTTGGTAACCTTTTAAAAGGTTAAAATGACTTAGAAAACCACTTTGGAGACATTCTGAGCTGTTGATTGGTTATTCATGTTATGTACTGTAGTAAAAGTAAATGAGGGACCATTTCAAAAAATGAAAAGACTTGAACAGGACTACTATGTTTGATTCAGTATACAAGCCATATCTTAGCAAAACAAAACAGTGAGGTTCTTATTTTATATTCTAGCTTGTCAATATTAGTATTCTAACATCACAAACATGTAATTTTAAACAGTGCTGCATTCAACATACCATGTGATTCACTAAAATCTATATTTACAACATTAATATTTACATTTAAATTAAGAAGTTAATTCAAATATAACAATAAAGTTTGAATTATAATTTACAATTTGATTCTAAACTTATTGACATAAATTCATAAAATAGTGATTCAATAAAATTTTGAATGCACATTAAACACAATGACATGGTCTTTGACCTGTCACAAAAGGGTCAGGCCACGATAACACACAGCTTTAATAACTGAAGGCACCTAGCTTCACTTCATAATTCTAATTGGCTTACAGCTGCAAATAACTGAAGCACAATGAACATTGTTATGCATTGTTCCTTATTTAACAACCATCTCCTCAAAGCACTACACTCATCACACATTTCACACTTCTCTATTCTCTAAAGAAGCAAGTTTTTGGTCCAAGTAGAATGTTATAGTATTCTTGATGTGATTTTACATTAACTGCTCTATCAGTTCAAGTGAAATAGATTCATCTCCTGCTAATTAACATATTGTTCTTGATAATGTTATATATGTTACATAATCAAGTTAAAATATTTTCACTAGGTAAAATGAAATGAAAACAGTCTGTATTGATTCACTAAGATGTGTATTCATAAGTTTCCAAAAGTTTAAGTGCAAAAACAACCCAAAAAGGTCTACATTTTTGCTTAGTTTATGCATTATTTTAAATAAAAACAAAACACAAAGGTATACACTGTTAATACTATATGCAATTTACTGTCCTTTAAAATGTCCAAGCTACTAAGCTGGTATTTTTTGTTCCTAAGTAATTACATTATTCATGAATTTGTTTTTTCTCCATCAAATCAGATATTGTTCAATAATTTCATTGTCATAGCTTCCATGTATGACCATTCTACTTCAGAGACCTCCTACATTTGAGATCAGTGTCAATTATTGTGTGTGAATTCAGCTTACATTCCCATTAAAGGCATAACAGCTCTTGTGATGTTTTACTTTCCATGATTATCATCAGTATCAAACTGATATCTAAGAAGATACTTGAACTTTGATATGTGAGCTATAAAACTATTTTCTCCATAGAATAATTTAATACAACAAGTTTTTAAATGTATATTAACATAATGAAACATTTGTTCACTTCATACCAAAACAGAATCAATTAAAAGAGAAAAACATCACTACACCATTTTTACCCAAACAATATAATCAGAAACATGAATCTTTTTTTCTGGTTCTTAACTCATTTTGTAATTACCTATTTGGAAAATCTTAATGTTTCCAACTACAAATTTCAAAAGACAAAAGCCTTTTTTCACTTTTAGTTTATTGTCTCAACTGTTGCACAAATATAACAGAATATGTTTGGTGTATCTCAAAATGGTTGGTATGGGTATTAACAATTTTACTAATAAAGCACAGAACAACATTTAAACCTTCCTAGGTCATCTTCAAGTGGGTTTCTTGTCATCAAGAATATGTTTGGGTCATTTAAACAACTTCTTGTTGCCATAGCAATGGATAAGTGATATTGAAAAGAAAAAGATAATGTCAATATGCACACGAAAAACAAATAATATCCATAAATGCCATGCAGCCTGTTAACTGTTTATATACTAGTGGTGTATTTCTCAAGGATTACAGAACAATCAATAAGGCTCTCATTTCATAACTGATCTAGATATATCTACAGCCAGTGGTTATTAATATTTTAAGTACAGCAAAATGTGACCCAATTTCAATGAAAATGATTTACTTACGTAAACATACATATGATGTTTTGTGCAAAATCTGTATGTGATGAAGACAAATGGATATCATTTTTGGAATCTGTGTACAGAAATTACTGTAGAACACTGAAACATTTCAGGACAGTAAAACCACTGCAGACCTGTGTAATACCTCCTCTCATACTAAAGATTTATCCTGAAAAAATTTTCTCTTCTCTGCCTACCTAAGCACTGAAATGAATCTTACCTTGCTTACTCCATCCATTATCCCTCACTCTATTGTCCATAGCAAGTTAAATCTTCTCATTGTCCTCAATGTCAATGTACCTCCTATCACAGATCTGCATATAATCTCCCTGTTATTACTTTCTATTCACTTTTCAAAATAGTCCAAATTACCAGACTCAAAACTTATCATTTCATGGGGAAAGTGAGCAAGTGAGTGTGAGGTGTTATTGGAAGTACATTTTTTGTACAGAAAAAATTATCTTCCAAAACACTCCTCTGCTGACACAAAAACTAGCATCCTACACTGACAAAGTAAAAGGCCCAGTCTGAGTAAAACTTACATAGAAAGGATCTGTTTAGAAAAGGGGTGTGCAATAATAAGATATAGTAACACTCATCAGTGGGGTAAATACTACTTCTGGAACAAGTATGCTCTTCATCTGGACAATATGAGCTTTAATTCCTGGGCAGTAAAGGCTGACCAGTCACAGAGGCAGTACACTAACTCTAGAGAAAGAAGAGCAAATCAGTGCAAGAACTTTGGAGAACAGATGAATTAGAAGAAAAGTTTAAAGATGAAGGCATGTCCAATCCTGGCTGAGAACATATATGCTTACAGCCAAAGGGTGAGATATGCAAGACCAGATGGACAAGAGCTGGGCAATTCAGTATATTGCAAAAGCATCAACCTGAAACTTCCTTCATGAGAACAAATCCAGCAAGCAATTTGCAAATAAAGCATCTGAAGAATTCTATTGGGATGAGATAATTAATCAACCATCAGATTCATTACACCTGGAACATAACAAGAAAGGAGAAAATATGATGATCATGGGCCCGAAAGAGAAGATCCAATATCTGAAAAAGAGACACCTGAAGTGATTGTTCTTTACTTGAAAAAATAAGAGACCATAGTGGAATTGTTTGAGCCAAGCATTACAACATTCATTGCAAGAGCCTGAGACTTGGGTCCTTGAACTGCTACAAGCTAAGATGTGGAGGGAAGATATATATCTTCTATTTATAGGCCCTTAAATTTCATATATACACATTTCCTACACAGGAGCCCCATCTCTGGTAAAAAGCATCTGTGAAAAGATGTATCTTTGGACATGGGGATGGAAGAAGGTCACCTGTTTTCATGTTGTCCCTGTCCAACCACCAGCAAAGACTGAATGGGGTGGAAGCAGCAAACAGGATCATTTGACAATGCAACACATCCATGTAAATGATCCACTGTTTCCAAACAATGTAAAGGAATGAGTAATTTCAAGGATGCCCATCTTCCCAAAAGAGACAGTTGAATGTGCTGGTGGAGGAGCAGACAACTATATTAGAAAAACACAGCTGGACCTGACTAAGATGAAAATTGAAAAACAACCTTAAGTGGATGAGGTACTGTATGGGAGGAAAAAATAAAAGAGCTTGAAAGTGAAGTTCTGCTAAAGTGGTGGGAAAGAGCTATAAGAAGCCAGCTACCTATATTATGGTTACTGTAAATGTCCAATGATGAAGGATGATGTGAAAAGTATCTAATTATCTGGAAAAAAACTTATGGGGCAAATGTAAAACCAAATGATAAAGCACATAACTGAAAACCTGGTTCTTACACACCAAACAGGGATAATATTGTGAAGATTCCACAATCAGAATATGAAAACAGACACCAGCAACACTGAACTTTTAATGAATATAAAACAATAAGATTCAGCAATCTGAATACAAAGACAAGCATCAGTAGCATTGAATTTTGTCATCCACAAACCATCAAAGATATGACTCCACTATAAACCAAAGAAGCTGAAGGAGACAAAAAGGTCTGTAACAGACTGGCAATTGTTCATCTTTTTTGGTACCTTAAACACACAAGACATGCAGGAAAACATCCAGTATAAGACTGGGAAAAGCAAGCAGCCACTGTCAAAAGAAAAGACAGGAGATGAGTCACATTCACCCTAAATTCCATGGAATCTGAAATACCTGTAAAAAAACACATGAAAGATGAGAAAAAAAGTTTCTCTGACATCTCTAAAAGACAAAAAAGAAAGTCAAACTCCTTCAAGCCAAGCATCTCTTGCCAAAAGATTCCAGCAACAACTAACCAAAAAGCAAGGAGAGAGCAAAATCTGATAATGATAGCCTTACCAAAGCAAATGGCAGTAAATAAGATCCACTGAAAATTGAGCAAGAGACCTGTTACAGGCCTCAGATAACAACTGCAAAGAAGATAAACTGAGTTAGTTTAAAATGAACAGTGGTATTAGGCTTAGAACCCTAGAGTGAAAGAAAAGCATCTATCCTTAAGAATCTAGTACGAGTTCTGTAAATGATGGAAAGCTAAAGCACACTTATCCAATAAATAAGGAGTACAAGGCATCACATCACCCTTTCTTTCATGATCAGTAAATCTCTAAACATACACAGCAATGCTTCACAAAGGTAGAAAGGCCATATATCAGCCAAATGATTTTTCTCCAACAAAGAAGGAAAAAGAGTTGTAAGGTACAGGAGAAATACTCAAGACATAACAAACTTAATGTACTAGTTGTAAAAATAGTGCAGAAGACAGGATGAGTGTCTGAGGTTCATGATTAGCTGTTTGTCCAAATTTCCACCAGTATTCCCTTGATCCCCTACAATCTCAGTCTTTGATCTAACAGGAGACATTAAACCTCATATAAGACACCACCTCTGTGTATGAGGGGTTTGATGCCCTCTACAGAAGGGTGGGAGCTTCTTCCGATGCTTGGACAATGCTACACTCTAGTGGTAAGCGTAGAAGCACAAGGAAACTGCATGTCAAATGTGAATTTAAATTCATATCCAAAGTGTCTCAATATTTGTTTTCTTTTTGTTGTTGTTGCTAAATAAAAAAAAAAAATAGACAACTCAAGAATACACATTCTAGAATACAAAAAAGTATGTAATTCACTAGAAAGTAATGTTCCAAAACTACTATGTTTTATGTGACTTTCTAAGTAAGCTATACTTAGGATAAATGAATTTATATCGGATGTTTGGATCAGGAATATGATATCTGCACACAAAGAAACCAAGACAGACTATTATTGTATGGGTTAAAAGAAAAGCAGCTTAAAGGAGAATGTGTTCTTCCTATTGAATATAAACATGCCCATCAGCCATCTAAAGTTGGTTAGCAATCTCAAAAGACAAAAAAAGAGGAGGAAAGTGATTTTATGGTTAGAAACTGTGGAAGCCTATAATTGAAGTTAGAAAATCCTGACGTTGGGAGGAACTCTGATACATCATGTGCCATAAAAAAATCAGAATTTGTGAATCTGATTTTATAAAAAGTTAAAACTCAGCTAATATGAAATTTTGAAGTGTAGACTACATTATATACCACATTATTTGATATACATTGATAATAAAGTTGTTTAGATAAATTTTGATTTCAAAAGTTGGTGCACTTCGCAAAACAGCAAGGCCTGTATACAAAGTGTTAAACTTACAGAGCAAACCTGAATTCATGTACAGGTGTGTCCGTCATATTCTCCTCATTAAGATGGACAAGTAATTCTGGAAAGAGAATAAGAGAAATGATGTATCAGGTTAAGAGCAATTAATATGATGAGCTGGCACATGGCAAATTTACATGAATGACCTCAATATGATGGGCAGAAAGCATTAGGACACTGATCACGGTGCCCCAGGCAGACTGTATTGTGACATTATGTTAAACTGATGAATTAATTGTATGATTAATGTGCTCAATGATTAATCAGCAAATTTCACTAATCATGCTGCTCTATGAATCATCAATGGTTTTTCTTCAGATCTGAAACTAATTTAAATGGATAGCAATATACCTCAAATGTACCCAAGGTGTGCTACAAAATGTTCAATGGAATTACTGGCTTTAAATTTGCATGATTTTACATGTGTGAAATTATCCCAGACTGAATCAGAAAGCATCTTATTTAGAAAAAAAAGAAAAAGTAAATTAACAAACCACATCTTGTATCTTAAAACAGCATCATAATTAGTAATTCATCTTAAACAGCATCCTCATTAGTAATTCATCTTAAACAGCATCCTCATTACTAATACATCTTAAACAGCATCCTCATTACTAATACATCTGAAACAGCATCCTCATTAGTAATTCATCTTAAAAGCATCCTCATTAGTAATTCATCTTAAACAGCATCCTCATTACTAATACATCTTAAACAGCATCCTCATTAGTAATTCATCTTAAACAGCATCCTCATTACTAATTCATCTTAAACAGCATCCTCATTAGTAATTCATCTTAAACAGCATCCTCATTACTAATACATCTTAAACAGCATCCTCATTAGTAATTCATCTTAAACAGCATCCTCATTACTAATTCATCTTAAACAGCATCCTCATTACTAATTCATCTTAAACAGCATCCTCATTACTAATTCATCTTAAACAGCATCCTCATTACTAATACATCTTAAACAGCATCCTCATTAGTAATTCATCTTAGCTCTTTCATTATTGACTTAGTGGATTATATTCACTACATGACCCAAAAGCGATCATCAGTTTCCATATTATAATCTTTAATATTTTATGAATTTCCAAAATGTTTTAAAGCTTTTGGTAAACAAGTCTTCTGTAGAAAAAAAATAATCAAAATTTTTAATTAAGTATTTTTACCAAACACTTTTCCATAAATATATGAAGTCAGTGTGTTAACCACTCCAAGTGCAGTGATTTTTCAAGTTTAAACATAAATTTTTGTCTGAAAATTATCAAACATTCTTTCCATAATCTTTTAAAACTTCTGAAATAAATATGAAACTTTTTATTTTCTGGATAAACTTTATACCTTATTGGTTATTTTCTCTACCCTATATTTAAAGTAGGTTAGTTTGACCCACATGTAGACATCAAATATATTTAAAGGTTGTAAAATGCTAAAGTAGCACTGTTCTATCTTCTACAGCATTCACCATAAATTTTCAAATACTTCCCCTTAAGACTTCTGCTTCTAACCTTTTTACATCTATTTCCTATGTTCATCTGTGTTACTGACTAGAGTAGCAATACACTTATTATAAAGCATTTAATCACCATTCCTGCCATTATTCTGTTTCTGTCATGCCATAATACAACACTCCTGGTACAGCACAATTATCACTGAATTTATCATAGTTCCACTTCTGAAAATACAGTGGGAGAAAATTTAAAGGCTTTTCTATAGCACAGTGGTTGCAATAAGAATTGTCTTACATAATGAAAGTACAGGAAAAGTTTATGGTATGGCTGTGGACTAATCCAACAAACTTGGTAGATATTTGGATATCAGTAATCCTCCTAATGTGGTCTTAATTTAGCAGTGTAGGTGCACTAAATGTGTAAGTGCTTACAAACACGTGTGTGTATATATATAATTATTTATTTTTAAATACATAATTTTTAGTTACTACTCTCAAAATACAATACAATAAATAAAAACAATGAATTATGATACTTACAATGTTACTATACAGATTTGTACTCACACATCATGCTTGTTAAACCTTGCTATAAGCCTTGTTTATTCCCTCAAGAGGGAGAAGACTCAATTTTGTAAATTTCAATGATGCATTTTT
Source organism: Tachypleus tridentatus (assembly GCF_004210375.1). NCBI lineage: Eukaryota > Metazoa > Arthropoda > Merostomata > Xiphosura > Limulidae > Tachypleus > Tachypleus tridentatus. Next base: position 29,692,139 of record NC_134826.1, on the reverse strand, counting down.
AAAAAATTTCAATTATTATACTGGTAAATATAAAACCACTATACTTTACATGGTTTTCTAAGCCACATGTAGGTTTCAAAAATTTAATTTCTGTTCAGAGCAAGTAACTCAGACTTCATCTGTCAAATTCCAAGGTTCCCCTTCAAGCAAACTACAAAAAATTGTTCCATTTAAGTTGCTTGAAATGTGTTCTTCCATGCACTTAAGTAGGTGTGAGCAGACATGATGTTTCAAAGAATGTAGTGGGCAGGACTACCCTCAAGTTCACAAAATAAAATTTTATCTCAGCAACTCAAAATGATGGGAGGTTCTTATTTTACGTTCTATGTTGTAATTGCCTAAAGATTGAGTTTCTGGTTTGTTAACCACTATAGATATTGCATGGTATGTATAATAAAAAATATAATGTAATTATCCAAGACATATGCCATATGGTATACAAAAAAGCATATTTGGACATTTACTTTAAATATTTTATTTCAAATTAAGAAATTAAAACATACACATTAAAATTTGAATTACAAACTATACTTTGTTGTCAATTCTACTTATATATATTAATAATAAAGTTGTTTAAGTAAGTTTTGAAAATAACTTTAAATGTTCTGATGTGCCCTTTGACTGTCATTGAGAGAGGGTTAACTGCATGTGTGAGTAGTTGAATATGCTTTATGAAGGGCAAGCAGCTACTTTTTGACAAAGCATATGAGTACATTTATACCAACAAGATGTTTGATACTTTTCACTGTTATATGGGTCCAGTTTATTTCTCTTTAGTTAACTTATGTTCAAGGTTACTGATGATGAGTGGGATTTTCCAAAACTAGTATAACCCAATATCTGCTATTTTATGGCTGTATAACATGAACTGAATAGTAGCAATTGACAATTTCTTCACTTCACCTTGAGGTTTCTCTCAAAGTGAACATAAAGCATATTCACATCAGTGTGTATGATAGTAACATAGGATATAATTTCTGAATATAGTGCCTCTGTTAATAATTATTTTTAAATTTCAATATATATCTATTGTTGAGTTTTTCTAAAGAACTTCAATATAAGTTAGCAAATTCAGATGAGTCATTCAAAATGTATCTAATTTATTCAAGTAGTACCCTTTACCCACAATAATAACAATAATTATGCTACTTTTATGAGATTTAGTTGTGACCATATTTTTTAAAATTTTTCATTACCAACATTTCTTTTCTACCTGGAATTACAGATGAAATTTTTAAATCATTGTTACTGAGTGTTATTTCAACATTTAAAGACAAGATGGTGATACCTATGTAGCTAAGATATCCAGATATAATGGATAAAAAGGCAAGGACAGAAGAAAGAACTTGCAATAACTTGAAAAATGGAAAATATCTAATGGAGAGGGAGCAGATATTCCAGAGAAACCTCTCAGTGTTCATGTAAAGATCCTCAGACAGGAGATGGATCGAAGAGAGGAACAAAAGTCATTATGGTAAGACAAAAAGAGAGGAATACTGGGCATTGGTGAGATGAATGGGAGATTTGGGTTCCACACACCAAACAGACAAAAACTAAACCTAACCAATGATGGCCCAGATGTGGACAATTTGCCCAATGATAAGAGAGGTCAAAGTGATCCAAAGTCAACAACAGACAAGGCACACTGACATCATCGTCTAATTTGGAGGCAAAATGCTCTCCTGTTGGTGGAGAAATGATACATGATGATTTACATGAATCACATATTGCAATCTTTGATTCTAATATGGATGTGTGGAAGACTTGTGGCATGCATTACAAAAAAAGTTTCTTATAAACAGCAGCAAAAAATTAAAAAAGAACAATCTTGTTAGTAGAGGGAAGTACTTTTTCAAAATGTTGATTTATCATAATGCCTAAAATAGTGTTAAAACATTGGCTGTAATGCACCCCACCAGATAATTAGGTTTGAAAGCCAAATTTATTTTTGTGGCATGTGATATGGGAATACTGTGACTGCTCCTTGACACCTTTTGAATATTTAATTTTATTCATATCTAATTTATCATGAGGCAACCAATGCAATAACAATATACAGTGGTACCTCGGTTCTCGAACAACTCCCTTCTCAAACAATTCAGTTTTTGAACATATTGTTTGAGAAAAAAATGTCTTGGTTGTCAAACATAAACTTGGTTCCCAAACCAAGCTGTCAGGGCCCAAACCCCCAAAATAACCCGAAGGACCCTTCGACCATTTTCAGCCCACGCCAAGATTGCCTGAAACATTTTACTCGCACCTATTGCTCAGTCCACACCCCCACTAAAATCTCCTGTGAACATTCTCGTTTTTTTTCTAAACATTATGATTAAATAAGCCACCATGGGGTCAAAAAAGGATAATTAAAGCAGCAAACCAAAAAGAAAAGTTGTTAGAGCCACAATAGAGGTGAAAAAAGATCTCATAGCGAAGTATAAGAGTGGTGTTCGCGTGTCTGACCTTGCTACACAGTTTGGTATGGAGAAGTCTACAGTCTGCACCATACTGAAAAATAAAAAGGTCATCAAAGGAGCTGATATTGCAAAAGGAGTGACAGTGCTTACAAAACAAAGATCACAAACAATGGAAGAGGTAGAAAAATTGTTGTTGATTTGGGTAAATGAAAAACAGTTAGCTGGTGATAGCATTTCTGAAACCATCATTTGTGAGAAAGCAAAGCAGTTGCATGCTGACCTCCTGAAAAACACCCCTGGAACAAGTGCTGATACAAGTGATGCCTTTAAGGTTAGTAGGGGGTGGTTTGAAAAATTTAGGAAGTGGCATACATAATGTGGTGAGACATGAGGAGGGTGCCAGTTCTAACAAAGACGCTGCTGATAAATTTGTTAGGGAATTTAAGGACTATGTAGAAGCTGAGGGTTTTATTCCCCAACAAGTGTTCAACTGTGATGAGACAGGTCTCTTTTGGAAGTAAATGCCAAAGAGGACCTACATCACCAAGGAGGAGAAGTCACTGCTAGGACACAAACCAATGAAAGACAGGCTAACTCTACTGTTATGTAGTAATGCAAGTGGGGACTTAAAACTTAAGCCTTTGCTTGTGTACCATTCTGAGAACCCAAGGATTTTAAAGAAAAATAATGTCCTGAAAAGTAAACTAAATATCATATGGAGGGCTAATGGTAAAGCATGGGTAACCAGACAATTTTTTATGGAGTGGGTCCATGAAGTGTTTGCCCCAAGTGTAAAGTATTACCTTACAGAAAAACAGTTGTCACTCAAGGCCCTTCTTGTGATGGACAATGCACCTGCTCACCCACCAGGGTTGGAGGACGGGTTGGTAGAGGAATACAGTTTCATTCCAGTGAAGCTCTTGCCCTCTAATACGACTCCTCTCATTCAGCCCATGGACCAACCAGCAGGTCATATCAAACTTTAAGAAACTCTACACCAAAGCAATGTTTCAAAGGTGCTTTGAAGTGACCTCTGACACAGAGTTAACCCTAAGAGAGTTCTGGAAAAATCACTTTAATATCCTCCATTGCTTGAGGATCATAGACAAAGCCTGGAGGGAAGTGTCTCTGAGGACTATGAACTCAGCCTGGAAAAAATTGTGACCAGACTCAGTAGCAGATAAACACTTTGAAGGCTTTGAGGCTGAGCCTGTTGTCGAGGATATTGTCTCACTAGACAAGTGTATGGGCTTGAATGTGAGTGTTGATGATGTGGAGGAGTTGGTGGAAGACCACAACACTGAGGTCACCACAGAAGAACTCCAAGACCTTCAGAAGGAGCAGCAACAAAAGGCAACTGAGGAAGTGTCTTCAGATGAGAAGGAGGGAAGGGAGGATGTTCCTAGTTCACTAATCAATGAAATGTGTGGAAAATGGAGAGAGTTACAAAGTTTTGTGGAGAAATTTCACCCTGACAAAGCTGTGGCAAACTGCAGCATAAACCTTATCAATGACAATGCCATGTCTCACTTCAGAAACATTTTAAAATGCAGGCAGAAACAAACGTCATTAGACAAGTTTTTAGTGAGAAAAAAGTCCAGTGAGTCTCAAGCAGGTTGTAGTGGTGCAAAGAGACAGAAATGAGAAAGAACCCCAGAACAAGAGTTACCTGACATTTTTATGGAAGGTGACTCCCCTTCCAAACAATAATAACCCTCCTACTCTCCATGTTCCTCACCACCTTTCACTTATGCCATCAGCTCTCCTCAGCACAGGTAAAGTGCAGTTAAATTTTCATTTATTGTGTTTTTAGTTTTTGTGGTTGATTTTATGCATGTAAAACTGGTGCGGTTTTCGAACAAATCTGCTTTCGAACAGCCTTCTGGAACAGATTAAGTTCGAGAACTGAGATACCACTGTATATTGTTTGAAAATCTGAAAAAGATTCTACAAAATAAATTAACAGTTTCAACCTTCAAAATTATTCATAAGCTCTAATTTAATTTAATAATTAGAAAATTATGGAATTATTCCATATTTAAAGTTTGTCTTTGACTTTTTTAAAACCTGTACCAATAAGGAAGTGTCTTCCATAGTTTATAACTTAGCTATAGAATTTTAAGTAAAACCCTGAGTCACCACTCCACTAAAACTAACAATAAATGTTACACATTTCATCATAATAGTAGATCTGAGGAGCTAACAGCAGTATGATAAATAAAGATAACAAAAAAAAACAACTCCCCTACAGACAAAAAAATAATGAATAATATAAACCTCCTCATTCATAAATATAAATAATATTGTAGAGGATAAGCTTCAGGCTTTATTGAATCTAAAACTGAATAAATAACTAAGATGCAACAATTTACATTTACACATTTAGAATATAACAATGCCATCACTGGCTTTCACTTGGAAACACTGTTGTTCATGTTTTGATGCATTTCTAGGTCCTTCAATATTAAGGGAGGTTAAAATAATGATTATTACGTGTAAATTTATTGTTTTAGACTCTAAGTTAACTGAGCTTTTAAACATTCATTTCTTTTTTTGTGATAGATGTTAGCAATATTTCCATTCCTAATCATTCAACTGAAAATACTGAAATATATCTGGATCCTGTATATATCAATCCCTTGGTAAGTAGAAATATCAAAGAGACTAAAAGCATGTAAAATAACATGGCCTGATAAGAATTTCCTCAAAATTTCCCAGGATGTCAAGAGTATGTATTTTAGCATTTCTCTTTTAATATTGGTAAGTTAACATATAGCCTGCTATTTTTAAATGAGAATATAATAATTGCTCTGCAAATTACAGCTCAGTTAATTTTACTTCTGTAGTGGGTAAAATTATAGAATGTCTTACAAAAGAAGCTTTACAAAATCATCTTCTGAAATATATTATAAATGATAACTAACATTAGACTTGGGAAGTTTGTCCAATTACCTATGAGCATCAAACTGCTTTCATGGAATCAATAAAATTCCTTAAATCAATTAATGTTACAAATATTTGTGTTTCTGATTATTGCTGTTTTTCATTATTTTAACTATTCAAGTATATGACATATTGTTGTTATGATTTCCCATTATTACTTTAACTCAACATTCATCAGCATAACTAATAAATTTCATGACTTGTAAAATCAAAACTAGTGTTTCCAATTGTTATTAATATTTTCAGTTATTCTAACTTCAAGTCTAATATGAGAATAATCAACTAATTCATTGTAATTGATTACTGAATCCAACAATTAATGGTTTATCAAATTTAACTAATTGCTTATCTCTAGTTAAAATGGATTGTATACCAATGAAAATCTTGATTTACTAATTATTTCAGAAGTAGTTATCTTTTTAAAAAGTAAGAATAGCCAAACTGAAACAGTGGCAGGAACCAGAATCACAAGAACCACTGGTTTGTTAAAAATTGTGTTCTTATAAAGGAACATACCAATCTAGGCCACAACAACAGCAAATGTTATCAAACAGAGCTGAAGAGAATCCAAAACCAAAGTAGATTCAGTGGACTGAATTCATGAGAAACCAAGTGGAGACAAGCATCCTCACAAGATACTAAACCAACAGCAGGGTAACTCTTTGTCCTCATCTCCCCTTAAATAATAGAGTTAAACAATATGTATTTACCTGTAGAATTATCACATTTTCAGATGGAATCACAAGTGGCAGCACAACTGGTAATTGAGGCCAAATCACAATGCATCACCTTTACAAATGGAGAATGCAGAGTAAATTTGCATAAACTAGGAAGACTCAAGAATGGACTCTACCATTCAGAGACAGTGTAATGCCATCATCAGATAGACAAATGAAAATAAATAATAAAACAGAAAAGTGTTTCCTGTCCTCATTGCAACTATGAGACATATGAAAAACAGTTGTCCCATCTCCAAGATACCAAATATTATTGAAAAACATGAATGCATAGACAAAAAAGGTAACCCAAAAGCCACCAGAATGCATTTCATTTTCATTTCATAAGAGAAATGCCTTTTGATGGGCCATCAGCATAAGTGATGGAATTTGGCTTGTGACAACTGCACGTGTATATATATATATCATGTAAAAGTCTTAACTGAACTCTTTCATTCAAAGTCTTATTATAAGGTAAAACTTGGTTGCCTTATAAGCAACTGATCCAAATTCATCTCATATGCAAAGTTCCCTCTATTCAAATTTACCAGAATATCACCCAGCCCATCAGCAACCAATATCATATGGGAGTTGGAAACAGGATCATATAATTTTCACTGAAGTTCATTAGATTGGAAGGTATCTCATACTTCCCCTTCCTCTAAATTTATGAATTAGGCACATGATAGCAATGTCAAACACTGACTGAGTGGTCTGGAAACTTGACATCAAGTGTCATAAAGATGTCTTTGTTATGTAAACCATCTTATTCAAAATCATATTGACAGGAGCCACACCTAGTGCAATAACATTCTTGAAGTAATAAAAATCATCAAGGGATAAGAGGAAGAACCATATTAATCTGTAAGTACCTACACACCATGATCCACAACATGAATGGAGGAAAAAGTGTAATTGCATGAGGAAATAAAGCCACCTGTGATACACATGTATGGACTTAATGTGTTCAGTTCTAAATCCAAATGCCAGCTACTAAGAATTGACATCCACATGGAGGTAGGATGAGAGATCCCAATCAAAGGTAAGAACTCAGTTTTAATAGTTTACTCCAATTATACATAGTGGAGGTCATCTTGTCATCTACATCAACAAAACACCACTGCCCTGCTCTAAACTGAATGATTTCTATTATGTTATATATGTTTTTTTAATCATCACACTTAGGAGATTTAAAAGAAGTAATACAAAACTGAAAACTAGGTAGGGGATTAACAGATAACTGAATGATATAAAATGAAGGGAAAAAAGTCTCCCTGACAGTAAGCTAAGGCAAAAAGAATTAAAGACTGTATAGAGCAAGGTTTGCAAGTACCGACTCTCAAAAATGAGTCAAAAAAGGATCATCGTGAAAATATGACAGAAGAAGGGGACTATACTGTGACACATCTTTACAAAACTCAGACAGACCTAGAAGATTCTGCAGAAGAAGTCTGAAAGATATGCCATGACCAGACAGAGGAAAACTTTCAAAATCAAGGTCACTTGAAATTGGTCCACCCATTGTAGGAGGAAGGTGAGCACTATTGAGAGCAGGTGGGGTGGACACTAGCTCTTAAAGGCCCTCACAAACAAAAATGAAATGCTTGATATTTTGTAAATGTTAAGAAACTGTTGGTGAAAGAAACATAGACAGTTGATTTATGTCTTGAAAAAAACAAGTCAGACAGCCTAATTATCAATTAACTTGTAGGTAAAACAAAAATAACATTTGTTAAGTCTAATTGAACAATGAAGGACAGAGGATGTCACTAAGCTTTAAAATAAAATCTTAACCTAACAACAAATGTATACAACATTGGCAAAACGTGTTTTTGCAGACCCCATCTCACTGATTCCACACAAACCAAGCTAATATGAAATATAAAAGATAAATAATAACAAAAAGGAAACAAACATTATATTTTATGAAATGAAGTGTGTATTAACAATAATGTGTGTGATGTATGAAAGAAAAACAATATAGTTAAATTAATAATAGATGTATCAGTGAGATGAATTACAGGCAATTCTAAAATAACAAATGGTATAGGGCAAAGGATACAACTAGGCCTAATTTCAAACCTGATCTTGATTATAAGTATTGACCAATCAAACAAAATTTATGTTATGGAACTTAAATGACTATAGACATTAATGCTAACAATAAAATTATTCAAAACCATAACAGTATAACATCTTATCATCCCAAAGTCAGCAGAACATATCTTAAAATGAGTTGGTTCATTGAATGATCAGTCTATTGATGAAGTAAAGCTGATAATTTACCTGTTGAGTACCATCACCAGAAGTCTGTAAGTGTGCTGATAAAACTTGTAACCTCCAAATTGAGAACTTAGAATTCAGAATTCAAAATAAATAACCCAATACAACTATGTTAGCAGAAAGAAACAAGTTTTTGTAATGAAGTAACAAGTTCCATAACTAGTTCGAAATATATAATTCCATTTCAGAAAAACTCAAATTACAAAAACAAATGTTTAGTATTATAAAAAGTAAATGTGGTGAGAAAAACTGATACAAAGATATGAGAAGAAAAGAAAACAAATTAAATGGTACAAACACTGCTGAGAGATAAGTGACAGTTTAGTACAATTGAAGAGGTTTCATAAAACTATATACTATCTTCACTTTGATTAAAAAAACATTCCACAAACCTTTTCACTCTGTGTTACTGGAATATAAAAATTAATTTTCACCACATATAATTATAAGCAACTCATTTATTTAAAACTGCTAAACAGATAGTTTTATTTAACATATATATATATACACACACACACATATATACATATACAAGTTTGAAATCCATCTTATATTAATTTATATATATATTATACCTTTCTTTTGGTGATCTCCTTTACTCATTCAAGCACTTACACCAGAAAGGTCTAACATAAACATAACCTAACAGCTTTGTTATGGTTGAGTTAAATATAATGAAGTTTACCATGTCTTGTCCCAACAAAGTTATTTCTTTCCCAATAATGCAGCAACATCATAATTCAAATTAAATAAAGTAAGTATTTTGCAAGTTTGGAAAAAAACAAACCACAATCATTATAGTACACTAAAATCTGATCACATTAAGGCATTAATTTAAACTTTTAAGTCTATCTGTCACCATGTACTGGCACATTATTTATATTTCGATCATGTTTTGCAAGACCTGAGAGGGTCAAGGTGCTACCTATCTCTCTTTGCTACACACCACATAATTTCCATTTTCTCAAATAAATGTGATATGAGTATTCATGAAATAAAGGCACAAACACTATGTTATCGACACTGATTTTATTTCACAATTTTGGATCTTGTCAAACCTATAGCATTTAATGTCATTCACCACTTAGTTTTATAGCATAATAATCCATAAAGTTAAAATGAAATGTCATATTTCACCAAATTGCATTGTTTTACATAAATACCATGCAAATACATTTACGTTATCATAATCTAAAGACAGTCACAAATCAATACAAAATAGGCTTGTGTTAAAATCACATGGTTTGATTAAGGACCAGTTTGTTTCAAACCTTTTAATTTTTTCCTAAGAATTACTTTCTACACATAATACACAGAAATGTTCAGAAAACTTGCAAACATTAGTGTTTTTATTCTGAGTGTACTACACAACTATCCTTTGTCAACAGAGTTCTGTATTCCAGCAGAGTTAGGCCATAAACTTATTGCAAAATCATCCTGAAATGATCAGAACTGAAATCCCTGGAAATAGTTAATTTCAAACTGATACTGCAGACATGTATTTTAGGTTATAAGTGAGCTTATAAAATGTTATAATATGTACATGATGATAAGTGCAAGATATTTTTGACAATGGTGAAATGTAGATCAATGCTGTGTTGTTGATTCTGATACTCACTGATAAATTCAAAGTGTTTTTTATAGCTTTTATTATGGGGTTGTTTTCTATATTTGCATCTCACCACCTTGTTATAGTCAGTATTTGGTTGTATTATGCAAAACTGCAAATAATGAGGTACTATTTAGACCTCTTATTCCCTTCTTTATGGTTTGGAAGTTTACTATCAAATGCTATATTACAAAATTAAATAGGGCACATATACAAACACTAATCCTTCTTTCTTCTTTTCAGGATCACGTCCATGAATATTATACAGTAGTATTTAGTGCTCATTTGTCAGTTCTCTTCACTTGATCATTACACACTAGGGAACATTTCCACAAACAAATCATTATCTGATCACATTATGGAAGTGTAATTAACATAAAATACTTTTAAATACACTACTGATAATTTAATCTAAATGATGTATTTATTGCCTAGTGAAGATGAATTTTTTCTTATAATAATACTGAATAGTACAAGATGCTCAGGACTATTCCTGTCACTGTGACTTCCTTTATCAGGATCTGAGACAGTTTAAAAATTATTGACAAAGCAAGCAATAGCAAATCTAAAAATTGTGTTTCTGTGTAATGTCTAGATGGGTATTTGGTCATTGTGCACAATCTAGCAGGGTCAGACGATTCAGAACATTTATTCCTTCCTTGACTATTGTGTGATAAATTGTCCAATGCTGTAACTGAATCCACTAAATCAGGGCTTGAATGCAATGTAATAACACCTGAGTTTAAACACTAATTCTACTTCCCTCTTCAGGGCCATGTCCATGGACAAAATGTTTACAGCATGTAATATTATTTCTCTTCATGTGATAATTTCACTCATAAACAGTTCCATAGCAAACCACTTTTTTCACTTGAAGTAATTATTATACACATATTTCATACATACAACCATTTTAAATACATATTTGATACCTAATTCTTAGAGATATATAGTCTAGTGCAGGTGGACTTTTTCTGATGATAAAAACTGAGTAGAGAAAGACACTTACGACTATACTCACCAGAAATGATTTAAAATGAAACCTACTATTCTGTCATGAATTTATTTTATATTAGTGTAGTTATGCATAAATGTTTGTTCTTTGATGACATAAGAAAACACAATATATCAAATATCAAACTTGTTAATGTCACACAGACTGTCATGAATGCTTGCAAAAGTGGCAAGACATAGAAACTTTGTATAAGGATTACCATACAAAATCTACACAAATTACTGAAGCTACATACAAAAGTACAGAGTTCACCTCTAATCACAGAGGGTTTTTTTTTAGACTTGTTAACAGCGAGAAGAGCAAAGACAGTAGGATACATCACCCAATCAGAGGATGCATTCTTTACCAACCAACAAAGTAATCCATGACAGGGTACATAAAGTGCCATCTGTATTTATTTGTATCATTCTTTCTGGTGAAGTCTTTCTATTAAAATGTAAAAGAAGTGAATATAAATTTGTATTCCGTTCTGTGTTACTAACAAACTTCACTCATATGTCACAAATCGGATCAATCATCTTATTCTTTATTCGATGCTCTTGTATTTAAGGCAACCTTTGTAGTTTGCTATATTATTTTGCTGGCACTTACAATATATAAATGTATTATCTTATTTTACATTATTTTATGTAATGGTCTCCACCACAGCACATGCAATATGGAAGAGATTTAAAAGCAGCTCCTACTGTTTGTTTTTGAACTCATGGTGTAAGCACTTGCAACCCCGTTTCATCTGTTTTCAACTCTGTTTACTATGGTTGTGTTTATTTTACTTGCAGTGTTCAAAAATACGTGAAGTCATTTTTGTGTTCTTTTAAACTGGTTTCCATTTTTCTGCTTGTTTCTCCAACATAGAAGCCATAGCAGTTGTTGCACTGTATTTTATAAATAATGTTGGTGTTGTGTTTGTCAGTGTAATTTTTACATTGTATGGACTTCAGTTTTGTACCTGGTTTCTGAATAAATCTGGTGTTAATGGAATGTTGTGTTTTAAGGTTTCTTAAAACCTTAAGTGTAAAACAAAAGTGTAAACTTTTGTAGTTTGTTGTATCTTGGGATTTATTATTGTTTGTTTGTTGTTGATCAGGGGTGTGAATACAATTATTTCAATGGTTTTTGGAGAAAATTTGTTGATGTTGATGAAGTGTTGTTTTACTTTGTTGATTTCACTGTTAATTTTATTGGGTGAGCATAGTTTTATGACTGTGTTTATTTGGTTTCTTAACATGTTGAGTTTTGTTTTGTTTCATGTTCTGAGTCCCAAGGAATATATAGTCATATAATATTTTCAGTTGTTAAATTTATATATATTATTATATTTCCATCAGTCAATTCTTTTTCAGTCTGTGTTACAGATAAAGTAAATTAATATAATACAGCTATGCTCCTGTTAGGGTCATTGCTGTTTAATCTGTTGGACCTCAAAGAATTATAACCAGAAAGTTTAAGTGTTATATTTATTGAAAAAGTTTCAGTTATGATTATCATATCAGTATTTCTTTAACTATTAAATCTTTGATCTCATGCCTCTTCGAAGCAAGACTACCCTGGATGTTAACATGTTGAGCTGTGAATGTTCATTTTTGAAAATGTTCATGAATCGTTGTACTTCATGTGGGATAATGGGTGCTACATGTCTTTTGGTTATGCTTATGATGTAATCAAGTTTGTTCTGCAGATGTTGATGTTCTGTGATAAAAGTCCACATATGATTTGTTCATAGCCTAAATGACTCTCCTATTTTCTGCTGTGCTGTTACTATTATTTCTTCTTACTATAAGTTGTTGTATATTTGGGTTGTAGGTTGGTTCTGTATCTGTTTTTTCATAACTTTTGTAAGTGTTGTTATATTTGTTGCATGACTGGTGTTCAAAGTAGTTTTTGGTATGTTTTGTTGTTTGTTTAGTGATTAGTTTTACAACTTTGTGTTTTAACATCTTTGTATTTTTGGCAACTTTTAACATTTGCCATTTTGTGTTGTTAACAATTACAACATAGTGCATTTCATTTTCTTTTATTATAATTTGTAATGTGGTGATCATCACAGCAACCCTGTGGAAGAGGTTTACATGCAGCAGCCACATGACCATAGTACTGGTGATAAAAACATTGTGTAATTATTACAAAAGATCTGTTAGTTTCTTCCAAATCAAACCTCTGGTACTAGAGTCTGATATTTCATTACTTTATGGTGATCACATAATAGTTTGAATTAACTGCTGAAAATGTAAATCAAGCACATAAAAGCAGCATTCAGAACTAAATCTGCACAAATAACAATTTCAGCCACTAATTCATATCCAACACAGAGTACATACAATGATAAAATTTGGAGACAGCTTAAATGGGTAGTAAAAGAAACTGTTACAAATTTTATGAAAAAAGTGTCTTTCACTACCTATTCAAGCCACCTTTAAAGTTTATAATTTTCTAAAAATTGGGTTTCTTCTCCTCAACATCACACGTTACTTTTAAAAACACCGGTAACATTTCCATTTGAAAACTGTTTAATTTTCATAAGAAAACGTACTCAAAATGGCATCAAATCGACCGTGTTCTCACACTTGAACTTTGAAAAGACAACTAAATTTGTACAAAACTGGCGGTAATTTCGACTTTGAGCATGATTTGACTGAAAAAGTACGCGCCTAAAATATTAGTATTAGTTATAAAACATATTAACATTCATAAATAGTATTTAAATGTTCAGTTTTAAATATAGATTTATATTTTTTCAAGCTAAAGTTTATTTTAACTCACATCATTATCTCTCTTCCACAATATTCCTCCTACCTCGGTAGCCATCTTTCATTTACAGACTAACTTGTAAAAGCATGGACCACATCTATCAATTATTCACATTTTTATTTTAAAAAATATATTTTTGTATGTGTGTATGTATCAGACAAGGGTATTAGAGGTTTAGTTATTTTATTTTGTATTACAACTTACGTATGTTTTTTGACAAAAGATTTCGCCTTCAGTACATTTCAGTATTGTGTAACAATAAAAAAGATTGCGTTTCAACGTTTAAAAACGTTGATTAATGATTGTTGTTTTTTTTAATTCACGCAAAAGCTACTCGAGGGCCATTTGCTCTAGCCGTCCCTAATTTAGCAGAGTAAAATTAAAGGAAAGGCAACTAGTCATCACCGCCCACCGCCAACTCTTGGGCTACTCTTTTACCAACGAATAGTGAGATTTACCGTCACATTATAACGTCCCCACGGCTAAATTACACTTGAATTACAAGTCGAGTGCCTTAACCACCTAGCCATGCCGAACCTGATAAATGATATAGATATTTAGGAAATTTTCCATATATTGATGCCGTAAAATTGTTTCCTTATTTCCCATGCTGTAATTTGTAGCTGTTTTGTTTTTTTGTTGTTGTTGTTCTTACAGTTAGAGGCCCATTTTTACAGTTCATCTAAACTGTTCCCCGCTGGGAGAGAGGTAAGTCTATGGATTTACAACGCTAAAATCAAGAGTTCGATTCCTCTCGGCGGACACAGCAGATACCCCGATGTGGCTTTGCTATAAGAAAAACACATACACTCAACTAAATAATGACAAGTTCGTCTTTTTTTATGTCCTTAACATGGGGATATGTTTATTTAGTTTTGTTTTATTATTATTGTAAAGTTGTGAATAAAGTAACGACTTGTTTTTGTTTTTTTTGTCATTGTTGTCTTCTTCGTTAAGAAAGATTTAACGTATGAATTCGACCATTACAATGTTGGGACGTTGTTGTTTTTAAAATACTAAGTTATACAATTTTGTTAGGTTTATTTATTTGTTGAATTGTTGTTGTTTTGAAGTAAGCACAAAGCTATACAATGGGCTATCTGTGCTCTGCCCACCACAGGTGTCGAAGCTCGGATTTTAGTGTTGTAAGTCCGCAGATATACCGCTGAACCACTGGGTTGAATTTTATCCAAAGCTACTCGAGAGCTATCTGTACAAGCAATCCCTAATTTAGAAATGATATCACAGAGGAATTATAACTAGCTAGTCAAATAAGTCACAATATTTTGTTAAGAAAAGGCCCGGCATGGCCAAGCGTGTTAAGGCGTGCGACTCGTAATCCGAGGGTCGCGGGTTCGCATCCCGTCGCGCCAAACATGCTCTCCCTTTCAGCCGTGGGGGGCGTTATAATGTGACGGTCAATCCCACTATTCGTTGGTAAAGGAGTAGCCCAAGAGTTGGCGGTGGGTGGTGATGACTAGCTGCCTTCCCTTTAGTCTTACACTGCTAAATTAGGGACGGCTAGCACAGATAGCCCTTGAGTAGCTTTGTGCGAAATTTAAAAAAACAAAACAAACAAATTGTTAAGAAAATATTTGATTTATTTATTTGTTGAATTTCATCCAAAGCTACTCGAGAGTTATCTATACAAGCAGTCCCTAATTTAGAAATGATATCACAGAAGAAAGATAGCGAGTCAACTCCACCTATCGTCAACTATTGAATCAATATTTTCCTATGAATGGTAGTATTGACCTCATATTTTATTGCTTCCGCGGCTTAAAGTGCGAGTCTTAGTAATGGGGTACAAACTCGACACTCGAGCGCCCAAAATACCGTTATCTTCTTGCAGTCCCCCGCTAGTACACCAGTAAGTCTAGGGATTTACAACGCTAAAATCAGGAGTTCGATTACCTTCGATGGACTCAGCAGACACAGATAACCTGATGTGGCTTTGCTATTAGAAAACATACACACATCTTCTTGTTATACTTTATATTCTAAAATGATACTTATTCTATATTTGTGCAGTTTTCACATAAAACGAGTTCGAGAAATTTATTAATTTTATTCCTTTCTAGCTGCTGTTGTTCTTTTGTTATTATTGAGTGGATAATATCAGTTCGTTCTTGTGAAGGCCCGGCATAGTTAGATTTTTAAGGCATTCGACTCATAATCTGAGAGTCGCGGGTTCGAATCCCCGTCACACCAAATGTGTTCGTCCTTTCAGCTGTGGGAGCGTTATAACGTGACGGTCAACCCCACTATTCGTTGGTAAAAGAGTAGCCGCCCTAGAGTTAGCGGTAGGTGGTGATGACTAGCTTCCTTCCCTCTCGTCTTACACTGTTAAACTAGAGACGACTAGCCATCGTGTGGCTATGCGCAAAATTCCAAACAAACAAGCAAACGTTCTGGTGAATGATTGTTACCGTGTTTGAGTAAGGGCGATAACAACAATATCTTTCAACGGCGTAGTTCTTGTTATATCTCACCAATATTGAAGTAGTGAAGATGACCTGCCACTAATTTATAGTTCGTCACTCTGAATGCATACAAAGTTTCTTTACATAAAATGTTTTGTTTGATTTAAAAACAGTGTAATACAGGATCGTGAAGGAAAAGTAGCTTAAAAAAATCCAGTAAGAAGAGACAGCGTGTGTGTTTTCTCACATACCTGAGCCACATGGAACTATTTTCGGAGCCCACCGAGGGGAGTCGAACCGCTGATTTTAGCATTGTAAATCTGTAGACTTACCGCTGTACCAGCGAGTGACAAGAGAGATACATGTCATTCTATGAAAATAATTATGCCCAGTATGTTTATATTTCACTTTTTTTGTGGTAATGAACTCCTATCATATTTCACTTCAGACATATTCTCGTTATTGAATTCAACACTCACAATCGGCAACTCTATCGAATCTCAAGTATATGTACCTATCCTTCTCTTCGTAGGTTAACTTAGTTGAAATTAACGATACCATAATGGTTAGTTTTGTCCAATTAATTCATATTCGCAATTTTAGTAATCAATTTCTATGTAGGAATTTTATTAACCTTTGCTTAAATAATAGCATTTGTTTGTTAATTTCGCGCAAAGTTACTCGAGGGCTATCTGTGCTAGCCGTCCCTAATTTAGCAGTGTAAGACTAGAGGGAAGGCAGCTAGTCATCACCACCCACCGCCAACTCTCGGGCTACTCTTTTACCAACGAATAGTGGGGTTAGTCGTTACATTATAACACCCCTACGACTGAAAGGGCGAGCATGGTTGGTGCGACTTGGATTCGAACCCGTGACCATCGGATTAGAAGTTGAACGCCTTAACACGCTTGGCCATGCCGGGCCGAAATAGTTGGGTATTATAAAAATAAATATATAAATAAATAAAAACTTCTGCATCGCAAAAGTGCTCGAAGCCAAATAGTTTTACAACTCTCTCCGACAGCAAATTTTACTTCTTTTTTTTTGAGACCGTTGGAATAATTAACTTTGAAGTCTTCACTACTACTCTTAAAGAAAAAAAAAAGATTAGAACTCTTGAATTTTATTCATAAACAAATGTCTTTGTAAAAGTCTGATTTCTGTTGACCTCAGTTAAAATTTCACCTTCTTAATTTGTAATAAACATGATTCTTCAAACATTTTGAGAATAATACGTGAAGCCAAATATAACTTAAAAGATAAGAAAATGACAACACTGCAACGAGATAGTAGCCTTGAAACCAAATATAAACCTAAACCAAATCCGACACTTTTCAATTGTGCTGAAAACCTAATTCTTCAGAATGGCTTTTTAGGATTTGTATAGAATATATCTTCATAGAATGAATGTTAAACACTGGAAAACAGGCCTACAAACCAATTGCGACAACTTCTCTTGATAGATATGCAATTCCTTGCTATAAATATTCATTTAACAATTCAAGCGGCAAACTTTTTAATTTTACAGAGTAAATCTCGAACATACCTAGATTGAACATAACGCATACATAACGCTAACTGAATCACTTTACTATCTTCTTGAAAAATGCACTAAAATTTCCACTCACAACTATCTCGTAGTTGAATGTATAGGAAAACTCTGATGTCAAGCTAGTATTTTTAGGTTCATCTTAACATTATTGAAATCTGCAGCTCCGTGAGAGGAGTGGTATTATTTTGAAAAAAATAAAATAAAACCTAGACTAAACTACAAAATTATGACATGTGTTCATAGTAAGATTAAGATTTATTAAAGATAATGAAACACTGGAAAGAAGAACAAGCAGAAAGATGCCGAACAGTAAAAAACTAAAGTAAAAAGGGACTTGAAAATGAGAAGATTGAAATGAACAATTAAAAAAGATGAATAAAACCTGTAAATAAATTAATACACAGACAATAAAATATCTACGAAAAATTAAAATGCAATCAAGAGATTCAAGAGATAAAACACAGTAACTTAATACAAGACTTATAAGAAACAGATATAAGATTTGTAATTATTAAGAACAAAATTAATTTAATTGGGGAAAGTATTGGAATCATGTAAAGAATTATAACAGTAAATTTTAAATAATACAAAAGAGACTAAAGAGTGCAGAAAAACTGCAAATACAAAATGAAAAATTGCAAAACCATGTTAACACAGTAAGAATTAAAATATAAAGAAACCCAAAGAACGTAAATTTAGGGATAAAACATTTGGAACTTGAAATATCAAACATAAGTGCCCTAAAAGTAATACCTGTCTCAGCATTCACCCAAATATTCTAACTTAAAATACCATTTACTAGGAAGCAATACCTGTCTCTGTATTCACCCAAATATTCTAACTTAAAATACCATTTACTAGGAAACAATACCTGTCCCTGTATTCACCCAAATATTAAAATAGCATTTACTAGGAAACATCGTTATTCGTTTTCCCTGTTACCACTACTGCTGTGTTATATATGACTTAAAACTTTTCCTGGACTACTCGAGCAATGCCATCATATAATCCAGTTTGAGAATTTATATGGCCAATTGAACAACTTTGCGAAGATTGGAAAACCAATAAGGTAGGATATGAAATCACTATTGAGAGAATTTGAGGTTCAACTTCACATAAACATGGCTGAATTAGATAAATAACATGAGCCATAGCTATCAGATTCAAGGTAAATGTCAGCTGAACAAAGACTATGTTAAGAAGTCTAACATCAAACACTTAAAAAATAATAGACTTAATGACAGATGAATGGGCATTAAGAAATAAGGAAGTTCTCCTAATTCCAAGTTAAAACCAAAGCTAACTAACCAGATAACAACTCCACAACACCCCAAACTATGACAAACGATGGATAAAGAGTGAAAACTTTGAAACCTTCGTCAAGCAGTGAGATGTCTTAACAGATGCGGATATATCAAATATGGTAAAGCACATTAAATATACATCTTCAAAGAAAGAACTGCAGCTATTCAGGTGACACTGGAACTTTAATGTATTAAAGTCACAGGTGAACAATTAAAGGCACCATCCAGAAGCTACAGGATCATCAGATCAAGTAGTATATCATGGTATATCTGATGACAGTCTAGAAGAACTGAGATAATTAATTATAGTATAAGTTTCACAGAATGTAAGAAATAAATCACAAGACAATAGATATTTCAAGTGTAACTGTAAGAATTGAATTGGAAATGAAACTCCTCCCAATAATTATCAGTTTGTTTATTATATTTTATATCAAGTTACTCAGTAGCTATCTGTGCTAGCTGTCCCTAATTTTGAAATGATAGATTAGAGTGAAGGTAGCTTGTCAGTGCTACTCACTCTTGGGTTATTCTTTACTTATGAAGAATGGAATTGGCTGCCATATTATAATGCTCCTATGCCTGAAAAAGCGAACATGATTAGTGGTGGTATTCGAACCTGCATTCTACAGATTACAGATCTAGTGTCCTAACCACCAGCTTATTCCATGCCCAAGAATGTCAGAAAAAGTAAACTGTTTTAAATGTGGGAAACATGACCATTACAGTCGAGATTGATAATAAATCAAGGGAAAATATTCCCCAGACAAATCCTATAGCCCACTCAGATTATAGGAACAATGAAGAGTTAACTAACTATTCATAGCGAAGTAGGAATTACCTGAAATTACGTGGCAAAGATCAGCTAAGAATACATTACTTTCACAAAGAAAGCTCATAATTTAAAAAAAACAATACATCAGTTGATAGGTTCATTGATATAAAGCTTTGCAAAATATTGATTAACAGTGGTTTTAAAACTAAAATTGTTCACTAGTAGTGATTACTGAAAAGTTACTTCCAGGGATAAAAAGAAAAAAAAAGATAGATTATATGTTACCTTCATATAAGGAGGAGTGCATATTGGTAATTGACATTAGATGGAAACATGGTTATGAGACTAGTCTGTTTCAAACAGTTTAACAGACTATGGCTAGAAAAGTTCTACACACTACATAAAAATTACAACAACTAAAATACTAGTTATTGCACTACAAAACGTGAAATATATGAACCAGGACTTGACTGGAAAAACGCACATCAAATGATCGAGGCATAGTAAAAATAACACTCCAGCGTGTATCGAAGGATTACTATTTGAAGAACTCTTGTGTATCCGAATAATAAAGATACAATCAACTGAGGTGAAAGTACCACAAACTATGAACTTACAGTCATTTCTCAGTAGAACAGAGCAAGATATGAAATTATACAGTTGATACTTTTACATCAAAATGCATTAGATGTCGCCACTTTCATGAAAAGAGACAGGAATTAAGGTGTCAACTCCTCACATAGAGACAACTTACCACCTTACTTACAGAGCAGTGTGACCAGGGCTATTGAGGTTTTATAACTGATTAATTCTATAGATTACATGACTCGCTCATGAATGGCAAGATACATTCCCAGATGGCCTCATGTTTTAAACTGGACAAACAAAGTATATAATACGATGACTACTGATATGTAGCCCCCAAAAAATTCAATTGATAAACAAGCCAAGGCCCTCACAAACTTTAAAGTCATTGTTATTTTTTTGTTTTCATAGCAAAGCCATATTGGGCTATCTACTGTATTCACCAAAAGAAAACGAACCCCTTATTTTAGAAATGTAAATCCGAAGACTTATTATTGCTCCACCAAAGGACAGTTAAAAATCATGAAATAACAAGTGGTAATAGAATTATTAGATACTAGTTCTTGGGTTTCAGCTATTGTACTTGAGGAAAATGATGTTTCGCTAAACTCTATGGGAATTAGCAGGAAGGGAATGAAATAACAAAACAGATTGTTTACTAACTACCAAGAATTGATGTTACTTTGGATCAAAATGTTTTGCATCATTGTATTTAAAGAAAGAATGTTGCCAGTCGACTAATCAAGCAGATAAAAGTAATATTTTACTACAACAATACGGTTTGGGTAATTTGTTTTATTATCATTTGACTTGTGTAACGCGTAAGCTACATTTCGACATCTGAAAGAGTGACTTTCTTTTTAATACACTGAAATATTATACTCTTCTCGTTGAATAACATAATTACATACGAAAAGATCTTTGATAATGTTTGTTGTTGGCTAGGAAAGTACTGAAGTTGTTAAGGTAAAAGAACCATAGATGAATCTCAACTTCCAAGAAGCATAAATTGTTCTGTCAACAGGTAAGTTTCCTGAAATACATCGTGCTTAGAGAATGTTCATAGACGTGTCTAAGATTGAAAATGTTCAGAATTGGTCAACACTAAAACAACTTACATAAGGTGAGATGATTTATTGCAAGTGGGCTGTTACTACTGTCATTTTGTAAAATCATTTTCTTAAATTCCATGATTTCTACATAAAATTACTTGAAAATCCAAATAGATTTTCTTCGAATGCTAACTGTGGAAAAGAACTCAGTGTTAAGGTAATAATTACAAAAAAAAAAAAACTTTTTCGATACAATAATAAATAAAAATATTTAATATAACTTTCAGTCAACGAGTTTCAGCAAACGTGTTACCATCATCAAGGCAAAAGTTTATTTTTTATTGTGCCAAAATACATCGTATTATGTAATTGTAACTCTTAACGTACTAGCACTATGTGCCTTAAAATTATTAATAATTAATTGGACACAAGAAGTAAGAATTAATTACAATTCCTGTATTAAGTTATTTGAACCATGAAAATAAACTTATTTTAAATATACATGCTAAAGATTTTTGCAGTGTGAAGATTATTATACAAACAGCATGGTATTTGATACTATAGCAAGGTTTGCACTCCGAATAATTTCCATCATTACATTTATGGGCAACTATTTACATTCTGGGCTGATAACGCATTGTTGCAATCGCTGGCACATTTCTGTAACAATAAAGATCAGATAGTAAGATGGCTCCAGAAACTGTAGGAGTATAACTTTAACATTACTTATTGCCCTGAATGCAACCATAGAAATTCTGATGCATTATCCCAAAAAACAATGTATTAATGAATGATGTAAACATTCTTAAAAAATAAGCACAAGAAATAAAAAACACTTAATCTAAGTTCAAAGTGTAGATTCAAGTTGGGACATTCACAAACAATGAAGAAAAAATGGCAAAGTTCAATGCTCGAATGAAAGATGCTCACGCAAAAGATACGTGTATGAAACCAATTATTCATTGACTCAAGATTAATTAGTACAGACTGATTCTAGTAAACGAAAAACACTAGTTCGATATAACCCAAAGTGAAAACACTTTGAGCGGATTGGATTTTTTTACACGTTAGTTTATTTGGATGAAATTAAACATAAAGCTACAGAATAAGCTATAGGTGTTGTGTCCACCACAGGTATCGAAAGCCGGTTTTAGTAGTGTGAGTCCGCAGACATAGCGCTGTACCACTGGGAATTTATACACGTTAGAAAAAGTTTTTACATTAGAATTTGAAGATGCTATTCAACAACAGCTAGAAATACAATTGCTATTTCCACAATCACTACTTTAAGAAGTACTCCATCACATCCACAACCCATCTAAAGTTGGACAATTATGTATTAAAAATACACTAGAGGGACTAAGAGAATAGTTCCATTAAATTGGGTACCAGATATCTGTAGAATTAGTGTATATTGTGTTGTGAAATAATAAATTCTACTTTTTATTATTTTTGTTATGCTTATTCATCATTTATTATTTCCTTTTATCGTTTAGTTTATTATATTTGTATTAAAATGCTAACTGACTTTCTACATCATCATTTGTGTTTTGAGTAAATATACATATGTATGCTTATCAATCTGATGAAAATGACGCCAGCTTACCTAGAAGTGGCATACATAATGTAGCAGAAGAGTGTGTAAATGTAAGATCACACAAAGTTGTATTCTTATGACCTACTTTGGCCAGAAACTTAACTAAAAAGAAAGAGTCACGAAACACTTAGTGAATTGTTGTTATTTATCACTCGATATTGTTATTGATATTGAAATATATTTTCGGAATGTCATATGTATTGTAATGTTTTATGAAATTAGGTTTATCTTTCTGGGTTTTTTTCTTGATTCCAATATTATTTATTTATTTTATAAACTGCTTATTAATGTTGTTGTGAAGTCTTCTCGAGGCACTAGTTTATTGAGTGTGTTTCAGTAAATGACTTTTTTGTGAATAAATTGTTTTTGTTGTTGAATCCTAAATATAACTGCATGTTCAGTTTAGACCACCACAGTGTGAACTATTTTGGGAGCAAAATGTCCAGCTACAGCAAAACTTTGTTGGAGCTCCATGTGCGTGGGAATAGATACATGATGGTGTGGATCGAATATTTAATTGAACAGTTTACCAGGAAGCAGAAACTCTAAATAAATAATTTTTGAATGAACAAATTCAAGATTTGGAGTACCTATGTAATTTCACTCAGATATCGCGTCGAACTTGGAATAGATTTTGATTGTAATAAAAAATCAGGACAACGATCCTACATCCACCTTTAAATGGAGTGGTGGAGAGATACAACCGTATACTTTTACATCAATCAGCCATTTACAAAGCAGTATGTCATATTTCAAAATATCAAAATATTTTACAGTTACTCAAGATTTATCAAAAAGCAATATCATTTTCTATATTCTTTATGAATGGTTTGTCGTTTTTTTAAAATATAATTTTATACTTTCTTTAAACGGTTTTAGTGCGTAAATTGCTGAAAGTAAGATGTTACTTTATGTAATTCAAGATATTTTACTACAAACCATGAAAGATTATTTTTACCTATGGTTATAATAAATTGTTGGTTTTAAAATGAATAAAAAAGTCTGAAAGGTTCACTGTCTGGTTTGGCTTTGTATTATTTCAGGTTAACCCATGCTGAAGGGTTTTATTTTATGTATTATGTTAATGGTATAAAAGCTCTGTTTTTATGTTTTATGTGATGAATTTTTAATGTAAAGAGCCTTTAATCTTGCACATTATGAGGGATTAATGTCTCTTTTTTTTTTTATTGTTGTTGAACGATGTTGTGCGAGATTTCAAAGAATATTCGGATTTGTACATTTTTGTACTATGAGGTGTTTTGTAAACGCCCCCCAGTGGCTCAGCAGTATGTCTGCAGACTTACAATGCTAACTTGCGATACTCGGGGTGGTCAGAGCACAGATATCCCATTGTGTAGCTTTGTGTTTAACTCAAAACAACAACAGCAACAAAGTTTTGTAAATATACAAGATATTACTTTATTGTTACGTATCTTTCTTAAATAGTTTTCAGTCTGTACTTCATTGTCGTGTGGTTCCTGATTATGTAGTTTTATTTATTGTAGAAACATCCATTCACTATGCGTTAAATTGATTAATGCTATATGGTTCGTTTTTTATAATCTAGTATCTTCTATGTTAAAATCTATTATTGTCAAATGAAAAATTTATTACGTACTTTTGGTTTTGTTTGAGGGTTGCGCCATCTGTTCAGTGTGTAAATCTTTCAGTGATATTGACCAACTAAAATATATTACTTGTGCACTATCGTAAGAATATAATATTAGAGATATGATCTCTTTATTAGCTTTCTTTCTATCGCTCTAAATCCACCAGCTCTGCAAGTGAAGATGATGGTGATACTCCTTAAATTTTAACCTATAGTGTAACATTAATTAATTTATGTTAAAATTTAAACATCTTTATAAGTTGTATGAAGAGTATAATGTTAACTAAGCATGAACATTATATTATTTTATTGTATTGGAATAAATGCTACAGTAACTCCTCGAATGAAGACTACTTTGTTTCTTGAGGATACAGCACTTGAAATGGCATCTCTATAACAAAACAAATTAAGATCCACTTCCACGAAGACAAACGTCAGGGCATGGCAGCATTTTGAAATTTGAAAATCTACTCACCATGAAGGCTCAACTGATAACTTCGCCATTTCCTGGATGACTTCACGCTTACTTTTATCATAAATGAATGCATGGTCTGTCATGACGTAGTTTTTTCCATCATAGTAACCATCACAGAAAATTATCGTTGCTGTTCCTTTCAATGGCTGATGTGAGTTAGAGTAAAACCACATGTATTCTTTCTAGCACCAAAATTTGTGTGTGAACATACAAGATGCTATACTAAATATAATGTCTAAAGCTCAAATAGTTACTAGCTCCAAACCTTTTGAAAGTAACTTGCTTGGAATGGTCCTGCGCCTGGAGTGGTTTTCATAGAGATAAGCTTCCTTGTGCATATTGGAAATTTATGGTTTTATTTGTTTTCAAGAGCTCTTGGACCTTAAATATGAAACTAAATATAGTTATTATACAAGTAGGCTATGGACTCTTCATTGTTAATGTAATGCTTCATGCAATAATGGGGCCCAATATATTTCAAGAATCAAGAAGAATAAAAATATGAATATCAGGAATGGAAATAAAATTGAAGTGTAGAATTAACCCTTTGATGACATACTTGTAATTAGCACCTGACACACTCCTGCTTGTACTCTGATGACGGTAATACAGTGACTAAACGTTTGATGTGCGCATGCAATAAAACCAACGTAAATTATTCCGTTATATGTGGCTGATGTGTTGAATAAAATTCTCATTGTCATTTTTCTAAGAGAATCAGATAAGAAAGTATCTAATCTACAAATTGTTAAATCAGTCTTTGGGAATAATTAAAACTAGAAGTGTTCTGGAACAATCCTGTATTCTAATTTCGGTGAATATAAAATAAATTTAGTTAGAAAACTTAACATTAAACTGTTTGATAGTGCGTATCAAGGATATTATATAAAAATATGTTACTGAATAAAAATATTTTTAGGTTGTTGTTTTTTAATTCAAGTAAGACTTAAAATAAAACTATAAGCAAAGTAGAACTTTGGACTTTTTTGTAACTATAATAATCTCAGAAAGTTTATTTACATTTTATTAGTATGATATAGGGAACTTCTTGTTGTTTACTCTTGAACTGAAAAAGTTATAATGCTTACCAGAACATGGTAAAATAATGTATAGATTGTTTTGTTCATGTTTAGTAAATGCATCTATACGAAATTAATGGTAAGTTGTGCTTTATATATGTAGTAACATCGTTTATTGAAGCTTCAGTTTATGTTTATTAAATGTGCTTCTGTTAAATTCATGTTACAGTTTGGTTTGAATCAAACGTTTTGATTATTTTGTAAGCTATGATTTGTTAGTTA
This sequence comes from Tachypleus tridentatus, assembly GCF_004210375.1. Lineage (NCBI taxonomy): Eukaryota > Metazoa > Arthropoda > Merostomata > Xiphosura > Limulidae > Tachypleus > Tachypleus tridentatus. The sequence continues at coordinate 29,665,738 of NC_134826.1, read as the reverse complement.
GTTAGAAGAAGCTGGAAATCGTAATGATTGTATTAAGATCGAAAGATTTCGTGATAGAGGCCGAGAAAGTTCTAAAGATCCAACATTAAGCTTCATTGCAAGTTACAGGATGATTATAAATACAATGTTTGGACATGGTTAAAAAGATAGTTGTTTCTAACCATTAGAGTGAATAGGCCAATATTTTTTTGATGATGTTCTTGAATCTGTGTTTTTGTGTCACCGTTGGCTTTTTTCATGTTAATGTAGTACAGCTATCGTGGTTGTAAACGTGGCCTTCAACTTACTGAAGTATTTAAGCTTATAGAAACGTTAAAGAAGAAAGTGAACATGAAAATGCAAGGAAAGGAATCCGACAGCGAAAGAACAAAATTACAAAATTTAGCTGGAAGCTTTGTAAATCTAAGTTACATGTTTTCAGCTCAATCTTTTAAGTGAACTAACATAATAAATCAGATTGTGTATACTTGAACTAATATTTTTATTACAATGGAACTAGATTGTTTAAAAATCAAAACAGTGTTAACTGATATCATTGTTTTTACTTGAGATATGGCTCTGTAGGAGCCATTGCATCATTTGAATGATTACGGCAGATTCTTTCTAAGCTAAGTAATTTCTGCATAACCTGGATGAGTGTTAAAAGTCATTATTTTCTTAGTAATTTAATACATTACTATTGATACGAAAACCACTGGGTATACTATGACGGATCATTATCTGATGGTACTTGCGCTTGTCCATTATTTGATCAACTTTGCCAGCATCTCCTGTTATGTCAGCAGAAAATCACCCTCAAACCATGTCTCATGGTAAGTGCTATGCATTGAGGTAAGTATTTTTCACTTTTCTTCTGTCGGGCGTATAACCTATGTTTTGAACTAAATATTACAAATTTGGAGATGGACATAAAAGGTTTTTTTAACTGCTACATGACCAAATACTCCATTCTCATTGAGTCTTCTTGATACTGTAGATCTGGTCACTTTTCTGTATTTGATATATGTTCGTCTATCTCATGCTTGAGATTAGTGACAATCTTCCTTCTGACCTGAAGGATGCATAAACGAAGATATTTAACATCGGTGTCATTGAGTTTAGGTGTTCTGCTTTTCCTTTCCTATATTCAAATCTGTACATCTTACTCTTTTCATATATGGTGTACTTGATAGTGTTCAAGAAGCATTTCAAGTCAGCAGCAATTTTTTTCAGAGAGTCCAATCAGGATCTCATAAAGCTTTTACGTGAGCTCTCTGCTCTACTGGCAATGTTCTACGCTTTTTGGAAAGTGTAATAATGTTGTGTAAGTACGCACTATCGTGTTCAAACTCGTGCAGTGTTGATTTAGTGTCGTGCACGCAATATAAGGGAAAGCCATTCAAACCAATTGCATTGTTACTGTTATTCTCACTATGTCACCAGATATTTTGCGTACACTGCTCAATTCAACTCTTTCTGTATGTGATTTGGATGAACCTGATTGAATATTTTGCTAGATTCTTTCATAACAAGCTTTCCCTACTGAATTTAATGAAGTACTTCTGTTTGGAGTTGTTTCATCTGAGAAAGTAAAAAATTGTTTTCCAATGAGAATGGGTTGTTACGTCGAATATGAAAGTATATATATATATATATATATTGCATCATTTTGCGATATACTTATAGGTGGAATTCCTCATTTTCATTACAGTGGGCTGTTAGTAAATATAAGAGATGAATTCTCACCATCTCCACGTAGTACCGCCAAAATTAAGCAGTTTTGTTTCTTCATACAGATTATATAAAAAATACTACAACTGATCCCTGTATTCAACATAAAATAGAATGAAAAGCAACTCATCAAAGTCATAAAAACAATTAAATGCCAAAATATCTGCAACATATGTTTATGTGTTTATTTATAACTGTAACTATTGACATTCGATTGAGACTCTAAATATGCAGTTCCATTTTCTTTTTCTGGGATTCATGATTGCAAGTTTTAAGAATTTTTCCATGTTTCACTTATCCCAAAACAATTGTTTACTTGCCATAGGATTTATCTATACTATTAAACTTTTCTGAAAATAGATCTAGATTATGGACCCCTATAAAAAGAGGGAAGAAGTATGCAGATATTCCTGAATTTTCTACAATTACAAATAAAAATGTTTTTTTCATAACGTTTTATTGTTTTTGTGTTCTAACCTTTTACGACTTTCTTTTGTTATTATCTTACCACAAGTTAAAACATTTTCCCCTGGAAAAAACGTATGCATATATTATGTTTCAGAAGCGTGGCACCTTGGCTTGTTTGAAAAGCATTTTAATTTAGAAGTAGTTTCTTTGACTTAACTTTAGAACAGAGACACCCTAAAGTAACTGCTATGTTCATCCTGGGGAATCGAGCCCCAGACTTTAGCATTGCAAGTCTGTAAAGGTACCACTGCCATACTGAAGGACGATTTATAAATATATTTGGTTTGCATGGTTGAAAACAACTCCAGACTCTGTTTTTATTACTGAATGGTTAATTTTGATAATATTCCTCAACAGTATAGTTGTTACGTATCAGTTTCGTGTACTTTTATAACAATTTTATAATTTTTAATTACTTTGCGAAAAATGAAAAACAATTACTGTAACTAGTTCCTATTCAGCAAGTGAGTGATTGTAAACCAACAGAATAGGCTATCTGTGCTTAGCCTACAATGCGTATCGAGATCTGAATACCATCACTGGGAATCTACAAACATGCCGTTGTATGTTGCTACTGGGGAGATTTGAAAGGCGGAGGGACGTAGCCAGAAATGGCCATTGTGGGGTTAGTTTGAGTGCTAGATGCAAGCGCCGTAGGCGCGAAGCCATGCTAGTGGGGTCCGGGGGCATGCCCCCCAGGAAATTTTTTAATAAAAACATAAAAGAAAAGCCTGAATTATGCATTCTGAGACCACCATTTTGGCAAATTTCAGAATGGCACACTGAGGTGTTTGTCTTATTTTTTAAATCATAAATAAATATAATGGCCTATATATATAATATATAACTTAAAGTTATCAGGCCAAGCAAAATAGGCCTACAGTCCTGTCATCAACATATAAAATATAGAGTCACTCAAGAGAGTGCAAAATATATGTATAGTGTCTATAATCTGTATTCAAATATCATGGACAGTGTATGTTCAGATTCCCTGGATTTCAAGAATTAACTTCACAAATAAACAGCGGGTGGCACCGTGGCAGACTGGCAGTACCATGGCACTAACCTAGTACCATTGCGCCATCTATATTGAATCATTCACTATAGATGGCGCCAATGGTACTGTTAATGTGACGTTGATAAACAGAAGTTGTTATAAACAATCATTCACCATGTCAAGTCTGAAAAAGCAAAAGACACTGCATGGGTTTTTTAAACCCATTCATGAGGCTAAACCTGATCAATCTGCTGCAGCCAATCAAGTTGAATCAGAATTGTCAACTGAATTGTCAGAGTCATCACCGCGGCCTTCTACCAATGCTGCCACTACCACCTCAGGTCCAGTCTTGGACATTGGAAATTACATTTCTGATGATGTCAGAATTGGTAAACAGGTAAGTCGACTCCTCATTATATTAATTTTGTATTAAAAATCATGCAAACATTCTGATGAGGTTTAGACTGAATATTCATTGCTTCTAGTGATTGTAGGCCTGCAGCCACAGGATGTTAGGCCTGCTCTGTGAAGTACAGCTCTAAGCCTTTCTCTTCGATGTTATTGTACTCTCACAACAAACTTCCCTATGTGCAAAATAACTTAATTAGAACTGTGTCTTTCTGTCTTTTTTACATAAACGCTGAAATAAAAAAAATGCCTCATTGAGAATGCTTGGAAGCCAGGGTGTGATTATGTTTTCCCCCAGTGCGGTCCAAGAAAGCTGCGTTTTCAGCATCGTTGGCTTTCACAGTGGAGATAGCTACTCTACAGTCAACATGCAAAGGGTGCTTTCTGCAAGTACTGCTGTCTTTTTGCTCCTGATGGTGCTGGTGTTGGAAGCCAGAAAATTGGGACAACTAGTGAAATTTCCATACACAAACTGGAAGAAGGCTGTTGAAGGCTTCAAGGCACATGAATTGAAACAGTATCACCAAGACAGCAAAGAAAAAGCTAACAATTTTCTACAGGTCGTAAACACAAGTTCATCTGTAAACTTGCAGATTAATGCAACTTCCAAATAAGAAATTGAACAGAACCGGCAATATTTAATGCCTATTATTGATACTGTATTGCTGTGTGGGAGACAGGGTTTAGCTATGACGGGAAATATGATTCTGGTCCAATGTTTTTGGTAAAACTGATGAGGAGCCCATCAATAATGATGGGAATTTTCGGGCAATTTTGCGCTACAGGGCAAAGGGTGATGTCAAGCTTTCAGCAAGCCTTGGGAGTACAAAGAGGAATGTTACGTATCTGAGTCCTCAAATTCAAAATTAAATCATCAATGCCTGTAATACTCATGTTCTTGATGTTTTGGTCAACAGGGTTAATGCTGCAAAGTGTTTCTCAATATTAGCTGATGAAACAACAGATATTTCAGACATTGAACAGTTTTCGCTGTATGTTAGATATTTGCATGCCAATGACAACTCTGTTGCAATGAGAGAAGATTTTTTTTTGCAGTTTATACCTGTTTATGATGTGACAGGCAGAAACTTGACTGATGTTATCATAACCAATCTCATAAAATATGGTATTGACATGGCTTACCTGCGAGGACATGGTTACGACGGTGCTGCTTCTATGAGTGGGAAATTCAATGGTGGCCAGAGACACATAATTGATAAATTCCCATTTGCACCCTATGTACACTACAGTTCCCATTCCCTAAACTTGGCAATTTCTAATGCTTGTAAAGAAGTTCCTGTACCAAATTGCATGGGAGTAATTTCTAGCATTGAAAACCTTCTCAATACACCCAAACGAAAGCACATTTTGGCTCTTTCGGTGGAGAATAAAGCACCTGAATCGAAAAAAAGTTTGAAAGGTCTCTGCCCCACCCGGTGGGCTAAGAGGCATGACTCAGTCATTGTCTTTCTAGAATTAATCCATGCAGTTGCAGATGCCCTTGAGACCACATCAGGTTGGCAAGACAGAGATTCTGCTACGCAATCCAATCAATTGTTGTGTTCTAAAACACAACCAGAATTCATCATCACTCTACTTACCATTGCTAAATTGTTTTCCTTCAGTTTACCTCTGTGCAACTTACTGCAGCAACAGAACATTGATTTAGGTGCTGCGATGCATCACGCAGAAATAGTGGAAGATTTAATCCGTTCACTCAGAAATAATACTGTGAATGAATTTAACAACATTTTCTGTCAGGCTCAAACTCTGTGTAGTGAGCTTCAAATTGACATCATAATGTCAAGGCAGGCTAAAAGACAGATGTACCGTGCTAACCCACAAACCACTAGCCCTGAGGAGTACTTTCGTATTGTTGTATTTGTAGCATTTGTTGATCACTTTCTTTCACAAATATGTGACCGTCTGTCCAGTCACAAAACTCTCCTTACAAACTTCATATGTCTACTACCAAAAGGATCTACCACAGAACGGTCAGAACCTACAGCACAACAATGTAACCAAGTTAAAGAGTTGGTCAATATATCCAAGGCTGACATTGACAGCACTTCACTAGCTGCAGTAGGTGAATTTGGGGTTTGGTACAAATCACTTGCAAACAACAGACTAAAAAATGTCATAGATATGTATGCAATGTGCAATGCAGAAAAGTTCCCAGTCATTTTAGACTGTTGAAAGTATTTGCCACGCTGCCTGTGTCAACGAGCTCAGTAGAGCGTTCGTTTTCAACTCTCAGAAGACTCAAAACGTATTTGAGAAATACCACCACTGAAGATCGATTGAATGGCCTGGCCTCATTATACATTTACCGTGATATTAAAGTTGAACCAAACTGTGTTGTAGATGTCCTGGCAAGAACGAACAGCCGTTTGAACATTTCATAGATATTCGATTGTATTTCTCTAGTTCTGACAAAACTTGCTGTATTGAAAGAGTGATCAATCAGAAATTTGCATTTGACCATTTGTTGTGTGTGAACTTATCTGCCATGCAATCACGAATCTTTTGAAACTTCACAGGTGGCAACTGAACTTGTCTAAAATATTTGGGTCCATGGGGAAGGGGTTAACCCCACCCCCTGGTTACGGTTCTGGAAAGGCAAATCCCTATTGGTAAGTTAATTGGTACATTGGTAGATGTAAGAATTGATAGCCAACTAGAATTAGAGAGAGGGCATAATCTGCTATCCTTTCTTTGTTACATACGAAATTCCCCTCTTTTGAAATTTTTACTGTAACTAAGATTCCTTTTACACGAAAACCGCCATCCTTTATTTCCTGTGGTCTGCTCTCAGTTGTTGACTAGATCTACACAAACCTGTTGATCTACATGTATAGGCCTGCAAATCTATAGACCTAGACGTCTGTGTTGTAATTTCATGATTAACATCTGATATTCTCCAAAATTTATACCTGTTTGTCTATACCAACTTAATAAAAATTATTAGCACTGCTTGTAAAGGCCTGTATCTACGATTCGTAATATTTAGATTACGGAAAGCACCAAGTGTTTACAAGCTAGAAATTTTATCAAGATCTGTGTATTATAATTGTAACAAGCTATATTGCACATACAAGTTGTACTAACCAGATATGATTATAATAGGAGCTATGGTACGCGGTGATTTTCAAGCTTTGTCAATGTTGTTTAGATATGCACGTTTTAATGCCGCAGTCCATTTAACTCTATGTACTGTATTTCTTGGGAACCTATAAAACGATAAATCCGAATTATTTACCTGGTTTTTTGTACTACTAACTGCCGCACAACTGATTGTCTTTTCAAATGCTTGATTCCGACTTCTAATACCAGTAACTAACTACCTTGTGATAACTGTGTCTGTTACTTCTAATATGGCAGTGTTACTTTTCAGCTTGGCGGTAAGATACGCGTAACGCCACGCTGTTAGGGCATAAACAGTAGCAGCGCACCGAGTTCTACATACTGTGCTGTGGAGAGGAATAACGAAAGGCCCTTAGTGAAAATATTGTTGGAAAATAAACTGATGAAATCGAGCATCCATCCGAAATAATATTTTAGTATTTCTTAATACATTTATTTTGATATAACGAATATTTCACCTAGTTTTATTCCAGGTATTTCGTTTAGTCTTGACCATTATCGTCCTGCTCTGTATCTTGTACCTTTAGTTTTATATTTTCGGTTTCTTTTCATGTTATGTGGTTTATTTTATACTGTTACAGCTTGCCTATTCTTATTCCTGTATTACACTTTACAAAGGTAAGTACTTGATTTTAATTTAGGTTTCTATAAGTAGAATTAAAATTTAACTTCAAAAACACACACATATGTGAAGTAATTTCCCTCCCGCGTCCTCAAAAACTAAATTTTATGAAGATTGAAACTTTCATTAAAATTAACTTATGGCAGAAAATCAAAGCGCATTTGAAACCGACACGAGGTGGCATAACTTTAATAAATCGCAAAGAGGGAGATTGAAGAATTGTAAGTGACATATGCAAAGTAATGAGTTAAGGAGATTTGGAAATTTCTGGCCGCATTTTCATAGCATAAGCTGAAACATAACGTGGAAATTCTATAAATAGCTGAGAGAAAATACCCATTTAAAATTTAATTTAGTTCAAAAATGTAAAATTTGGAAACAGTTCAATATTTTATTAGAAGCTTAAAATTAAATGATTTCACAAAGAGGAGATTCAGCGGTACTAACCGTATTATTAAGCTTCTCTTTGCATATGTTGATTCAATATGTAAGGAAATGATTGAATTTGATTTATTTAAATGTGATATAAAAATCTACTAACCATATGTCTAGTGGGAATATTATACATAATGACGGTACGAGGTAAAACACTGACCGGACAATTCTGTAGATTATGTGATCGAATGTTTCTTCTGTGCTACTGAAGCACCTTAGCATCGTGATGTGTAATACATGTATTAACCTTTTGGTAAAGGTTTGTTACGCTCTCACTCTTAGGTGTAAGATGAGGTTTTAAAAATCTGTAGCATAGTGCTTTTGGATATGGCTGATTCTGGTATAATTACAAGTTCTCAAAAAGAACTTTCAATGTTTCTAGATAATATTACTACATTTGAAAATAACATGATATTTATGGATAAAAATTTGAATTTGAAGTTCAAAGCTAGACCTTAATACTTATGTGGTTAGTAAGCTTTCATTTAAAGTCTCAAATTTACTGCCCCAACAACATCCAAAGGTAATCTATTCCAAATATCAGCTACCCTGTTGGAAAAATAAAACTTAATTGAAGATGACCCCTACACTGTTATAATTTATATTGTGCCCCTTATTCCTACCATTCTTATTATTAAGTAAGAAAAAAAGATGATGCATTAGCACTATCAATTTCCTTAAAAGTCTTAAACAACTCAATCAGATTCACTTTAATAATGTTTTTTTTTTTTCAAATTCAAGAAAAAATTTTGTAGATCTCAAATTCTCATCTAGCATTCCCTTTATCCAAGCTACCATTCTAATAGCCCTTTGAACACTTTTCAGTAATTTAATATCTTTTCTAAGGTAAGGAGCCCAAGACTGGACACAACACTTCAAATGTGGCATAACCAGTGGCTTATACAATGAAATTTGTATACTTGTATTACATTCTTCTTTAGATAAAACCTAAAATCCAGTTTGCTCTACCACTACCAACAGCACATTTCTTGGATATCTTAAAAGACTGGTCCCCCACTGGTACAGTCGTAAGTCTGTGGATTTACAATGCTAAAATCAGAGGTTTGATTCCCCTCATTGGTCTCAACATATAGTCCGATGTGGCTTTGCTATACGAAAGCACATACACACACTTAAAAAACTGATAAACCATTATGCCAAGGTCTCTCTCTTTTATAACATTGTTATGGTTGCTTCCTTGCAAATTATACTTATAATTCAAATTATGATAACCTATACATATTATTTTACATTTATTTATGTGCTTAACTCACTAAATGATCTAAATCCTTTTGTAAAGCAACATCAGTCTCTTTACAGCTAGCAACACTCAGATCACTTAATAAAATAAAAAAAAATAAGTAATTTATTGACTATTCCATTATATATGTCACTGATACAAATCTGAAAAGCAATTGTTCAAAATCTGAGCTCTGAAGTGCCTCACTTGTGACATTAATCCAGTTCTACTAAATTCCATTTCTTACAACCTTCTGCTTTTGTCATCTAGTTATTCTTTGGTCCAGTTATCTAACTGATGTCCCACACCTATACAGATAATTCTTTTACAAGCCTGTTATGTGGCACCTTGTCAGATGCTCTCCTATACACTTATCCACATAAGCAGTAACCTTTTCAAAGAATATCTAAAGATTTGTAAGGGAAAATTTTCTAAAATTCTAAACTTTGTTGAATGACTTTGCAAAACATCATTTATCAAACTGTTGAAAACTTTTTCCATGACTGATTTAAGACTAATAGGTCTGTAATTAGTGGGGCAGTTTATATTACTTCCCTTGCAGAGAAAAGTAACAATTTCCAACCCTCTGGCACCAGCCCACTATTGAAGGACTTACAAAAATATAGTAGCACATATATATATATGTATATGGCTGTGTCCACAACTGTTTGGTAAGTGTGTGTAAGACATACAATAAGTTTTTTGAAAATCTATAAGTTTCTTGAACATGGCTGTTTTTGGTGTCAATGAGAACTTTCGAAAGTGTTGATGCAAAGTTATGAACTTCCAGTATATCCAAATATTATTGCTACATTATATTACATCTTTAAATTGTCAGATGATGATCCTGAAAATCTTTAATTTTTAAGTTATGGATATAATTATTTTTGGAATCATTAAGTGTATTTGAAAATGTGGTAAAATTACATGTGAATTTTTATAAAATTAATTAATGTTGTCACACATGAAAATGCTTGTAATGATAAATGCAGAGTTTTTTTTATGTATTGTAGTTTTATTCATTAGAATTGTTATTTAGAATGAGCAGTTATGTGTAACTAAAGAATTGTGTGCATCTGTAGTTCCAGTACTAATAGTACAGGGATGCCAACCATTACGATTTGGGTGTATACATTACGACTATATGCTCATACAGACAAATATTACAACTTCTTGCAGCTCCCAAATTATTATATATTATATAGGCCTATACGATAAAGTGATAATTTGTTCCCCCAGGGCTTGAAAGGGATGAAAAGAAGATTTCTAGTGAGATACAAATAAATTTTGATAATAAACAAAATTCATAGTCCAAATGGCTACTTGCGATAATCATGTTTGTGCTTGAAATAATAAAAAATATTTGTATCTCTGACGTCAACCAGTAGTTTGAGTGCAGTGCTTCTCCATACTGGGTATGTTGGGGAATCCATAGTTACGTTATCAGTGCTTGTCAGCCAATCAGCGCTCGCGTAGATGGGTATTTCTCATTTTCTAAGCAGCATAGAAACACCAATGCAGTCATTCACAAGATGGAAAAAAGAGGCCTCGTTCACCAGATTGTCTTGTTTCAGGCAAATCTAAAGGGAATAAAACTGTGAAAGGACTCTGTCTACAATCATTATGCTTAGTAATTTGAAATAGTTGGCCTCTCTGCTAGTAATTAACATTATCAGCTATAAGATAATTTTAGTTGAAATTTAAAAGTGTTGTTTGACTGTAACAAAGAAAAAAGGTTGTTATGAAAGTTAGATATGATTTATGGTAGTAGAGGGATAGGTGAGGTGACATTTACATGGTGTATTAGAGTGTAGTAAAGAATAAGTTAGGTATAGCTGTGGGAAGTGAGAATGATAGTACGAGATTTACAATAGCAAAAATGTTAGGTTGTAGAAATACTTGTATTTGTAAGCACACCATCACAATATTAAAACAAATTGACAGACAGCAATTTATAAGCATAATGAAGTGGTTTATTGTGGGGGAATGTACTGCTTGTTTTGATATGACTGGTTTGTCTGATTTGTGTATATTCATACCTGAAAAGGACAGACCAATGTTCTGTTGAAACATACATATTACCCCAGAAAAAAACTGTTTCAGTATGTTAATAAATCATTGTTTGTCTAGTTATTATTATGTTTTAGAGATAGGCTTAGTTTTTTAATAGATTTTAACCTTTATCTACTTGCAGTGGTAATAGAAATGAGGTTTACATAAAGAGGGATAAGACCTTAATAAATATTATGATAAAGTACTTGTATTGTGTGGCATAAACAGTCTGATACTAAAATTTCCTGGGTAGTTTTAAACTGCAAGACATTTTCAAAGTTTGCATGGTGTGAACCCACATTAAACAATTTTGGAGAAATTGTAATGACAATATTGCCTTACTGAAATTTTCGGTAGTGAATTTTTTTGTTAATCAGTTTGTTAGAAATGGCCATGTAATTCTAGCAAAATATTTTGTTGATTGACAGACATTGATAGAAATACACTTACAAATGAAGATTTGTTTCATTTATAGCAATCTTTTATGTCAGAACAACTGAAATTGGGGGATACAAGTGTTTTACTTATAACCATTGCAGATAGTCTGAGGTACATATAATTATTAAGGAATCCTTGTGTTTTCCACTGAAGCTACAAGTACTTTTATTCATTCTGGTACTAATAATTTAACTGACTCAGCACTGGACAATACTGAAATTCAAGAAATTTGCTGCTTAAATACTCGTGAACCACCTATTTTCTGATTCTAGTGACATTTCTCCAGATTAATGTCTTTATGAATACAGTGTTTATAAAAGAAGCAATTGTCTACCAGGTGACATTAAAAAAAGGTTGTCAGTTATTTAAAGGCTTTTTTTTTATTAATTATTTGTAATCTTGAGACCAGTGTTGGGTTATATGGGTGGATTTGAAATGCAGGTTTCAACTTATTTTTGTTTCAAGAACACCTGTGAGAAAAAATTATATAAGATACTGTATAAAACTTTTCAAAAGGATGAAACATTACCTGCTTTTGTTGTTAAAATCTTTGGAATATTAAAACATTGAAGTAATTTCCAGAGAAACAGGTTAAAATGATCTTGAGCCATAAGTGTAATAAACAGTGTAGGAATGCCTGCATTAATTTTTGACAATCACTCCAGATACCTAGATTTAATTACACTTGTCACTTGAATAGCTTCATCAGCCATTACAACAGTTTTGAGGTGTTTTTTCTTGATCAGTCTTTTTCTCTACTTTAACAGAATGTGAAAAAAAAAATCATCTCATGAAGGAACTTGAGATTGCCACAAATGTTTTCAGTTAAGTGTAATTAATTTTATAAGATGGTCTTGTGACAATAGGTATGGAAGTAATGATTTTTATTTTACAGATTGTGTCATACCATATACATTGTAGATTTCATTAACTTTACATATGGAGGAAGTTTACAAATCAGAAAATGAATGAAGTATTGCAGAGGTATATGCATGTGTTAAAAAGGAGCCAGCAAAATATAATAATGCCAAGACAGAAGATAAAAGCTGCTGTGAATTTAAGGACATTGCCAGAAAACAAAGATTTTCAAATCAACAGTGCAGGGAAGAAAGTGAGTATTAGTTATCTTTCAGTTAGTTATTATGAGTATGTACCTCAGATTGTTGGTTATAGTTTTAAACATTAGATGAACAAATGCTAGAAAAGTATCATGGTCATGTGAGTTATTAATATTAATCTGAATTATATTGTTTACACTGTGATGGAATGGATATTACTTGCTTAGGACTTTGAATCCTAGTACTTCAGTTAGTAGAACATTGTCTCAGAACATTAGCATAACCCAAACATTCTATGTTCAGATCTTGGTTTGGGCAGAAATTAATAAGGCAAAAAGAATTATGCTTTAACCAAGGTATGAACATAGAATGTTGGGATCATGCTGATGTTCTGAGACAATGTTCTATTAACTGATTGCTGATATATCTGCTTGGGACTTGTTGTCTCACTGTTGATGTCACCTGAGCTGATTAGATGCTAAAATAAACATTATTACATACTTTGTTTAATGTTATCATGGTGTGCATAGTTTGAATCAAAACTCCTAGGTTCAAACCATACTCAGGGAAGAGTTTAAAATGATTTTGTGATGGGTGCTAATATAATGTATAAGCATGTGAATAAATCTAATTTTATTGGTGTCTGAAACTGAGATGTATATGGAAAATGCTTGTAAAATACAGAAATATTATACATGTGATTTTATAATTAAAGTACTTGAGGTCAAGTGTAGTGCTTCACAGCCATATTGAATCAAACTTTCAAAGGCTATGAACTAACAGTTTATAGTACAGAACACTCCACAACATGAAATGAATTTTACAGTTTATTTTCCCCAAGTTATTCCTCAACAAAGATGTAGATAGCCTTTCTCTATCAGTGGATTTTGTCATGTCGTCCTATCTGCAATTTGCAGAATCAGAATGACCTAACACTGCATTTTCAGACATGAGTTGTTAGGTATGTGATGTTTTTATCTCCTCCCAGAGCAACCCATCATATTCTTCAGCTATTCTGGGAGGTGGCTTGAATGTGTCAGTTAATCAACTTGGAGGACTCTTTCCTTCAACCCATCCAATATCTTCTCAAGACAGCTGGTATGGGTATTAAAACTTTAATTAAAATAAAGTACAAAAGAATGTTTCAACCTTCTTAGGTCATCATAAGATTAACAAAGAGAGTTTGCAATGGCTTGTCAGTTTTGGGGTTTTGGATTTAGGGTAGAACCCATTATACCCCATCTGTGTCATAGACCATGATGTAGGTACTTGGTATTGTGATGGTTCTTTTTCTTCTTCTCCCTCTCAATGTATTTTATTCCAAGGATGTTGTTGTGCCTGGGCTGGTTCTGGTCAGTTTTACAGTTGAGGTAGTTGATTTTTCTATTGTAGATATTTTTGTGATACCAGATATTGGGTGTTGAAATCTCTTCTGTTTGTTTTTTTTAACTTGAGGTGAAAAGGATATGATCTTCATCCTACCCCCTACATGGATGTTGATTCTCAGTGGCATTAGTTGTAAATGCAGTTGACTTGCTGAGTGTGGTCTATTGAACCCTAGCTACTCTACTCCTGGTGGCATGTCCTTTGTTTTTTGCTATACCACTTCAATGTTCTTTCATTTTTCCGTTCATATATACCACACCTTTTTCTAATGGGAGAAGAGTATACCTGGTTCAGACATGATGCAGTCTCCCACATCAGATCTTTGATTTTGCCTTTCTTGTTCTTGAAGTGTGTCCTTTGGACACTTTTGAAGGATACTTCTTTTTTCCCTTGCACCAATCCCTCCACTTGTTCACTGTGAGATATTAGCTATTTGTGTAAGAGGAGGTAATGTACTGTATCAGAAGTTATTTTCTTATACTGTATTTCTGATAGGTATTTACATCTGCTCACACTTCTTACTCTTCTTGCCCACTGAAAATTGGTGCTTTTATTTTTTACCAACCTCAAAGTGATAATCTGGTAGAATTGAATAGAGGAAGTCATGTGTAATGTCATTGTTTGATGGTTGTCACATGATAATTTGACTGAGAGAAACATTGGAATGAGTCATTTTCAAAGGAAAAAAGATAGAAAGCTTGTCATATGCATAAAGAAATATTTTTGTATATGGAAGATAGCACTAGATGAGAAAAGCTAGTTATGTGAGAAGTGGTAAGTACTAATCATAAATACATTTTCAGTACAGGAATATTATAACATATCATCCATTACAGCTAAGCATTCTTGCTCTGTAAGTGAATAGTTTATCACAGCTTTTCCTGATGTCTACTCTGATAAGCTATAGTATGTTCTCTTCCATTTTCATTTAACTATGACAATACTGTACCAAGAGAAAATCCAGAAGCATCTTTGTTTAGGATAAACATTTTACTGAAATCTTGGTAACTTAGAATTGGTGCCTTTAATTAGTGTATCTGTTAATTTTTCATTTGCCTCCTGTCTTTTGTCTGTTCACCAAGATGGTATTTCATTCTTAATTAATTCTGTTAATGGCTTCACCAATAATTAAATGTGGGATAAATCTTCTATAGAATCATACTAGCCCTAGGAAGGAATGAATGTCCTTCACTTCATGGTGAGGAGAAAACCACTTGAAGTAAAAATGTATTTTCAAGACGGCTAGTATGGGTATTAAAACATTAATTAAAATAAAGTACAGAACAACATTTTGACCTTCTCAGGTCATCTTTAGGTTAACAAAGACAGTTTGAAAAGACTGCCTTTTGCAGTTTGTTCCATTAACAAGGACTGATATTTTTTCTTGTAAGAACTTCCTCATTTTAATGAGTTTTAATGTTTAGAGCATGTGAATTTTCATATTTAGGACCGACTGGAAGCTATGTAACAGATATATATCTAAAATTAAAATGTATATTGTGTGTGTGTGTATATATATATATTTGTTGTAAATATATACATAAATTTGTGACTTGTATTATATTAAGTACAACATTATCTGCTCTTATTTATTGTACAGATATTGCAAATAGTCAAATAAACCACACACCTTTCCTAACAACAACACAAAATATAACTAATTCAACCTTCCAAGATGAGTCTTATCACTTTACATAAAACTTAACCAGGTAGAGCTGGTTGATCATGTATTCAAGAAATATCAAGAAGTGGACATAGATTAGAACTAGCACAAGAGAATACAAGTAACATTATTGTTTTGCTTCATAGAATGAAAAACCGTGTCAACCAATGTACACCTCTGCAGTTTTGCCCGACTCAACTGGGAAAATAATAATAAAACTTCATGCAAAACCTGGTGCTAAAGAAAATATGATTACAAGTAAGCAAATTTACTATTTGTGTTTATAATCTTTATTTACTATTAACTAGAAATAAAACCTTTCTAGAAGTGGTATCTGTTTGTACCATGATTGAACTCTGTATTATAAATTTGCTAATCTAACATACGTCTTGATACACTTATGACAGGGTGGGCATTTAGTGAATTCTGTTTTATTAATTTACATAATTAGGCTATACTTATGGATTTTATTTCTTTAAGAGGCAATTGATATTTGGCTATGGATGTTTTTTTATTGTTCTGACCAGATATTTGAAAGAATTGTTTATGTTCTGACGTGCATGAAAAATAATAGTAGAAGGATTTTTTAAAAGTGGAATTCACAAATATATATATATTGTTGATATAGTTAAATTCTAAACACCTGCTAATGTTAAATGTATAACACATGCTAATTTTCAATCCTAGTAATTTGCAGCTGGTCACAAATAATTTGACAATCTCACACTTTAGTGTATTAGATATCTAATCTGAAGCAGACAGTTGTTTGGTGGAAAAGTTTAAGAAAAAATCATAGGTACAAAACATAAATTATTTCTCAGAATATTCTTAGAAAATCTTAATAGTTTATTTTAAAAAAAAAGCATTGCAAATATTGTTTCTTGGAGAAAATTATTTGTGTAGTAAATAGAAGTATTTCCATAATTTTTCTAATTTTGAACCAACATTATCACCAGTTACTCCAGGTTTTGTTGATCTCATTCCAAAGGTATGTGTTCCTTATATACCACATCCATTTTATTGCTGTTAGGTTCCTTGTTAGTTTCATTAAATATTCACATTTGATGCTGTTGTATTCACATTTCATACCATTGTTGATTCATGATGAGCCATTTACTTCTGAGGTAGCAATGATTATTAACATTTATTTCAGTGTATTTGTAAACCATGTTTATACATCAGCTAGTGTTTTAATGAATGGTGACTGACTCAGACACTGTGTACTTTCTTTTATACTATCCAGTGTTGTACCAATGATTGTTTCTACAATTAGAATCAGGCTGTTTATTACATAGTCATACAACAATCAGAATCAGTAGAGCATGTCAAATTTAGTAATCACAGAAAACCCAGTTGCTGAGAAATTAGAAATAACACCACCCAGATTATTTTATTCACAAGAAGAACAAACACCTGATTTGTAAGTATGCTTACAGTCACATATGGCCCAGTACTTTTACTTCTGACATAAAATATCATAACTATTTTTCTTATATTTGCATAACTTGTTACACTGAATGAAAGACAGGTTGAGAAACCATGCTGTGCACATTGTGAAACAAAAACATGTTTTTACAAGACTGCACAATAGCAAATGGTCAATAATAGCACCCTATGCATATAGCTAATCTAATATACGCTGTGTACTTTCTGGAGATCTATAAGGGCTTTTCCTGAGAAGTTTATGCCATGTGGCTCCCATTGATACTGCACTATGTAATACCTCATTTTAAGGGGAGATTGCCAAAGAGAACATGACAATGTAGCTATTGGAAATTTGACATGTTCCATTACTTTTCTATTGAAGATGTCTCTATAAATCAAAAGTAGTAAACAGGTATATACAAATATTTATGAAATAACTAAGCTGTTGAACAGCTATGGAACATTTATCATTTGACAGTCCTGTTATTTATGAATATGTGTAGTCACAAGAAATTACCTTAAAGTTAGTTGTGGCTTCACAAAAGTGATTACTGATTGGTATGGTTGCTTCTGAGTGAAGCAAACGTTTGAAATACAAGGACCATGAAAATGGCACAAGGATTTTAGTATTAAAGAATGCATCTGAATTATTCCTTAAATACTTTGCACCTTGTACAATTTATCATTAAGTATAGGATGCCTTCCACTTCCTGGAAATTAGCAATTATAAGCAATATTTCCCAAAAAAGTGAGGATCTCAACGACCCAGCAAATTACAAACAAAAAAGTCTTCTTAACTGTGTGGAGAAGTTATAAGAAAAAACAATTACAACAAAGTTACAGTGGCATATTGAATTAAATGACTTAGTAATAGATATACAAAATGCACCCAGGAAAATATAACTTTAAATTCCTAAGCACCTAGTGAGGCAAATGGTTCATCCACAAGTTCCATTAGTTTGTGCAAGTAAAGACTTCAGTGTAAAATTTGGAATGTACAGTCTTTCAAAATCCTATCACATTTGAAATAAATTAAGGGTGGCATGGTTAAAGTATCATTAGATGTATTGTTTCTTATTGTACAGTTCTGCTGATCTGTCTGGTTAAAGGAGCTCAATCTGAGGTTGTCCTCAGAGTGAGACAGTTGGTTTTTAATAAACTAAATGAGACAAGTGTAGCCTTTCTAGTGTTTTCTGGATACTTCTGATGTCTAAAAGAACAAATTATGTCATTTGCTTGACACCTGAAATAACCATTGCTGGAACACAGATGTATTAAACATAAGAATTGTCCCTTAGGAATAGCATGTTTGCACTCAAAGGGATTGAAAGAAAGAGTAAATAGGAAAGGCTGTTATTGATTTTGTAATGTGTGCTGGTAGTAAATATAGGTGTTGAAATATCAGTATAGAAAGTTAGCTTTCTGAGTATAAGTTTGAGAAACAAGTTCAAGAAATGGGTGGTAAGAGTCAGCAAATGAAATGATAAAGTCATGGATTCCACACCCATGCCAGGTAAAATATCCAGAAGAGAATCCATCTTTATCAAACATAATCAGTTTTTGGTCTGAAAATGTTTGCTATCCAACTGCTATCTTAAGTTCTACTTATAAGTAATTTTTGGTTATATTTTCTTTCTTTTTTTTAAGTCAAAAAGTCAATGTCCTTAATAGAATAAATAACTTGCAAGACTCCTTGACTTGGGTGTTAAGAGCACTGGTTATAGGCTTTCTGTTAATAAATCTAAAAGCTGAAAATAAATAAAATTATATTGGATTAATAAATAAAGGTTGCTTTGAGGGTTTATTGTTTTTTATATTTGTATTTTATAGACTTGTATAGTTATTTAGTTTAGTTTTTTAATTCACTCGTACCTTTTTAAGCAACAGATCTTGATTAATTTTTTATTAGGTATTGATGAAAATGTTGTTAGTGTCCAAGTTGCTGCTCCTCCTGTGGATGGTGAGGCCAATAATGAATTAGTGGGATTTATTGCTGAATTGTTAGGAGTAAGGAAAAGGAATGTTGTTTTAGAAAAGGTTGGTTATTTTGATATAGCAATTTTCTAGCTGTACTACTTTATCTGTTATACTTTGAAAGAACATTTATATGACAAGTTGGCATTAGAATATATGCTATCTAAAGAGTTGCAACAATGTGTATATATATAGATGTTTGATTGTAAAAATTAATGTGTACTTTTCTGTTTCTTTTAAGGGATTTAAGTCAAGAGAAAAGACCCTTTCTGTAACAGCAGATGAGCTAACAATATCAACTGTCTTGGAAAAACTGAGATCATCCTTGAAGTGATCTTTAAAACTGTACAGTGTATTATTATTTTTATATGCTTGAATTATGCTTGCAGAAATATCTTTTTAAACATTTACATGTACTTGAAATGGGGTAGTGGGTTGATGGATAAGATCTATTCTGATTTAAGAAAGATAATCTTTAATTCTCATATTACATTTATACATGGTTACTAAAAATATTAGAGCAGTTCTTTTATTTTGTTTTTACAATACTTTAAATAAATAAATTATCAAGATATTCAAAGAATTAATACATAACACACAATTTTCTCAATTTAAATCTTATATAATATTACAAAAAGCAATTCCCACAAATTTTGTATTTCATTATTGATTCTTTCACATATTAATCATAAAAATGTTGAGATAACACTTAAAACCTTTTTTACACATTAGCTTCTTAGTAAACAAATAAGCATGCTTTATGTAAAACAGTAAGAACAATATTTCTGGTGCAGTACATAATCATAACCATTAATACTAATAATTACTAAGTTCATAGATTTTAAAAAGTGATTCCAATGAAAATTATACTAATATTCAAATTTTGACTTATGAACTAAGGTCTTAATAAAAGATAAATAAAATATTAATTACTTATGAGTGAGTTCTTGCATTACTAGCACTACTATAATTTACATAACTATCAAACATAAAGAAATAGATAGCATGAAAAGCAAAAAAAGGTTGTAACTATTAGTAGATAAATAATGATGAATAGCAAGAGAAGTGCCTACATGAGTAATTTCATTTTCATTGTCGTACAAATTTAGTTACAAAAATAGTTACAAATGTAACGCTGGAAAATTATTTTTGTAATATATAGTGAAATTAAATAATTACATCCAAATGAAGCCAAATAACTAAACAAAATCATGAGGAAGGACCGTGTTAAAATCAGCAAGTCCCAACCTCTGATTAATTATATTATAACCATAAATTTTTAGTAGAATAAAATCAGAGAAATTCTACTAAAAATTATTTTTTAGTAAAAAATAAGGTAATCTAAGAACTTGGCATGTCTAAGAACGAAACACAGTAAAATTAAACAAAATATGCTGCATATTTTTAAAAAGATCCTAGGGTACAAGCTACAATGTGGGATTATGAAATGTATCCTATGTTTAGGAGGTGACTGCAAGTAGTAGGACTCACAATGTGGTGAGGATACACCATCTATCAGTCTTAACCTCCATTTCACTAGTCTCACATAAGAAGATTAGAAATTAGGAGAGCGAGATGTGGGTGCTAAAGCCCACAACATCCCATATTTGTATCATCCTTCACTGCCTGCAGACAGTTGTGGGAAGGTGACTGCTCTCCCAAGTTAAAATAAGAAAAAGATGAAAAATAACAAATAAGGAAAATAAGGTACTACCATTTTGGGGTAAGTAAGATAAAACTTACCTCTTGAAGTTAGCATTCCTGCCCCCAATATGGTACATGCATTAATTAACATGACATCAATAAAGTGATAATTTACTGTGACTGTCATGCTTTAATTGTGCAGCTCAAGGTGTACATCTGAATAAAGTAATGCCAAGTTCTTAAATGACCTTATTTTTAACTAAAAATAATTTTTAGTAATTCTTATTAAAATTTCTCTGATTTTTAATTTCTTTGTATTTATTTAATACATTTTTTATTTATTACAGAATAATTCAATAATCTAAAATTTCTTCATTAAATCCATTAACTATTAATTTTTGTATCAGTATATCAGCATTATTATTAAAATATTGTAATTTATTACAAATTTTACAATATCTGAATAACTACAGTTATAACATTTATAATAGATATCAATATAAATATTTTTGACAAAAGAAAAGATTTTGATTTTACAATTTGTGGTTTACCCTCCTTACGTAGTAATGTGCCATACCTATCTATTATAAACATTATTTTTATTTTATTTATTTATTTTTCATCTTTTCATGTTTATCTTGTTCTTATTTTAACTTGGGAGAGCAATCACCTTCCTACAGCTGTCTGCAGGTGGTTAAGGGTGATATAGATGTGGGACATTGTGGACTTGAGCACCCACATATCACTCTCCTAATTTCTAAATTTCTAATCTTCTTATTTGAGACTAGTGAATTGGAGGTTAAGACTGATAGATGGTGTATCCCCACCAAATGTGGGCCCTACTTATTCAGTCACTTCCAAAACCTAGCATTTGTACCCTAGGGTCTTTTTAAAAATATGGAGTGTATTTTGTTTAATATTTGTGTATTTAGTTTATGGCTTAAAAAATTGTTTGTTTTTTTTGTTTTTGTTTTTATCCTTCTTTGAAATATTCTTGTACAATTTTATGCAAATAAACGAAATAAAGATTATTTGCAATTTGGTTCAGAAATACAAGTACCTGATGTTACAGATAAGTGTACAGTGATATTTTGTTGTCAGTATGTAGTATTTGTAAATGGTACTCAGTTGTCATGTGTAGAACCTTTCTATTACTATAACTTTATAATGAATTTATTCTATAAGTTTAAATAGAATATTTTCATGTTTAAAGTAATCATTATACAAACAAATTTTCTATTCAAGGATTATGTATAAATATAAACTTAATTTTAAGTTTTTATTGAAATAAAGATGAAAAGAGATATTAATAAGCTTCTTTCCAGTAGATTAACATACATATATTTAAGGGATTGGAAACAATGTAATTTTGATTTCAAATGCAAGATGTCATTGACTGCAATTAGTATTATTTACATTTTTCTTCCATGTGCAAACATTATACTGACTATCAAATATAGTTTGGGGGGGACAGTCAAAAGAAGACATTAAAAATTTTCCTGTTTGGAGCAGAGTACAACGGTAAAATTTGGAACAGTCTTTAGGTGATACAAAGAAACCCTCTTTTGTGCATGTTACTTCATGTCTTGAAATGTTTTCATTTGAAGGAGAGCTAGACCATTTTTCTTCAGGAAGTACTGTGACATACTCAGCTTTACTGTTGATGACACTGTTGATGACCTTAAGTAAAGGAAA
Source organism: Tachypleus tridentatus (assembly GCF_004210375.1). Classification (NCBI taxonomy): domain Eukaryota; kingdom Metazoa; phylum Arthropoda; class Merostomata; order Xiphosura; family Limulidae; genus Tachypleus; species Tachypleus tridentatus. Next base: position 29,643,379 of record NC_134826.1, on the reverse strand, counting down.
GTTTTGTCCATAGCATGTTCCCGTAAAATCATCAGTATCAATAGACCAGACCATTACACCTCCAAGATTGTTTTCCAAAAGAAAGTTTACCTAACAAAAATAAGGTTTCTATTTGTTTAGAAATAAAATATCAGTAGCTGTTTTGTGCCTTCTAACTTTAATATCAAATTAGTATGCCTGTAAGCCATATATAAAACAACAGTAAACCAGATAATGCAATTTTTATTAATTCTGACATCAGATTTAAACTCTTTATAATTCATGTTAATCTGCTTTATATAATTGTTTAATTTATAGTAAGTAAACTTCTTGAAAAACAAACATTTGACAGAAGAAAAAGAAAACCTTGTGGTTATAATTGTTAAAAACTTATAGAATCAGTATATTAAAAGTTTAATAATAAGAATTATTTAGGTACTTATTGAAATGGGGTGGAATGAGATGGGATATCATACTTTGGAGAGCCCAAAATCCATCCTGGTACCTTCAGAAGACTAAGCTTCTCACAAGGAAAAGGTTTAAGAGATAACAGAAAATATTTATGTAGGCAAGGGAAGAGAAACTATATATATTTTCTTAAACTTCCTATGGACTTGATCACACCAACCAACTCCATAACCACAAAGTAACCATCAGTTTTTCCATATTATAACTTGTAACAGTGTACATCTCACTAAATTTTATTATTTTATTGCCCTTTGAGTCAAATTTTACTAAGAATTCCACCATACAACTTGTTAACTTTGCAAGTGTGAAGTTCATGTTACGATATTGTATTAAATAATGCACGAACTGCTTGCAAGTATACCTCATGAAGAATTGTTAGTATTTATATTTCATAAAGTTACTTAAACTAATTTTATCTAACATACTAAGTTTCTAATTTTTACATTTTAGGTACTTTTACAATAACAAAAAATATATTACTCAGCTCAAATATTTCACAAGTTCTCATGCTTCCACTTTTCCCTCCTTTCACACACTGTGTATAGGATTACCAGTTTTTATAATGAGAAGTTGTGTCATTTACTTTGTTTGCAAATCGTACAGTTTTTGCTTTCTGCTTTATTTTGAAAGGTAAGCATTTTCTTGGTAATGAAATTTCAATAATTATCACATTTATACATGTCAATGTATAAATTTCTGCCTTACCTAAAAGTTACAGCAATTACTATACTTATAAAGAAGTGGTGTATTTGAGAATACCACGAAATAAAAGCTACTAATAGCCTGCATTTGTCTAAAATAATAGACTTAAATGAGCAAATGTTCATATTACAGAAAATGTGTATGGTTGCAAAGAGTTAAAAAATTAATGATTAAAAATGCACAAATCTGAAAGTTAGTAATGTTAAAACCAGATTTAGTATTATTGAAGAGCACAACAGACAGTCCACTGTGTAACTTCACACTTGATAACAACCATTAAAGACTATAAAGGAGTGTGACTGTGTTACACTATCAAACAAGACTGTTCAATAAGATGTATAGAGAAGTATGAATTTGTAACGACTTTAACAAGGCTGTTCACCAGACAGTATGAAATATGAATTAGTAACTGTTTATTAAAGCTGTTCATTGGTGTATGAAGTTATAACTGTGTATCAAAGTAAAAATTTCAATGAGTATTTAAAAGTATCCACCTTTTTTCTCCTTGAGATACAAATTCTTCTTGCATATTATCAAGCCTAAGGCTTAGGCTTTACATTCTGTAAATATTTGTATCTTACAGATAAGAAACAAACTAAATATTACAAATCATTACCTAGCCATTGCTTTAGCCACATAGAGGTGTCCTTCTGCCTATAGTACTTACTCCACTACAATCCTATATCACAAAACTGATCTGTGTAGTTTGACTAGCCTGTTCAAAATCTGATACAACTATTTTAAGTCTTTATACCATAGCTGAATGAATATGAATAACTAATTTTATAACTGATTCGTATCTTTGTACTTCTTGTATCTAAGTCTTTTATAGCTCTGTCTCTGCTGAATAATATATTAATAAAATACTGAACTGTGACTAAACTAAAAGGTTTAAACATTTCCTGTACATGATTACCAGGAACTTTACCTATTTAACTTAAAATCTTTCATATACTTACATGTTCAACTGCATTAACATCCATAATATACTTGCATGTTAAACTAACATACTTTACTTGTTCAACAACTCCTGTAGGAGTTGAAACACTCCTTTGGCTTCTTAGCCCTAGGCATGTATGATTGATTAGGCTATCTCTCTTTTTTTGTACCCCATAGCCTGACTGTTATAACTGGATCATAGTTTGATAACTGAATGTTACTCATGAATATGTAAGAGACTGTCTAAGAGTTTCTGCTGTCACTGAATATATGTATTGGTTTTTTATTCTATTTATAACACTGAAACTTTCATACTTAACACTTGTAACAACTATATAGAGAGCTTTGCAGACTTAAGCATCAGTTCTATTTGCAGTTGTATAACACTTTAGCTTAGATGCTGAGGAGGTACATGTTTGTATGAGCCTGAAATCATATCTTTTAGCATGGCCACTCTTGTTTGAGCTTTTTTTTTTGTCTAATAAGAGTTTGCTTTGTTCTTTGTCCATCCTCCCCATGGAAACTGCCACAAACAACATTTACTGTTTGGTCACTTACATACAACAGTGTAAGAGCTTCTTCACTTTTATCAGTGCCTGCCAAATTTACCACCACAAAAGGCTCAAGTCTTTAAAATTTTCGCTCTTTTTTCTTTTTTAAGTCTGTGTTTTATATTTTTTTATACATAATATAACAATTCATTCTCAATGTTTACAGAATACTTATGCTTTTCTCCATTCATAAAAGCACTAGTTTTTTTTTTCCTTCTAGAACCAAGTTCTATGTGGTCCCTCATGCTCTTTACAACATTCTCATTTCCTGATTCTAGAAAATATAACTTTGCTGTTGTTGCTTGCATCAATGACTGTATTACACTAAGTACCAAATTTTGTTTTCCTAACTGTTCGCTTGGCATTACAAGAACATGATGAATATCTAGCATAAATTACACTAGCATTTTTCTCTTTTGCAAAGTTTGAAGGCTAACTGTGAATGATTTATAACTCATACACAGCTTCATTAGTATTTAGTATTTTTAAGACTAAATATCTTATGCTATGGGGCTCTTTTACTGTAAGTTCAGGTTTACCTAACAGTCTTTTGGATACTCTTGATTTTTGAAATATGGTTACTTGACCCATTCATGAAATAATACAAAGAGCTCAAATCATCTCTAAATGCCTTGAGAGTGTCCACCTTTTTAACTGAACCTATCACAGTAAATTTTAGGTGGTTGGCAATGCAATGGCTCTTTACTGCAAAGAGGAAGTACTTTGATTCCATATGCACACTGATGCCTGTCTTTTTACCAGTTACTGATGATGATCCATCTGTTGCTAGAGAAACAATCTTATCTGGGTTAAGCTCAAGTTTAGTGAAGCACTTTATCAGGTGGCTACATTTGTTGAGAGATTTCTCAGTGCTTAACAATTCTTCATATATCTTATACATACTGATAAACATCTCTCTGTTGATAAATATGTGCTTTCATCTATTATTATTGAATATGTCTCAGGCTGAAGGATTTCCTCTAGAAGTGACTTCTCAATAACTGTTGAAACATGACTGTACATCATTACATAGCTTAAATTCTTATTTTAGATATCTGTTTCATTTAAATTCTGTTAATCAAGTAAACTGTTTTTATCAGTTTACTTAAAGTAAATCAAATGGCAGCTCTTTTTGATTCATAAAAAAATTGTGTGAAACAATTTATTGTCATTATCTGATGCAGAGGTTCAGTTATCCTTCTTCTCAACATCACTGTCACATTTTACTCTTGCTCCCAGATTCCTTTAGTAAACCTTTCTCAGCCAGTTGGTGTTCTGAGGACAGCCCATATCTGTCAGTACTGTTCTGAATATTAGGTGATCCCTCATTTTTTCACATGCTTCTCACTTTTCTCTCTGTGCAAATGCTGCACTTCAGTCTGTCATCTACTCCTTCACAAACCACCTCTAACTATTAATTTTTTTCCTTCTAAGATTAAATTGTCTTTTCAGAAATGGTAGTTCCAGAGCATTTTTTGCTGTTTGATTGCAAAGTTCATTGCAAGAAATACTGAGGTAATCTATAATTTTGTGCACAGTCTTTGTACTTTCTTCAGTTTTATTATTTGGAATGAGATATTTGTACAGCAAACTTGTATTGGTAGCATAATTTTTCTTAAATTGTCCTGATAGCACTAAACTGTCAATAAGGTAACCTTTTTGTGATCCATATATCAAGAGCAGTTTATAAGGTCAATATAAAAAATCAATAAGTTCTTGCTGATTCAGATTGCATCAGACTGACTGGTTCCACTATAATTGAAGCAGTGTGTTGAATTTATTTGGATAATGAGAAACCAGTCATTCGTACTCAGAAATCTTGCACACATTTACACCAGATAAAGACAGTGAATCCATACTGGCTGATTTTTGGATGCCCAGATTTGGTTTTTGACACTTTTTTTGAGGAAAATATATGTGTGAGTATGCAGTACACACCCTAGTCTAGAGTTCTGGTATAGAGCATGAATTTGTAACTATATGGCAAAGCTTTTCTTTAGAGTATGAAAAAGCTTGAATATAGCTCTAGGATATTTGTGGCACATTTTATCCAGAATATATTGTTATTTGTAATTGCTGAAATCTCTTCCTACTGATTAATATTCCTAATTATTTACATTTATGAGTCATGAGATCATTTTGGTAGTCCCCCAGTGACTCAGCGGTATGTTTGCAGACTTACAATGCTAAAAACTGGGTTTCGATATCTGTGGGGGACAGTGTATAGATAGCCCATTGTGTAGCTTTGTGCTTAATTCAAAACAACAACAATCATTTTGGTTATCTTATTACAACTCACTGAACTCAGGTAGCATATTTAACAACAAAAACATCTTACCTTTGTTGTTATACTATCCATATCTTCATAAGAAATCCATTGGTTATCTCTGGTGGCATAAGGAGTACTTGCAAATAGGTTTTGACGAATAAGCCATGACTCAGTTTGGAAGTTTAAACAAATCTTAAAATATGAAATATATATGAGGTAAAAATATCTTGTTGAAGGAAAAAAATTTGGCTGTAAATAAAATAAAAGGTTAATAATTCTTTCATATGAAATTTTGTATGGATCTTTATAAATTTTTAATAGATCTAGTTTTGAGTTTACTTTATAAGTACATATTTTATAGGACAATTCCTTCTATAACATCTGTACTGAATAGCAACATATTACTATTAAGGTATTCTTCTTTCACAAAACCACCTAAGATGTTTTTTATAACAAACAGTAATGTCACTGAATGCATTTACTGTTTTTCCAGTTTGCAAAATTATTTTTAGTTTTCTATAAAAATTGCCTGAAAGCAAATCTATCATTTATTGCCATTTGTCAACTTTTTAAAAATTTATAGTACTTAAATTTAGTTTGTATATAGGGGTTTTAGTTTATAGAAAACTAAAAATAATTTTGCAAACTGGAAGAATGAAAAACAGTAAATGCATTCAGTGACATTACTTTTTCTTATAAAAACATCCTAGGTGGTCTAAATAACAGTTGTAATAAGAGATAAATTTTGACCTTTGGAGATATGGAAGACATAAATCTTTAACAGTCAGCAGTTGTAGGCTTTTTTAACATGATATTGTTGATTAATTAAGCTTACCTGATAAACAATAATAGATAGTAAAATAATATGACACTAATAGTTTGATTAGAATATATAAATAAATGTGGACCTTCAAATGTGACATGTTTTATAATTATTCTACATATATTACATTTCTTATGTCTGTACACTAGGCATTTTGCTAAAGCAATCCTAATTGATATTATACAAAATAGAAAATTTTATTTTCCATTCAAGTGACATATAATGTGTGAGGACTTTTCAAACATTGTCTAATGGTTTCTGTTAACCAGAGAGATAAAATAATCTGGCATTGCTTGAATCCAACCAGATAAATCTTTTAAGTGTTTACAACTATCTTTGAATTTCTGTCTAGCAAACAAGCATATAAATACAGGCCTAACAGAAATTCACTGATGTGTTTTTATTTAGAATAGAAATTGAAATGGTTCTAATGAAAACCAATACATACATTTTATTTAATTTTTTTATAAGAAAATTCTCTTCAGAATTTTTAGAAGAATAGAAGTTTACAATAAAACTTGTACAATCCCTTGTGGGTCATTAATAATTTTCTCTTACAATGCTGATATCCAGGGTTCTATTATTTGCAGTTGACAGAGCATTAGATAGCCCACTGTATAGTTTTGCACTAAAAGAACAAGGCTTATAGAAGATGTTTCAAGAAACTTCAAAGATATTTATGATAAAGTGTAGAAAATTTAAAGGAAATATTCTACTGAACATTTATGTATGAAATCTATACATCCTATCAAAATAATAAGGAATAAAATAGGAAGTAAAAATTATCACATAAAAAATATTTTTTAGATGACTTAAGGGTTTTTAATACAATTAAAATGTTGAAATTTCTAAAATAATATGTGGCATGTTTTTTATCAAGAGTTTAAAATGGTCTAAATTATAAGTAATAACACAAAAATCTTTATTTATCTGAAACAATTTATATTACATTAGTGTTTACTAGGTTATGAAAATTTATCTCAGGTTTAGAGAAAGTGAAAATGGATACTTTTTATTCTATGTATTAAACTTGTATCAAACTGTTATTATGCCTTGTATTAATTGTATTTTCATAAACAATATACGAACCAAATGTTTGCCACTTCTGTGAAATTAATGTATTAAAGACTCAAATGGAAGATACTTAGAAGCCACATAAATCTTACCAATGAAAAATATACTTTTAAAAATACTTCACACAAAAATGAACTTAAAATAGTCATAAACAAAAAAATTTAACATCTAAAGCTTTTTCTCAAAGAAAGATTAGTATATATCCTGCTGAGAAAAACTGATCATAACAACATCTTAGTTATAATAATTTAGAATTGTGATGGTTATTACATGTACTATTTTTTATTTTGCTAGAATAAACAACTGCTTAACAGAAATTCATGCATTTCGTACATTAATTTTTTTTATTCATAAAATATAATGTAAATAGATTTCTTAGAACATATGTGACCTCTCTTATAGCACTCTCAAAGTGGTATAAGTTATTTACTGACAGAGATTTATGAAAAAAACGTTAATAACTGCCTGCAATGTTTTGAAAGGCCACAACTCTCATTATTAATTTTATACCATAAGAGAATATTTCTGGAAATTTTTGTTTTTATATGGTGACAGCCTGTCAGGGTATGTTTTTTTTAATTCAGTTCTTCAAGTGTAAATAATACACTATGTAACCTCACTAATAATGAAGGAAATTGTACATAAAACTGGCAGTCTAGTGGTTTTTTTTTATACATCAGTGTAGCCACACTAATAATTATAGAGATTCTAGTACTTGTTGGAAATGTGTAGATATTTGGTATGTTACTGATAAGTTATATATGAAACAGCAAAAACTGCCTTTAAAGAACATGAACAAAATTTACATTTTTAGAAGACAATCACTTATTTTCTTTATTTAAAAATAGAATAAGACCGTTGCACACGTTTAACCTTCCTTAAGTTAAATTATAAGCATGGCATTCAAAATCAACAACTAGTACTTTGATAAAACATAAAATCAGGCTTTATATATTCTGTGACTTTCAAGGGTCTAATATGGCTGAGGAACGTCCAATGAACAGGCTTTACTTCAGGTTGAAACTTATTCTCAACAGGATTTTGGCTACCTTATCATTGTCGTCACCAAGAACATATGAATTTAATACATTCACTTTTGCCTGATGCTAGGCTATATTAAGTTACAGAAAATTTAAAATGAATAAATTTCAATGTGGAGGAAAACCTATTAATTGTAATTTTATTAAAATAGTTCATTATGTTTTTTTAAGTAGATGTCCCAGTGGCTTAATGCTAAGTCTGTTAGTTTATAATGTTAAAATTCGTGTTTGTAACTTTGTGTCTCAGAACGTCTGGTATGAGTATCAACACTTTTATTGATAAGGAGAGAACAACGTTCTGAGATACATTTTTATTTCAAGTGAGTTTCTCGTCATCAAGAACTCTTGTAACTTTGTTAGTTTTAATATTTTGTACTTATATGTTGTTATTTTAGAATATATGTTAACTGTTCCTGAGGAATTGTTATTTGCCCCTTAAAAAATCAACAAATAACACCAAAGTAAAGGTGAATTCCAGTTATCATTATAATATATCAATATAAAACAGGTCACAAAATACTTTGGGATGAAATTCTTCTCTTACGCTAGCCAAAATTTCGAAAGAAAAAAAAATGTTTAGAAATTATATCAGGCTATTGCATGTGAAATATCAGATTTTCATGTGCAAATTAGAAACTACTTTTGGTGGCTGAAGAGAAGCATTATCGTACAGTTATCAGAACAGTATAGTATATTGTCTGGTTCATTTCAAGCTCAGTTTATTTTTCTTATTTCTGAAACTAAATAATCTTTATATTGATTTTTGTTACCATGAATGAAATTGGTATTCGTGCAATTTTCTCGTACTTGTTCAAGCTTGGTCACAATGTGGCGATAGCAGCTTGTAATGCCAATCATGCATTTGGTGATCGTTCAGCTAATGAGCGCATAGTACAGCGTTGGTTTAGACTGTATTCAGATGACAAGCTTCAAAAAGAGCCTCTGAGCCGCCCTCAGACAGCCATTAATGAGAAAGAATTGAATGACTGATTTGAATCAGGTACCTGCCAAACCGTGAGAGAACTTGCCGATGAAATTAATGTTCATAATTCAACAGTTTCCCGACATCAAATAAGACAAGTTGAAATTTATTCCTCATTCGTTACTTGCAACAACAAAAACAAAAACAGCCCATTTCTCCATAGAATTGTCACCTGTAATGGAAAATGAATTCTTTATCACAATCTACGACCCGGAAAGTGGCTTGACTATGAAGAAGCACTAAAACATATGTTAAAACCAGCTTTAAGAAGCTTGTGGTTAGTGTTTGGCGATCATCAGCAGATCTGATCTATTATTCATTCTTAAACCCAAGAGAAACAATCACAGCAGAGAATGATTGTTATGAACTTTAAATTATGCATCAAAAGTTGTCTCGAAAAAATCCAGCAATAGATATTCACATTGTTTCTTTACGATAATGCTCTACCTCATGCCTTACGCGTTACTGTCTTAAAACTAAACGATTTTGTTTGTTTGTTTTTAATTTCGCGCAAAACTACACGAGGGCTATCTACGCTATCCGTCCCTAATTTAGCAGTGTAAGACTAGAGGGAAGGCAACTCTTGGGCTACTATTTTACCAACGAATAGAGGGATTGACTGTCACATTATAACGTCTCCACGTCTGAAAGGGCTAGCATGTTTGGTGTGACGAGGATTCGAACCTGTGACCCTCATATTACGAGTCGAGTGCCTTAACCACCTGGCCATGCCGAACCTAAAACTAAATGAATTTCAGTATGAAACTTTATCTCATCCACCACATTCAAAAGATTTTTCCATACAGGTTATCACTTTTATAAACATTTGGTCATTTTAGAAGAAGAAAGCGTTTGCAATTCAAAGGTCTATTGAAAGTGCCTTCAAATACTCTGTTGCATCAAATGACATCAAAATCTTTAAAGGCGACATTTATGGTCGCGGGTTCGCGCCCGCGTCGCGCTAAACATGCTCGCCCTCCCAGCCGTGGGGGTGTATAATGTGACGATCAATCCCACTATTCGTTGGTAAAGAGTAGCCCAAGAGTTGGCGGTGGGTGGTGATGACTAGCTGCCTTCCCTCTGGTCTTACACTGCTAAATTAGGGACGGCTAGCACAGATAGCCCTCGAGTAGCTTTGTGCGAAATTCCCAAACAAAAAGCGACATTTATGAACTTACATCTCGTTGATAGAAGTGTATTAAGTCTGAAAGAGCTTATTTTGATTATAAAAATTAAAGAACAAAAATATTTACTTTTTACACATTTTCCATAAAAATCCGACATTTCATGTACAACAGCCTAATAGAAATCATTAAGGCAAATGACCTCTCACTAAACCATGATAATGACCTCTCATCATCAGCCGTATTTGGCAAGGTCAGTTTATCGCTCATACACTTGATCTCTACCAATATCAGGTCACCAGATGATATATGTATATTACACTTCATAATCACTTTAGCTTGTATTTCCTCAACCAAGACCTTATCACTTCTCAATCCTCGAATGGAAAGAAGGAAAGTTTTCGAGCACACCCGATGGTTAATTATTTTAAAAATAATTAATTTTAATCGAAATACCTACCAGTAGTTTGAGTACTGAATATACTTGAAGAAATGAAGAAAATAGGCCAATATTCTGTCGAAACATGTAGTATGTTCTACCATCAACAACACTTGTCTTTACGTTAATAAATCGTTTTTACCTACCTATTATTATATAAGTACAATGTGCTTCCTTACTTAAATATCTGATGTTTTACACAACGTTTTTTTAACAGTTTAAAAGTTACAGTTATGTTTAATGTAGGTAGAAATCGTTTATAGTGGAATAGTTCAATTATCGTTATTAGATTTTCTCCGTTATCATCCAAAGAGCATGCAATCTGACATCTGAATATTAAATATTTATTACCAATGTAGCAATTTATGCAGCATAAAAATCGTACCCAATCGTTCATCTTACAATGTATATTAGGCTTATCTTTATTTGTTTTTTTAAATATGGAAAAAGGAAAATTGATTAATTGAACAGTTGGATTGAACTATTGATAGAAAGTCGATCCTAAAATATCGATTCCGATTCCATGCGTTTAAATTTAAGATTTTCTTCTATTTCTGGAACTCCTATGAGTCGACTTCAACATCAAAATCAATTCTAACTTGTGGAATCGTATACTCAAGTGTAATATACAGGATATCCATAAATAATTCACCCTATTTTAGGCCTTTATAAATTCTTTATTACAGGAACTTACTCAAAACGGTTTGCGGCAATTACTAACATAACTCAAGACATTGTTTATATAAATTATTGTTATATATCTAGCATATCACCATTCATTTCTTACTTAAAGTTAAGTTTGTTATTACCCCAAGTATTGCAACGTACTTAAAACTGCTTTTGTGAAATGACCTAAATATGGTTTGGCAATGATCAAATATTATCTTGTGAAGAAAAGGCTTATGTTTCTGTATATAAGTTTTGTACCATTTAGCTACGTGAAATTCACCTTTAAAGTGTGAATATTCTTGGGAAATTATAAAACATTAAATTTCCAAAACAAACAAAAAGAAAGCTTTCCGAACAAAGCAAGGAGGAACAAGTATGAATTTTTATCGAAGCCTAGATTTTCACTCATAATACGTAGACTTTCTTTTATATTAGAATTTATAATAAAGATATTTCAGTTGTTTATTGTCATAAATCTGTTAAAAATTGAATGAGTGCAATTCCAAAACGTTCATTAAAAATGTTTACAATTGTTGCTGTAGCTATGCTCTTTACTAACAGAATAGTTTCTGGTCCACCAAATGAATCACTTGGTGGATTGTAAGTTATCAGGTTTTCCTACTTGTGTAATACAGTATATTATATATGCACACACACACTGCTGGCCAAAATCTTAAGGCTAATGAACATAAAAAGAATATGCATTTTGCGTTGTCAGACTCAACCACTTATTTGAGGAGAGCTTCGAATGATGAAAATAAGAAAAGGGAAAATAAAAATAAAATAAAAAATTTAGCATTTAATAGGGAAAATGTGAACACTATGAAATTAGCCTAAATACCAGCTCGTCAAAAGTTTAAGACCATACCAAAAAGAAGTCCTAAACAGGGTAGGAAATGCCCAACAAGAGATCTCAGTGGTGAGTTGCACCGCCATCATTTCGAATAACTTCAAACATTCGCTTTGGCATGGTCGATATATGCATTTGCAGAAGGCTGGCTGGAATGTTATTCCAAGTGGTGAAGATGGCTTCACGAAGATCATGCACTGTTTGGAATTGACTTTCATTTCTATAGACTTCCTTTGCCATCCATCCCTAAACATTTTCAGTGGGGTTCAGTTCGGGCGAACACGCTGGATGGTCCAAAAGAATCACATTATTCGCCATGAAAAAGTCCTTTGTCCTGTGGGCATTGTGGATTGCAGCGTTGTCCTGCTGAAAGATCCAGTCATTTCCACACAAGCGAGGGCCTTCAGTCAATAAGGATGCTCTTTCCAGCATGCCAGTGTAGCCAGCTGTTGTTTGACACCTCTGTATAACCTGAAGCTCCATTGTTCCATGGTAGGAGAAAACACCCCAGATCATGATGGAACTTCCTCCAATGTATCGTGTAGAAAATGTCTCCGGTGAGATATCCTTATCGTGCCAGTAACGTTGGAAACCATCTGGACCGTCCAGGTTAATTTTTTTCTCATCAGAGAACAAAACCTTCATCCAATTTTCTACGTCCCATGTTTGGTGCTTCTCAGCAAAGTTTAACCGAGCTGTTTCGTGGTGTGGAAGGAGGCGTGGCCTTTGAAGACGTTTACAGTTTTTAAAGCCTATCTCTCGTAGATGCCGTCTTATTGTTCTTGAGCTGCATTCTGCGACCGTAAGGGCATTAATCTGGTTCTACGATCGGCTAGTGTTTTTCCGAACAACCTGTCGAATCCTCCTGCTCAACGCCGGCGAAATTATCTTGGGCCGACCACATGAAATCTTTGTTCCGTATCCCTCGGGGTCTTTTAAGAAATTTTCAACAGCAGTTTTACTACGCCCAATCTCATTAGCAATGGCATGCTGAGAGAGACCTTGCTTTTGCAGCTCGACAATTCTGCCACGTTCAAACTCTGTCAGCTTTTTAGCCTTTGTCTTGTTTTTACCCAATGTAAAACAGGAGATGTCAGTGGGAAATGTTCACAACGCTTTTGCTTGAACATAAATTACTAAATTTCGTTACGTGTTTACCGATTAATGCTTCATTTCAATATGGTCTTAAGCTTTTGACCAGCTAGTATTTAGGCTAATTTCATAGTGTTCACATTTTCCATATTAAATGCTAAAAAGTTTTTTATTTTTATTTTCCCTTTTCTTATTTTCATCTTTCGAAGCTCTACTCAAATAAGTGGTTGAGTCTAACAACACAAAATGCATATTTTTTCTATATGTTCATTGGCCTCAAGATTTTAACCAGCAGTGTATTTTTTAATTTTTTAACGAGTATTTAATTACATGGACAATCTGCTTTATTGCTTGACTAATATAATTACTATCAAATTTCTTATTACTGTTAACTTATGTATAAATGTTGTAGTGCCACTCAAGAAGAAAATTATAATATGTCTACACACCAATATGTAGCAATAAGCACTATTAAAAATAGTAATTATATGAAAGTCATATATAGTAATAAGCGCTATTAAAAATAGTAATGATATAATAAGTGCTTAATAAATTAAAAACATGTCTGATTTCTCATAATATTTAATTATAAATATAGTAAATAGTAACATTTGTATGCTGATTAGTTTTCCAAAAGTAACATAGGCCTAAACGTGATATCATTTTATTTTATTCAGTTTGTTATAATAATTTTTCATACAGTAAAAAACTTTAACAATAAAAACTTTATGTCATAACGAGTGTGCGTTTTCTTATAGCAAAGCCACATCGGCTGTCTATTGAGTCTACTGATGTCATAAAGAATTCAATAAAAACTAATCAGTTGAACATCAGCAGAATATTTTTATAATATACAGTTAGTACTATTTTTAAAATCTAAGGACAAATTTGAATATTTAAAAAAGTATATTCCTAAGTCATTATGATAATATATCTTCTGTAGATGATCAAAAATGATAATACAGAAAATAAAGTATTATCCGTCGGACGAAAATTTTGATTTGCTCTATCGACACATTTTGCTTCAAAACAACACGTTTGTTCGATACCACTTGTGTCCCAACATATTTACATTCATTTTTTTTCATGGAAAGATGTTTGAAATTTCAAACTACGTGAAATCGATTGAATTGACAACTACTATATCATAATTAAACTGACAGAAAACTTTGGATTTGAATACATGTTGCTTTAATTTTAAAGCTCAATTAATTAAGTAAATTTGCCTTCCATTAAATTTTAAGTTCTACAGCTGACAGTGTAATATGTTATTTGTGGCAAATCAATTCATATTCATTTCTTTGCGGATGGGGGAAAAAGGTACAAAATACGTGAACTTACCAGTGAAACGACACAGGATCAGCTTTTGGTCTGTTGTCACAATTCCATGCGACACCTATTGTCATTTTTACATCAGAACAGACAACAACTTGAAAAGCCTATTTTACATATTAGCAATTGAAACCTGAAAGCATGACACTGGACCGATAAAATGGTCACTTACAACTTTTTGTTACTTTACGAGGAAAGGTAATGCTCAGTCCATTTCAGTTTAAAGGTACTGTATCAACCATGCGTCATTTAGAATGGTGTAGAAAAATTAAAAGTAACTCTTTCAAAATTGTAGGTTTTGGCAGAGTAAAACTGTAGCGAAAGGCGAAAGACCACAAAAGTGGAGGGTACGCTGTGCAAGTCAATTTCTTTTCCTCGTTAATAAGCAATTTCCTTTTCAATATTTTTAAACAGATTCAGGAAAGGTTCTGTCCCGCACATCAACATCTAATTGTTGGATACAACTTGTCTCCAGAACATAAATAACCTTTTTAACAAAACAGTTCGGGTTGTTTCCAAAAGTTATCGATTGAGTTTACAACTACATTATCAGAGTAAAACTAAAAGTATATCTGAATTTTGAACATATTTACCTTATTTACAGGTGAGAATGAAAATAACTAGGCAAGTTTTTAATGTTAACATTACATGAACACCCCAAGAATTTACCAATGATATTATGGGAAAAACACATACAGCAGAAATTAAATAAACTGTTTCTCAATAACGTAATCTACCAGTAATTAGGCACTCTAAAAACATACTTAAGTTAAATACACTATAAGCGCCACAGAAAGCATCAAGGAAGAAATTACATTATTAACGTAAACCAGTTTCTTATTACAGTAGTTAAACAGGCTATTAATGAATTTGAAAACAATATACAAGATATTTTTAAGAAACAAAAAAACATCCACAAAATGAAAGAAATCTAATCACTGACACTGTCTTTTACATAAACAAATATTAGTGTAACTATAACACAACTCTGGAAAATATTAACATGTAAAAATAATCCTAACATAACGACTTGATTAATTTTCAACCCTGGAATAATAATACGTCAAGAAAATTATGTAACGAATTCACCTGCCAGGAAACATTTACAAAATATAGTATATCACTTGTAGAGCCGTTTACGTAGACTTAAGAGAACGTATTCTAAACCTCCAGTTAAAAGAACACCAAAGTCCATGAAAATACGAACAAAAATTATCACAGTTTTCTGACCAGAATGTCTCTACGCTACAACATGAACCTGTCATTAACACAGTAAATTCAGCCTTAATAAAATCAAACAATTCTAGAATAAACAAGTACTTAGGTACGACTCTAAATGTTATTTCCCCTGACTTTTCTAATTTTATCTAATTCTTTCACAAAACTTCCACTTACAGAAATTCATCTAGCTTTTAGTTTATCTATTTAGTTTTAAATACTTTTTCAATTTGCTAGTATCAATCAATATGCAAAAATATAAGTGACCACTGTCGCTTTTATTTATATAAATACACAGTTATACTGTTAGATGTTAATTTAAATACAAATACACTTTTTATCGTCAAGATCCGTGTACCAGTTTAAGTATTCCTTACTAAAAAATCTGTAACTTATAAAAAATATTTGCATTGCTATGAAGTTCCAAAATCGAAAAGATGCCAGAATAAAATAAGCTTTCGCATTGTTAATAAACTTAACAACAACTGGACTCGGAACTATTTGGCGATAGAAGTTCTTCTAAGTGTGTTTCATTATTAAATAGAACATTGTTCTGAACAAACAATGGTGAAATGACCAGCAACTACATAGTTCAGAGTGACATGTGTAAAGAAAGTATCGGATAACTAATCCAGAAAAGTAACTCAGATTAAAAGAACGACGTTTCGAAAGACTTCAGGAATTTCATCTTTTCTACACTACATTTGTATATTAGTCCTTCAAGTTTTTCTATTGAAAGTGTCATTTTAAGCTAGGCGGTAGCTGCCAATTCACTTTTGTTTGTTTCTTGTGAAAACTCTGACTAAATCATATAGTTTATATATAAACGAACTTTCTTCTGAATAAGCTGTTATACTAAAAATATTGAGATGAAATGTAATGCTTTATGAAAAATAAGTATCAAATTTCTCTTCCAGAAATGCTCGCCAAATGTAATATATATATGCAAAATAAATCATAATCTGAAATGTTCCTTGGAAATCTAAAATTTGTGGAATCTACTATTTAGTTGTTAAAAGTTGTTTTTGTATTACTACACCATAACATAATAATTTCATCACTTGACATGAGCAATTTTCTGAGAGCTGATGTTATTAAAATGCATTTCTTTCACTATCCTATGCACTACTCTTAGATTGGATTGATGGTAACTTTATGGACTTATAATACTAAAATTTGGGTTCATTTCCCCTCAATGGTTAGAGCGCAGATAACCTATTACGTAGTTTTGCGCTAGAAAACAACAACAACAGCAACTAAATATGCATGAGTGGTATTTATAAGACACGAGTACAAAATTATATACTAACTATTTATTTCAACAGTGAAGTCAATAAAGGTTTAGCTTTGTGTCTGTACTTGAACTTGATGTTGTAGTCCCTGTCACTTACCCTGTATGTAAGAGAGATAGTCAACGATGCTGTCTTTTAATTTACAGGTACGAAACCACGGCTTAATATTGTGTTTGAAAAACATATTATTGGATAAATATTTCTGGAACATAGAAAATTAATGCAATATAAAATTATTATGTAAAGATTCGCGTTTCATACAAATCTACAAAAGAGGTAAAATTTCAAAAAGATTCTCTATGAAATATTTATAAACTGTAGAATTAAATCCGTTTCTGGATGATACTGTAGATTTTCTAAATGTTTGTCTTTTTGTAGGAGAATTTATCGTATAAGTTTAATAAGAAATACTAAAGAAAAAGTATGACATTAACTATACCACATTTTTATCGTGGGGAAATATTTGAAATTACATATACATATGTATATATATATAAAGTAATGCGACGTAAAGTTTTGTATCTTGCCTTTATTTTAGTTAAATGTTAAAAGTTTAACCTGTTTCGCACTCCACCATATACTAAAGAGAGCTTATATGAAGAGTGAAATTAAGCTTACTTCGTTAAATGCCAAAGTACCAGTTTCATTTAAAAAGGGTCCTGCTCTTCCTGGACCAGATGTAGGAGCACCAATACCGTTCACTAGTGGATCTTTAAGAGTGAAAGTTCTGCCATAAAAAGGTATACCTAAGACTAGTTTACGAGATGGTGCGCCAAGCTCAATCCAGTAATTGACAGAAAACTCCTGTAATAGAAAAAAAAATAGTTATGTACGCGAATGACAGTCTCTTATTAATTAGTCATTATTAGTAATCGAGTGTAGGTGCATTGTCTTTTACTTAAAGCAATAACGGCTTAAAAATTACATAAATAAGTTTGATTTTTTTTTCAGTTTTTCTGTAAATGTTCAACACTCGTTAGTTTGGATACAGACGATTATAATTATTTAAAGTTCAGATGATTTTTTTTTTATGTAGACATATGTACATAATGTGAATGTAATTATTAATCAACGACTCTTGTTTATTTTTTTAAATCACAAACATGCGTTTCCTATGATTTAGTAATCCATATACAACTTTATGACAGTCAAGCTTAAGTCGGACCTAACCAGAAATGGTGTAATAATACTGACAATAGCACATCTGTACTGAGAGGGATATGAGTTTTAATAGATATTGAAATAGATTTATGTTACAGTCAAGTTACAATGCTTCAAAACTAGATATTAACAGCAATGAAACATAGTATTTGATGATGTATGAACAAAATGGTGACTTATGTGAAGATAATGGCATGATATAGCACTTTAACTATCCATTTCATGCATTCACTGACTACCTACAAATAAATAACGAAATAATAAGTTTTATGTTAATATTTGGTATTCACACTCCTACTAGCTTGCATCATTATTTTGAAATATGATTGTCATTACTAAATATTTCATTAGAAAAAGTACTCTTCAAATATTATTATTAATAAAATAATTATACTAGTTTAATACCGATTATTAATAAACATTTGAAATTTCTAATAATATCTGGTAATGCATACTTACGTCAAGTTTTTCATCATATATTAAAATAGTGCTGCCTTATTTTATCTTATATAGAATATGATTACAGTATAATCTAAGAACTTAAGATAAGTATAGATATAAGAAAGAAAGACACAATAACGCTGCGCATATGTGTATCTATCTGTTTATACATACGAGGGCTGTTCAGAAAATACGCGGACTGACGTCATAAAACAAAATGTACTTTATTTAGAAGTTACAGGTCTGGGACCCCTTAAAAGTACTCTCCTCCCCAACGCACACACTTATCCCAACGGTGTTTCCACTTGTTGAAACAGTCCTGGTACGCTTCTTTTGTAATGTCCTCCAGCTCCTTCGTTGCATTTGCCTTAATCTCGGGAATCGTCTCAAATCTTCTTCCTTTCAAGGGTCTTTTGAGTTTGGGTAACAAGAAAAAATCGCAAGGAGCAAGGTCAGGTGAGTAGGGGGGGGGGGAAGAACAGTGATCGAGTGTTTGGCCAAAAACTCACGAGTTCTGAGGCACAAATTTCGCAGTAACGCAGTGCATCTTCGATTTTTCGGTCAAAATCTCGTAACAAGATCCAACTGATATCCCACACTCTTCAGCAAGCTCCCTGACAGTCAGACGTCGATTTGTCCGCACCAGGGTGTTGATTTTGTCGACGTGTGGGTCGTCAGTTGACGTGGAAGGACGTCCAGGACGCTCATCATCTTCAATGGACTGTCGACCATCCTTAAAACGTTCATGCCACTTGAAACATGCCGTACGCTTCATAGCAACATCACCGTAAGCCGTGTTAAGCATAGCAAAAGTTTCAGTCGCAGATTTTCCAAGTTTAACACAAAATTTCACAGCATGTCATTGCTCCTTCAGGTCATTCATTCTGAAATCCACCAAACGAAAAAAATCGCACTTCACTTAAAACCGCGTAGCTAATACACAAATGAAGATATCTGCAATCGGGAAATGGCGTCGTAATCAGCTGATCTGTGCGAACCTAGAGACACCAAGCGGATTCCCCTGGAACCAACTGGAGCCGCGCAATTCAAACAGTCCGCGTATTTTTTGAACAGACCTCGTATGTGAATAAATGTGCGAGTTCATTTAGTATCGTAACACCCGCGTTCAACAGTTATATTGAAATTTCGGATTGTTGAAATATCTAGTTCAAGATAGTGTGTGTTTTTTATCTCTTTTTTCAACCAAAAATACTTGCTTTACTTGAATATAGCTTGTTGATATAAGGGAGACTTGTAGATTTATAATATGATATTATTACTGTTTTTATAAAATAAACATTAACTGCGGTATAAAGCACACAATACATCTTTCAAAACCCACAATATCTTTAGTGTTTTTTATGGTAAATATCTACCATTGACATGAAGAAATCTTAATGAACATAAAACATACTAGCACGTGATCGTTGAAAGAATTCAACAGTAATTTTTCTGAAATAGTTATGAATAAACATGAAACGTGTGGTCAACCCGATTTTCTTAGATCATAGTTTTATGCAATATGATTGTCTAACGGGTCGTTTATAACCGTCCTCTGTCATTCCATGTGTTACTTCAATTTAAAAAATTGTATTGCATTTAATTTTATGCAAAGAAGACTGTATACACTTTGTTCTAGTAAGTGTTTGAGTATTGATGTAATAACCGCATTCACTACAATAAAACACTTATCTTCGCTTAGGAGCTGAAGGGACTTTTTCCACTGGATTCATCCATCACACAAAACTTAAAAAATATTTGTCAACAATGCATTTTATTCAGCCTTCATTACTTAAAATCAAAATCAATACAGTTTTTCTTATTGAAATAACACCATCTCAGTGAAACATTTGGTAATTATTACCGTGTTTTTGTCTACAATCTGGCCAGCCATGGCCAAACGTGTTAAGGCGTGCGACTCGTAATCTGAGGGTCGCAGGTTCGCATCCCCGTCGCGCCAAACATGCTCACCCTTTCAGCCGTGGGGACATTATAATGTGACGGTCAATCCCACTATTCGTTGGTAAAAGAGTAGCCCAAGAGTTGGCAGTGGGTGATGATGACTAGCTGCCTTCCCTCTAGTCTTACACTGCCAAATTAGGGACGGCTAGCATAGATAGCCCTCGAGTAGCTTCGTGCGAATTTCAAAAACAAACAAACAAACTTATCAAACTTATCTGAACTTTAGAATTTACTCTTTCAATTCATACATTAACAATAATATCAGATCATACCTTAACAATAATATCAGATCATACATTAACAATAATATCAGATCATACATTAACAGTAATATCAGATCATACCTTAACAATAATATCAGTTCATACATTAACAACAATATCAGATCATACATTAACAATAATATCAGATCATACATTAACAATAATATCAGTTCATACATTAACAATAATATCAGATCATACCTTAACAACAATATCAGATCATACATTAACAGTAATATCATATCATACATTAACAATAATATCAGATCATACATTAACAATAATATCAGTTCATACATTAACAATAATATCAGATCATACATTAACAATAATATCAGATCATACATTAACAGTAATATCAGTTCATACATTAACAATAATATCAGATCATACATTAACAATAATATCAGATCATACATTAACAATAATATCAGTTCATACATTAACAATAATATCAGATCATACATTAACAATAATATCAGATCATACATTAACAGTAATATCAGATCATACATTAACAGTAATATCAGATCATACATTAACAATAATATCAGATCATACATTAACAGTAATATCAGATCATACATTAACAATAATATCAGATCATACATTAACAGTAATATCAGATCATACATTAACAATAATATCAGATCATACATTAACAATAATATCAGATCATACATTAACAGTAATATCAGATCATACATTAACAATAATATCAGATCATACATTAACAATAATATCAGATCATACATTAACAATAATATCAGATCATACATTAACAATAATATCAGATCATACATTAACAATAATATCAGATCATACATTAACAATAATATCATACATTAACAGTAATATCAGATCATACATTAACAATAATATCAGATCATACATTAACAGTAATATCAGATCATACATTAACAGTAATATCAGATCATACATTAACAATAATATCAGATCATACATTAACAATAATATCAGATCATACATTAACAATAATATCAGATCATACATTAACAATAATATCAGTTCATACATTAACAATAATATCAGATCATACATTAACAATAATATCAGATCATACATTAACAACATAATATCAGATCATACATTAACAATAATATCAGATCATACATTAACAATAATATCAGATCATACATTAACAATAATATCAGATCATACATTAACAATAATATCAGATCATACATTAACAATAATATCAGATCATACATTAACAATAATATCAGATCATACATTAACAAATATCATATCAGATCATCATAATATCAGATCATACATTAACAATAATATCAGATCATACATTAACAATAATATCAGATCATACATTAACAATAATATCAGATCATACATTAACAATAATATCAGATCATACATTAACAATAATATCAGATCATACATTAACAATAATATCAGATCATACATTAACAATAATATCAGATCATACATTAACAATAATATCAGATCATACATTAACAATAATATCAGATCATACATTAACAATAATATCAGATCATACATTAACAATAATATCAGATCATACATTAACAATAATATCAGATCATACATTAACAATAATATCAGTTCATACATTAACAATAATATCAGATCATACATTAACAATAATATCAGATCATACATTAACAATAATATCAGATCATACATTAACAATAATATCAGATCATACATTAACAATAATATCAGATCATACATTAACAGTAATATCAGATCATACATTAACAATAATATCAGATCATACATTAACAATAATATCAGATCATACATTAACAATAATATCAGATCATACATTAACAATAATATCAGATCATACATTAACAATAATATCAGATCATACATTAACAGATAATATCAGATCATACATTAACAATAATATCAGATCATACATTAACAGTAATATCAGATCATACATTAACAATAATATCAGATCATACATTAACAATAATATCAGATCATACATTAACAATAATATCAGATCATACATTAACAATAATATCAGTTCATACATTAACAATAATATCAGATCATACATTAACAATAATATCAGATCATACATTAACAATAATATCAGATCATACATTAACAATAATATCAGATCATACATTAACAATAATATCAGATCATACATTAACAATAATATCAGATCATACATTAACAATAATATCAGATCATACATTAACATTAACAATAATATCAGATCATACATTAACAATAATATCAGTTCATACATTAACAATAATATCAGATCATACATTAACAGTAATATCAGATCATACATTAACAGTAATATCAGATCATACATTAACAATAATATCAGATCATACATTAACAATAATATCAGATCATACATTAACAGTAATATCAGATCATACATTAACAATAATATCAGATCATACATTAACAATAATATCAGATCATACATTAACAGTAATATCAGATCATACATTAACAATAATATCAGATCATACATTAACAATAATATCAGATCATACATTAACAATAATATCAGATCATACATTAACAGTAATATCAGATCATACATTAACAATAATATCAGATCATACATTAACAATAATATCAGATCATACATTAACATAATATCAGATCATACATTAACAGTGATATCAGATCATACATTAACAGTGATATCAGATCATACATTAACAATAATATCAGATCATACATTAACAATAATATCAGATCATACCTTAAC